>NC_133411.1:175822500-177022500 GCF_049350105.2 Macaca mulatta
TAGCTAAATTATAACACAAATGGAAAACGGAAGATACCACAAAATTTTTTAAGTTACATGATGCCTTGACACCTGTAATAACTGAGAAAGATCTCAGATGACTTCCCTGAAGAAGTTGATGCTAGAACAGATAGATGAAGGATAAATAGGAGTTTGCTAGATGAAGAGGGGAGAGAAATGCATTCCTAGCAAGCCCTCAGTAAATGCCCCTCATTAGCATTTTAAGCATATGAGTACCATCTTCTTTTTAGAATATAAGCCCAAAGAGTAAAAGGATGCCTTTGTCATCCCGTCACCACTAGGATAACACCTTCAAGGAAGTATATGCTCAGTAAACATCCTTGAATGAGTGAATCTTACGAAATCTATGAATTTCTTGAATGAAATCAAAAGTAACTGCCATGGCCTCATCCCATGACTTTATTCAGAAGGCAATTAAGGAAGATGCATATTGTAGTAAAAACCAGGATAGACCTTGCAATAGGACAAACCGTGTCTTCATTCAGGGCCTGTCCCTTGAGGGAAGTGACACAACTCAGTCTCAGCCTCCTCATATCTACGTAGAAAGGGGGTATGATAGTTTCTTTACAGAGTTCCTTTAAAGATTAAGATGGCACCTAATAAAAGGGTGACCAAGAGTATGTAATCAAGAGATCAATATTATTAATATTAGTACTATAAAGACATTGGCAAATTTCTGGCATGCAGTTTTTCAAGGTTTGTAGGTTTTTGAAGACAACAAGCTAGGTACAGCTTGAAGGCCAGAGGATGTTATCACCCAAACACCCACCAGGCCTTTACCTTGCTGTACTTGCCTAGCGTTCAGTTCATCCACACTCCTCATCCTATCTCCAGTGACTGAGGGCCAGACTGCAGGGTTTAGATTCTTGATGCATTGGGTACGATATACTAGCAGTCGGTAACATTCTGGGGCCTCGGTTTCCTCCTAGGGTGGAGGAAACAGGTTAAACAAAATACAGTGTCTGAACAGGTTAAAATCAGATAATTCATAGGCAACACATTTCACAGAGCCTGCACATGGTAAGTAAGCAATACTTGTTCAGCTGTTACTATTAAAACCACCAGGCCCTGCTGGATTTTCTGTTAATTACCCCGTAAACTGAAACAGCCTTTCCTGGGCTAAGAATTGTTTCTTTTGAAAGATTCTCTTTATGAAAAAAAGAGAAGTAACTCCTCTCTGAGGTCTGGAAGTCTAGCTTCCCCATCACTACGTTCTTGGGTGCGGGTTCAGGGCCACCGGGCAGCCTAGGTGAGGCAGGTGAGCAGCGGCTGAAGGCTCTGGAACCTTTGCTTCTCTCTGGAAGCTACAGAGCTCCGCTCTGCCCTGCTCTGCGTTCCTAACCCTGGAAGAAGCGGTCTGGGTGCACCAAGCACTGGACATGCTCGCGAGAGCCAGAGCAGGCTCGGGTCTTCCGCAGGACTAGAAGGCTTGCTGTGCTCTCCTGTTTGCAAAGACCTGGGTGTAGCTGTGGTGCATCGGGTTTCGCAGAGCGGATCCCTCTGTGCGTGCAGCCAGGGATCCATGCCTCCCCAGGCTAACCCTAGAGCCGAACTGAACTCTGAGTCGCCCGGGGTTCTCGCGCTCAGTTCTTGGAAACGCCCGGCTGGGATTTTCTCTGCAGACAAAGGGGTGCACGTGTCCCTGGCGCCCCTCTTTCTCAGCCGTCAGCCCCTCCCTGGCTGCGTACCCCGCAGCCACAGCAGCTGCAGCCCCAGCGCCACCACCCAACCCCGGCGCCCTGGGCCGGTGCGCGCTCTCGGGGCCCAGGGATTGGCTCGCACTCCCCATTCAGGGACCGCGAGGGCTGGCGGGCGGGCGGCGCACGGCGCGGTGTGTGTGTGTGTGTGTGTGTGTGTGTGTGTGTGTGTGTGTGCGCGCGCGCGCGCGCGCGTGTATGTGTGTGTGTGCGCGCGTGTGTTGTGCGGCGCGCGGGCGAGCGCGTGTGTGCGCGCGAGAGCTCGCGTGCGGGAGTCACTGGGTGTGCGTGCGTGTGTTATGGGTTTGATTCCAGAGCAGGTTGCACATTGGTCCTGGGTGGCTCGCAGGCTCAGGTCGTGCTTGGGCGTCCTCCTCCTAATCGTTTCCGAAGTAGCAGCAGCAGCACCACCACCACCACCACCACTAGCAGCAGCAGCCGCCGCGGCAACGTCGAGCTCAGCGGCACAGCAGGCAGAACTGTGCAGAAGCGAGCACCGTTTGGGGAGTCCGGGGGGCGGGTAAGAGGGAGGAGGGGGAAAGCCTGTCTTGGTCTTTGGGATTATTTTTTTCCCCTTCTTTCCCTCTCTCTCTCTTTCTTGAGGGTGTGTGTTGCCCCCTCGAAGTGAAGGAATTTTGCTCCAAAGCGAGCTGGGACCGAAGACTCTAGGCTAAGTTATCTATGTAGATGGTGTCAGGGAGCGAAGCTACTGACCAAGCTGCTGGTAAATGTTTTTCACTTCTTACTCTTTAATGCTTACGGCTTTTTTTTCCCTTTTCTTTCTTTCTTGTTTCCTTTCTGTTGCTTCTCATTCTGCAATCGCTCCTGAATCAGCTGCAGTTCTCTTTCTCTCTCTCCTTGCGTTTGTGCAGTTTACAACTTGTTTCATGGTTTTCTATGTATTTTTTTTCCTCCTTCATCCTCAGATGAATGCTGGAACATTTAAATTCGGCACTTCGGGAGGTCATCATTAGTTGCATGAGTTTCAGGGGGGAGGGGAAAGATTGCTAGAGCAGACTGTTATTTCCCTGCAGAAGGACTGCCGGTTTCTTTCTAATGTTCATCGCAATTATAGGGATTTTTTTTTAGGATGCATTTTAACGTTGCATTGCTGTTTAAGGTTATCGTTCTCCAGGATTACAATGCATTTGACTCAGTTTTGACAGCATGAGAGATGCCAGTGATTCCAGAACTACTGTATGGTACATGCTGGCTAAAATATTCAAAATTGCAGGAGGAATCATTTGCATTCCAAAAGAGAATTTCTTTAAAAATGCCGTTTTGCTTCACATTGCTACAGATTTGCAGGAGGCAATAATAGACACCACTACCCGTGTTGCTTGCAAAGATAATAAACATATAAGTGCTTTAGTGCATCACATACTGTCTTGGACTCCAGTGATTGAGCTATTGCTAAATTTACTTAATAATAAATTTAGGGCTGTGGAGAAAGAGGGAGATTGCTGGTGCTGTTTTATTCAAAATTGTGAGACACATACAGCAATCTCTCTCTTAGATCTTACTTGAAGTGGCATCTTGTCAATGGAGGGGGGGTTCTGCATACACATGGAATAAAATTATTTAAAATAGCCAGCATAATGAATGCAAATTGAACTCTAACTCTTTTCTTAAAAATAGAACTCACTTTGTAACTCTGGCTGCCAGGATCTGTTTTAAATATTATTTAAAAATTAATATACAACAGCTCCCTAATGCATTCATATCATTTAAAGTTCTTTGGAGGGTTCTTGATCATTACCATGTTTTATTTGTTTTGCTTTTTTCCTCTTAAGTTTTCAGTTCCAGTTCAGTAGAAAAACTGAAGGGCCAGTAAGTAAAGGCAAATCAGCAATTTAGAAAGGAATCAGTGTATAGTTGTAAAATTTCTGCTAAGCCATGGAAAAATGAACTAGTATAATGGCAGCTTAAATGGAGGAAGGGGGCCTCTGTGGTACAGCAGGTTGCAGTTTCTGCACATGGATCATCATCCTGAGAAACCCTGAACTCTAAACTGAGGTGAGGACATCCAGTTCAGGGATACTCTGAGACACATACATTCTACAGAGGGAAAATGTTGTTATTCAAGGAACCCTCCTTCTGCTAGATGGTTGCCACATCATAGAGCAGCAACTTATCTATGTGCAAAGAGTACGTTTGCAATAATACTCTTAAACTTTGTTTTAATGTAAACTTAACTAACGTTGGAAGAACTGCATGAAACAGTGAAGGCTGTTCAGCCCTGAAAAACAAAACAAACTGTAAATTAACTCAACTACTCAGGCCTTTTTTTATATAGAAAAAACCTACTCTAAGGCACCATGCAAATTCACCTGTTCTGGGTCCCCTGTGTTGACAAAAGCCTTTCTTAAAATTGTGAACAGAATTCTTAAGTCCTCAAGCTTATTTCTTCCTTTGTAGTCTGCTGAAAGTAATAAGGCATTTTATTTAGAATGAAAGCTCAGCTTATTCATGGATCCCTTGAGATGGCAATATTGCTGTTTTAAAATATTTTCATGGACCTTTGAATGTACTGTCTTGATCAGGTTAGTGGGGGGAACCCAGCTTGCATTCATTAAGACCACAGTTGTCTTTGAGTGAAGCATTTGTTTGTCTGGGTACTAAAGGAAAATGATTTCATATAGTAAACTTCAATCCTAAGAACCCAAGGCACCTAAAGCGTCAGGTTCCTTCATTCTAGGACCCAAACCAAAAAGCAATATACCCGATGCTGGGCAGCTGTATTATTTCTCTGGCATATTCCACAAACATGTGTATGAAAAGATAACTGACCAGGCTAAGGGCTTATTTTGCTAGGCTCATGGGGCAAGATTTCTAATTGTTATGTAACATATTCAGATCATGAATTTATTTATGAAACATCAAAATTAGCTTCAGTTTCAGTATCTTCACTAGACTCGAAGAGTATGAGTACGTTGATTTAAAGTACATTTTTTTCCTATTGAGGTTGTTTTTTTTTTACCCACCCACCCCTCTTTCTACTTCTAGTTTCCTGGCAACTTCTGAAAAGCTCTGAGAATTTGTGTTAAAATATTAAACATATCTACATTTTGGGTGTGATGCCAGGTTAGATTACTATTCAATCAACTGGATTCGTATTACTCTTACATCGTTTGGTGTGGTATCGTGTTTGTGGCTTGTTGATGGGTTTATTATGATAATAATTATTAAGTTTTTTTAAATTAAATCTTAACTAAGCTTATTTTAACTTTTTGTGCCTGGTGTTGATTTCAGGTTAATGTATGAAAATAATACTATCATCTTGATAGCCTTGCCTGGTAACTTGGATAGTTTCCTTTCAACTGGTCTTGTTAAATTTCAGCATGGCATTGGACTTACTGGGGAGAAGGTAACTTGGGGAGATGGCTATGTAGAAAGACAGGTATCTGAGACTGTTGATTCATGGAACTTGTTAATCGCATTTGGCTGTATTGTTAGAGTTCCTACTTTCATTTTGATAAGAACGAAGGTTTCTCTGCATGTATGAATCATTTATTATGCTACAGCTGCTGAATGTTTCTTAACATTAATTGCTATTTTTTTATTGTGCAATTGAAGGGAACTTTGAACTTCTTGTGTGTTTTTAAGGAAAACCTGTTTGGCTAGTTTTTTTCATTGTTTTCTTTCTGGGCAGATTAATTTTGAGAAGTGATTTCTGATGAAATATGGTCAAGGTCATTTCCAAGGGCCTTTTTATCCCTCCTCACTTGAGAACTAAAACTTAACAAGAAAGACAGACTTAAAGAGGCACCACTTAGCATCACCCTACTTAGCTTAAAGGGGGCAACGTGAAAAGCCTATGTTATTGTCTGTCATTACTTTGTGTAAAGCAACAGTTTTGTTCTTTGAACTGCTGGTTCCTAGCAGCCCTGATGAAATCACAAGGAGAAATCCCCAATTCTTCACTCATAGTATATACCAGATTCCCAACCTTCAGGGAACATTGCAAGACATATATATATATATATATATATATATGGGGAGGAGACATGTCTTTTGATACCTTCTCAGTGGTAGGGGACATAACAGTATTTGATTAAGCATGATATATTTTGTAACTACATAATACTCTGCTTTAAGTTTTGTGAAAGCAACAGTAATTTTGTGAGTCTTATTTGCTGAGAGCAAATAGTAGTTTTGTCAAAGTATTCTTTGTACTTCTGGTGTCTATTTTGCTTTATAAAGGGAATGTTCACATTGTTCAGTACTATGCACTATCAGCAACAGACATTTGAACAATTATTTTGGTTTGTTTTCTCTCCTTAACAAAGATAAGCCACTACTTAACATAATTATTTTAGCTGTTTTAAGAGTGTGTAATAAGAGGATAATATATCGGGTCCTGCTCATATTTCCAAAAGATTTCATAAAGTTATGGAGGCAGAAAATGTTTTCCCTAAAATTCATGTTACTCATGACTTCAGTCTATTTAAGGTATTATATACTACAATATGATTCTGAAACTGAAATGCTGCATCCTTTTTATGAATTCTTAATGGGAAAAAAATGAAGCACCTGAGAAATAGTTTGCAAACAAAGTTCTTTCGTTTTCACTGCCAGACTTTCATTGGCCCACCTCTCCTAAGTATAGAATTACGAGCCTTTTAGGTGAAAATAATGATCAGGGGAAAAAGTACAGTAATGTGCTTTTCGGCTGTACTATGAGTGAAAAGAGAGCAGGTGTTCTTACACTTTTCCTGTGAGTTTGGTCAAGAGAAACTGAAACCCAGTAACACAGCTAATATGTTAGAATAGAATCTATATTCCCCATAAAGATTTTCTTTTTCTACTGGACAATATGAATTGATCTTTGATGGAACAATTGACAGCATCCCTTATCTTATCAACACGGTGTAGCTCCTGCCAGAATGTTCGTGGTAGATGCTAAAGAACCACCTCTGTCTTGGGAAATATAACAATGCATTGTTTGAGGGGAAAGAGATGGTTTCCTTGAAAGTTGAGACTTCTCAGGACTTGACAGCAATTCTTTGAGAGATGCTTGACTCACCTGGATATTTGTTTAGATGACCTATGGAGAAAGCCCAGTATACTCTTCCATCTCTAATTTAGTTCTGCTACAGGTTTTTGGAACATAAATATGAAGTTTTCAGCTCATTCATTCTTACTATTACATGAGTTTATGATTTCTGGAATGTGATGCAGATCTATAAAGGTATAGAACCCAGCTTTCAAAAAGTCAGCCAATTTTACTGCTCTGGTGACTAAATTACTTAGCTGTACGTAAGCTTAAGCTTATTTGAAAAAATATTAGAAGTTTTGTATAATCTTTTCTGTTAATACGACTTTTGTAAAGTGCTTTTATTAAGTTATATAAAAGGGAGTTATGTACCTTATAAAATAAAGAACTCATTTATGAATTTGGTTCCAAAGAATAAGTCATTTCTTTTGTTTGTTTAGGTTTTGCAATTTTTAATTTACCTAGTAGGAGACAAGGACTAAAGCGGGAGGATGTGATTGGTGTGATGAAGATGAAATTGATACTAATGATAATATACCGATTCTAAATCTTGAGGTGGGACACATCAGGAGGATTGTCTTGGAAAAAAGTTTACATTTAAATATCATTTTTATTATTGCTTAGAACTTCACTGATACTCAATATTTTGACATCTCTCCTACTTCAATTAGAAGAATAAGAGTCTATGTGGAAAAAAAATGCTACTAAATAGAAATGATTTTTGGCAGAGGTTAAAAAATCTCATATTGTGAAATAATTATTTCAGAAAATTGTATAAGCTGCTTGCTATATTTGTAACATGTTTTTTTTTTAAAATCACTTCGAAATTTTGTTGTAAATGTTGGAAATAGTCAAGTTAGGTTCCTAGATTGTTTCTAAGAATAAAACTGTACCATGAAAGAAGATAGCTATATTCATACATATGGCTAGTCCAAACAGTAAATATCTACATAGCTAAAATCATATTTATTGCTAGATAACTCCTTGCAACAGACTTTCTGATTTTAATTATGATAATTTTTCTAAGCCATTTCATATGTAAGAGTATATAGTTATATACTACATATTTCAGTAGAAATCACTTAGAAGAAACATAGGCAAATGAAAGCTATAGGAAAGTATATTTTAGTCTTTATTTTTAAAAAATTCCTTTGGTAAGCAGTTTTTGGATTCCCAAGACAGGCCATGTACTGAGCTAAATCTGATGGTAAAAGTAATCTAATGCCAAAAGAATGTCTAACAAAGTAAATGCCAGTAGGGGTGGGTCCCTTTTGAAAAAAATACAAATAAAGACTTTTGCTCTTTGTGTCTAAAGCATATTAGAAAGGTGGTTGGGTTTTATTTCATTTTGGGTTTTTCTCAGGCAGTCATTGTATACAACTATCCACACATCCTCTGCCTTCCAGTGTGTCCAGCTCATTTCTATTCATGGAGCCTGGTGTGATATGATATCTGGAATTGGAGACCTAAGTCAAGGTTTGGCACTGCTGGCATGGATTCAACAGAGGCCCGAGAAAAGGGCAGTGTGAATTAGTGGGAAGAGGATGCAGACAAGAGGAAAATTTATTCTGTAGTTGGCCACCATTTTCCTACAGTAATGATTCTGCCGCCAGTTTTATTTTTAACCTCACTGAAACTTCTTGAGAAGGCACAAACTGGCTTCTCTATATTTTAACCCTATGAATAATAACGTAATTATTAGAAAAGCATTTCACAGTGGTTAGGGCTCCACAACTTGTGTGACCCAGCATCTAATTTTTCTCTTCTCTAATCCTGTTTATATATCCCCACACATAATCAGACGCAGTCAGATGAAACCAATTACTAAAGGAAAAAAATCAAATTTATTTATTATATTTATTGGATGTGTCTGTTGCTTAATTATCCATTGGCAAATTTACATGTGGCCACAGAGAGGGCTGTGGATGAGTGTGGAAAATGATCAATCATCACTTCTCACAGTCTAGAGGAGGCTACCAAGAAAGCGGGGTTGGGGGGGGGGGCGGGGAAGGATCCTTTCTCATTCCTGTCAAAGTGAGAATCTAAAAACTGAAAGTCATCACCCAAAAAAAGTGACAGGCGTTTGGCTTGACATAGAAAAATCTCAAAAAGATTGAGAGTTACCAAAGTTTTCGTAACCACCTGATGTAATGTTAGGAAGAAAGGAAGGTGCTGTGTACTCTTTGGAATAAATAATGATTTAGATGTTCAAAGATGTGTGTTGGAAAAGCAGCTCAAATGATCTAACAAAGCAGATCGCCAAGTACATCCCTCAGCTGTACTTTTGGGGACAAAGATGGAAGGATGGGGGGTGGGATGAGATAAGGTGAGCATGAAGGACAGGTGAGGTGCAAAACAGTGTTTGCAAAATTTTATTGACCATTATGAATAACTCAAGTGAGCAACGCAAAGCCGGAGATAGCACCACTAGCACAGTGAATTAAAATAGATTTTGTGCTGGCCTTACAGTGTAAGGACATACACAGACTTATTTTGGGACTTGTATGTTTTGGTTAAAAAAATTCCTCATCACAACCGAAAATGGTTTTCTTCTCTTTTTTTACTCTGCTCTCAGTTTAATGGGATCAATCTTGAGCACACATTATTTTGTATTTTTTTCCCCACTTGTTATCATCATACATTTTTGGAAATTTATCAATGTAGAAATTTCCCTTTAAAGTAGGTAATAACTGGAATAACTACCCTTTCAAGGAAATATGGCAAGGTTAGATTGTTGTAAGAGGTGTATCTTATTTATATAATTCTTCAGTTCCAGGGACCACAAAATCTTTAAAGTCCATCCCATTCATACTCCCAAATTTGAAAGTATATATGAACTTCAGGGAGGAAAACAAACTACTGTTGAACTTGAGACATTTGGAAGCTGTCCTGTAGGAATTACTGAATGAAACATGTTTTAAGAACTGTGGCACACCATTATTGCATAATTTAGAGAAGTCACTGGGTAAATTATGACTTATTGTGAATTACCATTTATTTGTAGAAGCTACCATTCAATTCAAGCGTTGTAGATTATCCTGTTGTCACCATTGGCTACAGAGAAATTAAAAGGGCACCATGAATCTTGGGAGTGGTTTGATGCTGTGGACTTAGCAAGAAAATATTAGAGAAGAGCATTTTTTTTGTATTTGTTGTAATGTATATCTTAAAAGTTATTCTGTAATAGAAGTTATTACAGAATAAAAGTTGCTCTCAGCAGGATTCATTGCAGAAGCCAAACAGTAAATAGATAGAGAGCCTGAACTCTTCTTCCTACAGCAGTGATTTTTCACTCAGCTATTCCCTAAGGCCACCGTAGGTGTATGAGGGGCACTGGTTCTTTTTATATGATTTGTGTATGTTCCCATAGATTGTGAAGTCTATTCCTGGGCAATTTTCAAGTTAAAATTGTGTTACAGCTACCCTGAAGGTTGTCATTTCTTGGTTTTTCTCTTGTCAGTCAATTCATAAGTGTTTATTAAGCCCCCATGGGGTGTACACAGAATCATACACAGTTTGGGGGGGTATGTGTTTGTGGATGATTGCTGTCTGCTCTAGAAGCAAAAGTACTATTGTGTGCGTGCATGTGTGTGTCTGTGTGCATATGCATAAAATAGTATTTTAATCACAGAAGTTTAGTAGGGGTATATGTGTGTGTGTGTGTTTAGAACTCCAAATGTATTTACTCTGAGAAAAGCATAGCTTCAGGTGAGGTCAAGGATATAACTTCTCAGTTTTCTTCTTTTTTTTTTTTTAAATTGAGATATCTAATAACAGACATGATTAAGTAAAGGGTAAAGCCAGAGGGTCAGTATTAAGCTGTGTATCCTTGCCAGGAAGATTCAGATCATTGTTCACATCTGGGTTTCAGAGTAAGGACAAATTCCGATGCTGGTCATTTTTAGGATGTGCCGGTTGCCTGTGTAAATTTAATCAGTGAATAGATAAATGACTCCATGCCCCTAAGCTGTCAATTTACATTTTTCATGAGCAATGAATCAATTTATGATTCACTTTTATTTCAAAAAGGGGTTTTGGAAAAATGATAGGAACTGAGAAGGAGAGAAAATTTTCAAGTATTCCCCAAATGCTCCATGGATGAAAAATGTTCTCTAAAGGATTGTATTTCCCTGTTGAACTTGAAAGCGTGTAGTGAATATGTAGGTTCTGGGATTTACTTTCCAAAACTTATTCGCACTCTTAGATTCATCTTTTATCAATCATTTGTGGGAAGGGTAATATTCTTGAAAAGCACCAGGTGAATAGCTCTGAAAGTGGATGGCAAAGGAGGAGTGCTTGGCGGCACTGACCCTTTCCACAGCCCCAGGTAATAGCTTCCTAGACTTGGGCAGGCAGCTCCAACTTTTGATATCACCGTCAGGCTCTTGATTAGTGCTCATTTTGACTGTGATTTTCAAGATGTACATATCTCAATTCCAGTAAATCATAGCTAAGTCATCAAAATTTCCTTTCCATCTTCTGTTCCTTGTTGATCTGAATCAGAGAAGCAATGGCTGGAAAGGAAAAAAAAAAAAAAAAAAAAGAAAGAGCTTTTGCTGATGTGTTCCTTATTTCAACTTTGATTCAGCTCTTTTCCTGTTGGGTTTCTAAAGGATTTATGAGATTGTTTATCTCTTACTGCCAGTCCTTCTGAATGCAGTCTTTTTGATGAAGGAATATTATTTACCACTCACCAAATTGCAAATTGCAAGATCTCTTAATTTATTTTCCCATAGTTTATATAATTAACCAACACAGAATACATTTGTGCAATTTGAATTATTATTTTTGATTCTGTGATCAGGTCGTGTTCTCTCTTGTTAAGGTAGAGACCAATTCTGGCTAACGTAGGTGGAAAAGAAATGTGTTAGAAGGATATTGAGAATAACAGAGTCACCAAAATAAGATATAGAAACAGGCATTTCTCCTTCTGCCCCTGAACACTGGCCTGGCTGGAGCCCTCCATGTCCCTCACACTGGAAACCCATTTCCATTAGCATCACCCACAGGGCTGCCCTAGAAATGTGGCTGCTTGCACAACGCCTGCAAGAAACTCACCCCCATCCTTGTTTCTGAGGCTCCCTGGCTTACCACTGAAACTTCCAAGCTGGTGCACCCACCAGTTTGGCTTTGTATTGATTGAGTGTCCACTCCGTTTATACTAGGCAGTCTGGGAAACTGAGAGTCTGCCCCTTACATATTATATAATGAGAACCAAAGACTTTGACTTCCTGCAAGATAAATATGATGAGATTCCCTCAAAATAAAAAGTACAGGGGAAGTCAACAAAACAGATTAGATTCTTTTTTCTTTTCTTTTCTTTTCTTTTTTTTTTTTGTCAGAGTCTCGCTCTGTGGCTCAGCCTGGAGTACAGTGGTGCAATCTCGGCTCACTGCAACCTCTGCCTCCTGGGTTCAAGTGATTCCCCTGCCTCAGCCTCCCAGTGGATAGGATTACAGGCATGTGCCACCACACCAAGCTAATTTTTTTTTTTGAGACGGAGTCTCTCTCTGTCACCAGGCTGGAGTGCAGTGGCACAATCTCGGCTCACTGCAACCTGCGCCTTCCAGGTTCAAGCAATTCTCCTGCCTCAGCCTCCCAAGTAGCTGGGACTACAGGCACACACCATTATGCCCAGAGATGAGATTTCACCATGTTCTCGATCTCCTGACCTCGTGATCTGCCCACTTTGGCCTCCCAAAGTGCTGCAGTTACAGGCGTGAGCCACAGTGCCTGGTCCACACTAGGCTAATTTTTGTATTTTTTGTAGAGATGGGGTTTTGCTATGTTGTCCAGGCTGGTTTCGAACTCCTGACCTCATGTGATTCTTCCACCTCAGCCTCCCAAAGTGCTGGGATTACAGACGTGAGCCACTGCACCTGACCCACCCCCCCAAAATATTTACCATTATTCCTTACATGGAGAATAACCCGTAAGGATCTTAGGGAATGGATAGTAAGTGTGTCAGAGTGTGAACTTAAAAGCTTAAGAGCAATGAGAACTTCTCTGTTGCTGAAAATGAATTGAAAGGCATTCTAGATGATAAAGGTATTAAGTCGAATGCTTTTCATTTTAGCACACACAGATCTCAAATATGTTGGTCATGTAGAATTCCTTTTTTTTTTTTTTTATCATCAAGAGTCATGTTAAAATGCTATCTACTTGAACTCTGCTCATTTTGAAGTTAAAGATAATTCACCTGGAATGGGCTGATGTTTGCCTATGTATAAATACACAAAGAAAGCACATTAATCATAGGAATTCTGGATAATGTATCAGAAGAATGTTTCATTTCTGCTTATAAATTAGTAATAAAGTAGTAATGTGGGACTTGAAAAAAAAACCGCATTTGATTTTTCTATAGTTTAGACTCTCTGGTTCAAACAGGTCTTCCTCACTAAATTATTAGTAAACCTACTGAAGTGCAGGACCCACCTAAGTAATCCACATCTCTAGTAAAATTTCTGCATTTGAAGGCTCAGCCTTTAATTCTTCAATTCGAAATTAATTTATTTATCCTTCCATCACTGTCTCCCACGGATTTTGAGAATTAATTAGAAACAAAATCACTTTCAGTCCTTGGATGTTACATTCTGTGCTGAAAAAATATGAGATACTGAAGTGTTATTAATAATGACAAAGGTTCATCCAATAAAATAATCCGGCTGGCTGAATTCTCACATGGTTGGTATTTTCTAATATAAATTACTGTAGGATTAAATAGTTAAATATTGAATATTGTCTCATTTAATGCAGTTCCATGAAATATTAATGATAATGATGGTTCTCCAGTTTGGGGAATTCGGAGATGGTTTTTTACTGACTAATAGCTTTGGCCGGAAACATAATACATTTTACAAAATGATAATGAAGATATTTAAATGAAGGTGAAACAGGAAATAAATGTCCACTAAACTTATAGATTTCAAATAGGTGAACTGTCACAAAAATTTTTTACTCTTCTGTTAGATAGTTTACTTTTTGTTCTAACAACAGCACTGTGATCATTTTTGTATAGCTTTGAGAATTTGTTAAAAAGAACAGATTTACCCTATTAGGCTGTTGAAGAGAAAAGTTGTTGATGTCGTTTAGTTGGTATGAGGGGTAAAAGTCTGAAAATTGGATTGGGCTTTGAAAGAAGGCTGGTCATGTTGAGTGTGACAGTTGAATTGGGATTGTGCATGAAGTTAAAAAAGAAAGAAAGCAAAAGAGAAAAAAAAGGAAAGAGTGAAAGAGAGAATGAAAGATAAATATTGATAGAATAGTCCAACTGAAATGCCTGAGGCCTGCTTGGAATTGAATTTTGAATGCATAGAACAAAAATGTTTCAATTAAGTCTTTTAGTTCAAGTTATTTGGTTTGGTGTTTTGATTTGATTTTTTTTTTCAAATCTTCCTGTTTTGACTTTTCTTCATGTTCTTGATTCTGTGAGCTTATATCTCAATGTAGGGGATGAAAAACTAATGACAGATAGTGTACATGACTGTTGTTGAAACATTTTTTCAACATGAATAGAGAACAAGAACATATACCAGTACATCAAATTGATTTAAATCAGATATTTGTGTGTGTATTTTTTTTTTCTCCAGGGGGAAACTTTAATGTTTTGTGAGACAATTTTATTTAAAATTGCAGTTATCCTTGTTACAGACCTAGTAATTTAGCAGTTGAAAAGCTCCCTTTTGTGTTCTGTGTAGTTAATGTATGTGATGGGAGAGAATATGTATTATTTTTTTAAATGTTTGGGGGTTGTATTCTTTTAGCACAAACTTATTCCTTGATAAAGGAGCTGGCTATAATTTGCAGAAATGACTGTTTCTTTTTCTTTAGTTGTTGGATAATTGCTCTTTGTATACACTGTGAAAATGTTCATATAGCCCAGTGACAAAGCCTAGCAGATGCACTTGCAATTATCTGGAATTTAAGTAAATTTTGCATCTGATACACACAAAGCAAACGCTTTGTCCAAGCAGGCTCACATACTGGCATGTGGATTGCTGTGAATACAATGAGTAGATTTTTAATGGAAAACAAATGGAACTATTAGTAAGTCTTGTCTTTTACTTGAAAAGACACCAGCTTTAGGCATGGCCTCCAACTTATTCATATTCATAGTTGGTTTGGTTCTCAATATGACCTTTAAAACTGAAAAAAAAATTTAAATGTTTAAAACAAAATGTGTAGCTGTGTCTTTCTTGGAGTAACATTTAGAGATTTCTGGAAGAGAAATGGTGAAATAAATATCTGTTTTATATTCCAATTTTTTTTTTTTTTTTTTTTTTTTTTACTATTAAGAAGGGCATTCAATTGTTACGACTTTTAAAATGTAAAAGGGGATTTCATATATAAATAAATCATGCTATAGACAAAAGATAATTACAATGTTACTTTAACAACCTCAATTCACAAGAGAGACCATAAGAAGGAATATATAATGGGTCCAAATTCTACTTTTTATTGTAAACAAAGGAGATCTAACCAGAGGAATAGTTTTCCGCAAAAGCCACTTTTCCGAGGTTTGTTTGAGATTAATCCTTTCCACTGTGTATTTTTTGTTGTTGTCAGACTTACATAAGTGAGATCTTTGAAGGCTTAATCTTTTTCTCTGTATTTATTCTTTTTTTTTTTTTTTTTTTTTTTTTGAGACGGAGTCTCGCTCTGTCGCCCAGCCCAGGCTGGAGTGCAGTGGCGCGATCTCGGCTCACTGCAAGCTCCGCCTCCCGGGTTCACGCCATTCTCCTGCCTCAGCCTCCCGAGTAGCTGGGACTACAGGCGCCCACAACCGCGCCCGGCTAATTTTTTGTATTTTTAGTAGAGACGGGGTTTCACCGTGGTCTCGATCTCCTGACTTTGTGATCCGCCCGCCTCGGCCTCCCAAAGTACTGGGATTACAGGCGTGAGCCACCGCGCCCGGCCCATTCTTAGAAAATATTAAATGTATGGAGCTACTTGGATTTTCTTAAATGCCTTTAGGTCTTTTGGGGAGTTTAAATTATTTTTACTTTCAATGAGAGGGTTACAAATAAATGGTCCTGTAGACATTGTATTTCATAGTTTGAAGGTGCTCCATGTCATTCCAGCTTTTGAATGAGGCAAATTTCAAAAGTATTTCAGGCCACATAAAGGCGGGCCTACCTTGACCACTTTCTGCTTTCTTCTCAATCTAAACTGGAATCTAATAATAACAAGAGATCTCTTCAAATTCTTTGAAGAATCAGGAGCTCCCAGGGGGTCTAAGGGTGGAGTTAGTGTTTGAAAAAAGTGGATTTGGGAAGAAATTTTGAAGACAGAAAGGGTGAGCCTGACAGAAGTATTTCAGGCTCTGAATTAAAATGAGCCAGATGTGCTGCTGCTGGAATATCCTTCCTACACAAATATGCCTCCACCTTAACCACTTTTCCAAAAACAAAACATAAAGCTTCCTCAGCTAAGTACTTTTTATAGAATTTCAAAAATGACAAAACGTGCTCAGTTGCGCATTGCCAGATTATTCTGTGTGGCCCACAATCTCCCCCTTGCCATGCCTGGCCTTTCCCCTCTCCCCTCCCCCACTCCTGCTTACATTTCTTAAACTATTGTAGGCTATCTTTAGGCTTGGAGAGGAACCAGGTGCTTTCCTTCGTATTTAAGCAACTTGCTATTTTGAAATTCCCATAGAGAACTGTGGGCATTTTTAGTTCTGTGTCTTGAAGCATCCTTTTCCCTTTCTGAAGGAGAAGCTGCTTACATAATACCCAGAAGCGGACCCTTGGGAACTGCAGAGCTATTTTATGGATATTTTGCAAGAAAAGGAACGCTAAAGCTCCAGTGTCCTGTGTGCCCGCCTGCGAGGGTCTCCACTGGAGATATTTGCATAGTAGCAGATTCTCAGAAGGATAAATATATACAAATCCATCTTTCAAATAGGAAAGAATCCGTAGGAAGCTGCACCTAGGAGGGCGAGAGCCCACTAATAACTCAGCCCGAAAGAGCTTCTTGAACAATTCTAGAGCCAGGACCCAACTGTCAGCAGAGCTTGCCAGGGAGACAGATGCTGCGGTTGGAAGACAGTTTTCCTCAGTTAGATATTTTGTTCTTGTAGATGGCCAACCATGACTCATGGGGAAAACAGGAGAGAGAGGGAGAGGAGAAAAGAAGAGTAAATTAATCATTTTATTAATCTCTATTTAGAATTCAGTCATGTAAGTAAATGTCAACCCGGTGAACTTTCCATGAAACTAGAAGTGTTGTAAAGACAGTTTCAGGGTTTTAAAGTTATGCCAGGTGATAAAGGCGTCTAATTTAACCTGCAGATTAAATAACCGACACAATTTCAGGAGGATATCTGTGGGAAATAGTAATGTAGGAATTATCTGATAATCCGGCTCAAAGGAAGCATGCTTTTGAAGAATTGAAAGGACATGAATTATTATTTTTTTGTGTGAGAGATGATAGGTTTGTTCCCTGTTCTCCCTATATTTGTGTATGTTTATTTATATTTGTGTGTGAAAGATGATCTTTTTTCACTATTCTTTCTTTTTTCTTCCTCTACCTCTCTCCCCATTATGTCTGTGTGTACCTATGTGCATATATATGACACATATACACATATCATACCTACACAGCTGTGTTACATTCAGCCAGGTTACCTCTGCACCCTGATATATCAACTTTCATCTACATTTATCACTCACTTCCAGATCTCCTCTGTAGCTACATGCAGTTGATTAGGTAAAAGCAGAATATCTGCTTTGTGAAAGATTCAGTTTTTTGTCACGCATGCCGATTGCCAGATTCTGATTTCCTTCAAATTCCCAGAAAGGGGCTAATATTGTGGGCGATCATCTTAGCTTCCTCTATTTTTCTCTTTTTTAAGATTTCTCATTTCCTTTGAAAATAAACAAGAGGAAAGTTTGGCACAGTATCCCTGATTCTCATTTGTTTGGGGCTGAGTATTTCAGGCTCCCCGTGAGCCAAGTTTATTTCATAGATCTACTCTGTAGGTCTCTGAAACTGGAATAAGTTATGCGTTTGAGTGCCTGACAGCAGCCCCTATGCCAAACTCTTGATATGCCATCTTTCTGATGGAGTCCCAGAAGTGTCCCTTTTTAGATACGCATGTTCTTTGTGAGCTGGAATGGCAGATTGCCAAAAGGTGTATGTTTGGGGGAAAGGCAGACTTTTATGTTATTCTTTCCTACAACTGGTTATTTGGAGGGTACTCTAGGAACTGAAAATCACAGCTGTGGATCCAATTTAGAGAGTGTAATTCACAACTGACGTGTGGAAGAGGGAGCTTGCCATCTTGAGCCACCCTGCTTGTCTGGCCAATATGGAACTGTCTGAGATGAGGCTCTTCACCTCGAGGTCTACGTGTCTTTCACTGTATCTCATGTCAGATCAAGCACTAAGAGACTATCCTATCAATTTGTAGCACTCCCTGGAGAACTTTGGGTCTTGAAAACTGTGGGTCATATTGATCCTTGAGTGAAGGTGGTTGCATTTCTTCTAAGGTTTATCAAAATAATAATGACCTTTTTCATTTATCTGTTTCAGACACTTATTTGAGAATGCACAAAGATGGATGATTCTTGCACAAGTGTCAGAGAGGTTGCTATATTTCACATGGCCTTGCACATATGTAGTATGTGCTTGATAAATATCTGTTGAGTAAAAGAAACATATATGTCTTTTCCTTTAGGAACACAGAAAAAATGTACCATGTGATTATATTTTAAATTTTTTTCTTTATTTCTTTTTTCTTCTTCTTCTTCTTTTTTTTTTTTTTTTTTTTTTTTTTTGAGACAGAGTCTCACTCTGTCGCCCAGGCTGGAATGCAGTGGCACAATCTCGGCTCACTGCAAGCTCTGCCTCCCAGGTTCACGCCATTCTCCTGAGTAGCTGGGACTACAGGTCCCCACCACCACGCCCAGCTAATTTTTCTTGTAGTTTTAGTAGAGACAGGATTTCACTGTGTTAGCCAGGATGGTCTGGATTTCCTGACCTCGTGATCCGCCTGCCTCCGCCTCCCTAAGTGCTAGGATTACAGGCGTGAGCCACCACACCTGGCCTCATGTGATTATTTTTAAACCGTAATTGGTTGAATGAGTTAGAGGCGGGCGGATCACCTGAGGTCAGGAGTTCAAGACCAGCCTGGCCAACATGGTGAAACCCCATCTCTACTAAAAATATAAAAATTAGCCGGGCATGGTAGCAGGTGCCTGTAATCCTCAGCTACTCAGGACGCTGAGGCAGGAGAATTGCTTGAGCCTGGCAGGCGGAGGTTGCAGTGAGCCGAGACGCACCATTGCACTCCAGTCTGGGCGACAGGGCAAGACTCAGTCTTAAAAAAAAAAAAAAGGTTTCTATTCTCTTATAAATGAGGAAGTTGTCACAAATAAGATGGACAGACAATATTGAAAAAATACATGTTGAGGGAATTAGGATTAATACAGTCCTTGAATCGGTTGCCCATCAAATACTTAATATAAGGATATTTTAAATAATATTTTTATTTTTATGATTCAAATTAACTAAACAATTTGCTAGTGACCTTATAAAGATTATCAAAAGAATAATTTTTGGTTGGGCGTGGTGACTCACACCTGTAATCCCAGCACTTTGGGAGGCCGAGGCAGACAGATCAGGAGGTCAGGAGATCGAGACCATCCTGGCTAACATGGTGAAACCCCGTCTCTACTAAAAATACAAAAAAATTAGCCAGGCGTGGTGGGGGGCGCCTGTAGTCCCAGCTACTCGGGAGGCTGAGGCAGGAGAATGATGTGAACCTGGGAGGCAGAGCTTGCAGTGAGGCAGCCACTGCACTCCAGCCTGGGCGACTGAGCGAGACTCCGTCTCAAAAACAAAACAAACAAACAAACAAACAAAAACCCAACCAAACAAACAAAACTAAACAAAAAAAACCAGTTACATGAAATTAAAATGCCTGCATCCATAAATAAAGTTTATTGGAATATGACCATACTGTTCAATTGCATATTTTCCATGGATATTCCACTACAACAGCAGTGTTAGTTAGTGTGGCTCTCGAGCTTTTCAGTTTATTAAATGTTTTAGTGTCTACTATTTGGCCCTTTACAGAAAAGGTTTGCTGGCCTTTACCTAATGTGTGGTTTGCAGAGGTTAAAGGGCTATGAGACAAAGCCTGTGCTCATTTTTCTGAGTTCACACACTATTGATTCCTCCTTCCCTATGGTGTATTTCTGGTCAAGGGAAACCAGATTCACTAATAGACACTCAAGAAACATGTATGAAATTCTATGATATATCAGAAACCATGCCCAGGGCTGGGATTAGAAAAATGAGAGAACAAAACATCTGCCCACCATGCCAGCGAAGACCTACCGGTATTAAGAAGCAATCACAAAACAAACACTTCAATATGAGGTGTTACATCAATTACAGAATAGTTACCAAGAAGAACTGATATTTATCGATTCAATATTCTAAGCACTTTACACATATAATCCTCAAAAGAGTTCTATGAGATTATTATATTAACCTCATTCTTTTTAAGAGTAGAAAACTGAAGTCAAGAGATTTTATGGAATAAAATTTCTTTATCTGAATACTTAAGTGATGGAACAAAGATAGAGAATCCAGGCCACATGACTCCAGAACGTTCCTCTTAGCCATTATGCTATAGGGCTCTCTCTGAAGTGCATACAGCATATTTTATAAATACAGTATACTCTGGATGTGGCATAAATGGGTAGCTTCTTATGCTTAACTAAAACGTAAAGAATTAGCCTGAATGAACATGGCAGAAAGAAGAAAGTTAGATCAGGTATCATACACAAAAGTACAGAGACCAGAGAGAGCAAGATGGATTTAGGGAAAAGCAGGTGCATCCATTCACTGTGTCTGAGAAACAGCATCAGGGAGGACAGTGCTGGAAACTGCAGGCATCAATTCATCCATTGAGTCATTGATCAACTCAGGGAACATTTACTGACTTATGCTAAGTGCCGGGGGTACTAATTTCAGCACTGGGGTAGTAAATAAGCATAGGGTTTATAGGCCAGTGAGATGTGCTAAACAAAAACATAAGTAAGCAAAAGATAAATATAATTTCAGAAAATAATAAGGACTTTTAAACTAGAGAGAGTGATATATATGTACGTAAATGAACATCTATGTGCATGCATGCACTGGTTAATTTAGATAAGGCATGCAGAGCAGACTTCTTAAAATGTGTGACATTTGAGCTAAGACTTTGGTAACAAAAAAGAATGAGGCACTTGTTGCATCTTTTCAGGCAAAAGGAACAATACATGCAAAAGCGTGATGTGGGAATACAAGTGGAATGTTGATGCAAAGGAGAAAAGACGAAATGTGGTTATCTGGTGGTCAGAGAGGAAGAGAGTCCATGATAAAATTAGGGAGGTGGTCAGTGATGGGATCATGAAGGATCATGTAGGCCATGGAAAGGAGATTTTCCATTTTATTCTCCATGCAGGAAGAATTTATTGGAGGATTTTAAGCATAGGAATGCCACGACTGTGGTAATGTTTACAAAACATGATTATCTTCCCTCAGATGTTACCGTACCTAAATTATAACTGGATGAGCCTGACTTTAACATAACTACCATCAAACTTCCAGCTCCAATAATCAATTTATAAAAAAAAAAAATACAGGGAAGGAGGATTATGTTTAAAGGACACTATAGTAATACAACCAGCACAATTCTGACTTTGCCCTTAAACTCTACAGAACAAATATCTGGTTTCTTCTACAAAATTTCAAGAAAAAACATTTCTAGAAGCTGGAGGAGAAATGTATAGATTATAAGAACCTTAAGAGATATTCATCATCGCAAAGTATGGTACTTGTTTGGGTCTCGTTCAAGTTATTAAATAAATAAATACATGAACAATTAGAGAAATGTGAACACACATGGGATGTGGTTAAGAAATTCGATTCTTTGGGTGCAGTGTTATATGCCTCTTTACAAAAGTGAAGGCTTTACGTTTTAGTAATACACATGCTAGATTTGCAGATGAAATATGTCTATATTTGCTTCAAAATAATATTAGGATGGAGGAGATGAGGTTGTAAAGAAAAAAGGATTGGCCATGTTGAAGTTAATTAATGAGCTGTAAGAATTCATGCTGCTATTGTATGCTATTATGTTACATTATATTTATCATAATATATTTTATTATTATACTTTTGTATATATTGGAGTTTTCCATAATAATTTTTATGTTTAAGAAAACCTGTTTATTCTGTGGAGATGGAAAGTACGATGTCAAAAGTAGAAGAGGAGAACAATTTGTGGACTCACAGTTTTCTGAATAAAAGATGATGAACTCAGGTCAAAGTGGTAGAAGTAGTGAGATGAAGATGGATATGGGATATAGTTTTGAGACCCAGGTGACAGCCTTTGCTAATGTATTGGATACAAGAAGTGAAGAAAAAGAGGAAAAAAGTATGACCTCCAGGGTTATGGTCTGAGCACTAAGTAAATGGTCATGCCCTTTACTGAGAAAATGTCTTTTAGGGGACAAACACCAGAACCACACCGAAAAGTAGTGGGGGTGCACAGAAGGCAGATTGTCTGGTGGCAGATCAAGGATAGATTAGAAGGATTGAGGCTTGGAGTCAGGGAGTCCATGGTAAAAGATCATTCTGGTGATTTTGTTGAAAGATGCTGAGCACATTGATTCAAGTGATAAAAGTAAGAATGGAGAGAAGGCAAGGGATCTAGAACATACTTAGGAAAAGGGGTCAGCATGCCTTAATCGGAAGGGGGAAGGAAAGGAAGAGCCCAGATTGCCTTCGGAGTTATGGTGGATGGTAAGCAGAATTCATCAGAACAAAACAAATTTTCAAGGAAAAGATTCCAAGTCCAATTTTGATTTTGAGAGGTCTTTAGTGGGAATGTTTTATATAGTTAGATATATGAGCATGAAGCGTAAGGGAGTGATGTGGAACAAGACCCCGAAAGTGATGCGTAAGCAGAATTGCCCAGGGAACTTGAGAGAAGAGAGGAAGGAATAGAGCTGGAGACAGAACACTGGGAAATACCAGCATTGCCAGCATAGAATGAGGAAAAGGAAGTGTGGGGAAAGATTCAAAAGTGCCAACAGAGGAGACCCCTATAAGAGGAATGTTGTAAAACCAAGGCAGAAAAGACTTCGAAGATGCAGGACACTGTGATTGTGTAGATGCTGTAAAGGCGTCTATAAGACTTGGATTGGAAACGCCATCAGATTTGGCAATGAAAAAGCCACTGTTAAATTTCAGCAATGTCACAGTCAGTGGAAGACAGATCTACATTGGCTTAGGCAGCTAAAGAGAGTTCAGAAAATGGGAACAGGGATCCCTATCTAGAGAAAAATTGGGAGAAAATAAAGCAGAAATTAGGAAGATTAAGAAGAAAAAAACATTCTATCAAATGTCAACCTATTTGGATTGTTAGAAGTTTTCCTCAATTGCAATTAATTAATCAGGGATTTTACTTCCATTTGCTTTATGGAATTGGGCTGTTCATGGGAATGTTTTATGTTATGAATCACATTTAAGAGTTTATAATTAAGAACATATTTGAAATAAATCTACATCCAGGCCTTTATAATGCAAAACTGACCTCTAACTACCAAACTTACTTGTGTATTTGTTGCTTTAAAAAGCCTGCCAAGAATGTAATGGGTAAAGAATTCTGTGTGCAGAAAATAACAGATGTTTGGGTCATAATATAGACTTGCTTTTTGAGTGTATCATATATTTATTCTGGTCTGATTGGTTGATTAGGAACCACTTAATAAAATGGAGAAAATAGATTGGAAAATCTAAAACCATATTTTACACATAGTGATATCCCACTACCTTGTACAGAGCTTGTTTGATGAATGAATGGTTAAATTTGTGATTTACATGTATCAGATGAGCTTATTGGAACTCCTAGCTCTATTCTTAGAAAATTGTTCCTTCCAAAATTTGAACAGGTAATTTAAAACGTTTTGTAATTTACTTATGTAAAAACCCTCTGGCCAGTGGATCTTCTTGAGGAAAAGTGAGTTGTTGTATTTTGCATGATTTTTAAAAACTTTTGTTTGTGTTTTTTTTTTTTTTTTTTTTTTTTTTTTTGCTGTTGTTGTTTCTAGGATTTTTATTTTGACAGTTTAGTCATTTAGCCAATGCATTGGCTGATTGGTTTGTTAATTGATTGATTGATTTGTCTTGGTGTGGAAGTTTCGAGTCAGGAATATAGGCTAGTGTAAAAGCTACATCAACATGTTTTTGAAATTCAGAAATTACACTTTTCTAACTTAAAACACTCCTGACTTGATGAGAGGCCTTGATTCATTAATCATTAAAGGTGTACACTGGCAATGGAAAAGAGTTTGGTCTCATTGTCTTTACATGAAAGCCTTGGTTAAAGCTACTGAGGTTTGCTAATGGAAATAAAATTACCTCTGACTACTAAAACTATCATGGGTTACTCTTATTTTGTCAGATCATATGGAAAAGTCATTATTTCTTATGGAAAAGTCATTCTTTCTTATAGAAAAATCATTCTTAAGGCATACATATTTAATGTTTCTTATTCTGAAGTGTACAGTCAGTCATCTTGGATCTTGAATGTTGATTTCTTTATTTTACAGATCCTTACTGACATGACTTATGGGGTTGGAGAAAGTTTGATGACATGCAGGAACATCTGCCATTATACTCCATTGCATGAAAAGAACAGTGTCCAAGACCTATCCAAAGTGGATTTAAAAAAAAAATTAACTGTAATAATAAAAACAGATTAAATATTGCTTACTTTCTACAGTCCCTGACCATTAGATTTAATCAAGTTTTAGGCTTTTCCAAAGCAGGTTGTAAAATCCCTCCTGTCACATTTTATTGCAAATACTGCTTTCCAAGTTATCCATGAAAACAGCCCGCTGAATCAAAAGAAATACTATTGTATCAGTGGGAATGATTGTTTTATACGGCAAAGCACATGGTACAAGCTTGTTGGGAACTGGAATTTGAGTACCATTTTAGCTCCCTCTCTTTTTTTTAATGTAGACAAATCTCTTTGGAGTCTCCAAATGCTTATTTTATTTTTCTGTTTTGCTGCTCCTGCCTTTACTTATTCAGTGAATCACTTATGGAAAGAGTTACTTGTTTGAGTTGATTTAATTCAGATCATATAAAATTCTTTTCGTACTTACATCAAATTGATTCTATTATTCACCATAATATTTTACCCTTCTTGTAACAGTAAAATGAC
This sequence comes from Macaca mulatta, assembly GCF_049350105.2. Taxonomy (NCBI): domain Eukaryota; kingdom Metazoa; phylum Chordata; class Mammalia; order Primates; family Cercopithecidae; genus Macaca; species Macaca mulatta. The sequence continues at coordinate 175,847,447 of NC_133411.1, forward strand.
AAGGGATATTTTTGGACAGACTCTGTAGTTCATATGAAAAAGAACTAGGAAAAAATGGTCTCTTTCAGAAAAATATCACTGGAGAAACATAGCCATTTCAGAGCTGTAAATTACTTAGAAGAATGCTTTGTTTCATCCTCTAAAGGGGAAATTTAGGCCTGAAGAAGTGAAATAACTTGAAAAATCATGTATAAAACTTGTTATATTGCCTAAATGAAACTAATTATATATTAAATTGTATGTGAACTCTTTCTTACTAAAATGGAAAATTAACACTATATTTAAAAGTCTCATCTTGGTTGCAGTGAGTCTAGATCATGCCATTGTCCTCCAGCCTGGGTGACAGAGGAGACCCTGTCTCCAAAAACAGAAGTCTCATCTTGAGAAAAATTATAGCTACCTATGGGTTAAAACAATCTGGAGTAAAATAAAATATAGCCATTCAAAATGTGTTAAAAATTAATGAATAGCCCGGGTGTGGTAGCTTGTGCCTGTAATCCCAGCACTTTGGGAGGCCAAGGCAAGAGAATCACTTGAGACCAAGAGTTCCAAACCAGCCTGGACAACATGGCAGGACCCGGTGTCTGCAAAAAGAAAAAAAAAAACAGCCCCTGCTCTTTAAGCCCAGGACTTCAAGGCTGCAATGAGTTATGATCATGCTCCTTTACTCCATCCTAGGTGACAAAGTGAGACTCTGTCTGTAAATAATGATAATAACGATAATAATAAATGAATAATTATAATGTATTTTAATTATTTCAGGTAGGACTAGCCTATTAAGGAGTACTACATACTCAAGAGGTCATTTTGCAATGATAGGTCTTTTTCCCTTTAATTTAAGTCTCCTTTACGTGAGAAATAATTCAATACAATTAATATATTTAAAATTATTTTTGCTTGATGACTTTTTTTTTCATAAAACCCTCTAAGACTCATTTGCAAAGCTGCTTTGAAGTTAATTTCATGCAGATCTTCCTGATTTGTACTTGTGGTGACTTATTGTTAGGCTAAAAGAAGAATATCTGAAAAATTCAAATCTTCAAAACTTACCATTTATTTCATCTTTTGTTTAAATTGGTTTACTTTAAACCATGCAAGTGATACCAAGTACTTCAAGTCTGTAATAAATTAAACAGACATGATAAAATCTTGCTATGAATTAATATAGGATATAGCAGAATTGTTGTTTAATAATCCAGGTGTCTTCACCCAAGAACACTTATTAAGATACCTATCACCTCATTAAAATATCCCTACAAATAAAAACCTCTTCCTGAGTGTGCTTTTCCTTTTAAACTATAATTTGAATAATTGGGGGAAGGGCATTTTCATTATGCAAATGATTTCTGCTGCTCAAATCAGAGTTGCTTAATTGTCAGTGAATAGGTCAGTTTATATTTCCTCATTAATATTTGAAGTTTTAGTTGAAATCACTTCATGGCTCAAATGACCAGCTTCTGTCTTGTAGCATTAATTTAATTTATTGTGACAAAAATGTCGGTTTAGTTTAGTCTATGGTGTGTGCTTGTGATTGACAATCACTATTTGTTGCTTGTTGGTAAAGTCAAACTTTTTTTCTTTGTCTTTAAATGATAAGAGCAATTTGAAGATGTGTATAATTGCGGGGAAAGACAGTTGACCACCCTGCATATGTTCCATTTCTCAAAATATAATAAAATGTAGTGACTAAATACTTAAACTGATGATTTTGGGAGAGGAATTGATTGTACAATAGAATGTAAAATGCTTTACATAACACATGTATGCTTTTCAGATGGTTCATTATTCACATGGAGTGTGTCTAATGAGCGTTTTAGCTTCTTACTTAGAAAATATACTCAACTCTCAGTTATAGGCTTTTGGATTCTCTGGTTTGTGGATTATCTGTAACAAAATGTTAATCCCAGCCATGATTCCGAGTCAATTCCTTTGCTCAGGAATTCTAATTCATTTTTAATATTAGCCTTAGGAGTAGAAACATGATTAGAAATGCAGAATAATGCTTTCATTCAAAACCAATTAAAAAAACTTCTGGATTTTCCAACATAATGGGTAATTCACAGCCTTGCACTTCTCCATCATAATAGATCCAGTTTGTTGTATTCAAAGATGATTTAAAATTGGAAATCAAAATATTATTCAAGAAAGCATTTGATTAGTTTTCACCGATGAGGAAAATGCTTATTTTTATGTCTCATTGGAACAATACAAAATTGCACTGGACCTTAGCAAAATAAAAGTTCAGTTTCTGTTTTTGATCTGTTACAAAAGTCATGTTTTATAGAAACTCTACCATATTTGCTTTAAGCTAGCCATTCATTACCCTTCAATAAAGTGTCATTTTACAGTGTATAGAGAAACTGTCACTTATAAAAGTTATTTATTTTGCGGCAGTGTTATGTAATCTGGTACATTTTTATTTCAGGCAGAAAGAAAACACAGTTGAAAGGAAGATAGTAAAAGGAATATTCTATAAATTCAGGTCATATTTGCTAGATCCATTGGCTTTGCTTTTTAGAAATCTTTGTGTTTAAAACCAAAGATGGTAAATGTTATTACTCCTTGAATAAGTATATGGCATATTATTTTAATATGAGTAGGGTTGTTAGTGGTGAAATAAAACTTGATATATAAAAAGATTTTTAATAGTTTTCCAGCTTGCAGCGTGTGTGCGTTTTAGGCAGTACGCTCCACTGGGTTAGAAGGGCCTTGCGTTATTGAATGTCAAAGAAGAGCTTTTCTTCAACTGTGCAACGTGCTTGTGCAAAAAAGATTGTGGGAAGGAAGCCTGTCAGATGCACTTTAAAATAAAATAAGAATTCAGTCTAACCCTATTATTCACCCAGGCCTTACCTTTGAACTGACTTTATTTTCCAGCTGTTTTCTTAAGAAGATTTGAATAGAGTCTGAATAAATAAATAAGAAATTTTAAAATGTCACTATCTGCAATGCAGATCATTAAGAAAAATTAAAGAAGGCAATATTTTTTAAATAAAAAAACCTAAAAGGCCTTCCCCCCCCCCCCCCATTTAATTAGATCTCTGTGAGTCACTTTGCTGCCTCACTGTTTCCAAGGGAATATAGTATGGATTCGAGCGAGGGCTTTCTTCTGCAGTGTCTTTTACTGTTTCTGCATTCAGTGTGTACAAATTCACAGACAGATTTCTTGAAAGTTGGGAATGGTCTACTGGGGGTAGACAACATCTAAAAAATGTATAAAAGGTTTGCTACCCCTCCTGTGTACCACAGAGATGAATTTCAGTAGTCTGTCAGACAAGGGAATGCCAGTTTTTGACTGAAAATCTGCAGAACATTCTTTAGGAGAACTGTTGACATTTAGTAATAATGATAGGATATTGCTCTATTCCCACCATCTTGGACTTACAAAAATATGGCTTCCTTCACTTTCAAGGGTGTAGAAGAGAAGATAATCTCCTGCTGTGAATAATGTGTACTATACTGAACTTTTAACTCACAGATACATTTCTGATATGCTAGGTTTTTTTTTTTATAAAAAGGAATCTTCACTCATTTTTATCTAGTAGATGTACTTGCTGAGAGTAAATGCTCATTCTTGTTTTGTGTGTGGGGGGCACTTTTTTTTTTTTTTTTTTTTTTTTTGAGACGGAGTCTTACTCTGTCGCCCAGACTAGAATGCATTGGTGTGATCTTGGCTCACTGTTACCTCTGCCTCCTGGGTTCAAGCGATTCTCCTGCTTCTGCCTCCTGAGTAGCTGGGATTACAGGTGTGCACCAACACACCCGGCTAATTTTTGTATTTTTAGTAGAGATGGGGTTTCACCATGTTGGTCAGGCTGGTCTCAAACTCCTGACCTCGTGATCCGCACGCCTCAGCCTCCCAAAGTGCTGGGATTACAGGTGTGAGCCACCGTGCCTGGCTGCTTATTCTTGTTTTAACTGCTGAAGTCTTTAAGTTAATTGTGGTAGGATATGGAAGGAGGTAGGACATGGTAGGAGAGGATGTAAATGCAGACTTTTCCATGTAGACTAGCCTTTCGAATCCCAAAATGCCTGCAGATTTGGGTCCCTGCACAACTTTTTCCTTGGAATCAACTGGGAAGCCCTAAAATTGCACACACAATTCCCAACTACTCTATGGCTAGGCTGACCAGATACGTATACTTAATGTGAATTTTGCTAAAATTTCAGAATAAGCAGACACTAGATATGTTTTAGGGAATTCAATTTGGTCAGTTCAACAGTAGAAGAGAATCTACATAACCTTTTTTGTTATTAATCTCAAAATTATTAAATTGAGGGAATTAGATTCTTCAGAATCGTTTCTTCTTAGAAGTAAGTTGTTTTATCATTTGATTTTGTCTTACTTGATGAAAACGCTATAAAGCATGGCATTGGCTGAAACTGAAACAATGCAGAAAAGTAAAAAGAAGAAACTTTTAAAATCAGCCTGATTCCCATATCTTAGGTCAAACCATTGTTTAGGTGACATATATTCTTCAGGAGAAATGCATTTTTCTAAGAATGGATACATATGTATGCATATGGGGGTATAGGTATATGATATATTTAACTCTTTGTGATAAGAATCATTTATATATTCATTATATATGTATGCATATGGGGGTATAGGTATATGATATATTTAACTCTTTGTGATAAGAATCATTTATATATTCAGAACTACACATTCCATCTTTTTTTTCTTTTTTTTTTTTTTTCTTTTTTGAGACAGAATTTCACTCTTGTTGCCCAGGCTGGAGTGCAATGGAGAGATCTCAGCTCACTGCAACCTCAGCCTCCTGGGTTCAAGCGATTCTCCTGCCTCCCAAGTAGCTGGGATTACAGGCATGCACCACCACGCCTGGCCAATTTTGTATTTTTAGTAGAGATGGGGTTTCTCCATGTTGGTCAGGTTGGTCTTGAACTCCCAACCTCAGGTGATTCACCCACCTCGGACTGCCAAAGTGCTGGGATGGATTACAGGCATGAGCCACTGCGCTCCGCCCACATTCCATCTTTTAGCCTCACATTATAATATGCTCCTTTAAGTCAATAAAATTTTCAAAAACATAATTGAATGCCTGTGTAGTACATAACTCTGTTTAATGCATTTTAATTCATTTACCCATTCTCCTGCTACTGATTGCTTCTAATTTTATAAATAATGGAGACACTTGCATTTTGAATTTTATTATCACAATGATTTAATACACAGATTTCCGTTTCCTTTTGTATTATTCCCCCATTGCCCAGAATGACCATGCTTGCTTGTCTGTCAGTTTCAGGATCACAAATATAAGTCCCAAAGGCATTTCCCAGCTCATAGCTAAATGACAAGCCTGCTTACTCCAAGAAAATATTTTAATCTGAGTCTTTCCAATCTAAGGAAAAGAGCTTATAGAAATTAATTTTGATAAAGCATATTTAATCTTTTGCCTTACTGGCTGTTGCTTACTTTATGAATGCAATGCACTGCATGGGCTGAGCAAAAGTACAAAAGTATCTAAAGCGAAAAGTTACTGTTTCTCTTCAATTCTTCACCATGCCTCTATCTGTCCCATCCCTACTGTCCTGTGGTACTTTTATGCTAATGTTTTGATGTAAATCATTCCACACTTTATTGTAGGCTTGAACACATAAATAAATAACTAAGGCTTCTCCCCTAGCCTCCCACAAAAATTGAGTGTCTTGGCATTCATACCGTTGTCTAATAGGCCCCCCACCACCACCACCTCCACTTATATATAGCTAAATGTATATATCTAATCCATTATTTTAAATAGTGCATAATAAGTCACTGTGCCACAGGTGAGGTGACATGTTTCCACCACTTTTGTGCCCATGATTGTTGATGTCCTTACTCTCACCAGCCAGCCTGGGCCAGAATTTGCTTTACGTTCGCTTGGGGGCAGCCTGGAACGAAGGACTAACAGGTGCAGGGCTCTATCTGGGATGACACTGAATGGGACCAGAGTCATCTCCAAAGCTTCCCTGTGCAACTGAGTCAATGTAACCCACCGTTGGATGTTGCTTGAGGTGGCACAGTGGCCTCCCTCCCTTCCCTGTTCCTCTTCTCTACCTGCTTTTCCTGAGAACATGTCAAAATAAATCATTTTTACAGGAATGCCATCTCAGAGTCTGTTTCTGGAGAACTCAAACTAAGACACGTAGTGTATATCGTAATTTTCTTCCCTGTCACTGGGCATTTCTGTAGTTTATAATTTTTTGGCTCTTACAGCTTTAAACTTGTGTATATATCCTTGCATATGACTGGTATTTGTTTGTTTTCTGTCATAGGGTAGATTCTTTTCTAACATTCAGACTGCTGAATAAAGGAGTTGATACAGTTTTAAATTTTTAATAGAGTCAGAAGAAGATCTAAAAAGGGGGCAGCAGTTCATACTCCTTCCAGCGGTGGATGAATGTGCCTGCTTGTTTTCCTACACTCTTAGCAGCACTGGGATTACCAGTCTTTCAATTTTTTCTTAATTTAATGAGTCAAACCAGTTTTTGTTACAACTTCCGTTTATCGGAATGCAGGACACTTGAGTCTCCTTACATTTGATCAGTTTTGTGTGTTTGTGCTCAGTTTTGTCATTTGCATTACCTTTGTGAATTACCAGTTTATTTCTCATTTGGCCGTTTTTCTACCATGTGGGTTGCCTGCATATATGTTGAAATGATTTTCTTCCAGTTGTCATTTGTTTGGACTTTTTCTCAGATATCATCTAGTGGGAGAGGCAGCTAGAAACGCTAAGGATGTTTCTAAGGAAACATCCGTGGTTTGGGAACCGTGCCTGTGCGTTAGGTTTGCAGCGTATCGATGTACACATTTGTGAGTCACGTGCATCGTTCCTATTTGGGTCAGTGTGCACAACTTGAGTGAATGCAGACAGTCCTATTTATAGGAATATGCTTTAGGGATTCCCACAACAAAGCTTTTAGCATCGGTCCTGCGGAATGTCCCACTTACAGCTTTGTGCTGCACATTGAGACAGGAGAGGCAGAAATGATCAGAGGCCTGGCTGTCCAAGTGTGTGGTTGTCAAGTACTTGTAAGACATGAGCTTCCACCAGAAAACGTGAGAGGATCAACTCCATTGTGCCTTCCAGCTCAACTCATCTACACCCTTCAACAGAGACGTGAGCTCCAAAGTTAAATTTAAGGCTTGAATTATGTGTCGTGATAGTTGATATTGATTACACAATCGGATGCACAGGTGTGCGTGTGTGTGTGACATACACACGCACATATACACACTCACTCTATTCCATTCTCTCCTGTTGTAAACCCGAACAAAGACATAGAAGCATTATTTCTTGCACTCCTTTCCCCTTCTGTGTCCTTTTTGATACATTCATTAAGTTTTTTTCATATTACTATGCCTCGGCTGATTTTCAATAATTACAAGTATAAAAATATTTACAGCTCAAAATAAATAAATGACTACATAATTAACAGACTTTTGTGAAATACGCCTTTCCTTTTTGGAACAAAGTGTTAAAAATGTCTAATTAATAATATTTGAGCAAAGGATTTCTGTGTCTAGTTTGTAGCCCCAATGATAGAATCATTAAATGGCGAGGTCCCAGGTTTATGGAGATAATCTTTTTAATCTCCAAATTCCTCAAAGCTTCTTTGGCCTTGGGGTTGTCAAACTTGCTTTTTATTGATCTCTGCATTTCAACTCATGCACATAAAAATTTTTTTTCCCACTGATCACAGGGAAGGAGCAACCCTGTGATATATATGTTTCCTAATTAAAGCTTAAATCTAGTTCCCTGCAATTGCACTTCTGAAATGTTGGAACCACAGAGTGAAATATTTTTAACTTTTTCCATCCATCACACTGGTTTTTAGGTTGCTAGTAATGTCAGCCAGAAAAGTATCTGAATTAGGAACATTTTTCTTAGAGATTTCTACACTTCTTAAATGGGCAAGTTAGTATTAAAGATATCACTGAAATTTATCCCAAAATATAATTGAATTTTTTATTGGTTTTAGGATATAGTTCTTAGTTTTTCAGTTCAGACATGAACCACGAAGCATAGGAAGTAAATAATGTGGCATGAGTAGGTGTCAGAAGAGCAGTAAAATTTTACAAAGGAAAGGCCGGGCGTGGTGGCTCATACCTGTAATCCCAGCACTTTGGGAGGCCAAGGCGGGTGGATCACCGGAGGTCAGGAGTTTGAGAGTAGCCTGACCAACATGGAGAAACACCATCTCTACTAAAAATACAAAATACTAGCCGGGAGTGGTGGTGCGTGCCTGTAGTCCCAGCCACTCGGGAGGCTGAGGCAGGAGAATTGCTTGAACCTAGGAGGCGGAGGTTGCAGTGAGCCGAGATTGTGCCATTGCACTCCATCCTGGGCAACAAGAGCAAAACTCTGACTCAAAGAAAAAAATTACAAAGGAGCTAGATATTTTAGGAAGTCAAAACCTTTGCCCGGAGATATTGTCCATTTGGTATTTTAATGAACAGCCTCTTGGTTATGTGAACAAGGATGGCAGTGCTAGGTGAAAATATTTGGAGTGTTGCATTTTGGCAGATAATTTATTATTTCAAAAAGTGTATAAAGATATCCTACTTGGAGAGCTAATAGAGTTAGCTATTCTGCCACGTTATGACAATTTAGGTAAGTCTATTTCATTTCATTAGAACTAATAGTTCCTCCTTTAAAAATTTCACCATGCTATTTTCTATTTCTTCCATAAGGAGTTCTATATTTGTTTTAGATGAGAACAAAAGTTTTAATTCTATTTTTTACTTTTTTTTTTTGTAGCACAAGTTCTCGCTCTGTCGCCCAGGCTGGAGTGCAGTGGCCCGATCTGGACTCACTGCAAGCTCCACTTCTCGGGTTCACGCCATTCTGCCATTCTCCTGCCTCAGCCTCCCGAGTAGTTGGGACTACAGGCACCTGCCACCACATCTGGCTAATTTTTTTTGTATTTTTAGTAGAGATGGGGTTTCGCCGTGTTAAACAGGATGGTCTCTATCTCCTGACCTGGTGAATCCGCCCGCCTTGACCTCCCAAATTGCTGAAATTACAGGTGTGAGACACCGCTCCCAGCCTTTTGTGGCACAAGTTCTATGAACCTAGAGTTTTTGTTTTAATATGACAGTGGTGAAGACCACAGTTTTTTGGACGAATGATGTTAAAATGATACCATAGAAAATGATCAACAAATGTTAGGTATTAATATGTGCCTGGTGGTTTGCTCAGTACTTTATAAATATTACACCATTTATAGCACCCATATTTAACTACATAGTACAATTAACCTTGTTTTATAGATGTGAAGGAAAAACAAAAACAAAAATAGGTTAAGTAGACTGGTCAGGCTAATCAAATACCTTGGCTAACAAATTGAACATCCAAAAATCATTATCTGGAGTTTAGGACATATTGACATATAAATTATTTGAAAAGGTGATGCTTAATGGTTTTTGTTCCTTGCAGTATCACAACCTAATGGGTTAAATTACTACTTCCTCTGGTTTTCTTGTACAAGCAAATGGTTAACACCCATTGTCTTGAATGAGAGCCATTGTAACTGGAAAAAAAAGCATGGTAAAATCCATAAATGCCTAAGTAATGAATTGTACCTTTGTAATTATTTGTACTATTAATTCTATTTAATAAAGCCTGTCTTCATCACACAAAGACCAACTTCAGCCAAGCTCTGGGTCATAATCCCTACAATTCTGAATATGAATGCCAAAATGTCTGGGTTTTATTCATAAGTGCATGGACAAGTACAGAGTTTCAGAATTTATGGATAGGCACAAACTTCGAGTTTGCAAAAGGAGACTTGCATATAAATAATAGTAAATGGTAGTGTTCTTTGTGTAATTGATGATGGAGAGTGAGGCTGTAGCTCATATCTGAGACCTTAAGCTCAGATAGGGCACAGGTAGGAGAGAGTCATTCAAATTTGTTATGTATACTTGCCTTGGCAGTTAAGGTTTGGGAGTACCCCTTGTCCCAGTTAACAAGAAAATTTGAGGCTACCCAAGGAGGTAGAGGCTTTGTCCCCTCTATTTAGGAATTTAGAGTTATGTTGATTTCTTTGATGAACTCATTTGGCAGGTAACATATAATTTCATTCCCTATCTGAGAAAGTAATGTCAGTAGTATAGATTTATGTCACAGTACATGATTTGTTATTAGATTACTTCTGTCTTAGTTGTGGAGATCAAGGTTATTGACTTGTAAAAGTGCATTGTTCTATCGGTTTTGAATTAACTAAGGCATATTGTCATGTAGGTTGATGGTCATGAAACCCTTTCAGTTCAGTCCCCTTTTCTGACTGATTGCTACATTGCTATCAGGATTCTTCTCATGGATTTGTGGCCTCTCGGTAACCATAAAATCAAAATACAGAAGACAAGAAGAATTTGGCTGACAGAACCTTAAGGGATTTTATTGCCCTTTTTCTATTCCTTACTCTATAGAAGTCTTGTAATGTCCCAGATCAAACACATTCAGAACGAAAAGCTCTCACAAAGATTATGACTATAACTTCCAAGTATGCCCCTTGATTTCAGTATTCTTCCACACTAAACTCTATTCTCTGCATTTTCCTATCATTTTAAGACATATTTACCAAATGTCTAGAATGTTTCAGGCATGCCATTGGTTCTGGAGACATCATAGTAACCAAGACTGACAAGATCCCTTAACTCTTGGAGTTCATTTTCTAGTGAGGAGGAGACAAATAATAAACATTTAAACAACCAGTAAGCAAGATAATTTCAAATAGTAAGTAGGCTATAAGAGATAAGAAAAGCACAGTGTGGGTAGAGAGTAGTGGAGCCATGAAAGTGGTTTATTAGAGTCGGGAAGAATTGTCAGAGGAAGTGGTGTTTGACCTGAGATCTGAGTGATGAGATACAACCACACGTGGGAATTCTGTAGGAAGAACTTTCCAGGGAGAGGGATTCCAAGGCTGCCATGGAAGGTTGTGCAGTATGTGCACTGCACAAAGGAACCTCGCCAAGGGGAGATGTAGGGGTTGAAATCTCATGCTCTTCTTACAAAGTTGTGCTATCAGGTACAGGGCTGCATCCTCTCAGAGAATTAGGGGGAATTTTTTTCCCATAAAGGCTGTCCCTTTTACTAAGCATATACCGTGGGGAGCACTGTGTCCACCAGAGGGTTTGTGTGTGTGTGTGTGTGTGTATTTTTTTTTTAATATGAATAAAGACAATTTTATAGGCTATCAATGGCCTTGAGTAAATAAGCATGTAAGGTTGGCCTGTTAGTGGAGCAGAAAAAAGGCTAACATATTTGTAGTGTAAAAAGTAAGGGGAATACAGTAACACAAGGTGAAGCTAAAGATGTGGGCCGGGGCCAGACTATGTGCGGTTTTGTGAAGAGTTTGAATTATATTCTAAGTATTATAAAAAGAGACTGTTGGAAAGTCTTTTATGAGGGACGATATCACTGTAACTAGGTTTTTAAAATATTATCTGGGCATGTAAAGTGGAAGAGAGAACCTTGTTAGGACAAAAAACTTACTCCCACATTATTCCACCCTCTTACCCATCCTCCCCTTATCCTGATCCGAAAGATTTCCAATTCCAACTTTCAATGTCTTTGACTTCCCTACTGATCAAAATGGACCATAACTAGAATCCTGTAGCACCCCATGTAAAAAGATTAAAATATAAAGACTCTAGGAAACATACCTTTTCCACCTTTTCTATCAGTAGCCTGGATACATGGCTTCTTTGTTTGACAGCCATGTTCTGATTCCAGGTAAATGAAAGAAATGAACACAAGCAATTTTTTTTTTTTCCAGAAAAACTGACCGCATTAATACATTCAAGCAACCCTGGTCAACATGGTGAAACCCTGCCTCCCCTAAAAAATACAAACATTAGCCAGGCATGGTGGTACATGCCTGTAGTCCCAGCTATTTGGGAGGCTGAGGCAGGAGAATTGCTCGAACCCGGTGGGGTGGAGGTTGCAATGAACCGAGATCGCACCACTGGACTCCAGCCTGGGCAACGGGGAGATTCTGTCTCAAAAATAAATAAATAAATAAATAAATAAATAAATAAATAAATAAATAAATTCAAGCAATGACTGATGGAAAGTGGTAGGTTTGGCTGTAATTGGGGCAAGTTTACTTCCTAATTCTGTGTTTTTGTTTGATTGTAAGATTACTAATATGAGGCTTTACTGACGCTAGCATATTAAATAAGGTTTTCCAATACAATTATATTTGTTAGGGAATGTCAAGGAGCTTCTTTTGAAGCCACGGCAGGTTGGCCAATTGGGGTACCTGGTATTGTGAAACACCAATGCCATCAGTGAAGCCTGAAGTAGAAAAATTACCTTGTCATCACCTAAATGAATCAGGATTAAAATGCATTAGAGAAGTTTATTTTGTGAAAAGAAAGCATTAGATTGTAGGATTTAGGGATTAGTTAATGGTATTTGCTGCCATCTAAGAAAACCAATTCTTTGTTTTGTTTTTTTTTTCCAAAATGATCATGAGCTTTATAAGAACACCTGCATGGGTATTTTTAGACCTAAAGTTTCAGACTATCAAAGAATTAGAAATGGATGATGGTTTTTAGAGAAAAGTAAAATAAGACGTAAGATATTTTAGGCCTAACAACAGAGCAGAAGATCTTAGTGACCTGCTCTTAGTCATGAGGGAAGAAAATGAAAAGCAGACAAAACAAAAGCAAGTACACGTTAAATTCCGTGGGTCTCAAGTTTGTTGCTTTTCTTCTTTTCCTAACTATATTGTAAAAGATCTGTCCCAACAAAGAAGTCCTGTTTAAGGAGTAGCTCCCTGTTAACATAGGAAAGATGATAGCGTTGGCAGGTCTATATTCAAGATTTTAATGGATTCTCCACCCCTCTGCATGAGGAGAGATAAGAAACAAATAGATCAAATAGACTTAACAGTGTAATAACCCGCAGAACCCTGTTGCATAAGAGAAAGAACCCAGACTGGGTACTCCAAAGTGAACAGAAGTGGCTGGTTAATTCAGTTGCCCTGACCAAGCAATAAAGGGAATTAAACCTGGCACGTTTCATTACAAGGAGTATCCTCACACCCACTCTTCTTTCCAGATTCAACGCTGCTTAGAGTCTAAGGCTTATCATCAAAGACCGGGGTGAAACCAAACACTATCAATCCTGGAAGTGACATTTCACCTTTTGCCCTAAATAAATGCATTTGTGAATTCAGAAAGCTTCTGCTGTGTCTCTACCTAAATTAATCCCCCTTTAAAAGGGTACATATAAACTGTTGTCTTTTTGCTTTACGGTTTGGCTGCCTGTTAAAAGGTTCTAAAAAATTTATATAAACCATCATGCAAACCTGTTCTCTAGCTCTAACAGAAGGCTTTCTTGGGTGCAGTTTACTGTTTATATACAAAGTGTGTAGATGGTCTAAATGTTTTTCTAGCACATACTAGGCTCTCAAACATTTTTAATTGTGGAGTGGATGTAAGAATGAATGACTAATTTATCTTATTGGTTTCCTGTTATATTTTTTGAAAATCTAAATATTTTTGGTTAGTTCAGTGGTTAAAAAAACAGATTTTTTTTTTTCTTCAAAATGCCGTACTCTTCTAAAATGTGATGGAAATGTAGGGAACATAGTAATATTTTTGTTATATCATTGCAGAGGGGAACATTTATGGTCACTTTTAGATTTAAGCAGGGGCAGTAAAAATTCTTTGCATAATGATATTTTAGCATGCAGGTGTTTGGCTGAGGTTGCAACCTGGAAATCACCTTTTAAACACAGACATTTCTCCACACAGCATATGGAACTTTATTAACATAGCATAAGAATATATTTTTGGTATGTTTATTATATATTAATATGCTTCCCAGAATTGCTGGCTCATCTTCTTATTAATGAATTACTTATAAAAAAACTTGAAAAAGTTCTTGCCCATTACTTAGAAAATTATCATCTGTGATTTCTGTGAAGTATTTACAAATTATAGTTTGTTTGTTTGCAGTCTTGCCATTTCACAGTCACTGTGTTTCATGGTAAGGATACCAACATTAAACATCACACACTGATCTGAAGTGGGTAAATCAAGTTATATGCTACAAGATCAAGATATAATTTTTTTCTTCAATTTGCACAGACTGTCCCTGGTTTTCTGGACTGTGATGTTGAGTTATCATTGTACTAACTCCAATTAGACCAAAAACGTTTATTTATCTGTCTCTCTTCAAGTGGTTTACTTTTCCCTTTTCTGCCCAGAGTAATCCTCAGAGGCCCAGAAAGTGAGGAGAATTCTACCATTAAAAGAGGGAGAGACGGCCAGGCGCGGTGGCTCACGCCTGTAATCCCAGCACTTTGGGAGGCCAAGGCAGGCAGATCACGAGGTCAGGAGATCGAGACCATCCTGGCTAACATGGTGAAACTCCGTCTCTACCAAAAATACAAAAAATTAGCCAGACGTGGTGGCGGGTGCCTGTAGTCCCAGCTACTCAGAAGGCTGAGGCAGGAGAATGGCATGAACCTGGGAAGTGGAGCTTGCAGTGAGCCGAAATCAGGCCACTACACTCCAGTCTGGGTAACAGAGCAAGACTTCGTCTCAAAAAAAAAAAGAGGGAGAGAGGCCTCCTGTCTACTGTCCTTTCCTGAAAAATCGTTACTGTACATTGCTGATCATGTTCGCTAATTCCATTGATCATGCTACTCCATTTAATTTCTGGTTTTGAGTGTAACAGAAAGGAAATAAGACCAAAACCTTAAGAATTCCTGATTATGTGAATACAATTTTAAAAAATGAATGCATGAATTGACTTTACATTAGCAAGCAAGTTTTTCTCCTGTCTTAACTTCTCTGTTGAACAAACTGGAGCTAGTTCTTATCTGACTGAATAAAGAAAATGTGATATATACATATAATGGAATATTATTCCACCTTAAAAAAGAAGGAAATTCTGCAATATGCGACAACATGGGTGAACCTTGAGAGCATTATGCTATGTTTAATAAGCCAGGCACAGAAATACATATACTAGTTTGCTTCTTTTGTCATTCTGTTAAATCTATCCTAATCTAGTTGTCAGCTTTGTGCTCAAACTGTTTCCCCTATTTATTAAACAGTTAGATGATGACTGCCAAGGTTGAATGGAGCAAAATACATTCTTATTCATGTTTTGTGATAGAGAGAGAGAAACTGGCTCCCTATGAATCTCTGGAGAAAGGAAGAATTATCCAAGAAACCTCTAGTAATCCTTTAGTCAAATTGCAAATTGCATCACTCATTTCTGGTCTTGTGCCAATTTCTGAGCCAATCGCTAGCAAGAGGGAAGGGAATTACTGTAACTTTATACAAATCAGAGCTCATTCCTGAAGCTGGAGTTGGAATCAGCTTTTCTACTACCTTTCATGGTTTACAGAGGAGATAACTGAACATTGTTGAGATTCCAGGAAGAACAAGATGAATGGATTCTGGGTAAAAATCTGTCCTTTGAGGAGGGGCTAGGTAATTTGCTTAAGGCCTTGTAACTGCTTATTGGTGGTCTTTAAACTTATATCCAGGTCTTTTTCATTCAGAAGCCCAAGTTTCTACTTTACATCTTGTGATGAATATGAGGTCTTGCTTGTGAGAATATATTTTCAATAAAATGTTAAAAATCTGTGTAACCTTGGACAAGTAATTTTGGCCTCAGTTTCCCTATGTGTACGAAGAATGAACTTATTATTTCAGTCTTTGTACGCCATTTGGTTTTGTCCCAGATAGCTACTCAACTCTGCCATCATAGCAGAAAAGCAGACATGGACAATATGTAAACAAATGGGTGTAGCTGTGTTCTGTAAAACTTTATTAGCAATAAATGGGCTGGTCCATGGGCTCTAGCTTGCCAGCTCCTGAGCTAGAGGATCACTACACTTCTGAGTTTATACATTAGTAGCCCTTTTACTATGTATTTTCAATCAGAAACTTTTATTCTAGCTGAATTTCAATATTGGACACATCATAGATTTAAGAAATACTAAAATTTATAACCATCAAACCTTTAGATTGGATTTTTTTTGTATGAAATTGTAAAATTTATTCTTTGCAATATGAATGCATATAGGAAACTTGTCTTGTCTTATTTTGGGATGCCATAGCATCCTTGAAGTCTGTTCTCCCAGGTCATGTTGCCACTTATTTGTTAAAGAAACATTCCTGTCTTCACGGACATGCTGACTTCTTGAGAGATGACAAACAAGTCAATGAAATAAATGTAGGAGAAAAGGGAATAGGAAAATGGGGAAAAGACTGAAACAAATTTGTCAGCATATGATTATCAAGTGTCCATCTTCTATAAAAACACAAAACCGCTGTGAAAAATAACATTGAACAGTCCTTTAGGATTCTTAATCTTCTTCATAATATATTCTTTCCTTAATTATAAAATGTGCAGATAGATTAAAGGTGTATCAAGCCACTCAATCACTTTCATTAACCTTAAATGAGCTACATTGCATATGAGAAGACTTGTACAGTCAATTTCCCCTGAAATGATATATCACAATTCTTGTTACTCCAAAAGTAAAATAAATCAGTTTAAGTGTTTCTTTGCAATGGGTCATTGTTAGACCCATAATAAAGAGGCAGACATTCAGCCCTGTGATTCAAGCAACAATAAAGCTAATTATCAAAATGCTTGATAGCTGAAAGCCATCTTCCCTGTTTCTTTTTTTATGCCACTAAAAAAATCCCCCAAAAAACAAAAAAACAAGCAACATAAACCAGACATCATCTCTGAGTCATTGACTGAAGAAAGTAATGAAGGTTCATTATGATCATAGCATATTCCTTTGCTTCTACTAAGAACACTATGTCATGAAAAATAAGGATTTTAATTTTAGGATGGCATTTATGTATCCACACGCGGGAAAATCAAAAGTAAAATGTGAGGACACGAGACTTCTGCCTCCATCTAATCTCTGTATCTTCATTCACCCCCATTGCCACAGAAATATTTTGGAAAAAATATTCAAGGCATGGAGGGTAAACAAAAGTGAAAGAAAATTTAAAGATGATCTACACTTTTCAAGAGGGCAACTGGGTGACAGAGACCTCTGATCTTGAGAAAAGGCAATCAAGCGGATCTATCCTGAAAAGAGGCAATTCTGTTCTTGCAGCTTCAATTCTCACATTTGTAAAATGGAACAAATAATACCTTCCCTGGCTGACTCAGAGGCTTGTTAGAATCAAATCAGAGAATACATGTGAAAATGCTTTCTAATCTAATGTAGCTTCATGGAAATGAAGGGTTTAAGAATCTTGCCTAAAGTAGATTCCTTCTCAGGTCTCATCTTCAGACTTAATTGCGAGCTTTGCATTCCTATTTTCTACCTATGCTACTCATTCATCTCTTTACTTCAATTTCTCTTGCCTAAATTCCACAAATTTGAGATTTAGATAAGGAATTTTTTTTTTTTAATCCATCCATCCGTCCATTTCATATTGACCACTTGCAGTTGGGGCAAGGCTTCAAAAAAGTATCAGCAATTGAATTGTCTTGATGAATATTTCCAGGTAGAGAAGGACTTTCCAAACAAGGAAATTGGTACAGGAAAGGTCAAAAAAGAACATGATTGGCAAGCCATCTGGTGTGGTTAGATTGCTGAGTAAGAAGACTAAATGGGCTGGTAAGGGTGGTTGTGGAGAAATTGTGAAATCTCAACTTGGCAATTTGGACTTTTTCATGGAAGTAACAAATAGCACAAGTTTTGTTGTTGTTTGTTTTGCTTTGTTTTTAGACAGAGACTCGCTCTGTCGCCCAGACTGGAGTACAGTGGTGCGATCTCTGCTCACTGCAATCTCCATCTCCTGGGTTCAAGCAATTCTCCTGCCTCAGCCTGCCAAGTAGCTGGGACTACAGGTGTGCACCACCACGCCCGGCTAATTTTTGTATTTTTAGTAAAGACGGGGTTTCACCATGTTGGCCCTGCTGGTCTCGAACTCCTGACCTCAAGTGATCTGCTCGTCTCAGCCTCCCAAAGTGCTGGAATTACAGACAGGAGCCACCGCGCCCGGCCAACAAGTTTTAAAAATTTAGACAAATTCTATGAAGATCTGGGGGCTCTGGAGCCCTGAAATTTAGGGTATATTTATTTAACAAGCTTGCTTTCTTTCTAGACAAAGGAAAAGTAATCATATTTAGTGCCAAGAGCAAGTAAATAATTTACCAAATTCTAGTTCTTTGGGGACAAGAGGTAGCATAGGTTGGAAAAAAACCAATAATGAGAAATGGAGGTAGAATAATAAAATCTGGGAAAGTGTCAAAAAGATTATCTCTATTTCTAAACTTTATGTGGATCCAGCCCTGTGCCCTGCAAGGAGAAATACTCACCTAGTATTAAAGTTCATTATCTTCTGACCTGGCCTGTCATGCCACCGTATATAATACATTTTCCACTGAAAAATTATTCCGAGTAAAATTTTGCTCGCAAACACTTTTGGAACATAACCTATTTGTGAGTAGCTTTGAGGTCAGGAGGAATTTTACTTTCTGCATTGAAGGACCTAGATGTCAACATTACATGTGCTTGAGGGCTCAAGTTATTGAAAGTAACTCTGGAAGTTATAGAATATTAAGAATGCTAGGAAGAAATCCAGAATGTTTTTTCCTCCTCTCTAATTTTACAGCTGATGAAAGGGATGTTTGCAGAGATGGAGTTGCTGGGTGTACTCCATCTGCCCAAACATTGTCTATCCTGGAACCATGGGACTACTATGCCCCACTGGGTAGAGCAAAGGAAACCTCAGGAAACCTTTCCAAAGTGAGGTTAAATGTTATGCTAGTATGCCCATTCCACCTGACCTGAACTTCTCAACTGTAAAATAAGGAGTGTGTACCAGATGGGTTATAAAAGTCTTCTCTGTGGAACTGATCGAGCCTTCTTTTTGGAGGTACAGGTTTTTATTGGTGTGAGTCAGAAGCCAAGTGAATTGCCAGCCATGTCTGTCTTTTGTTACCAAGGTTTGCCCAGATTTTCTTTGGACAGTATTCCAGAGAGATGAAAAGTTTTATATATCCCGTGTCTGCAGTATGCCTTATTAATTGCAAAAAGAGATCTTTTCTGAAAAAAGATATTAAAAGGATGGACAGGACTCTTAGAAGGAGACCTAGGCCGAGCATGGCCGATCACTCCTGTAATCCTCGGCCTTTGGGAGGCCGAGGCAGGTGGATTGCCTGAGCTCAGGAGTTCGAGTGCAGCCTGGCCAACATGGTAAAACCCTGTCTCTACTAAAATACCAAAAATTAACTGGGTGTGGTGGCAAGGCCTATAGTCCCAGCTACTCAGGAGGCTGAGGCACAAGAATTGCTTCAAACCAGGAGGCAGAGGTTGCAGTGAGCCGAGATCACACCATTGCACTTTAGTTTGGGCAACAGAGTGGAGACTCTGTCTCAAAAAATAAAAATAAAATAAAATAAAAAGGAGACCTAAACTTCTTTTCACTTTAAGATGCGAAAGTGGCCTATGCCTCATAACCTTTCACATAAAATAAGGCAGACAGGTGGGTTGTTAAGAAGTAAGTAAGAAAAAAATGACTTTCTTTGATTTGGAGGAAGTCATTATATATGTGAGTTAAATTTACTCAAATGATTGCTGCAGAACCAAATACAGTAGTACAGGAAATTAATTGTGGTAAAAATTTAAAATGCTATAAAAAACCGTGTTAATTTAATTTCCCATTACTTTGTAGAATGCACAGAACATAAAATTCACAGAACAACTCATAAAGCCAGTCACTTTATTCTTCTGACTGTGAGGCTGTTTTCTCACCTTCATGTTGTAGTTTTTTTTAAAGAAGAGATTATCTTGAAAGAGTATTGTTTTTATCTATGCGTGTCCAAAGGGCAGCACAGATTATACCATATGTTGCTTTTTGTATATAGCAGATCTCTGTTCATGAATGTAAACCTGACTCAAACGTCTTTGTCTCAGTGTTTTGTAAAACTGATGGATGTTGCCTAGAGTTACTTATCTTTCAGTCTCCTGTTTACTGATTTTAGTGGTTTGTGAAAATATAATAGAGTAAATGGGCTCTGGAGCCAGAACATCTGGGTTAGAACCCTGGTTTTGTCATGTACTAGCTGTGTTACCCTAGGGAAGACATTTAGCATCTCTGTGCCTCAATACTCCATCTAGAAAATGAGAATAATGATAGTGCCAATGATTGACAGAAACAAAAAGATTAAGCAATTTGATATAAAAGGACCTGACAAGACCTAACCCATGGTATATATTAATGTATGCTAGTTATTATTGTTATTGTTTTGCCCTTGATTCGATTATCCAAATTATACTATGGAATTATACTATGGAAATTCATATGGGTTTTTGTTCTTCAACATTCATATTCAAGGGTCTTCATATAACATTCATCTGTTCTTGAACTTACCTCTGTAAGTTAGATCTACTATCAAAGAAAGAGAAGAGGAAATTCTTTAACATCTGCTTGTTAAAACAAGACTCCAAGGAAACAGAAACACAGTAATTGAATAGCAAACTCTAATATGGTGGTTCAAATTAAATATTCCAATGAAGAGCCAATTGGAGCTTATGAAGGCGGGACTGTTTTAAAAGTAGATGCAGTCCAAGTGATGAATCTAGCTTGCAAATATTGTTCACATTATGATAACCAGACACAAAGTTTGCCAGATGCAAAAGAGAATACACAGTTAAAAGATGAATTTCAGCGTAAATAACCAATAACTTTTTAGGTAAATATATCCCATACAATATTTAGGCCATACTTACGCTAAAATAGTTTTCATCGTTTATCTGAAATTCAAATTTAACTGCATGTCCTGTATTTTTATTTTCTAAATCTGGCAACTCAACTCACGTGGTATCTTTATAAAAGTGGATTTTAGTTGTCTCCTTCTAAAATTTGGAAGATTTTTACATAGAAATACACTTTCTTGTCTTCTTTTGAAAAATTTGGCGGTCTGGCAAAACTACACCTAAGTGACAACAATAAGCTGGCTGGAAATGTAGCTGCCACTCCCTTTATGGAGCATGTACTCTTCAGACCCCACAGACCCCCAATGGCGAAAGTCTTTCGTCTTGTCTTTTACACTAATTTATCTCACTGCCTCCTGGAGGCCATTGACTTTGGGATCCTCACTGTAATGGCTACATAGGAATTTGGAATATAAATGTATTTTGCTCATTTTAGCATGAGCATCATAAATAAATGTTCAAATCTATGCTAACTTAGCAAAGACTAAAGCAGAACCTATTTACTCTGTGATCTGTGGCTACTTTGCCAAGGCATCACCCAGCGAAATGGAAACATTTTCTTCAGAGCTGTGGTGTACTAATATGACCCCTGGGACTTATTACCCACTGACCCTCTTAAATGCTCCCTCCATGCCCCTTTGGAGAATTTTAGCTTCTAAGATTCTGGCGACTGACAAATGAAGAATAATAATTCTAACGTTCTGCACTACTGGGTCCAATCCAAGGACAATAAGAGGAATACTTGCATTTCCTTGCAACTAAACCTCATTAGCAATTTCCATCTTACAATGTTTTAATGCATGGCGTTCAGAAGTGGTTAAAATGAAATGGAGGATATTAACTTACATTGGTAATTTCTTGAATTATGCTTGCCTTAATATGTAAAGAGTATGGCTCACATTATACCTGTTACAGATGAGAAAGTCATACCTGGATGAATGTAATCCTTCTATTGGTTTGTGTGTACACAAACCATCAGAGGGTTAGTTGAACATCTTTTGAGACTCAGAGAAATTAGATGTGATATTAACACTACAAACTCACCATGTGAGCATAAAAGTATTGATAATTTTCTAAGGTAAAATGCATCTAATAAAAATGTCATTCTTTTGTCCCTGTATCTCTGAAGGATGACTGTTTATATTTACAGTGTTGACCAGAACAGCAGTAGAATCAGAGTCAATGAATTAAAATAATCTCTATTCATAACCTCTAGCTGTTATCTTTTCAGTTTTATGCACTCCCAAGTCAACATATTCTCTGAGAATGCATCTATATGTCCAAGATAGAAATTGCAATATGAAAGTTTCCAAGTTATTATTAGGGAGTAAATGAGCCACATATTAATGTGAGTCTACAAGTCTAGATTCAGCTGCACTTTTCTGCTCTACTGTTGGACAGAAAACATAGTCTCTGCACTGATTTGTTTTTAGGTCAACACTTTACTTATAAAAGCAAATTATTTAAGAAGACTTGCTAATGGAAAGTACCATCATCAAATATATAAAATTCATATATATATGTATATATATATATATGAATATATGCACGGACATGAGAGAGAGAGAGATTTTAAAAAAATTCATAAGTCTGGCATTTTACTCAAGGAAAACACATTTAGATAAATTTAAATATATATACTTAAAACTAAGGTAACAGGTTATTCAAGCAAACTAACAAGCAATCAGGTTAGCTTTAAGAATAGGGATTCACCAAAAGTGAATGTTAATTGAGTCTCTATTTCTTTTGGGTTTAGTCTTCAGCCCTAAAACTTTGCAAACATCTCAACATTTTGGTAAATCATTAGAAAATCAAAGCATTGTGCTTATACTTTGTTGTTAAATACGATGTGTGCATTCTTTTATTCATTGAATAGTTATTGAGGTGCCCTTGTTTGCTGGTCACTGTTCTAGACACTGGAGATAGAATAGTGAGCAACAGAGACAAATCCTCTCTTCTCCTACAGTTTGCATTGCAGTAGGAAAGAACTAAGGTAAGCAATAAACGAGCAGTTTTCAGGCAGTGTCAGGGGCATGAAGAAAAATGGAGATGGGAATGAGAGACACCAAGGGTCGGGGCTGGGGAGGCTATTTTATATCGGAGAATCAGATTTGGGTTGGGAGACAAGGACAGCAGAATGCAGCCATCCATGTAGGGATCTGCATTAAGAGCTTTGCAGGGGCAGAAACAACAGCAAGTAGTAAGAATTCTAAAGGTGGGACTAGCTTGGCCAGTCAAGGAGCTGAAAGAAAGTCATTGAGGCTGGATGCTAGCAAGTCAGGGCTAGAATGGCGAAAATGAAGCAGAGAGGTAAGCAGACTGGACCATGAAGGAGCATCCATGCATATATTCCTCTCAGCCCAAGACTCCCAGATTCATCTTTTTTTCAATACCTGATAGCCTTCTGTTACTTCCTCTTTCAAAATTTGTCAGCATCTTCCCACTGCCTACAGAATGAAGTTGTATCTCTCAAGCATGGCACCTCTATTCTCGCTGCACATTAGAATCACTGAGACATCTTTTAAAAATACGAGTGCTCAAGTCCCAACCCAAAGTGATTAAATTGTAGACTGACAGTGATATTTTTATCCTGCTTCCAGTTAATTCTAAGGTACAGATGATGTTGAAACACATTAACTTAGATCTGTGCAATACAACAGAAATATAATACAAGCCACATGTATTTTAATGGTCGCACTTAAAAAAGTAAAATGAAATAGGTAAAGTTAATTTTAATAATATATTTTCTTTAGCCCAATGTATCCGAGATATTATCATTTCAACATGTAGTCAATATTAAAAATATTTAAAATATTTTACATCCTCTTTTCATACTAAATCTTTGGAATCCAGTGTGTATTTACTGACATCTTAATTCAGATTATAAATGTTCATCACAACTATTTGATAAACATTTGGAGTTTACAAAATTTATAGTTAAAAAAGTAGATTCCCGTATGCAAGTTGTTCATCACACATTTAAAAGTTTTCCAATAACTGAATACATTTCCATCATTTGAAAATTTAATTGTAAATTAATTAAGTAAAATTACAAACTAAGTTCCTTAGTCATATTAGCCACATTTAAGGTGTTCATTGCCCATATATGTCCAGTGGCTACCCTGTTGGGCAGGGAAGCACTAGAGAGTAAGTGTAACCTACTTTCCAGTATAGCAGAATACTGGGTAAAAATATAAACAAAAACAAAAACAAAACAAAGAGCACCTTGAATTTTATAGTCGGACATCAATCCTAAATCTGTGCTGTCAGATATAGATTGGTTCATGTCTGCCAGTTTTCGTTTTCACATCTGCAAAATAAGGATAATATTACCACATTATCATTAGAATGAAATATGAAGATAGTAGGTCAAGATCCTAGTATAGTGCCTGCTATGTACAATCAGTTTCTCATTAGTTAGAGTTTTCTTCTACCTCATACCTCTCTACCTATCCCATGCCTCATCTTTCAACTCTGTTGAACCCCCATATTTAAAAAAACAAAAAGGATGAAAATTTTCATGTGTGTACACCTTTGGTCATGATTAGCTTTCCCTCTAAATTTCTTTCATCCCTATTCTTTTTTCTCATCTTGGTTATTTTGTTCATGAAGCCCCCCACCGAATAAGATCATATGCATATATTAATATATATTTTAAGATACTTTACTTTTGGCACTGATTGTATATATTTTGTGTATTTTGTATCTGAGTCAGTAACTGCACACTGGTCAGCCACAAGCCAAATCTGGCCCATAATCCTGTTTTATTTTGCTCAGTGCAGTGTTGGCTCAGACAGGGTTAAAAACAAATGGTTGCTAGCATTTTGGAATCAAACAGATTTGGATAGAACTTAGATGTGCAGCTTCTTATGAAAATAATAAAAAGTAGCATTGGCAACACAAGGCCTGCGTTTCCACACAGTGGTAATCTGCTGAGCTGAATTGAAGCTATTCCCTTTAGGCCACCTGTGTTCCCCAGGTATTGACGGTCTCCAGTATTCCCTCTTGTTTTTCTGATTCTGAAGGTGAATGTCAGTTGTTGTTTATCATCACTCGTGCTAGCAATTTTGATACACCTCTTACACTTCCGTCTCTAGCCAAAGTATGTCAATGAATTTATCACTTCTGATCTTGTTTTTTTTTTTTTTTTTTTTTTTGAGACGAAGTCTGGCTCTGTTGCCCAGGCTGGAGTGCAGAGGCGCGATCTTGGCTCACCACAAGCGCCGCCTCCTGGGTTCATGCCATTCTCCTGCCTCAGCCTCCCAAGCAGCTGGGACTACAGGTGCTCACCACCGCGACCCGCTAATTTTTTGAAGTTTTTGTAGAGATGGGGTTTCACCATGTTAGCCAGGATGGTCTCGATCTCCTGACCTCGTGATCCACCGGCCTCGGCCTCCCAAAGTGCTGGGACTACAGGCATGAGCCACCGCGCCCGGCCTTCTGATCTTTTTCAATGTTAAATCTGTCTTCTGTAACTCCACACCTTCTCCATCCCTCCAGAAAAAAAAAAAAGGTCTTCAGCATGCACAGGTATGAGATCATTTTCATCTGATTCCCAGTGAAGCATATAGACTTGCAGAGATGGGGCTTTATTTGATGTGAGATAAATGAATATCCTGAAACGTGTCTTTTGCTTTACAAATGTGTGCAAGTTTTCCAGTTTGGGTAAAACCCCACATGAAGTGATCTTCAAACCCAAAGGAGAAGCCACATTACATCAGTTCTAAACAGGATTTTTTGGAAAATGTTAGCAGCATAGCGAATGAGCTACTGGAAACAGAACGCATTGATTTTTTTTTTTCAGATTAGTCAACGTTTTGGTGGTAGTGCATGATTATGTCTAAGATGCTAGCGAAGCTCTTGGGAAGCAAAAGAACAGATATCGCTTATCAACTTCTGTCATTAGAGTAAGACCCCAGAATAGGAATATATATTTGTTTAGTTCTTAAGGGACTCTTCAAGGACTTATAGAAGAATTTCACATTTCCATAACCAAGTTGAGAAACTTTGACACATGATTTTATCCTTTGTAACCTAGAGTTGTATTCATAGGATGGGTTGGGGGATATTTTCAGAGGATGTAAATTACTAAGGAATTATTTCACATTTTGAAGTTTTGAGAGTTACTTTTAGTTTTTTGAAATAGAAATATTTTCAGGGGTCATTAAGCTACAGTTTCTCATTTAAAGCTTTAGGAAATGAGATCTAAGGAATGTTCACTGGTTGAGCCCAGTTCACCCAGCTAGATAGTGAGGAAGTTTCTACTTGATTTCAAATATCCTTTCAATTGATAAGGCTCATGAAATGCTTATCTATTAGCATTTAGTTCATGTCTAAATAACACCAACTTTTAAAAAATGATAACTATTATGTTACATTGGAAAATTTGGAAAATTATGCCATTGGTATAGATCATCGAGTATTATTTTTAGAAAAAGTACTTTAATTTTGAAAAAAATTCAAACTAGAAATATATTTATTCATCTTTTTCTGATTATAATGCATGATCATTTTAATTTGATTTAAATAATTCAGGAACATATAAAGAAGAATGAAATATCATCTAAAATCTTACATTCAAAGATTAGCAATATTAGTACTTTGGTGCATATTGTTTCAGATATCCATACAAAATTTTACATAAGTGGGCTGGGTGCAGTGGCTCATGCCTGCAATCCCAGTATTTTGGGAGGGAGGGGCCGGTGGATCATTTGAGGTCAAGAGTTTAAGACCAGCCTGGCCAACATTGTGAAACCCTGTCTCTACAAAAATTAGCTGGGCCTTGGTGGTGCACGCCTGTAATCTCAGCTGCTCTGGAGGCTGAGGAAGGAGAATTGCTTGAGCCTGGAGGCAGAGGTTGTGGTGAGCTGAGACGGCGCCACTGTACTCCAGTCTGGGTCACAGAGTGAGATTCTGTCTCAAAAAAAAAAAAAAAATTACATACGTGGGATCACATATTTATATTTTAAGCATCTTCTTTTTGCCTTTTCTCTTTTAGAAGCTTACCGCCATTCCCACGAATAAAGAGCAATGTAATTTTTGATGGTGTCCCAAGTACATCATTGAATAATATACTAGAATTTATTCTGTCAATGTAACATTTAAGTTGTTTGTAATTTTTTACAAGACACATAAAAATGAACATCCTTATTTAGGTATTTTTAGACAACTCTGTTTTCTTGAAATGAATCCCTAGTATTGAAATTAATGAATCTAAGGGTATACATACACATTATATATTTTATACATATTTACAGAGATATTAATAGTACATTTAATGTCGATTTACCCACGTTTTTACCAGCAGTGTGTTTTATCATGTTTTTATTCTTTGCCAATCTACATGAAAAAATGTATCACTTTGATTTTCATATAGTTGGTTAATATTTCCTTACCAAATTTCTTTTGTGAATTTTTTAGGTGGGAGTATTTTTTTAAATGTGTGAAAACAATATATTAGATATATCACATAATATATATACAGCATATGATATTATTAATAAACATGATATTAATATATAAACATACATAAAATAGCCATATTTATATATGCCGTATATAAATATATACACATTTATGTACTTTCTCTTTAGAAAATGAAATCCAATTCAATGTGTCCACTCATTAAGGTAACTAAAGACACTAAATTGGTTTCATCTATGAGGTTGTTAGTAGCATCTGTCCCAAGCAGTCGAAGCTCTGCCACTAATGAGGCAATGTGATTGGAGGCTTGTGTTTGCATTCTTTCTAGATCTAAATTTTCTAACTTATTAGATGAGGAGGAAATTATAAGAAATTGTTTATAAGGACCCTTCCAGGTCTAAAAATTTTTAATGTGTTTGCATTTTATTAAGGTTTTCTAATACCGCTGAAGCTCTGAAAAACATTAAACTTCTTAATAGCAAGACATGAAAAATTGTAACTCAGCAGTCTAATTTGATCAGTTAAACAACACTGTACTTAATTTTAGTTTTTTATTTCAAGCAAACCAAGTCACTTTAATTGTATGGCTTATATTTCCTGGGAATTTGAAATCATAGGATTCATTTCCTGATGACTAAATCTCCTGTTGCATTGTAATTTTCAGTATAGGAAGCTGAGCTGAAGTACTGTCTTCTTCCCCGATATTCCATCTAATAGTACAGACCCTTGACCTTTGCCAATTCTCAAGGTCTTAAACATAGCAAGAATACCATTTTCTTCATAAAATGTAATAAAGACAACTAAAAATTTTCTTTGATCCCCTTTGGCCTCTAATGAGTCAATAGTTACAGTGATATTGAAGCTTTAGTTTGTCTGAAAGATTGTGCAAGGATGGAAGGGCAGCAGCTCAGCATCTGTGCTGTGGTGGACACCTGCCCTTTCTCTTCACATCTCTCTTCAGCACTGGAAGTTTAGGCTAGTGAGTAAAACCTCCCAAACCTGACTGCATTGCTTCCTAAGTATATTGGCATGTGACTTAGGCCAATCTCAGTTTCCTCATCTCTAAAATTGGAATAAAAATCCCTTCCTCATGGGGATGTTGCCAGGGACAACAGGTATTAATAATTGCTTACATCTGTCCAGTGCTGTGTGCCAGGGGCTGTGGTCAGGGCTTTGGCATGGTTCTCACAACCTTGCATACTCGACACTTGATCCTTAATGAATGTTACTTTATTATTTTCACAACCATCTTGCAGGGGTGAAAACAAAGGAAACATTTTATTCCAATTGTGTAAGGGTTTCCCCTTCTGAGGAATATAAAGTGGATGTGAGGAGGTTCCTGGCTGGGCCTTGCTTGCAAACCACCTGAGTCCCTGACTCCTGGAAGCCCTGGAGCCAATGCATGGGATCTTTACCAGGACAAAATTGCAAATAGCCACATAAGTACTCTTCTGATTTTGACAAAAGCAGCCAGTGATTTCTGAAAAACAAACAAGTTAAATCCATGATCGTCAGGGGCCGACCAAACATCCTAGGTAATCACTGACAATGTCCTCATCCTCTATTCAATGGTCACTGCAAACCAATTCCTTTTCCCTGTTCTGTATCACGTTTTTCTTCCTGGGCCCTTTCCTTCTTCACTGACCACCATCTCAATACTCACACTTCTCCTTAGGCAACAGACTCAGACTACAGGCCGATTTTATATGTGAAATTTTTCTCTTAAACATTTCGTTGTTAACTTTTAAAGGTTGGGAGTTTCAAATAAAATAGAATCCAAATTTCTGATTTTGAAATGTCTGGCTTTTCTTGAAAAATTGGTAGTCACAACAGTCCTGGGCTCATCTTGCCCACATGACTGCAGTTGGTCAGTGGCCGCCTTAGGTGAACTGCCTGCTGCTGCCCCGTTACCCCCAGCGCTTTCTCTCTTATTTACCCAGCTTTACTTTTCATTACTTGCCTGGCCCCTGCAGACATACTTGCGCGTGATCTGTGCCCCGTGCAGCAACTTTCACTTGCTTGCTTTCTTCTGACATCTCTCCTTCCTTCCCCCTTTCCAGGAGCCAGCTCTGTGTTTACATCTTCCTTTCTACTCTTGGCTTCTGTCTCTACAGTGACGTGAGCAGAACAGGGAAGTAAGAAATGCTGGGTCCTACCAGCAGGGGGTGGGAGAGTCCTGAGAAGAAAAGAGAAGGAGCTTCTTTGTAGGAAGACGCGGCACCCTTTTCCTACCTGTAATTACTGCGGATGCCTGCCAGACAACCCCGTTATTTACTACCTCTTCCTCCCTCTCACTTCCTGCAGGGCTCATTGGGATGATGGAGGGTGTTAGAACGGAAAGGCCTTCATCCAGGTCCATGCAGCGGTGCGCCTAAGCACCTGCAGGCTCTGCATCGGAATTACCTAAGGAGTTGCGGAGTATGCCGCTTCCTGGGCATCTTCTCTGGCAATTTGATTCAGTAGAACTGGAATCAGACCTGGGAACATGTAGCTTTTAGAAGCGAGCCGCGTCTTCCGAGAAAGGCATTTGGAAGCCAATCCAAGCTTCCCTTTAAATGTGGGAAAACTGAGATCCAGACAAAAGGCAAGATTTTCTAAAAGACTCATTCTGCAAAATAGTGTTTAAGTCTAGGATCGAGATATCCACCTCCTGGGAACATTCATTAGACGTGCCAGAGGGTATTTGTTTTTCAGTACAATATCCAGTCTAGGCCAGTTTTCTTTTCAACCAAAACTACAGAGAATTTTAATGTTGGAAGTTTCATATTAAAAAAAAAAAAAAATCCAGATTTTTAAGAAATGGCCTCCCTGAGCCTGGATTCCCACATAACACTACTTAAGTTAGTAAACGCAGTCATCTGAGTGCTTGAGTCAGTAGCTGGTTCTGAAATAGGACAACTTCATGGATGTACATAATTACAATTATAACAAGAACAAAACGAAAGGCTTGTTAACATTAAAGAGGTTTCTTCCTCACATATTTCCTTGTATTATGTTGCCTATTTGAGCTTTTTGTTTTGTTTTGTTTTGTTTTTTTAGATGGAGATTTGTTCTTGTTGCCCAAGCTGGAATGCAGTGGTCCCATCTCGCCTCATGCAATCCCCACCTCCTGGGTTCAAGCGATTCTCCTGCTTCAGCCTCCCAAGTAGCTGGGATTACAGGCGTGCACCACCACGCCCGGCTAATTTTTGTATTTTTAGTAGAGACGGGGTTTCTCCATGTCGGTCAGGCTGGTCTTGACCTCCCGAGCTCTGGTGATCCTCCCGCCTTGGCCTCCCAAAATGCTGGGATTACAGGCGTGAGCCACCGCGCCCAGCCTATTTGAGTTCTTTAAAAGCCTTGAGAATTGTTTTTGTTTTTTTCCTACTGAGTGACCTCTATTCAAATTCATTCCATAGGTTGAGGCTCTGAACAGCAGGCCATTTTCTAATCATGTTTTGCCATAGTTAGAAGGTAGATAGCCGCCATGATTGCTGGATTAAAACACCTAGGTCTGTGAACATTGCAGCTATCGTTTTTTCAGAATTCCACAGAGAACCCAGAAAAGGATATTAATTTTAAGTGAATAAGTACAATTTTACTCACAGTCTGGGGAATATTATAAGATTGCAAGTATAGCTAATTTCAAGAATTTTATGAGCTTTCATAGAATACATACTCAAGGGTAAAGCCTCAAAAAAGTTGCATGCATGTAATTAAACAGCAAATAAGCCACAACAGAGAGCAGTGGTACAATCTGCAAATCTGTCCTTAAAATTTGCATTGAATGCTGTCCTTACAATTCAGTGGGATACAGGTTTTTTGCTGCCTCTGCTTTTGGGTTTCTGTATAGTCAAGGGTGAGTCACAAAACCGTTTTGATCATTGGTAGGAGGGACTTTTGAAGGGGATGAGAAGCCTAGAAAGTAAAATCTTGGAAACCGATAAAATGCCCTTGTGTTTTATTAGCTAGCACTTTTTATAGTTCATAATAAAGTCAGCTCAGAAGGTCACTTCTTGAACACAGCTATGAATATTGTAATGTTTGAGTTCTCAAATTGTTTATAAGCAGACTGGGTGAGGATTTTTAATAAATACTTGGCCAAGAGAACTATTCTGATAGATACGTATGGGAATCGTGCAATAAAAATTGGAATTGGATTCCTTTCCTTTCCCCCTCCTCTTTCCTCACCCAAAGGCAGCAAGTTCCAACTACATTGAAACTGTGGTTACTATATTCTTGTTTTTCTTTTTGCATTTGATATTTTTAGAAAATGTGAGGGTATTACAGAGCTATTTACATACCTTATTTCTAACTCAGCTGAAGGATTTTGTCACCTTTATTCCTGGCACTTTTATTTTTGCTATCTTTTATATATATATATTCTTAAAGTTTGTCTGTGGTGAATACAAGGTTCCCACAGATAAAATTCTCAGCTGAATGACTTTCTTTTTCAGCTCAAAAATT
The DNA here is from genome assembly GCF_049350105.2 of Macaca mulatta. Taxonomy (NCBI): domain Eukaryota; kingdom Metazoa; phylum Chordata; class Mammalia; order Primates; family Cercopithecidae; genus Macaca; species Macaca mulatta. The sequence goes on from NC_133411.1 coordinate 175,879,049, forward strand.
GAGGTGTAATTATTGAACGCAATACCGAGTAGGTTCATGTAGGCAAGGCAATGGGAAAACGTCAGTGAGAGACACAAGTTAAAAGTAGAAAGCCCATAGGCTTCCTGAAATAATTTTCTCCATGTCACATCCTGGACAGACAAGTGTTAGATCAAAAGGACAAGATGCAGGTTAGTAATACTTGCAGAAACAGCATTAAAGTTAGAGTCAATAGTATATTGTGATGATGCACATCTATAATTCACATCCCTTTATTCGTGCTAGTTTTTGGAGAAAGTTCACTTCATAAAATAATGCAATTCACATCAATAAAACTGAACTAATATACAACATTGCTGATGTACAGATATTCTTCTACTTGATTTATGAAACAAGGTGACTAGGATAAAGCAGTTTGGCCCAAGTTCAGTTTTTAGCCATTGCAACTTCGTTTTTCAAGTTGTGATTTGGGCTCTGTGCTGTTGCTTACGTTTATCTTCCTTAGTTGTGAAGTTAATTATGACAAGCTGATTGTGGTCTTTAGCACTGATGAGTGGCCTTTGAAAGATTTGTTGGCAATTTTGCTTGATATTTCTTTTTGTTTGAACATGCATTTTAAAAATGTGAAAGCCAGCTAGTCAGTTTCAGTTTATTTTATAGTAATTTTGTGCAGTCGCTTCCCATCTTTTATATGAAAATATATTACGGAATTTTCTTTCCTAATGCTAAAAAGAGATGACAATGAAACTTTTACAATGGCATCATTTGAAAGTAGGTAAGCATATCAACATAAGTAACTTAACCATATTACCCTGAGTAACATCGATACTCATTACAGAAAGCATTTTTTGTTTTTAGCAACTGTAAGTAGATACACTGTCAACACCTAACTGTCATTCAACGTGTGTGACTCAATAAATTTTTGAGGGGAGGTGGAGTATGGTATTCAGATTTTCAAGAAACACTAATGCTACCACATAAAATTCTTATATCATGTTGTAGGATCCAGAGATTTTTTATTTTTTCCATTTTAACTAAAACAAGTATTTAAAGATATAAGAAGAAAATCTTTTGAAAGAACTATTTTTCTTGTGTATTCTTAAGGAAACACCCATTTTTCTGACCATAAATGTACCTTAATTTTTCTACATCCTCAAGATAATAATGCAAATAGTTGCTTGCCTGTAACTAAGACTAGCCCTTTGATAGAATGCTATATATCAGAGTATAGTATGTACGGGCTTGATGCATCATAGTTTCCTTATACATGTTAGAAAGAGACGATAAACTAATTCATTGTCCTGCATTGATATCCCAATATTGTACTCCTTCCAATGTTCAGTCACAAAAGATAGCTAAGAGAAAAGTAGGTGTACATGTGAAATTATTTTAAAGTGGTTCAGGAAAATTGGTGTGAGTTATTATTATTATTTTCCTCCAATGGGTTGTTCCAAGAGACTCTATCTGCGTCGACAATTTCTGAGTCTCTTTGAGGCTCAAAGTCATGGGCTAGTTACCCTACTTCACTTGATTTGAGGCCCTAGTCACAGAAATTCTCAGCTACCGTAAGGATTAGTACTCTTCTAAGATGCCAGGCATTTGTGTCGGTGGTTTTCTGTTACAAATGGAAGTGCTTTAATATTTCCTGGTTTGTGGGCCAAGTTATATTTCCTTATGAGTAAAGAACAAACCCACATACATATAATAATGTTTTTAAAAAGATAGGTTGAGGGGGGTACATTAAACAATCAGTTTTTCATAGACAGACCTTGGATTCAGGTACCCAGATGCAATTTGAAATCAAATAACAATTTAATTTTGCTTTTCATATTTTGCATTCCTGAAATGTCACCACAGACTGTATTTTATTTGAAACATATACAAGCAGAGATATTACTATGCATAGTAGTTCTTTAATTGCAGCATATTTCATTAGGTTGCACGCATTAATTCCACTCTATTGGGAAAAAAAAAGAAAACTGGAAGTAACCACATGGTAGTTAACTTCATATGAATTTTCATGAGTCAATATACACGTTGGTTTGATGCTATTAGATGAGTGATCCTCAGAATTTCATAATTCGAGGACTAATATGACCAAATGTGTAATTACAGAGTTGGCAAGTTTAACCACTCTGAAGAATTTGTTTTAGTGCATGTGCTTATTTAAAACTTTAATCTAACTTCAGATTATTTGATGTTAGCCACTGACAATGATGTCATTCACCACCATTTTCTATGTTACCTCAACTTTCTTCTATTCTTGATAGTATTTTCACAGTCTCCTATCTATTGGTTAGGTCATATATATTTTTTTAATCAGTGATCATATATTGAGGGATGACAAATGCTGTTGTTGAAGCTCAGGATACAATAGTGAAGGAGAAAAGAAGCCTGCCTTCACAGGGCTTGTATTCAAAGTGGGTAAAGGGGAGACAGAAATTATAACAGCAAACACATGGCTAATTGATGATAGTTTTATTTTTATTTATTTAAGACACAGTTTCACTCTGTCACCTAGGCTGGAGTGCACTGGCACAATCTTGGCTCACTGGAACCTCTGCCGCCTCCCAGGTTGAAGCAATTCTCATGCCTCAGTCTCCCCAGTGGTGGGGATTACAGGTGCCTGCCACCACGCCCAGGTAATTTTTTATTATTAGTAGAGATGGGGTTTCACCATGTTGACCAGGCTGGTCTCAAACTCCTGACCTCAGGTGATCCACCTGCCTCTGCCTCCCAAAGTACTGGGATTACAGGCATGAGCCACTGCTTCTGGCCAGATAATAGGACAGTGGCAAGTCCTGCAAAGAAAGTTAAACAGGCTGAAAATGAGATATTGACTTGATAGGAAGATCAACTTTGGGTATGATGATTCAGAAGGCTCTTTGAGGAGCACACGTTTACCTGACACCAGCCTGGGGAAAGTCTGGGAGGAAGAGTTCCAGGCCAAGAGAAACCCATGTACTGGGGCCCTGAGATGGGCCCCGGCTTGGAGGTTTGTTTTAAGGATCAGAAAAAAAGCCAGTGGCTGGATCACATAAATAAGTTTGGAAAGAGATGAAGCTCAACAGATAGGTGAGGACCAGGCTATTTCAGGCTGTATTTCTTCTTTATTGTGCCTCATTGGCTTTGTTTTAAATAATTGTTTCACATTACCAATATAGCTTACTTATAAATTATACTCTTCAAAATCTTGACTTTTCTACCCTGTCACCCAATACAACAATTATCACATTAAATTATGTAATACTAATTTCTTCTCCACTTAAGTTATATCATGGATTCTTAAATTATGTCAATATTTGTTTTGAATTCTTACTACATTCCATTTAAATGCAAACACTCCCACCCCTCCCCAGAACTGAGACGTCCTTTCATGAAGTTTTCTTCCTCCTACCTGTTATTTTATATCTCTGAGTAGGAAGAACCAAATGATGTTGGTGATTATTTTCCTGTGGCACTGAATCTAGGATATAATAGTTGTCTGCATAATCGGTTGAATTTGCTTTTAGCTGTCCTGCTTTACAAGGGCCTTATCCTGTTAAACATTAACCTTCTCAAATTCTTTTTTATTTCCTGCTTCTCTTCCTAAACTCCAAAGACTTCTTATGATCTCTTACCAGTTTTTGCCTTTCCCATTAACTTAGTATTATCTGTAGGTTTAATTAACCTGTTATTCCTCTGGCCTAGATCATTAAGGAACATGTTAAGTGAGACTTGGCAAACCCTCCCATACTGAATATATTTTGTCATTTAAATTCTACTTTGCTTTGGGATCTTCAATCCCATTTTCAACAAAATATCTCTCCCTTGATCTGAATTTGGCTTGGAAACTAGAATTTGTGAATCCTTAGTTTCTATTAAGAAAGGATTGGGTGCATAATTAATAAATGTAAAGATTTATTGCTTTCCTCATTTCCGACAAGGACATTTTACATTGTATTTTGAGGAAGATTTTAACTAATCACTTCATAAATTTGCTACTTTTCATTTTTTGGAAAACAGGACTCCAATATCATTGTGCAGCAAGCTTGAAGCTATGTTATGGTAATTTGACTTCTGGAGGTACTTAGGTAATCGTTTCAGGAGAAAATTTTTCTTAACTGAGCTCAGGTCCTATAAATCACTTCTATTTATTACTGTTGTTTTCACTAAGTTCTATGATTTGGAGATTTTTGTTTTTTAACTTCTTTGTTTAGACACTTGTTCAAATATATCCAGAAATAAAAACTATGTGGATTCATTGCTGGCTATTTTCAGTTTGTTACTAAAGAGAGAGTTATATTGGGACACTCTTTCTGTTCCTTTTCTATCTCAGACCTTAATTCTTTCCATCCTATCACAGGGTCCTAGCCCAACCATGCAAAATTTACAGAAGGAGTGCCTGGAACTGCTTTTGCCACCCCAAGATGACCACTTCACTGCTTCCTATAACAGCGGCAAGAGAGGCAAAGGGAGGAACTGTAAAGGGAAGGAGACACTTCTTGGAAAGAGGTGCAGGCACTTGTGGAGGGGCAAGGAAGGTGCCTGTCACCTTGGTCCCTTCAGTAAGTCTTCAGAGAGTGACTCGGGTCTCCTGCAGTCTCTTAGGCACAGAGGGTTCAAGACCCACTCCCACTTCCAAAGAATATAAGAAGAGACAACATGGCTAGGGGTAGGAGAAAGGAGAGGGACTGCTTAGGAATGGCCTATGCTTCCGAATTCTGCTGAAGGAAACGATGTGTGTTCTCTGTACTCTTTGTGGGAGAACCTTTTCCAAAGGAGGCCTCCTGGAAAGCAGAACAGATACAGGAGAAAGAGACTGGAGATGCCTGTGGGATGAAGACTGAGGGACATTCTTAATTGCAGTCAGTAGACACATTGGCTTCCCTCATGGGATCTGCAGTTGAGAAGTCCTCATAATGGCAGAGGGTGCAGGAGAAAATCTTAGAACAGTCAGGCATGAAACATCTTCCGTGACCAAAGGACTCCATGGCCAGGTTGCATCAGTACTGATCACATGAGTTCTTTTGTAACCTGTACCTGTTATACCTTCTCTGCTCCCTTGCCGCAATCCTGGAAGCATCAGAAACCAGGGCAACAGAGCTGGGAATAGAGGAAGGGGAGAAATGTAAAACAATAAACTGATATACAAAGGACCATGACTGTCCTCTAGGACCAGGGATTGTAGGCTTGAAGCAGGGTTGAGGGAGGAGAGATGTAATCATTTAGCTTTAAATGAACTGTGGAGTTGTTTAAATTAATATCTTGCAGTGAACATTTTAATTATTGAACAAGAGCATCTTTGTTAACTAAAAGTCATTTAAAGACTTTTCTTATCTGAGAGTGATTAGAAAAGTTACAGAGTTGGGCTAGATTCTCCTTAAACAGCAGAAAATAGCCATCCCCACAAGAACGGTCTTGAATAGGAGTAGTGGCCAAGACTAGTTTCTTTTCGCCTTATACCTGTGTAATTCCATCCTTTCAACTTAACACTTAACTTTTTGCTTTTAGAGATTATTAAGAATATAAAGTCAGTGATGAGACTTTCTTTCAGTGAAACAGCTTGGAATCTCCTTGGACTCGGTATACTCAGTTTTTATTTGAGATTTGCTTTTTCTCTCTTGTAGTTTTTGGAAATGAAGCCCAAATTTGGCTGCAAAGAAATTTAGTAAGAAATGTAAACATCAAGAGAAGGTGACAGGATGATGAAGCATCTGAGATCCTTGCCAACTGAGGAACAGATATAGGGGCAAGGGGCATATTTAGCTTGTAAAATAAAAGATGTAAAGAGAATTTGGTGCCAATCTTTATATATTGTGGAAGAAAGACTCTATTTAATTCTGTATGTCTTCATCGAATCAAACCAGAAGCATTCTAGGAAGGGAGATTATACACTAACCTAAATTACAACTTTAACATGTTCAGAGCTGTTTTTAAACACTGGAGCTGGGTGTTCCTGTGAGAGTGAGCTGCTATCTCCAGATGTTTGCAAGCAGACAAAGACTGACTGGTTCAATGCAAGAGATGCTGGTGCAGACCCTTGCACTGGGGAGAATCTTGGATTTCATAACCTCAGGATTTCTTGCCAGTGCAGAGATTCTAGGTGTTGATAGGGTGTCCTCGGAGAGGCACTGGCCAGGAAACTCGGACTATCATACCTCTGATATTAGCATTGTAATTTGCAGATTAGGCAGCTATGCTCATAGAAATAGTACCAGTGGTAATATATTTGTTCACCTGAGGCCAATGTGGCCTCTGCTCATACTGCAATTGTATAGCCATATTTTGCTTTCCTTTCTGATTGTGGTAGCAGATGCAAATATCAATTTTAAAAAAAAGTCATGGTGACATCAGACTTTGGGTGCTACCAAAAACACCTGTGCATCTATGACATATGAAGCCTTGCATCAGTGTTAGCATTGGTTTCACTTTAAAGATTTATTATTTTTTCAAACTTACAACTATATCTAAAATAACTAAAGGTTTGAAATGGATTTTCTGTACCTTGAGTATAGAATAAATGAGTTGATCTTTTATTATCATAAATGAAGAAAGAAAAAAAGCACAGGGGTTCACCTCAGCTAATGCTCCACAAATATACCTTCTGAGAGGAGTTGTGTTTGAAGACATGGTTGCATTTGGAGGGCTTAGTCTTCAAATTAAGACTCAAATAATCTTCTGTTACTGGTATTTACAACAGGCGTGTATCTGTCCGCATAGAGACACTGCCTTCTGTCTGGTGGCAGAAATAGGATTTATAAGATTCATTTACTCATCCGTAAGTATTTCCACACATGCTGTTATTTTCACTATATCAAAAGACAAATCTCCTCATCTTACACTCCTGTCTAGCTACTGCCCTATTTCTGTTCTCTGCTTTACAACAAAACTTTCTAAGAATGTTGTTCCCGACCCTAGTATCACAAGTTGATTGCTGTTTACTATTTCAGTGTAGTGCTTAGACCTACAAGGCCATGCAGCTCTTGTCCTGGAAGAAGCAAACCTTAGTGTAAATCTTGGATTTGAAGTTAACAATCGAGGCAGGCTTGAAATGGGTTGGAAGAAGGCTGAAGATAAAGTACCCAGGTGAGCTGTGTGGCCTTGTAAGTCTAAGCACTAAACTGAAATACTAAACAGCAATCAGCTCCTGACACTAGCGTCAGGAACACAGAAGCCAATCAAAGATTTAGAGAAAAGAGGTGACATTACAGAGTTCCTGTGAGATAACAAACTTGCAGATATCTAAGAGTGCTATTGGAGACCTTGAATACCTATCCATAACTTATGGACCTTATGTCTGAATCCGGTTTTGAAAAAACCCTTCTTTTTCAACAGCTATTCTTCTTTGCAGAGGTCTAAATGAATTACTATGCAAAGGGAAAAATATATTTCGATACACTGTATTTTATAAATTCTAAACATATATAGATAATATTTTCCCCACTTAGAGTTATTAATTTTGTTTTACTGTAGTTAGAAGTCTATGCATATATTGAGCTTTAAAGAATCTTTGAAATAAATTATTGATGATCTGGAATTTTTTCACACCACAGCCAACTAGAACTATACTCCTGCAGTTTTATGGAAGTAAATTGTGTCTGTATATTATAAGTCTATTACGAGAATTGTGAGATCCTGCTATTAATAGCTGTGAATAGAATGATTTAGCAATATGGTAGTCAGTTTTCAATGGCCCTTAGGTTATCAGATACCAATAAGATGCATTCACTTTTCCATGACACATCACACATTTGCTGAAAAGGGAGGAAAATGCAATGAACTAAAGGCCACATGCATGCAGGTGATAAATCAAGTAAATCTTATGCATTGCCTTAGACACTGGCATTGAAGTTGTGGCATACAGTGTTTACTGAATGCATCCCCTGGTTGTATTCAACACTTTCCAGGCACTACACAGTAATATCGGTGCGGCTTTGGATCTCTTTAGAGGTATAGAAATAGTACCTAAGGAATGTCATAGGTAATACCTTTGATAGAGAAGATTCCCTCCCCAGGCCCTAATTTACACAACCAGCACAAACTAAAGGTTTCAAAAATCCACAACTACTACCAATGCTTTGAGAAGCAGAGTTCCTGAAACAGATTCTGTTCCTCTGCTCTGGACTTGAGCCAGGGAACCCTGCATGTGTTGATTCCCTTGGCTGTGAGTATCATTCCACTAAGTGTCCAATTACCTGATAGGCAAACTGTGAAGTGTCCAGAGTTCTAGGAAAGCAGAAACATCAAAATGTTGTGAACAATTTAGCTTTAAAAACAGAGTCTTGAATTTTGTAACCAAAAAGAAAATCTAGGGGACAAAATCCATTTTAATTTCAGCACATGCATAAAATTATGCATTAACGATTTTGTATTTTGGTTCTTTTAAAAGATTACAAACGAAAGAAGAAGTACCATATTCTTTTCAGGTTTTAGGGCCTTTAAGTAAGAGTCTTTAGCTGACTTTGTTCTTCATTGAAATGGAAGAAACCCCCCCCCTCCCCCGCCAAAAGGGCGCAAGTGGTCCATGCTGTGTGCTGGCCTAGCAGTGTCTTTGTGACCCAGAAGGTAATTAGTCTGAGCCCAAAAGGATGACTGGATTCCCCTTATCTGTGTGTGAGTTTGCAGCAAGGGAAATGTTATTAATGGTCATAAAATTATCTGATCCCTTTTTAACCCCAGCCTTAGCATTTGTCTGTCTGACCTCCTGGGGAAGTTATTCCCACAGGCTGACCAATGTGCTGGGGAGAATGAATTCATCTTTATTGGTTTGAAATTTATTACCCGTTAATTTCCTTGATCAAAGGGAATAAAAGATCAAAGAAAGGGTAGCCCATTACATGAAGATACAAATCATTATTACTTCTTTAATATTTTTGACATTAACATTAATCACTATGAATTATGGTAGTGTTCCTTTCAATGTAATATGCAACTTCAAACACATTTCATTTTAACACCACCTTATTGCTCGCCACGTTATTTAAGCAAGTTTTCTTTTAGCACAGTTTTTTCCTCATTTGCAACCAAAAGGAGGGGGAAGTAGCATCACGTTCGTATCTCTGGAGGTTGTGATCACACAGCTGTGTACCTGTATCTCCTTCTGCAGCAAAATACTTAATATTTAATAGACGTGACTGAACTGTGTTCTTTCTTCAATAAACTACATTGACTTGAAACGTATATAAATATTCAGGATGTGTGGAATCAAAGACAAATTTGATATTTTTGGGGGAAACTTAGAACCATGAATTATAATATGATTGTGTACTTGATTCAAACATGTGTGGGAAAAGGTAGAGAGATGCCTTTGATGTGTCTATAAAGACGTACATTTCCTAGCCAAATGACTGTTTCCCAAGACAGTTTTGAGGGGTTTTTTTAGAGCTAAGTATGAAAAGATTCAGTTATAGAAATACTTTTTGGAAGATGGTTGGAAGCAATTTGTTATCCTTTCTACTTATATCTCTGGTTATTTACAACAAATAGGATTTTTTTTTTCGGTAGGTCAATTGTTCAGTCAGATTCATCCTTATTTTTGAATATTAGCCTATATGGTCAGGTATGACCTCGTAACAAAATAGATGATTGAAAGCTAAAGAGATTTTAGGGATTATCTTGTTTACCTCACTTTCCAGATGGGATGCTTAGACCCAGCAGGGATAAAGGACTTGTCCAAGGACTTCCAGTTGGCCAGTGACACCACAGTCTGTGGAAAGATACATTCCTGACTTCTAATTTATTGATCTCCAAAATAAATTTGTTCTGTGGCTAAATTACTTCTATGTCATTCTGATTACTATTTGTAAAATAATTGAAATTACCTGTTCATTTGCTTAACCTTAAAACAAAAGGTCTTTATCCAATGTCTAGTTTAGCTCAACAATAGTTTATGAAGCACCTACCGTGTGATAAGCCCTATGACAGGTGCTGGAAGTAACAAAATGATTGAAAAGACGGCTTTTTATTTCAAAGTTTTGTAAGGTAGACAGACTTGCATAAAGATAAAATTATAGTATAAAGTGTAAATGCTAAAATCAACATGCAATTTGCAGATACAGTCAAAGAAAGGAATGTTTATTTCTGTCGGGGAAAGACCAAAAACTGTTTCAAGGAGAAGGTAATTTATATCTGTGTGGGGTGTTGAAGAGAAAATAGATGTTTCATTGGCAAGAAAGAGCATTTAAGGTGAAAACATAAAATTGGGTGCGCAAATATCCAGAGATGTGAAAAAGTGCATCACGTTTGGGATACCTAATTGTGTGGGAGACCTGGGAATGATGGGGCCAAGTGTTGAAAGACAGAACTGAAGAGGAAAGTGGTGGACAAATTTTACATAGTCTAGCTAAAGATATTGGCAGAGGGAAGGCAGTGAAGGGTTTATGCAGATGTAAAGCATTATCTGATTTGTGTTTTGGAAATGCTGCTCTAAGCTGAGCGTGGTGGCTCATGCCTGTAATCCCAGCACTTTGGGAGGCCAAGGCATGATCTGAGGCAGGCGGATCATGAGGTCAAGAGATCGAGACCATCCTGGCCAACATGGTGAAACCTCGTCTCTACTAAAAATACAAAAATTAGATGGGTATGGTGGTGTACGCCTGTAGTCCCAGCTACTCGGAAGGCTGAGGCAGGAGAATCTCTTGAACCCTGGAGGTAGAAGTTGCAGTGAGCCGAGACTGCACTCCAGTCTGGTGACAGAGCGAGACTCTATCTCAAATAAAAAAGAAAGAGAGAAAGAAAGAAAGACAGAAAGAAAGAAAGAAAGACAGAAAGAAAGAAAGAAAGAAAGAAAGAAAGAAAGAAAGAAAGAAAGAAAGAAAGAAAGACAGACAGACAGACAGACAGAAAGAAAGAAAGAAAGAAAGAAAGAAAGAAAGAAAGAAAGAGAAAGAAAGAAAGAGAAAGACAGACTGTTGAAGAGGGTTCATTAGAAAAGGCAGGCATGAGACTGGCAGACAGAAGACATAGACTATCTGATCGGCCCAGTCAAGAGTGGCAAGTGCCTGCACTGTGACTAAGTAAGATGGTCTGTTAGAGAGAATTTGGCAGATTGAGGAGCTATTTAGGAGAGGAACAAAGAAAAAAGACTGTCAGGGAGATTGAAGTATCAAGTATGATGCCTTCAGGGTCTTGACTTATATGAATGGTGTGAAGATGAAAAGTGACTTTGGAGAGGAAAAAAATGGTAAGAACACAATGTGATCAGTTTTTAAAATGTTAAGTTTAGGTTACAGCATGCATCTATGTGGTCACTGTGTCCAAAAATCAATGAAACATGCAGCTCCAGTGTTCAGATGAGAAATATGGGTTGGCAATCTAGGTTAAGAACCCATCAGGGTGTACAGTGTTGTTTAAGACCATGAGAGATTGTGGCCATCTGAGATCACATAGAGAGTTGGCAGAAGAAAATGACACAGGTGGATCACTGAGTAACACCAATATGTCTTAGGCACATAAAGGAAGAGCCACTGGTGTAGAAGCCTACTAAGGAATGGAGAAACAGTGGGGTTTGTATTTCAGAGGACAAGAGTGTAATGTTTCAACAGGTGGTCACTAGAGTCAGAAGCCTCAAGCCACAGTAAGATGAGTTCTGAAAAGTATCCATTTGGTTTCTCTATTAGTAAAATATAAGTGACTTCAACAGGAGCAGTTTTCGGAATGCTTGTGCAGACACTTACTGCAGCAGCAAAAGAGAAGGTAGGCAAAACCAAGTATGGACAACTCTTCCATCTTAAAGAGATGGTGTCCAGAGAAAATGGAGGGAGCAAGGAATAGGTTTGAGGAGGGAGTGTAGATTTGAGCACTTTCAGAGGCTGACGGGGAAGAGGACACTAGAATGGAGAGACTGGACCTAGAGATGAGGGGGCATAATTAAAGGATAAAGTTCTGGGATGAAATGTGATCAACAGCACAGATGCAAGGCTGCATTTGACAAGGAAGAGGAAGCGAAGGATACCATGGGTATGGACCTGTTTGGTGGGGAAGAAGGGAGATGGGATTTCCTCCAAAACTGTATTATTCTGAATCTAAATTCTGGACTTATTAGCTATCTATGTGTACTGGGACAAGTTTTATTATCTCTCTGTTCTTCAGTTTCCTTATCTGTAAAATCATGACATTAATCACCTAAACACCATTATTAAACCATATAAATTAAATGAGATGGTGCCTGTAAAACACTCCATTTAGTACCTAGTACATTCTAAGTGTTCATAAATGGTGGCTGTCAGTAAGGGCTGGCTGAAAGGCCCTTCCATTCCTATCCTCTACCTGATTTTTAAATTCTCTTCTGCAGGTGCAGCTCCTCTCCATTCCCTCTTCTCTCTCCTTCACCTCGCAGCCCTGCCCTGGCACCTTCCTCACCTAGTCCTGTGATGGTTATTTAGAGTTGAGCATCAATTTCTTATGAATGGCATCTTGTTCTCCCATGCTTAACTGTACATAGTTTGAAGGAAAAGCACAGCTAGTCTGTCATTATCAAGCTGTCACTTTTTATCCAGTTTATTCACTCAACTGGTTTGCATTAAGCAACTCTAGGGGAGGCAGAGGATATGTTCCAGTGCTAAGATGGGCTTGCCCATCCTTGGGAAGCATGCAGAATGCTGCATTCAGAAGCAAACCAATGGGTTATTCACTCAAACACTGAGCTCTGAACATAGGGAGTCCAATCTGCACTTTACAGGATTGAGGGTTGCTTGCTTCTTCATTTGTACCTGAGGAGAATTAGTAATGTCAGAGGGAAGAGTGGAGAGAGTAAAACATACTCATTTTCTCTGATTAGTTTCTCCTTGAGCGATAGATCAATTGCCTTCTACATGAGCCTCCACTATGTTTCTTAGTTCCAGTCAAAAATTTGTCAAGATTCCTGAAAACATACTGATACAGCCACTTACTGTCTTGCTTTCAAGTACACAGAGCAAGAAGTTAACAAATTAAGACTCACTGGAAAAAAAAGGTACTGAGGTTACCTTCCAAATCACAGTCATGTGGAAAATAACTCAATGTGGACGTCTTTCACCTCTCCTCCTGCCCATACCTACTCACACAAACACTCTCAGAGACATAATGGGATTTTTTTCCCCCAAATATTTCGTTTATTTCCATGTTGAAACAAAAAAACTGTGATTTATTAGTCCATTTAAAACCCATTAAAGATCTACTTGCTTTGATTAAATGGCACCATTTTAAAGGTTAATCAGTGTCATTTTTTATATTTAAAACTTAAAGGTACAGTGCTTTTTACTTACTGAAAATTACCATCCAAAAATGGAATGGGAACAGTCACTGAAATGCATGCCTACTTAAAATGTGGAATAAATACATTGTGAATCATTTATTGGTCAGGTTCTATGGGTTAGTACACTACTAATAATACACATTTTCTCACTACTAGCAACCACAAGGTCAGTGTGAGTGTCCACACTTATAGTTTTCTCCATGCATCTCTCTACTAAGCAGGCTGAAGTGTGGTCAGTCTCTCTGTCCTTTGATTTCTTTTTTAAAAATTTATTTATTATACTTTAAGCTCTGGGATACATGTGGAGAACATGCAGTTTTGTTACATAGGTATCCATGTGCCATGGCAGTTTGCTGCACCCATCAATCCATCATCTAGGTTTTAAGACCTGTATGCGTTAGATATTTGTCCTGATTCTCTCCCTTCCTTAGCCTCCCACCCCCCGACAGGCCCCGGTGTGTGATATTCCCCTCCCTGTGTCCATGTGTTCTCCTTGTTCAACTCCCACTTAGGAGTGAGAACATGCACTGTTTGTTTTTCTGTTCCTTTGTTAGTTTGCTGAGTATGATGGCTTCCAGCTTCATCCATGTCCCTTCAAATGTCCTTTGATTTCTAACAAACTATCAGTGGACCTCTTACCACCAAAGTGGAAAGCTGATTTAAACTAATGGAGAAATACTTTGTTTTTATTTATGTATGCTTTATTATCACTTGTGGTTTCTCTTTTGTACTTTCTTAATTTCATATTACTTTTAGTATCTGAATATTCTTCTTATAAGTAATATTGAAAAACCACAGATGAAGCTAAAGTTATCTCTGACCTTCATCCCTTATCTGGATTCCTTCCCAGCTTTTCTACACCGCTTGGTATCCATGTAACCATTTTGTTTTTAACAGAAAAGCAAGGCAATCATCTGTACCTTGCATTATTCAACCTCTGGTATGTCCTACAGATGGTTGATTTTGCCTTCTTAATTTATAATGTGAGAATTACAAAGAAAGTTCTAAATTGGTCTTGGAACTATGGAAAGGAAGACTTTTTATATGTAAATCAATTATAAGCAGGTATTAGAAGATAAATCTTGTAACTATTTGAGTCAGCTTCTTGGTTTTATTAGGTGACAAGAGAGAGGCTAGTTGATGCTTTCTCTTGAGATTTCAAAAACCTCTTATCCTGAGATTCTTTTGAAGAGAACCTTTGCCCGTTTGTCTTGATAGAGTAGGGTTTTCAGGCTGGTGCCTATTATCATAGTAAGTCTTTAATTGTGAGAACCAATTGTGTGGTGGTTGTGTGGTGATGTTTCTTGTAGGATTGCCTTGTTTTTGCTTTTCAGAGAACTACTGCGTCAGAGAACAAGTGCCCCTTTTGAAATGATTTACACACACTGATGTTGGGTAACTTATCTGTGTTTCATCACTAGAGAGAGACAGAAGAAAGACACTATAGAAAACAAAACAAAAAATAAAAAAAAAACAAAAAAACAAAAAACAACACTGTACCCAGCTTGCTCTTTTTGTGCAAAACATATTGAAGAAGTAATGCCACTCTGATATTGCTGTGCTCAGTGGCTTTGCCAGAGATAGAAGAATTCAATAAGAAATTTTCAGAAAAAAATCTAGATGAATTTAATCTGTACTCATGAATAATTATTTGGCTATGATTCCCCTGTTTACCAAGTAATTATGGTTTTAAAATCTGTTTGGGTTAGCATTTAGCATTTCTCCATCCAAGGGAATCATAACATTGATGGAATATCTATCAGCCCATTCTTATGAGCTAAAGTAATTAAAAAAATTCTTTATTATTCTCTGTATGATAGTAACCTACAATAAATTTGGAATGAGTTGTTCAAATATTGACTATCAAAGCAGTGTCCTTCTGCTTCTCTGAATAAAGGAGGGGAAAAAATTTGAAGGGTTTTAGTTATAAGGTTTTAATGAAACTCATGATTTCAGAGTCACCATACTTTGGAAGATAAATGTGTAAGAGATTTGGTCACACCGCAGAAACACACAACTAACCACAAAATTATATGCAGTGTGATGTCAATATTAAGGAAACACACAGAAATAAATTCAGAATCTGGAGAAGAATAAAACTTTATGGATGTGATACTATACGTTATAATTTAGTATTATTTTGTTCTGATTTCATTAAGTCAGGAAATGCACCCTTTCAAAAATGTGCCACATCTCATTACTCTACACAATGAACAACCATTAAAAATTATTGCTGCTAAATAAAATGCCTGTTTGTGTTACCTTTTATCTTGAGTTACTTTCTAAATTACATATAATTCCATAAGAAAAATTTAAAATAAATCCTCCCAAGAAAATTGAGCATTGGACCAGAAGATGTCTGAGGTCTTTAATAATTGTAAGATAGCTATTATTCCAATAAAGATACTTTGATTTGTTTTCCTTTGAAAATGTCATTGCAGCTATTTAAAATTTGCAAGTGGGGATGGCGAAATAGGGAAAGGGGTTCTCAGCAGGTACTGGGAGAATAGTGTACTTTTTTTTGTTGTTTAAGAACCACAATGTTGAAACTACATAATTGCGTAGTAACTGTTGACCTTGTAATTACACTGTAAGTACCTGTAGTGACAAGATAAATGCATGGTTATTTCAGTCTTTTAAGCTATAGGGCTATCATGCGACCCTAACAATGTAAGCTACATAGTAATTTATTTGTAGAGTAAATAGTGCTTACTCACAAGTTATACCTACACATGTGCTTTCTGTGCTACACAGATCCATAGAAACATGGCAAATCAGTGCCCTCTAGGCACTTTTATTGAAATGACACACGAGTCACATGTATGTATCCCACTCGGATTATTTAAGTTATTTGTGGAGCATTCAGGGTTTTTCATGACTACTTTTTGTCCTAAAATTTACTGTTTTTAAAAGAAATAGAATTACAAGTGACTTATTTTTACCGGTAATTTCTTTTTGTTACAATAGTATTAATATGTAATCATATGATTTGTTAACTGAGAGTCCTCTTGTCTTTAAACCACTTTTAAAAGAACATCAAACTATATTTATTTTAACAAGTTGTTAAGTAAAAATCTTTGAGTTTTCAGTGAGAAGAAAACAGTTGTCGTGAATGATTTTTTGAAACAAAAATGTTTTTATAATGTAAACAGTAATGGTAGTTATTAACATTTATTGAATGCTTGTTAAGCCCTAGGACACTATGTTAATTACCCCTAATTTAGCAAGGTTGCTAAAATTTGGATTTCAATATCCTGAATGTGTTAGTGACAATTTGATGTTAACTAAGAAGCTGGTTGGTGAATTCTTTTTCAGTCATTTGTTCATTCAATATATATATATTTTTTCAGTCTCTGTTGTACCAGATACTGTGCTAGGTAGTCCTTAGGGACTAGTCATCTTTCTAATGCAAGAAAAGATTGAGCAACTGACTTCAATCTATTCTGTCAAAATCACAGTAAGCATGAGAGGTAATAAGAATCAATTAAAGTTACCCAGTAATGAGGTCAAAGGTAGAGTTGTGATGTAGGATGAGTGTTCCAGGCTGAAGAGACAGCTGGTTCAAATGCCAAATACAAAGATTGGGAGATTTAAAACCACCACCGTGGCTAGTACTTAGAGTTTGAGCTTGTAGAGAGAAGGGTCTAGAACAGGGATTCCCAACCCCTGGACTGCGGACTGGTGTTGGTCCGTGGCCTGTTAGGAACAGGGCTGCATGGCAGGAGGTGAGCGGCAGGTGAGCTAGCATTACCACTTAAGCTCCACGTCCTGTCAGGTCAGCAGAGGCATTACATTCTCATAAGAACTGTGGACCCTATGGTGAACTGGCACGTAAGGGATCTAGGTTGCATGCTCCTTATGAGAATCTAAGTAATGCCTCATGATCCGAGGTGGAACAGTTTCATTCTCAAACCTTTCCCAACCTCAGTCTGTGAAAAAAATTTTCTCCCATGAAACTGATCCCTGGTGCCAAAAAGTTGGGGACCACTGGTCTAAAAGACAGACAGTATGCCTTGAACAACCTCATGGTAGGAGTTTGGATTTCATCCTGAGATCAATGAAGAATAATTGAAGAGCTTAAGCATAAGATTGAGATGTTAGATTGTGGACAATGAATGAGAGCGAGGCAGGACTGACCCTAGAGACATATTATTGATGTCATTATAGGAATCCAGCAGAGACAGGGTACTGCTCAGAATTTGACACTGAGAACTGCAAAGATTCCTCTCTTTGTCTGCATAGTTCTTCATTCTGGAGTGCTTAATGTCACCACCCTTAATGAGAGTGGACATTTGCCCAGTTCCAGTGTAAATTCAAGGTGGGTCTGGGATGAGCAGTTTGGAACCACTAATTGGATGAGGATTGGCAATGTTGCTTGCAATGGGATCCTGAACATAATGTATCACGCACTGTTTATAAGTTCTGGCAAAACTTTGTCAGCCTGGAGGTGGTTTCAGCTCATGAGATATACTTCAATTTTCCCTTGTCTAAAACACTGACTCATTCTCTGAATCCACAACTGCCGCTTTTCCCCCTGTGGCCTCTCTGTTGATCCATTTCCTCTAACCAATACATAGTTTCCACATGGTGTATTTTTTCCCTTTTGACAAAAATTTGCAACTGAACCTTCCTATGAGAGACTACGTATGTGAACTACTCCAAAGGGCTTATGGAAAGCTAAATCGGGACTGTTTTTCTTAGCACATCAGTTTGTATGATAAGGGGTGAAAGAAAAAAAAAAAAAAAGCAAAAGGCAAACTTTTGTTTGGATTCAAATGTCATCTTTGCCTGTGCCACATTTATTTTTATTTCCTCTCTGACAAGGAATGTTAACTTTCCAGGAAAACTCAACTTCTCTAAGAGAACAGCCAACACAAACAATTTTTTTTAAGGTGTGATTTTCCTTGAGGCTGTGATTTTATCGTTTGGAGCAAATGGTGAGTTTGGAGAAAAACAAAACAAAAAAAAGCTTGGAGTGTACATTTCCTTTACTAGGACATCAGATTGAATCATGCTTTGGGTATTTTGGCCATAGTGTTTTCCCGTCCTCTTTGCCTCCCAGGAGACCCTAATGTGAAACAAAATGGAAAACTCTATTCACATTCTCTTTGGGTCAGACCTCCAGGGACTCGGAGGAGGTGAGAGAAACTTTCGCTTGCTCATGATATATTCTAGACAGATGTTGTCCCTGAAAATATTTGCATTGGCAGCTTTTTATATTGGTACAAGGTGGGTTATCTGAAAAGAAATAATCTTTTTCCTTTTGCAAAATGCAAAGATTTCTCTATTCAAGTAGGATATTCTCAAAACAAATTAGTTTTTTAAATTCAAAATAGTCAGCTATATCATACAAGTAGCTGAATTCCCTTATTTTTGCCCATGTCTCTTTCATATTGCAGAGATCAAAGAAAATCTGTATTTGTTTTTATTTTTTCAAACTCATTAAAGCTTGAATAAATTGTGTTAAAATAAATCTATGTTATCTTTGCAGTTTTTCCTTTGTGCTTTTGAATTTGAGTGGATATCTTCTGTTTATAATATTTGTATTTTTCTATTTTGTAGTATAAGCAGCTGACAGGTAAAGCCATTCATGTCTTCGCTATATAACGACAAAAGATAATGTTCATTTAAAGAGGTATTTTGCTTTTTAACTCAATCTTGCTATTCCTTTTATAACCATATACTATATCAATGATGGCTATTTAGAAAATAGGTGGAGTAGGAGGGATGGAGAATACCTCAATAATATAATTGCACTAACATTTGTGATTACGTGACACCT
This sequence comes from Macaca mulatta, assembly GCF_049350105.2. Taxonomy (NCBI): domain Eukaryota; kingdom Metazoa; phylum Chordata; class Mammalia; order Primates; family Cercopithecidae; genus Macaca; species Macaca mulatta. The sequence goes on from NC_133411.1 coordinate 175,898,026, forward strand.
GAATTCTACTTAATACTACAGCTTTACTTATTCCCTGAACTTTTACTATTAATAATATCTAGCCTGAAAAAAAAGGTTGAAATGCCAACATCATATTGGAAGACAAATTTACATTTCATTCCCAACACCGTAATTTAATAAAAGTTTTATGGTGTTACGGGTACTTAATTATGCTCCAAGCAGAGCTGGAATTTAACATTGTTCCACATACAGAGAGGATCTGGTTGGTACTTTATTTTAAACGGTCCTTTGAAAGAGCATTGTCGTATATGATACACCAAATACGCTGCTTTTAAAAGACACTTTGGAAAACAGTGAATTACTTAAATTGTTTTTCATTTCTGTGAGACAGCATAAAGTCTCATAATTCACTTAGGTTGATTTAATATACTAGGTTACCGGATTATTAGGCTTTGGTTTTTTTTGTTGTTGTTGTTTTTTTTGGAGACGGAGTCTCGCTCTGTCGCCCAGGCTGGAGTGCAGTGGCCAGATCTCGGCTCACTGCAAGCTCCGCCTCCCGGGTTCACGCCATTCTCCTGCCTCAGCCTCCCGAGTAGCTGGAACTACAGGCGCCCGCCACCTCGCCCGGCTAGTTTTTTGTATTTTTTAGTAGAGACAGGGTTTCACCATGTTAGCCAGGATGGTCTCGATCTCCTGACCTCGTGATCCGCCCGTCTCGGCCTCCCAAAGTGCTGGGATTACAGGCTTGAGCCACCGCGCCCGGCCTAGGCTTTGAAATAGTCTTTCCTTTAGAATTACAGTGATGTTGATGTTACTATAATATAGACAATATATGTAAAGTTTACATCGTAAGCTAAGATAGGAGTTTTCTTTTTTTCCCCCTTAAGTAAACATTCTCCTGGGCACTGTTGGAAATAGTTTTTTAATACCTTTTTACCTCTTCTCGTATCCAGTGAAAAGTCCAGTTGCTTAGATTTTTAGAATCTCAGTGAGATTCATGTTATCTTCCTTTACTTAAAATTATTCAATGCTTTCTTCCCAGTGTTGACTAAATCTAGTCCAAACTGCCATTTACAATTCTCCAGTCTGGCTCCTACCAACTTTAATTTGCATATGTGACATCCCGGCTAAACTCCAGTCCTCAGAAAGGCTCCTCACCTCACTGCCTCTGTTTCACGCTGGTTCCTCTGGTGGAATTCTCCTTCTCCTCCCATTTCTATCTGGTGAATTTGTTCATCTTTCAAGCCTTGGCCATATGTTAACTTTTTCCCAGATTGAAGTATTTTTTCCAGTATTGGTTTCTTCTACTATATTTTTTATTTTTTCTTATGACACTTATTACATAGAAACTTACAAAATATGTTCTTATAAGCATGGTCTTAGCATGCATTAATTTTATTAACTCCTTATTAACTAAGTTCCTTGTCAGAAGCACCTGTATCTCACTCAGACTTGGAAGCACTTGCGTGATGCTGGGTACATAGTAGGCACTAAATGTTTCTGGAATGAATAGATTCACTTTTGGAGCAGATATTCGTATGCGCTAATTGAGTGGTCACATCTCCTTGCCTCTGAATACATTGTACTTAGTGCTTCAACTTAAACTGGCTATAACTCCAAATTATCAACTGTAAAGAGTCTATTCATGTGTATCCATGAACTTTTTCACCATGAAAACCTTCGAACTAGGCGAGGCACAGAGGAGCATGCCTGCACTGCCAGTTACTTGGGAGGCTGAGGCAGGAGGATCACTTGACTCTAGGAGTTTGAGAGTAGCCAGGGCAACATAGTGAGCTCCCTATTTTAAAAAATAAAACCAACTCCCAATTGACTGAAAGTATTGATTTTTTCCATCCACTTTACACAACAGGGATTTAACTTGCACTGCCAGCCACCTCATTCTTATATAAGGTTGCATAACTAACCATAGATATTTCCAGGTATAGCCCTCTATTTTGAAAGTTTTATTTTTATTTAATTAACAAGTTTTATTTTTTAGAAGAAGTTTTAGGTTCATAGCAAAACTGAGCAAAGTACAGAGAGTTCCCACATACCCATTCCCCTCTGTCCAATCTCTTCCACTAGAACAACCTCCACCAGTGGTGCATTTGTTACAATAGACAAACTGACATTGACACATTATTATCATCCAAAGTTCATAGTATACATAAGGGTCCACTCTTGGTGTTTCCTGTTACATGGGTTTTGACAAATGGATGATGACATGTCTCCACCATTGTAGTATGTCATACAGAATAGTTTAGCTGCTGTAAAAATCCTCTGTGCTCTATTTATTCCTATCTCCTGCCAATTCCTGAAAATATCTAATCTTTTTACTGTCCATAATTTCACCATTTCTTCAACGTTGCATAGTTGGAATCATACAGGATGTGCTGTTAAAGATGGGGTTCTTTTACTTAGTCAGATGCATTTCAGTTTTCTCCATGTCTCTTCATGGCTTGATAATTCATTTCTTGTTAGTGCCGAATAATATTCCATTGTCTGGATATAATACAGTTTATTCATTAGCCCACTGAACGATACCTTGGTTGCTTCCAAGTTTTGGCAAATGAATAAAGCTACTGTAAACATCTGTGTGCAGATTTTTGTGTAGACATAAGTTTTTACCTCCTTTGAATAAATACCAAGGAGTGTGAGTGTTGAATCATATGGTGAAAGTGTATTTAGTTATGAGAGAAACTATAAACTGTCTTCCAAAGTGGCTGTACCATTTTATGCTCCCACCAGCAATGAATTAAGATATTTCATTGCTCCACATCTGAACCAGAAGTTGGTATTGTCAGTGTTTTGGATTTTGCCACTCTAGTAGGTACAGAATAGTATCCCATTGTTTTAATTTGCAATTTCCTGATGACATATAAAATTGAACATCTATTCATATGTTCAATTGCCATTTGTGTATCTTCTTTGCTGAGGTGTCTGCTCAGGACTTTAGCTCATTTTTAAAAAATGGGGTTGTTCATCTTTTTATTGTTGAGTTTTAAGGGGTCTTTGTAATTTAGGATGAGTCCTTTATCCTGTCTTTTAAAAATATTTTCTCCCAGTCTGTGGCTTGTCTTCTCATTTTCTTGACATTTACTTTTGCAGACCAGAATTTTTTAATTTTAATGGAGTTTAGCTTATCAATTATTTCTTTCATGGATTGTGCCTTTGATGTTGTGTGTAAAAAGTCACTGCCATACTCAAGGTCATATAGATTTTTCTCCTATGTTATCTTCTAGAAATTTTACAGTTTTGCATTTTGCATTTAGATCTCTGATCCATTTTGAGATAACTTTTGTGAAGGTCACAACATCTTTATCTAGATTTATTTTTATTTTTTGCATGTGGATGTCCAGTTCTAGCCTAATTTTTTTTAGAAAACTATGCTTGCTCCATTGTATTGCTTTTGCTCTTTTGTCAAAGATCAATTGATTATATTTACATGAGTCTATTTCTGGGTTATTTATTCTGTCCCATTGATCTATTTGTCCATTCTTCCACCATTGCCACACAGTCTCAATTATTATAGCTTTATAGTGATATTTTGATTGGGATTGTTTTGAATCTACAAATCAAGTTGGGAAGAAGTGACATTTTGACAAGATTGAGTCTTCCTAACTTTGACATGGAATATCTCTCCCTTCCTTTAGTTCTTCTTTGATATCTTTCATAAGCATTTTGTAATTTTCCTCACATAGATCTTGTGCATATTTTGTCATATTTACAACATAAGTATTTAATTTTTGTGGATGTTAATGTTAATGATACTGTGTTCTTAATTCCAAATTCCACTTGTTTATTGTTGGTATAAATGAAAGCAATTAACCTTTATACATTAACCTTCTACCTTGCTGTAATTGCTTATTAGTTCTAGGAGGTTTTTAAAATAGTTTTTGGGGTAGATTCTTTAAGATATTCCACACTGATGATCTTGTTAACTGTGAAAAAAGACACTTTTATTTTTTTCACAATCTGTATACCATTTCTTTCCTTTTCTTATTTTATTGCATTAGCTAGGTTTTCCAGTACCATGTTGAAGAGCAGTGGTGAGAGGGGATGTCCTTGCCTTGCTCCTGATCTTAGTGAGAAAGCTTTAAGTTTTCACCATTAAACATTAAGGTAGCTCTATGATTTTTATGGATTTTTTTTATCAGACTTAGGAATTTCTCCTGTATTCCTATTTTGCTGAGGTTTTTTTTATGATAAATGTGTTGGATTTGTCAAATGCTTTCTCTGAATTTATTGATATAACTAAGTGATTTTTCTTGTGTAAGCTGTTGGTTGATGGATTATATTAATTGATTCTCTTTAGACATTTCTCACAAGGCAGTTATATACTGGCAACAAATTCCCTCCAATTTTGTTAATTTGAGAAAGTATATATTTCTCCTTTATTTGAAGGATAATTTCACAGGGTACCAAATTCTCAGGTGGCAGGCATTTTTCTCCCAAAATGTTAAGTATTTCATTCTTCTCTTTTATTGCTTGCATGGGTTTTGGGGGCAAAGTTGGATGTAAATTTTACCTTTGTCTTTCTACAGTTAATATTTTTAATATATATTATATATTCTATATATATATCTTATATATGGCATATATATAAATAATATATGCCATGCATATGATATATATGGTGTATATATAAAAATATATATGCCATGTATGTATGACTTCACTTATATTTTATTAATATTGACCTTTGATTTTCTGATGTTTGAATGTGATATGCCTAGGTGTTTATTTGTTCTCTGGTTTTGTTAGTTTTTTTCTCTCCTCCTCCTCCTCCTCCTCCTCCTCCTCCTCCTCCTCCTCCTCCTCCTCCTCTCCCTCCTATTTTCATTGGTGTTTTCCAATCTTCCTGGGTCTGTGGTTTGATTTCTGGCGTTAATTTTGGGAAATCCTCAGTCATTATTGCTTCAAATATTGCCTGTGGTCCTTTCTTTATTTCTTCTCCTTCTAATATTCCCATCACAAATGTTACATCTTTTGTATGTGTCCTGCAGTTCTTGTATATTCTGTTCTTTTTTTCCATTTGCTGTTCTCCCTGCTTTCAGTTTTGGAAATTTCTATTATCATATCCTCAAGTTCAGATATTATTTCTTAAGCTGTGTCCAGTCTACTAACGGGCCAATCAATGGTATTCTTTATTTCTGTTACAATGGCTTAGATCTCTAGCATTTCTTCTTTTAATGTTTTTCCTAAAATTTGCAACTCTCTGCTCACATCATTTATCTATTTTTGTATGTTGTGTACTTTTTCTGTTAAGACCCTTAGCTTATTAATGGTCATGTAAAAAACTTATTGGTCTGATTATTCTAAAAATCCTGCCATCTCTAACTCTGGTTCTGATGCTTGTTCAGTCTCTTCACACTTTATTTTTTTTGCCTTTCATTATGCCTTGCAATTTTTTGTTCAAAGATGGCATGGTGTACTGGGTAAAAACACCTGTGGTAAATAAAACCTTTTGTAATGCAGTGATAAGATGCAGGAGAGGAGTATTTTATATTCTTCTGGTTAAGTCCCAGTGAACATGGACCATGAACTTCATCAGCGCTTCTCAGTTTCCCCACTCCCATTAGGTGGGACAGGATGGCTGGAAGGGGCTAAAGTTGGCATTTTCCCTATCCCCCCATGGAAGGCTAGAGAAAACTGGAGTTGATATTTCTCTTAGCACAGGTAGGTTAGGTTACGCTACCTATCAGGAGCTTAGGCTCTAGTAAAATAGTTTCTCTTCAGAGCAGACCTTGTTAAGAACAGAATACTCTGGTGTATTTCAAAATCGTTCCTTTCCTCCTGCCCCTGCCAGAAGCACAGGGAGATTTTTCTCTAATACTCGCTGTTAGGATTTGGCAGAGCTCCTGGGGTTAAAACTCACAAATATGTTGGAGCCTCCCTATGACTGGGTCCCGCTGGAGTTTTTAAGTCTTGGAGCTGTCCACTCTGAGCCTCTAGCAATTCATCAACTACAGTTCAGATTTCCTTACCCCAAAACTGGTTCCACAGAGGTTTCTGCCTGTGGCTTTCTGCTCCATTGTGTTATTCCCTGAATATACCTACAAGTCTTTTAAATTTGGGGGCCAGGAGTCCGACCAACGACCTCACTTATCTGACATATCTAAGAAGAGTTGTTGATTTTTCAGTTTGTTCAGGTTTCCACTTGTTAGGATGGAGCAGTGACTTCAAGGCTTTCTACAAGCCAGGCCAGAAAACAGAAGTTAAGGGTCAGTGTTAAAGTTTTGTTAAGTTTTGAGAGTGGAGTCTATGGCCTGTAACTGGCATTCTATAAATAATTGTTGACTGACCAACTGATTGATTCATATATTCTATGTTAAATATCTATCTAGGGATAGTTGACCGGGGATGCAATAGATGATGAGTTTTACAAACTCTGATAATTAAAATGTGTTAAAAGAAACATATTTTTAAAAAAACACATGACTTTAATTAAAACTTTAAATAGCTATTGCTATTAGGTGTATTCTGTTTCTTAGAAAGTATACAATTTTTGGCAAGGCATGGTGGCTTATGCCTGTTATCCCAGCACTTTGGGATGGTGAGGCAAGAGAATCACTTGAAGCCAAGAATTTGAGACCCCCCTGGTTAACACAGCAAGACTCTTTCTCTATAAAAAGTCATCCAGGTGTGGTGGTGCATGCCTGTGGTTACAGCTACTTGGTAGGCTGAGGTGAGAGGATCACCTGAGTCCAGGAGTTCAAGGCTTCAGTAAGCCATGACAGTGTCACTACCCTCCAGCCCAGGCAACAGAGCAAGACCTTGTCTCTTAAGTGGGGGGGGAGCGGGAGAAGGAAAAGAAAAGAAAAAGAGAAAGTGCACAGTTCATCTTACTTTCTAGACCATTTAAAACTACATAATCTTCAGTTCTCAAACTGTGGGCTGAGATGACTGGGTGAGCTTCAGCAAACTCACTTGGGATCTACAAGATATTTCTAATATACAAGAAAAGACAGCACCCCCCAGTCTAAACTGCTACTATTAAGTTGTTTGGACCTAAATGCTTATTACATGAACTGTCAGGTAATTCTCTTGCCTTAGGGGAACCATGAAAATATTACTGAGACACTAAGGGTACTGTGAACTGAGAAAGTCTGCAAACCTCTGATATAATCCATCATTTAAATATGAATATGTGGCATATGAATCAGAAAAGATGACACTGGAATTCCCTCACTGTCATTAAAACATACAAAATGCAAACCTTAATGCACAAATCTCACTTTAATAAAGTAATAATGGACTATTTAGGAGTATAAGTAGTCATTCCTAACATGTTGATTTTAGAAGCTCCCATATATGTCAACTTTTTGGAATTCATAGTGCATTGGTCAATAGAGAGAATGTTAATTAACAAGGGTGATAATGTTCCCATTCACCCATATAAACCTATTTATTCCATTATGTAGCTATTGCCAATTAAAGCTATACTGGATATACTTAAGAGGTTTTCAGACGAATGTTTCTGCTACCTTGTAGTTGAGGTGCCAAATGAAAGATCATACTTTGTAGTGGATAGTATAAACAATGTCCTTACATAGAAACATACACACATATATATGTTATGTCCCAAAGGCATTCAGAATTGAAGGCAAGCACCAGCAACACCTGGGAGCTGATAACCATTGAAAGCTGGTTACTAACAGTTACTGATACCTAGTTACTGATAGTTATTTGATACTTCAAATGCTTATTTGATAGAATAAGTACATTTCTTTTCCCTTTCTTTTCTTTCTTTACTTTTCTTTTCTTTTTTTTTTTTTTTAGATGTAGTTTTGCTCTTGTCGTCCAGGCTGGAGTGCAATGGCATGATCTCAGCTCACTGCAACCTCCGCCTCCCAGGTTCAAGCGATTCTCCTGCCTCACCCTCCCAAGTAGCTGGGATTACAGGTGGCTGCCACCACACCCGGCTAATTTTTTGTATTGTTAGTAGAGGCGAGGTTTCACCATGTCGCCAGGCTGTTCTCGAACTCCTGAGCTCAGGTGATCCACCAGTCTCAGCCTCCCAAAGTGCTGGGATTACAGGCATGAGCCACTGTGCCCAGCCAGAATAAGTAAATTTCTATATAGAATTTCTACTTATAATTTGTTTTAACTTATAAATCAAAAATTTTTAAATTAAAACAAATTCCATTTAGAAATTTACTTATGTGGCACTGCAGTCATGGATATATCTTTGTCAGATATTGTAGAAATATTGAAATATACCTTATATACTAACATTTTTCTTACACCTTGGTCCTGGTGGTACGATTAGAATTCCTTTACTACCTCTGCCTTGAAAAGTGTATCAACCATTGTTGCCCAATAGAAAAATAAGTTCACATAGATACATAAAGTACAATAGAAATACAAATATGAGCCACAAATATATTTTTTAAAATTTTAGACTATGTTAAAAAGCAAAAAGAAGGCCAGGTGCTGTGGGTCATGCCTGTAATCCCAGCACTTTGGGAGGTTGAGGCAGTCGGATCTCCTGAGGTAGTTGAGACCTTCCTGGCAAACATGGTGAAACCCTGTCTCTACTAAAAATACAAAAATTAGCCAGGCGTGGTGGTGAGCACCTGTAATCCCAGCTACTCAGGGGGCTGAGGCAGGATAATTACCTGAACCTGGGAGGTGGAGATTATGGTGAGCCAAGATCATGCCACCGTACTCCAGCGTGATCAACAGGGAAAGACCCTGTCTCAAAAGAAAGAAAAGAAAGAAAGAAAGAAAGAAAGAAAGAAAGAAAGAAAGAAAGAAAGAAAGAAAGAAAGAAAGAAAGAAAGAAAGAAAGAAAGAAAGGAGGGAGGGAGGGAGGGAGGGAGGGAGGGAGGGAGGGAGGGAGGGAAGGAAGGAAGGAAGGAAGGAAGGAAGGAAGGAAGGAAGGAAGGAAGGAAGGAAATTAAATTTAAAAATATATATATATTTTATTAAACCTAATATACCTAAAATATTATCATCTCAACATGTAGTTAATGTAACTATTATTAAGATATTTTAAATGCTTGTTTTTGTATTGTGTCTTTGAAAGCCAGTGTGTGTGTTTTACATTTAACACTCAGTTTGGATTCGCCACATTTTTAGTGCTTCATGGCTGGCATATTGGACATCACAGGTATGGACTCTCTGTAGTAGAATCACCTGTTGTTGCTCATTAAAAGTTGATTTTAACGAGCCTTTCCCCAGACTTAGAAAATTAGAATATTTGAGGGAGTGTCTAGGGGTCTAAAATTTTAAAAGTGTTCCAGGTGATTCTTCTACATGTTAACATTTAAGAACATTTTACTTCTGGGGTGGTGCATGATTAATCTCTCCTCAAAACACACACACACACACACACACACACACACACACGCACATGCACACGCACACCACCCCCCCCAAACATGAATGTTATTCCCCATTAATACTTATTTTCTTGGAAGAGAAAGTAAAGTCTCTTTCTTCTCTCTGCTTCTTCTTGAATAAACCCTAATGCTTCTATTACATGCATTTATTTTTTGAAATATATTTGTCAGTGGAAAGAATTCAGCTATTCTCCTTGAAAGAGTTCAGAGTCTGAGAATATGTGGTTTGCAAGGGTAGCCCATTGCTCAGATCACACTCATCCTAAAGTTGAGCATCTCTGTTCTAGTCAACTGGTGGCTATTTAATGCAATTTGCAATGGACACAGATAATTTAACAGGCACAATTTATTAGACAAACTTTTAAAAAGCAGAAGCATTTTCAGTGAATTCTATGCTCAAGGGTTGGTGAAACATTACTAAATATTTCCTGCATGGGTTTGGGACACTGAGGCAAATGGTAAGGATGGTCACAATAATTTTTCTCACAGAGATAATTGATTATCACATCCACAGCAGTGACAAATGGTAATGTAAGTGAAAGAAAAGAGTAAAAAATATTCAACCCTCAAAAGGATCATTCAATCACTCTTCTAGAGGCAGGTAACTTTTTACACAATTCCTATTGGTAAAGCAAATACAAACTGAATTCTTGTGTTAAACGTGTTTACTTTTGCACCAAAAACAGTAACACAGACAGTGTGTTTCAATTAAAAGGAACCCTGGAGCAAAAATGTGTTACAGTCAGGGGTAGAAGCAGAGTGTATCATTATCTCGTAGGCACAGCAGTCAAGATAATGAATAGCTAAGAAGAGTGGACAATGGAAGGTGAAGTATGACTTGTCATGAAACTGTCAATAGAATCTGAGCTCACTTTCCATTAGTAGGTGCTATGAAATTGCAGGGATGTGCTGAACAACTGCAGAAATAACTAAAGTAAAAGTGGCTTGATCGCACTTAGTAATTTTAAGTCTGATGTAATATTTGCCATTGTTACCAAAAGCCTTAAAGCAGTGATTTCAATGTTTAATTCCTCTTCTATGAGTTGGTGGTCTGAATTTTTCCTATATTGCTTTGACCTCGAAACAGAAATTCCTCAAGTGTTTTTCCTTTGAGAGCATTTTTGTTGTTACTCTTTATCTTCTTTAGTATGGAATGCAATAGTTGAATATCGCTTGGATTTCTGTCTCTTCTGAAGGGTAATAGGGTATTTTATAAATTCAGCTGAGAGGTGGGTTAAAGGTAGATTGGGTTTAGGTAAAAATTGATTGCTACTGAACTGAGTTCAAGCATAAAAATCCCAAATGGATAAAATCTAAATAGCGGACAGGCCAAAAGAAACATAAAATGAATCAGGTTAGATTTTAAATGAAAAATTCACTAAGATTCCATGTCCAAGAAGACACATTGGAAAAAAAATCTATGTCTGGTGAAAGAAATAATCAAGGAATTATAAATACTGTATAACTATTCTTGATTCATTAATTTATTCATTCAACATGGATTGGACATCTACCTACTTCATGCCAGGTGTTGTTCTGGATCCTGGGGACAGTGGAACAAGACAGGCAAGGTCTCTGCTCTGATGTAGGGAGACACACAAGAAATGTATTAAAAAATAAACAAAGAAAATAATTTCACATAGCAATAAGTTAGATGAAGAAAATATAATAGGGTATTGTGGTGGAGTGACTACGGGGCTTGCGACAGCTGATCAATGAGAATTTCTTGGCAGAGAAAATAGTTTAAATCCAAAGGGCAAAGGAGCTAGAAGGAGAGAGAAGGTCTAAATGGATCTGACTCTTAGTACAGGAAGGATACAGAAAGAAACTACGATCTTTCTGGCTTCCGCCTTAATGCCGAAATTCAACCTTCTTCTTTTGAAGAAGTCAGACCCCCTTCAAATCATAGATATTGAGAATTTTTGATGTAGGTCAACTGGTTTATTTCTTCCCACATCTTCTAGAAATGTCCAGTTGGTGGACACAGTGTGAGTTTCTAGACAGTTTCTCGGGTCTTTTTCACTCCCTATATTTCAAGTATAGGAATGTCTTTTGCCCCACGTTGGGCATCTCAGTGTCTGTTTCTGGAGCCACGTGTTGACTCTCCAGAGATAAACCTTGTGTCTTGCAAATTCTATGTATTCCGTGTCAGGCACGGAGTAGACACATGTAAATATTTTATTTTTAAAAGAAAAAATGAGAAAGAAGAACGTCGCCCAAAGCCAAACTGCTAAATTATGTTCTCATGCACAGTTCCAGGAGTTGCCAAGCTCAAGGTCTAGGACTGGTTTCAAAAGCATTAACAAGGAAGTTTTAAAATTCCTGAGCCTTACCCTTGGAGATTCCTATTGAGTAGACCCAGAACGATGCCTGTGTATCTGCATTTTTTTAATGTTCTCTAATAGAACCTTATCATTAAACAGTTTTATGTCTGCTATTAGACCGGGGTGGGGGAATCTCATTTTTCTCTGTCAATGGCTTCCTTGACTTTAATTATTTGTTTTTTCACTCAGCCTTTCCAGTGGTATATTTGAACTACAGCCAACAATTAAGATTATTCTTACTGTGCTTAAGCATATGACAGGTACAGTAAAGGTATGTTTTGTTGTTGAAATTCAGAAGCCAAATAGATCATTGTACAGGTCTTCTCCTTTGAAATATGTGCAAAATCTGCCCGTCTGAACCATCTCCCATCCTGATAATGAAATCAGTTCTCTTAATAGCTAGAAAGTTTACAATTGAAGCATATTTAATAGACTATATATTCACACCCTGAAAGCTTTGGATAGTTAGGATTTTAGATTAGAATTCAACTTTTTCTCCCTATTAAATGCCAGCCGGGCGAGTTGCATTAATGACGGTGGTTATGTTTGAATGTGAATGGGGGACATCTGGCGTTATCAGGAGATCAAACGTTGGGAGTCTGCGTGATGACTCTCATCTGTTTGTCACCCAGCAGGTGTAATGGATGGCAGGCATGTGGGCTGTTTGCCCAAGTTAATGTACAGGCCTAATATATTGAGGGGAGAAGAAGTTTCCCCTACAATTTTAAAGTGTCACAGCCCAAGGTAGGTGGATGGGGGCCTGGGGGAGGGTTGGACTGGTGGAGTGAATATTTTCCGCTGCACCAATTTCTTGAGTAAAATCGCCGTTTTCTAGCCTACAGGCATTTCCCTTGTCCCGTTTCAACAAACTTCCACGGCCCAATTTGTTATTCAAAAATTTATGGAAAATGTATGTTAAAGTGAAAAGGGTACATTGTGCAGAAAAGGGAAGCAGCTTGTAAGCATATCATTATGCGTGAGCCATGGGGCCCGCAGATGGCACTTCTACTCAGAAACGAGAGTCGTGCCAAAAGCTGAACTCTAAATACATTTAAATCACATATCTTTACTTAAAAATGGAGTATTTTGGAAGGAAAAGCAGATGATATTTAAGTACACAAGTGGTATTCTTTTGTTCCTCATATAATAGAGCCCTTTACAAAAGTCGTTGCCTTCTAAGTGTGCAGTAAGCCTTTCATTCCTCAAATTCCCCAGAGGATTTAGTTGCAGTGCATGGCTCAGTTCTTAATAGGATTAACCATTGAGGTAGTACCTTGCTACAAGAACAACTCTTGAAGTATCCTTACAGTTATTGAAAATTAAAGGATTTGTTTTGATTACTATGTTCAGTGCTAAAAGCAAACCTTTGTTTTGCACATTAGAAATAGTAACAAAAAATTATCATGACATACGGGATTCTTATTTTAATTGAAAATAAATTTTGCTCTTAGACTGTGCCAATCTGTTAATTAATTAGGGGGAGGGTAACGAAAGGATGAAGGCATTTGTTGGCTGCTTCTGAAAATATTTATTTTTTAATACAATAATTATGCTGATTTCTTGTTTAGACGGTGGTTATATTTACTATTACTAGAGAATTTGCATTTTAAAGGGTGCAATTCATGCCGGTAAGACTAATACAGTAAATAATCAGGTCACTTTTATTTTTTTCATTTGGAAGACTGGCATTATTTCTACTGGCACCTTATACAATGAGTATTTAGCTCGGAAATTGATTTTGAATGTGTATCTCTAACTTTTATTGATGCCATTAGATCTGACAGCAATATGATTAAAATACATTGTGTGTATTTAAAAGTTTAGCACATAATCTTTTATTTTAATAATCTAACAGCTTGATCTGTTTAATGATTGTACTTTTAGAAAATACAAAACTATAATTATATATACGACATTTGGTATACGGATCTTTAATTTTCAAAATATTGCAAACACATGTTATTTCTACAATTCTCTGCCCCTTCTTCACTTTCTTCTTCTAAAATATTCCACATACAGTAAATTCCTTTTGATTGTAATGGCCTGCATTGAGTTGCTGTGTATATGTGTGTGAGGGAGAAAGGATGTGTGTGTGCAGACACACACGTGTATGAGTAGTGTGAATGAGGGACAGAAATATGAATTATTTTTAAAGAAATACGATGCCATTATTTTCAGCTAACTACAAATAATACATGGTGATGGCTAATACCGTGTTGATAAATAGAAGTCCAGTGGGAATTACTCTTAATGCAAAGATAGGAATCAATTCTGGTTATTGGTACAGTGCTCATTTCCAACTGAATTCCCATAAAGCCCACTTAAAGATGCTCCAGAAGGGTTTATTCGTGGGCTGGATAGCTTACTGCGCTTACTGTGAAAATTTATCATAGACAACACTGGTCAGAATTTGTGTATTTGGACACCAAATTCCCTACAAACGGAGCACACTAAGCTTCCTTCTCTTTCTTTTGTAGTTGTACTGTATCGCTTTCAGTGGAATGCTGCAGTTAGTGTGTATTCTGCTGTCATTTTGTAGTTCTGGTTGATTTCATCAAGGATGATAGTGTGTTGATGAACTATTTTAAGTGGTCAGCTCACTTGATCTCTGTTCACTTGCTCACTTGAGTAAGTCTCCCTGGGTGGTGTGAGTGCTGTGCAAGGGAGTACAGGAAAGAGTTAATTTGCCTCCATATTAAGGAGTGAATATGATGAACAACTGGATGAATCTTTGAGGGATATTGTGGGTGATAGTTCAGGGGATCAGATCAACAATTAAATAGGTTTCTCATGGACAAAGGTTAAATATCATAATTACTATATTACCAAACCAAGGAGTAGGATGGGGCCTTAGTTAAGGAAAGCCAGCTTCCATACACAAAGGTCAGACTCTTTTGATGATTTAACAGGCATCCTTATTCCATGGATTCTTTCCTATCTACGCACATTTAAAAAGAGATGATGAGATAACACGGTGAAACCCCATCTCTACTGAAAAATACAAAAAACTAGCCGGGCGAGGTGGCGGGCGCCTGTAGTCCCAGCTACTCGGGAGGCTGAGGCAGGAGAATGGCGTGAACCCGGGAGGGGGAGCTTGCAGTGAGCGGAGATCCGGCCACTGCGCTCCAGCCTGGGCGACAGAGCGAGACTCCGTCTCAAAAAAAAAAAAAAAAAAAAAAAAAGAGAGATGATGAAAATTTTATGTATCTCCTTATGTATTTCATGAACAAATCAAATGTCCCAGAATGTTTCAATGCAAATCAAATCCCAAGCAACATCGTTTGGCAGTTTTTAATTTTTGTTAATGATTTCAAATTTCCTGAAAATGAGCCATGTACATCCCTCAAAATAAAGAAAATAATCAGCAAGGGATTCACAGTTTCTAGTGAGACCTACAGGTTTCTGCTTATACTAATTTTTCTTCAAAAATGGTATTTTGTATTCTAAGCCATTCGGTAAATGAAAACAGTCCTTATATGATTTAGTACTCATTTGATTGCACTCTAAGCCTCTATATGAGTACTATTTTATATACTTTAGCAAAAGCAAATGAATCTCAACTATCTATGAATTAATTATAATTAGTGACCGATTTAATGTTTTCTTTTACATTCCTTTTTATATGTATTCATCTGAAACAAACATTATTCTAGGCATGCAATACACAATTATTAGTTCAAGTTGAAATGATTCTGTATAAAATTGGTCTCATATTTATTCATTCAGAAAATAAGCAGGGAGAGAATGCATATTTTATAAAACTTCAGTAATTTCTGTACCAGATATCCCTTAAGTAAAATAAGATTTGACCCTTTCAAAATTGCTTAATGAATCGATATTACATAGAATATCTTTCTAAACTTCTGCAGATTTTTTTTTCCTTTTTTTGAAGCCTTTGAACATAAGCTTTGTCACAGATCCTGCATTTGAATGTTGAAAATATGATTGTGTTTTGATTGGCTTGGTGCATCTTTAAGATAGAAGCCACGTATTCTGAGCAAAGTCATGCCAACATTTGACAGATTATTGTGGAAATCTCTGGATGAAAGAGAGGGTGAGTTAAATTAATTAAAATGCTGTCCTAAAGAGTGGAAACTCCAAGATTCCATTTAACAAGAATAAGACACTTTTTTGAACAAAAGTGGTTTTGGAGTGAATAAAACATATTATAAAAAAATCAAGGTGTGCTATTTTAAGTTTATTCTAAGCATATCTTTTCATTACTCTTTGGCTGCCCATAATTTCTTTATGATGTTGGTCAGGATCACCAAAGACTATGCTCTGCTCATTCATCTCTAACATACACTCGACAGTTCTCTAATCTATTTGTCATAACCACAGTGGACCTTCAGATCCTGAGGGAGGCTTCAGGAGCCTCTGGATGTTTTGAAATATTTTTCTCCCAGCCCTTTCCTCCTAAGATCCAACTTGGCTAGCTTGAGGATATCAATGAATTTCAAATAGCATTTGTGATGAGGCCACTTGCTCCACTGTGCAAATTTGCCATGAAAAGCAAATAAAATGTGACATCCTTCTCCTTCCTCCGGAGCCTCAGGACCACATCCACAGCACAGTGGTAGGTTCTCCACAGAACATTGGACACTTTCCTCAGGATAAAGAAAGTGAGGTGCATTGAACAACCATAACTTTAGTAGAGAGACTTCTTTACCTAAGGAAGAGTTGTATTTTAGGCTGCTCGAATTTAACAGCCTCACTGTTCTTAAGTGACGTTTGATGTGTCTTTCTGAAGTTTAATAGTAGGTGGCAAAATTGCATGGGTTGGCTTGCAGTTTATATTTGAATACACCTTCCTTAGCATGTGACACAGGTCCTTAAACAGCATTAGTGCCCAGTCACAATCATGCAGACTTCATAAATACATAGGACATCTGTGTTCTTTGTTCACCACCAGTATCGCCTAGGAAAGGGCTGTTCTGTAGAAAATAATGTGAGCCACATGTGTTATTTTAAATTTTTAGTAGGCATATGATAAATAATAAGAGAGAGGAAAGCTGGTGAAATTAATTGTATTCATATATTTTATTTAACCTGGGATACCAAACCTTATCTTTTTAATGTATAACCAAAGTAAAAATGTTATTGAGATATTTTGCATTTTTTATACTAAATCTGTCAAATCTGGTATGTAATTTATACTTGCAGTGCATGTCATTGCAGAATACTCACATTTCAAATGCTCATCAGTCACATGTAGCTGGTGGCTACTGTATCACACAGTGCAGACCTGGAGCTTGAAGTGGTATCACATACATAATCATCACTCAACTAAATATTTCTCAAATAAATGAGTGAATAATATTAGTTGACTGGTTTTGGTATATACAGACCAAGTAATAATTTTCTGTTATAAAATTATTTTATTGTGGGTCCAAATGCCTCATTATAAAATTTCTGTAGTAAGTAATATAGAGATCTTTTATTCAGACTTAGAATATTTCTTTCTGGAATAAGACTGAAGTTCTAAAACAGTTATATGAACAGTAGAATGCAAAATGGCTTGAGTATTCTGAAATTCATTTGTTTGAACTCATCATTTCATTTTCTTCTGCTGTGTGGAATGAAACTCATATGCTCGTATTTTTATGTCTGTGAAATCTGTATTTTTATTCATTAGAAAGAAGTCAATTAATTTGCATTTACTAATCTCCCATTCCTCACATTGTAATATCATTCTCTTTATATCTAAAGGGAAAATTGTTAATATTTCTTTTAAGCCTATAAACTTAATTTCCATTAAGGGAGCTGGTAGTTTGAATGAAGATAACAACATCTTGCAAGTTTTATTCCTATTGTCTGGATTTTTATAGGTTTTTCTATATCGCTTTCATTTGTGGCATTTGTGTAAGATATGTAGTCTGGTGTTTGCTTAATTTTTCTGATTTATATGTTTGATGGTAGCAAAGTTCATCTAAATGATGCAAATTAAAGAATCTCCAAAATTTTCCCCAAATCTCAATAATGTTTAATTATTTTAAATTGCTCATCTGATACTACTTTTAAATAAGGTATTTGAATATCTCAAATTTTCTACAAATATTAAATGGAAAGTTAAAATAATTTGATTGAATCAAAAGGGGACCCAGATTAACTGGCATCAACAATCTAGAAAGTACATTTCCAATAGACAAAAAGCTTTGAAATAAAAATCAATGTATAGCATAGTCCTACTTATACACAATTTTGTCTATTCCAGGTAAATTTATTTATAGAGAGATGTCTAGAAGGATGCTCGCCAAAGTGTAAGCAGTGGTTATCATTGGCTGATGTGATTTTGAATGATGTTTACTTACTTTTTATTTAGCTGAACCATTTAGATAGTTTTATAATGATGCTAAAAAATATTCAAAAATAAGCTTGAAAATATAGATCAGATCGCATTGTCGTCACAGAAAATTTGACATGTGAACTGTAACAGAAATTTCTATTTCAGAAAAACTATAAATTTGAGTTTGCCTAGTTCTGTCATTTAATTAATAAAGTATTTAATTTCAATCAACATATAAGCCTTATCTGATACATCTTAATGTAGATGAAAACCTAGTAAATAACATTTGTTAAATGTACTGTCTTAAAGTGTGCACCATTTGTTATTGAATATTTGATGAGTGAAATATACTAGTCAAAAAATCTTTCTCATGTATTCATTTGACAAATATTTATTTATTTATTTATTTATTTATTTATTGAGATGGAGTCTTGCTCTGTTGCCCAGGCTGGAGTGCAGTGATGCGATCTCGGCTCACTGCAAGCTCCGCCTCCCAGGTTCACACAATTTTCCTGCCTTAGCCTCCCAAGTAACTGGGACTACAGGCGCCCACCACCACACCTGGTTAAATCTTTTCTTTTTTTTTTTTTTTTTGTATTTTTAGTAGAGACGGGGTTTCATCGTGTTAGCCAGGATGGTCTCGATCTCCTGACCTCCTGATTTGCCTGTCTCGGGCTCCCAAAGTGCTGGGATTACAGGCATGAGCCACCGCACCCAGCCTCATTTGACAAATATTTATGATGCAAATAACAAAATATGGTGTGAGTCTGATAGTTTGGAAAGTTGTGGATTTTTATGTGACTCTATTTCACTAATCATAATAAATATTAATCACAGCTACTTTTTATTATGTGCCATTGTGTTAAGTGAATAATCTATATAATCTTTACCGCAACCCTTTGAGTTAGATATTATTATTATTGTTATTATCCCTATCTTGGCCAGGAGGAATCCAAGGAACACGGAGGATTATAACTTGTCTAGGATCATATGACTGTTAAGTGTTTCTGTCAAGTGTGAAGACCAGGCAGTTGAACTGTAGCGCCTGGTGATTCAATCATTACACTGTACCCAGTGTTCTACTGTACACAGATCATGCTTGGTTTGTCTTTGATATTTTAGCAGCAGGCTTTGAAATGTTTTATATTTATAATTACATTACATAGATTAACTAAGCACCGAACATTTTTATATTGCCTAAAATGGACAGTCATCTTATTAGTTTTGTTACTATAGGTAATTCTTAACTTATCTTTAGACTAAATTGGTGATCTAGCTGAGACAAGTATCTGACCCTACCACAGGTTCCTCTGCACGCAGGTCCCAGATGAAGTTCAGTGACTTGGCCAAGGCTTCACAGTTAGTCTGTGGGAAGACACACAAGTCCTATGTGCTTCTATTTGTCAGGCATAATTATTTTATACCTTTGTACTATTCCTGATTATAAAAGTAATTTTTTAAATTCAACCCATTGGTGGGACTCCTTCAAAATATTCTTGCAATTTTATTTAGTAATAAAATTGTTAAATTGTGGCTCTTAATAGCATTACAAACTAATATTCAAGAGAGATTAAAGGATCAGAACTGCACAAGTGAGTAAACAGACTTGATTATAAGGACACCTAATTATTCCAAGGTAGGATATAATTAAGTGCTAAAGCTGTGTGATATAAAGACAATAAAGGCTGCAGTGTTTCTAAGGAGGGAATCAAAGAACCATATTCCTTTGCTGGGCTCTGCTTGCCAAGTTGAAGACTTGAAAAGTAAAACAAAACAAAGCAAGTTTACACAAGGTCTTACAGTTTTGTCTAGTCTTGTCAATTTGTCTTTTAAAGACACATAATCTTGATTAGTCAATCCTATATCTACCATTCTCAAATAATCATATACCGAGGTAACGTATTAATAATAAGGAAACTAGCTTAAAAAGGAAAGTAAAAATAGATGGTAATTATCCTTTGTTGTGTGTCAGAAGCATCTTCTTTTGATATTACTCAGTTTTGTGGTAGGCACTGGCTCCCCATTTTACAGATAAGAAGATTGTGGCTCAGAGGATTGAAGGGACATTGAATGAGGTTGTGCTTATTAGTGAAGGAGATCATCCAAATCCTAGAGTGCTATGGTTTTAATTCCATTCTCCCCACTGCATTTTGATGAATCGCTCCCCGCCACCCGCCCCCCCTCCAGTCGTCTGGAAGATCAGGATACTAGCACTCACGCTTTTATTCCAGATTGTCAGGTGTCTTTGTGGAGGGCAGAAGGGCTTCTCAGAGTGGTTGGGAAGATGCAGCCATCAGTCTTAAATTGCTGCTTGACCTTGTAAGGAGGGTGTCTAAGAATATAGTATGCAGCTGTGGCTGGACAGAGGCACTCAAGATGGGCTCAGGCAAGCTGGCGCTTCCCAGCTCATTAGAGAATCCTACACACTGCCTTGGACAGGCCAGACAAGGCGGGGCTTGTTGTGTTGACATGCGGAGGAATACATTTAGCATCCAAGATGAGAATGACTTGAGCAAAACAGAGAAATTAGAGCTAATTGTTTTCAATTATTGTCTCTCCCGTTTTTCAACCTCTCTTTTTTCTTCCACTTCGTCACTGCTCCAGTTTTACTTGCCAGAGGAGGAGGAACTTAATGAGTCACTTAATGATGTCTTGGTGAGGTTTAGTTTGATGTGTTGCCTTTTTTGGCCTTGGTTGGTGGGGAGGGCAGGGAATTGCTTTGTGCAAAGGCGTCAGTCATTAGGAGATGAACCCAACACGTCTGTTGATGAAGTTGAGACATGTAGCCTTGGAATGGTGGTAACAACAGTGACAAGGACAGCAGACATGTATTGGAGGAGTATTATGTGCTGAGCACTGTGCCACATGCTTTCATGGAATTTTATATTTTATCTTTGCAACACTTCTATGAAATGGGGGCTATTATATTCTAGTTTTCAGATGATTAAACTTATTTGCTCAGAGCAAGTTGTGTTGGGATCACTGGGACCTTCCTGTTATATGATATACCCCACATGCTATTGACAATGGTATTAGCCAGTAAATATTTAAATTTAAAAGTCAGCAAAATCATGCTTAAGTTGTATGGATGAGCAAACTGTACATTTTAAGATGAAATAAATTATTTGTAAATCTGAAGAGCAAACATAAGGTCTGTATATTGCTAGAAAGATGCGTCTGAATTATTCTCTCATTCTAATACTGTGTATTTCTGCATTTGTAGTATAAACTGCATCAACTTTGAAGGATAACAATAGATATTCCATAATTGTGATAATGTATCTTAATAGTAATAGTGTGCCATAATCAGAGTGACTTAACTAATCAATATGTTTTATACCATATTTTACACTCCTCTATTGAAAGATACTCTTCAAGAGATAAGGAGTGCAATTTAGTTCATTTAGCTCCTAATTCCAACTTTCCTACATTTTGAAGATGTATGGTATTCATTTGCATTTTTGGGGGTTTGCTTTATGTGCTCATTTGGGTCTTACCTATTTTCTTTTTCATTTTAACAGTTACATCCAGCTTTTTCTTGCCTAAGCGGTCTCGGGCTTGCTTCGTCATTTGGCTTTGCTGTGGAGCACTCCTGTAAAGCTAGCTGAATTGTACATCGAAGATCCACCCTTTTGGTGAGTGGAATCATAGCTACAATTTTGTGTTTTGCTCTGCCTCAAGTTGTGTTTGCATTGTTGATCAAAGTGCTTTCTTTCATACAGGGTGCAAAATTGGGCCTTTCCAGCTCTGTGCAGAAAAGGATTTTCTTTTTCTTGTGGACAAAAGTAATTTGTACGGCCATTTTCTGTCTTTGAAATTTGCTATTGTCTCTCCCCCTCCCTACCCAATTGAATGACTTTACAATTCTTTAGTCGCACATCTGCCCCTTTTCTACCTGGATAGATCCCCCTGTGACTCCCTGCACCTCACCCCACCAAATAATTTGGTCACCACAGTTTTCTTATTAGCTATCTGCACATAGAAATAAAACGTGCCGGTTGTGATTAGCTAGGTTACATAGCATCACATCATAGAGTGCAAAGGTCTTTTGGATGGAAAAACTTGGCCCTCTTAATCTGTTAAATGTTGTTAATCTATACAGGCCATAAGACAGCAAGCAAAGAGGAAATCATTAAGCTTTTCTCATGTTCCCGGTTAAATCATTTCTGCTTTTATGGCCCCTGAACTGGTGTTCTCCATATATTTCGACGTCATCTGGTCCTCTATATCAAATGTTTCTCTCAGGTTCTTTCTTAAGATACCTACAACCACTTTTCTCTGGTCCTCTGCTGTTTAGAGCTTGCTTTTATCTTTTCACAGATCAAATCCTACCAAGATGGCTCATTTTTGGGTGGAACAACTAAAGGGTTCTATAAGGACCATTAATGCACATGCAATTTTAATTTGAGGTCGTGACATCTGACTAAGCTAGAACATCAGCTACACCATATTTTTAGTAAATTGAGTATATATAGAGACTTTATGGTTAAGGATAAGGTGTAAGAGGAGATATTAAAAACTCATAAGTAATTAGACAAACCAGTGGAAAATAGATCTGGATTAAGTCATTTTTCTTCTTCTTCTTCTTCTTCTTTTTTTTTAACTCTTGATTCCTAGCAGAAATTTTTCTGCGAAAACGAGACATTAGTGAAGACTACGTCTTAGGCGGTTGAGGAAGTAGAAACGGTATAAGGACAAGGTGAAGACATGATTATGATGGAGGTGTTCATAGTACAATAATCAGCCTGGTTGAAACAGTCACTTTAGAAAGTACGTGAGGAGCAGATTATATAATTCCTGAAGAGGAATCTCATGCTGTGGTGACGATTAAATGAGATAATGCAATAAACTACCTAGCCCAGTATTTAGACAAATAGTTAGGGATAAACGAATGTTGACAGCAGTCCTTACTCCATTTCGCTGGCGAAGAAACTGAAGTCCAAGCAACATGTTTGAAATCTACCTGTCTACCATGGCTAATTTTTCACATTCTTTTTGCTGGCTCCATACGTTTTCATGGATGTGCGGCCTGAACAGGGAGAATCTTCCATTAGAGTGGTAGCAGTTCTGTTAGGATTGTATTGTGTTTTCCTTCTGATACAGGCATTCAATTTAATAAGCAGTGCTCAGCACACCTTACTGCTGAAGAATAGTTGTTCCCAGTGTCTTGGAGGCCAGCTTCAAATTGGCTGTGCAACCCTGCCTTGGTTAGAAGGCAAGGTGAATAGTTCACAGACCAGGTGCCATTCTTTCCTGGAAACATCCCCTGGTGCTACTTGCTGTTGTAGAAGCTTGGGTCTGTTTTTGCTATTGTTCTTAACGAACTCTAACCAAGTGGTTAGGAAATCCGTTATAAATGCCGAGTTGTCAATTTTGGAAGAAATAGGAAGGCGTATGGTGAAACAGACACAAGACTCTGGCATATCCTATGCTAACCCATCTGTCCTCTCCCAGCAAGTAACAGACCAGAAAACTACAGACTTAGAGAGAGAGAGTTTCATGGGGGAGAACCTGGTAGAATGGAGCCTGCCATGGCGAATGAAGCCTTCGTTGAGGCTTCTAAGAGGGTTTCCCCATTATACCCAACAACCATCCCCTATTTTTCTCTTTGTGGTTCATCATCCTAACCTCATCATCTAATTTAATCTTCTAACTCAGTTTTCTGGTAAAATGTAACAAGATGGTTTTTTGGTGCATGGTGATTGGGAAAGTAGGCAGAGGATGGTAAGGAATGGCATGGGGATGCGGGAAGAAAAAGGAAAGGCTACATGGTTCTGGGAACTTCCTTGAGAATAAAAGCAAACCTCAGAATCTCAAGTTTAGAAGATGAAAGCTTGAACAACTTGCTAAGTTCTCAGGTGTTTTACAGTGACCTGGCTAACAAGCTGGCCTGCACATTCATTCAATTCTTTCATAACGTGTTGCCGTCATGTGATTAGGGCAGTATTTTCATAATTCACTATTGCAACCAAAAATGTTTCAAATTATGGCTAAATAACAAGCCAGTCATTGATGCAAGGCCTGGCTTACAGAAAACTACGACGAACTTTTAGAAAAACTTCCTCGTGCTAACTGCCTGGCATTACATTTCATTGAACCTGTTTTTCAAGAAATACCCACCTACTTGCAAAAGGACCCTGCAAGGCTTTTGCCCTCTGCTGCTCATTTAGAGTGTCATTCTGAGCCCTAGTAGAATAAATGAGAATAGCTTTGCCAGGCAATAAGGGGCTTTATAAACATAAGCCAGTCTTTTCCCAGGTTTTCAGTTCCCAGACCACCGCTGGCTCTTTCCTTTTCATGTAAGCTTATGCCTGAAGTTTTAAATGCTATTCTCTTTGCTTTTTAAGAGGCAGTATCCTTAGGTATACAGCTTTTCTGGCCAGGGATCTACCTTAAACATTTCCATATGGCTTCTCTTGCTTAATGAAGTTGTGTATAGAGTGGTTTTTATTCCATGTTGGATTCAGAGAAAACACTAGGTATAAATGTAGATCCTTATAGTTCTAGGGCAGTCGTACCTACTTTCAACCAGAATAGGATGAAATGCAAGAAGTGCTTCTTTCATCGTCACTAAAAATATGATTTTTGTCGTTTTTCACTGTTTAAAATGTGAAGATAAAAGAGAAAGACAATGAAAAATCATAGGAAAAAATCCGAATACTTTTAAAGGTTGCCTTTAATAAGAGTTAAACAAAGCACCTATTTTTCAGATATTATTAAAATGAAACCATACTTTAGGGAGAAGTTTGAAGAAAACCAAGAGACCTAAATAGGGAATATGTTTTAGGCAGTGCATCCTGCTGTGGCGTGATGTGTGGATTTAACTCCCTATCAGTAGAATACAAGCTGATGTTTTCGCTTTTCTTCCCGTTTAAATGGTTCATAATAGTCGCTGTGTACTAAATATATAAGTGACCGAGTCTCTTTTAAGAAATAAGGTTAACGCATTTTTCTCTAGTATAAAATCCATTTCCATATAAATACTTAAATTATTAGCATCCTGTTGAAAGTATTATACTGAGCTCTTTTTTCCTTTTTGTTTTTTTCAGCATAGAAATGCCCTTTAATACTCAACAGCTAACCTTTAAGACGAGTGCATTTTGAGTTGTTTGGTTTTTATTGTTATTATTATTATTTTTTTGACGGAGTCTCACTCTCTGTTGCCCAGGCTGGAGTACAGTGGTGTGATCTCAGCTCACTGCAACCTTCATTTCCTGGGTTCAAGTGATTCTCCTGCCTCAGCCTCCCAAGTAGCTGGGATTACAGGAATGCGCCACCATGCCCAGTTAATTTTTGTATTTTTAGTAGAGATGGGGTTTCACCATGTTGACCAGGCTGGTCTCGAACTCCCAACCTCGAGTGATCCACATGCCTCAGCCTCCCTAAGTGCTAAGATTACAGGCATGAGCCACCATGCCTGGTCTGAACTGTTTTTTAAACTGCACTATATGCCTGAGTTGCTTCTTAATATTGTGAGATTTACAACAGGTTTTCTTTAAATATTTCATGTTTCATCCCATCAAGTCATGTAGTACTACATATTTCACAAAATATTTTCTTGGAAATGTAAAGAATAAAATAGAACTTAGTGTAACTAGAACTAATATAGGATGCCCGTGGTGTTTAAATGTAACAATTATCATGGGAAAATGGAAAAAGGAACAGCTATTAAATATATGCCATATACCATTTTTAAACTTTTTTTCTTTTTAGCATAAGTTATGTTATTTAACCATCAAAAGTAAAGTCTTCTTTAATCCTGAAAACTGAGCCCCCAATAGTTTAAATATCTTTCTCAAGTTTGTACAACTGGTGGGGAGGAAAACCATATTTTGTCATTCAGTCTGTTACTCCAGATACTAATCTATTGTTTGGACTTTTTGGACAAGAAAATAATGAGATTATTCTAGAAAAAGACATACATTATCATAAAGAATATGATCAGATAAGAATTAATTACGTATTTTAAAATCATGCATTGTTTGTTTAAATTCCCATTGTCACTTATGCTGAAGTGAGAATAGTGTTCTCATTCACGTTTGTCAACTACTATTGGGATGTAGATTTTGGTTTACAAACCTTTTAGTGTATGAATCAATAAGGTATTTCTAATATGAACTAAGAAAAATAATTATAAAACATCACTGAAAATTTTAGGTAGCTCATTTGGAAAACTGAGAGGGAATCTCTTTGAATGGCTCACTTTACTAGCACAAAACAGTTATAAAAAAGGCAAAGTAGTCCATAGGTGTTTGTTGTATCATTGGAACTATGCAAAGCAGGAGGAGCAAATAGAATAGAATTTGGGCAAAATCAAGCATTTTAACTAGGTGTTGAGAAAATATAAGAAAAATAAATTATAAATCTATTTTGACTAGAACACTAAAAGATAAAAAAATTATTAGATGTTAATTTAATATAAATTAAATATAATTATATATAATATAAACTATAAGTAAGTCAAAGGATTATAGTTAAGGTCTTTGAGTGGGTATGTTTGTGTGTGTACATGCATACCATACTCAGGTCAATAGAACACAGGTTACAAAAGTGGGAATGTTGGGCCGGGTGCAGTGGTTCACACCTATAATCCCAGCATTTTGGGAGGCTAAGATGGGTGGTTCACCCGAGGTCAGGGGTTCGAGACCAGCCTGACCAACACGGAGAAACACTGTCTTTACTAAAAATACAAACTTAGCCAGGTGTGGTGGCACATACCTGTAATCCCAGCTACTCGGGAGGCTGAAGGAGGAGAATCTCTTGAACCCGGGAAGCGGAAGTTGCGATGAGCAGAGATCGTGCCATTGCACTCCAGCCTAGGCAACAAGAACAAAACTCTGTCTCAAAAAGAAAAAAAAAAAAAAAGAAGAAAAGTGGGCATGTTAATAAGGATAATGGGTATAATATTACAATCATATAGAGAAAGTAAATAAATACCATTAATTCTTGTTATTCACAACAGTAATGTTCCGTAAAGTCTCCATGAACACAGAATTAGCAAATACGGAACTATTGCTCCTCTGGGAAATAGAGTTAGGAAATGGTAAACCTCTGGTCACAACATTTTCATCAACAAACCAACAGATCAATGCATAACCTTGCTTTTCGTGTGCTTCTGTTTAAAGACATCTTATTGAATATAAACTATTGATTTCTTAACATTGCAGTCATGGTCAATACACTACAACTTTTGCCTGAGCAAAGCTTCTCCAGCACAGCCTTTTTGTGCTTGGGATCTCTAGATAGCACTGCAGCACCATGCTTGGGGGCCATGTTAGACAGTGACATCACCAACAGCACAAAATATGAAAAACGTGGGACTACCTAGAGAGGGAAAAAGACACTTGTTTGCAGTGTGAGAGCTGAAACGAAGCAGAGCGTCACCTTGTTACCCCTCAGCTGGAGCATGCATGCTGGATTATTCAAATACTTTGGCCCTCTGCACATGTCCATCAATGACCAAGAAAACGCTAATCCCAGCACTTTGGGAGGCCGAGGCGGGTGGATCACGAGGTCAGGAGATCGAGACTATCCTGGCTAACATGGTGAAACCCCGTCTCTACTAAAAATACAAAAAACTAGCCGGGCGTGGTGGCGGGCGCCTGTAGTCTCAGCTACTTGGGAGGCTGAGGCGGGAGAATGGCGTGAACCCGGGAGGTGGAGCTTGCAGTGAGCCGAGATCACGCCACTGCACTCCAGCCTGGGAGACACAGCGAGACTCCGTCTCAAAAAAAAAAAAAAAAAAAAAGAAAAAGAAAATGCTATTAGTGTCTATTTTGGGGTTTCAAATAAATTTTAGTCCATGGACAAATTCACAAATATGGAATCCACAAAGAAAATGTCTCTCTGTCTTTGTCTTTTTCTCTCTGTCTCCCTCTCTTTCTACATACATACATACGTATATATTTACACGCACACACATATATATTTACACATATATATTTATATATACACATACATATATATATATATATAATTCTCTATTTTTTATTTTTTTGAGATGGAGTTTCCCTCTTGTTGCCCAGGCTGGAGTGCAATAGCGTGATCTCAACTCACTGCGACCTCCGCCTCCCAGGTTCAAGCAATTCTCCTGCCTCAGCCTCCTGAGTAGCTGGGATTATGGGCATAAGCC
The DNA here is from genome assembly GCF_049350105.2 of Macaca mulatta. NCBI lineage: Eukaryota > Metazoa > Chordata > Mammalia > Primates > Cercopithecidae > Macaca > Macaca mulatta. The sequence goes on from NC_133411.1 coordinate 175,926,076, forward strand.
ACCATGCCTGACTAATTTTGTACTTTCAGTAGAGATGGGGTTTCTCCATATTGATCAGGCTGGTCTCAAACTCCCGACCTCAGGTGACCCACCCGCCTCGGTTTCCCAAAGTGTTGGGATTACAGGCATGAGCCGCCACACCTGGCCTAATATATATTACTATATTTTATATATATATACATAATAATATTCAGACAATTCACATAGATATATGAAATGTCTTAACATAATTTTTGAAGTGGATTTATAAAGTTTATCTTTGAACTTCTTGCTAAACAAAGCCCAAATTGAAATGTGTTCCTTTGATATATCTATGTTGCCTAGAAGTACTGTAGCTACTTGGAGGAAACAAAGATTTCTCTAATGCTTAGGTCTGATAGAAATTTCTCACATGAGCCTTCATATGAAAAGGTATTGTAATACAACCAATATCATCTGTAAACTAAATCCAGCAGTGGGCCTTCTACAACTACGTCTTAAAGGATGTTCCTGATGACAGTATAACGAACATAGTTATATGTGGATTAAATTGAAGTTCAGACAGACAGCTTTTCATTGGTCCTGCATGATTCAAGGTTAAAACTTGAAATGAGTAAATGTTGCGTATCTTACTGGTTACCTTCCACAAATGCAGCATCTTTCATTTGTAAATACTTTTTATAAATTGAGTAGAAGATAATTGGGATGGATGTCTAAAATATTGGTCTTCTCTTTAGATGATTAAGTAACATGTTTTTAATAATCCATAAATGATAAGATGTCGGTATTGGTCTTCTAGGCAAATTATCGAAGATGTTTTTCCTATTATCCTTGGTGTTGGTGACGGTGTGGTGTGGGGAATTACTAACCACTCTCTGTGGGAAGGAGAAGTGCTGAGGATCTAAAAAGGCTTACAACTTTTGAACCTGTTATTACACATTTAACATTTTATGCTAAGAGAAGAATCAACACGGATAGAAAGATATATTTAAAAGATGTTACTTAATGAATGATTTGAAGTAGGAACAATTCTTCCACTCCTTCACCTTGGCACTGTGTGGTTGCCATTTGTGCACACTTACCCCACCTCTGTGTGGTCTTGCTTCTCACAGCTGCTCCTGTGATTCTCGTGGGAAGCCTTTGCTCGGGATGCTAAAATAAATAAATAGATTAATGCATAAATAAGTAAATAAATATATAAAATAAAATAGAAGCAATTTGAAAACAACCTAGAATTCTACAAATAAGGGCTTGATTGAATAATGACATCCAACTGTCGAAGTGCTATATATTCCTGAAAAATGTATCTTCTCAAAGAATATGTAGGAGTATAAAAATACCTTTCTATATTGTTTTTAAAAGGATGTGTAACCCAATCCCAGTATCGTTATATTAAAAATGTACCAAAAGACCATTTTTTTTAAAAAAGGCAGAAAGGACATACCAGAAAATGTTAATTGTGGTTATTTCTGGGAAGAGAGGGAATGGAGCATTTGTATTTTCCTATGCTATTTTAGTATATTTTTCTGACTTTCTACCATAATTTTATGTTACTGATCACATATTAGCATATGACACATTCTAATCAAATTGAGAAGTTTATCTTGGATGTTAAGCCATTCTACTCCTACCAACAATATAGATATCTTATTTTTATGAGAAAGATTTAATATCTTCAAGCAGAAGATGGTGCTATTTATATCAAGTATTATGGACAGCCAACATAAAGGGGAAAACATACCTTTAGAAAACAAAAGACATGGTTTTTTTTCACTTTCATTTGGATCATAAATCAAGATATTGCTTCCTGGGTATTGCTGACATAACCTTTCTCATTTCATACCATTATTAACTTAAAAATTAATCTACTAAGTGTCCTTTGTGTGCCTTTTAGGAGAATATAGTCAGTTAAATAATATAAATGTTTTTTAAAAGTTTCTAAGCCTTTTTTTGCTTTCTAAAAGTTTCAATTACATTGGAAGAACTAGTCGGTTCTTTAAAAAATAAATAATATGAAACTCAGAGGAAAGAGTTATTGTAGTTATTATTGCAGGCAGAATGCAAAGGAGAAAGCATCTGAAAGAATGAATGGTGCAGAATGAGCTGTAAATAGGGATTTGCTAAGCACACTGCAGAATAATAAGGCCTGCTTATTGAGGGCCTATTACATGCCAGCTACTGAGTTAGACTTTCACTGCAGCCACTTGAAAACATTGACCACGACGTTATACAGCAATTGATATGATCTCACTTCAGAGATGATATTAGACAGCCTCCCAACCTTACACGGCTAGTGAATGGCAGCAGAAAGATTCAAAGACCATTCTTCTGTTCTTTTTCTTACTTGCTAAGTCCTCATCCCAGGCATAGATTGTTTATTTCTTGCCTCTCGTCGTTTCCGTTTCTTCTGCAGAATTGTGTTAAAGTGACTTGCCCAGTGTTGCAAAGTAGAGGGGCAAGCTGGGAACAAGGTCTGTTTGACTTAGAACCTGGGTTCAATCTGTGACTGCTCTTAAACTCGACAGCTCTATGAGTGTAAAAGTGCTTTCTTCATAGTGTGCAAGGAGAATCAATTAGTATTATGTGTGAAAGTGCTTATAACAGGCTGGGCATAAAGTGAGATTCTATTATCATGTTTTGTTCTTCTTCTTATTACTACTATTATTACTACAGCATTATTACCAGAAGAGCAAAATGCATATCAATAGTGGTATGGGAAGACATTTAAATGATTAACAGAATAGTGAGATATTTTTTATTTTTATTTCAACTTATTATTTACTTATTTATTTATTTTGAGATGGAGTCTTTCTCCGTCGCCCAGGTTGGAGTGCAGTGGTGCGATCCGGATTATTGCAACCTCCGCCTCCCGGATTCAAGCAATTCTCCTGCCTCGGCTTCCCAAGTATCTGGGCATACAGGCGCCTGCCACCACGCCCAGCTAATTTTTTTTTTTTTTTTGCATTTTTAGTAGAGTAGTTTGGCCAGGCTGGTCTCAAACTCCTGACCTCAGGTGATCTGCCTGCCTTGGCCTCCCAAATGGCTGGGGTCAGGCATGAGCCGCTGCACGTAGCCATAGTGAGATGTTCTGTTTTCAAATTTCTTCTGACACAGTCATTACTTCTAGAAGAGTATCTTAGTTTGCAACTACTACGCTCTAATAACTCTCTTAAACTTGCTAATACCTCTATTTTAGGAAAAAGGAAGTAGGCTCAGATACAGAACTTTTATTAGCCAGTAGATTCTAGTTTAAAATTAGGAGCTTTTTAAAAATTAAATTATTTTTACAATTAATTGTTTTGTTTTGTTTTTTTTTTTGAGATGGAGTCTCGCTCTGTTGACCAGGCTGGAGTGCAGTGGCGCGATCTCGGCTCAGTGCAAGCTCCACCTCCCGAGTTCCCGCCATTCTCCTGCCTCAGCCTCCCGAGTAGCTGGGACTACAGGTGCCCGCCACCACGCCCGGTTAATTTTTTGTATTTTTAGTAGAGATGGGGTTTCACCGTGTTAGCCAGGATGGTCTCGATCTCCTGACATCGTGATTCGCCTGCCTCAGCCTCCCAAAGTGTTGGGATTTCTATTTACAGTAAATAATACTGTTTTTAAAATGTTTACATCTTTTGTAATTGACTTTAAATTGTTTTAAAAATGTTTACGTCTTTTATAATTGACTTTAAAAATAGTGTTTCAAAAAATAATTTTAAAAATGTATCAAGATCGATACAAACGATAAGGAACAATGCCAGTAGTAATCGTTAGTGGCCATTGGGAAGGCAATGCTGGAAATATGGTTGGGAAATATTGCAGTGTATGAAATTGGCAAAACATACATACACACACACACACACACACACACACACACACACACAAATAGCAAACTCTAGGGAGTAACCACTGTGACCAAAATGAAAGATTTACATAAACAATTAGTGGGAGATAAGGTTGGTAAAACTCTCTTTTTTTGTCCTTTCACCAGAAAGCAATGCAGATGTGTGAGACACAAGCAGCACTGGTCTGTTGATGCTCCTTGGGGAAAACTCTCCCCTAAACCACAGCACTCAGATGAGGGTAATGGGTGGCCACTTCTTCTGTGATTTAAATTCAAGGAAGACATCTTTTTGGACTAGCCAATTTTATTCAGCCTTCCCACTTTATGAATCTGTGCTCTGGGAGGACAACTACCATATCTGGCTTCCTTATTACTAAATCTCCACTGCTTCGCCAACTGCTTGGGACGTAGTAGGTGCTCAATAAATATTTTTCTGGATGAATGAGTAAGTGCTGTCCACAAAGCGTCCTTCACTGAGCTCATTTTAGATTTGTGTGATTACATCTAAGAACTTGGATGGGGCTGACATAGAAAAAGGGAATTAATTCCAAATTTAATAGATGTATGACCTTAAACGACGCCAGCAGTGTCATTGTAGAAGTGCTTGGGAGACCTGCCACTGTCAAGTGAAATGCCGGTAGCACAAATTGAGATATTAAATTGATTCAAGAGGCCCAATGCGCACAGGGATGTCACTCTTGGGAAGACCGTTAGGGGCTTCCGGAGAGGAAATGTTGCTGCCCACCAAGTTTCCTTGAGGGAACAAATCAGTTTGACTCGTCAGCAGTCTTTATGGATTGCCAGCCGTGGGGCATTCCAGAGCAAAAAGATTATGCCTCCGCATAGTGACACTGCTATTTTAACAGGACACGGAGCAGGATGATTCATGAGACAAATAATTCTGTTCTAGACTGTGTGTGTGCATGCATGTGTGTTCAAAGTTAAGGATGTCAAGGGAAATCTTTCAGAAAAGTTACCTGAGGGTGCTAGTCTAGCCCCCTAGAGCTTCCTTGTTATATAAATCACATACTGAAAGTCATCAATTTAGATTTGGATGTGTGAAATTAGCCATTTATAAAATAATTCTGCTGTTGGTGTGTTTCCTAATTCAGATATAAGAAATTATAGTGACGTTTATGTTTTGGTATAGATATTTTGTAACCAGGGATGCCACATCACACTTTCTCAAGTTCCTTGCACAGTGATAAGATGAATTTGTCAAACAAAACCTCTCTGCCTTTGCTGAAAAATATTTTGAATGTGCATTTGTGTATCCAAGATTTTGGCTCTAAAGACCTATAAGCTCTGTGTTTTGGGATTGCTTTGAAAAGCCATTTTAGTTATATATATATATATATATATATATACACATACATACAAAAATCAGATTGAGAATTTTCCCAAAATGTAGGTATATTTTAGACTAAATGTTGAAATTCAGTAACAACAAGAGCAGCAACCATAACAACAATAATAATAAATTACAGAACTTAATAATAGCAAGCACGTGGAGACCACATGATCCCGTGGGCCAACTCCTTTAAGGATTAAACATATATTATCTCATTTAATTCCCACAACACTCCATGGTACACCATGTCATCACTTTGGCACTCCCTTAAACTTCCGTTACTCAGCCAGCCTCACCTGACATTTTTCTCAGCTTCTATTTCCTGCATAAGTGGAATGCAACAGTGAAACAGCAATATTTTGCAGCACAACTCAAAGTGGTATGATGTTTATTAAAAAGCGGGAAGACCTAAATTTGTTTGGTCCATTGGCATTATGTCAGTATCAAAGCCCTAACTGATATAATGCATGACAACTTTCTGAATAAGTGACACTCATTCAATGAATGTCTTGACCAGATACTCCAGGGGAAAAAATGCTACGATACATATATTTTTGTTAAATAAGGCTGTTATTCACGTTACCTATGATGCCTTTAACATTAGGGCCCTAGTACATAATTTGCCCAATTCAAATATGATAGAACTATTTATTATAAAATTTGCAATTCCAGATCTCCAAATTACTCTTTTGCATCCCTGAAGGCTACCTGCAGTAATAAAGAAATTCCTCTGCCTTTGAGTGACTCCAAGAGACAACGTAAAGGCAAGACACAGCAGCTTCACGAAAGCGCAACATAAATTTGAATATGCTCTAAAGAGGGGGCAGTTGTCACCATGGTGATTTTATTCTTTCCTAGATTGAGCTCAAAATGAAAGGGGAGCTCAAAATGAAAGGGGAAGAATTTGTAAAGCAAAGATGCTGAAATAGGTGAATCAAAAATCTGGATACAATTTCCAGTTGTTGTTCAAAATACAGTCCTTCATTTGATGTTTGGAGCCTATATTTGGGATCAGACACTCAAGATAGTGATTGTTACGTAGCCTGAGAAAGTGTACTTCTATTGTTAGAATATTTATAGATAATTGGAAAGCTCTCTAATTATTATTAATATTCTACTAAAAATGATTATACTGGCCTTTCCTCTACTAACGTTATTGAGTGTTTACTATTCACTAGGCAATATGTAACATTCTTTGCATGCATTATTTTATTTAATACTTACAAAAATCTATGAGATAGATGTTACGACTATTCCCATTTTAAAGATGAAGAAACTAAGGTTTATGCATTCATGGCAAACATTTTTATAAGGATACATCACTGCAAAAGAAGTCTGATTCAAAATCTCCTGTCTTTTTGAAGTTGTGTTTTACTGGTTTGTCTGATCACACAGCTCCTAAGTGGCAGATACAGGATGCAAACCCAGGTTCAAATTATTAAACCTTATAATAAATAATGTTCAAAGCCTATGTCAATAATCTATGATTTTAGAAGCCTTATTTAAGATTGGGCATACCTACAGGTCAAAGTTTTAAGCAGTACAAGGTAGGAAGGCTGCTGATGTGAGCCTGGAGTGCTCACGGTGACCATTACTCTTGTATTGATCACTCTGAGAATTTCAGGAATACGCTACCAAGGATATAACTTCTTTCCAATCACATGTTACCTAGGAGAAGCCTCACTAGACCTCTGACAATTCCTATCACCCACAACTAAAGGAGGATTCTATTCCAATTGGGAAGGGCCTTCTCATAAACTGAGAATATGAAGCAGAGATTTATTGAAACCAACCCTGGCTGCCGTTACAGTGACAGATGTCACAGCTAGACCGCCCTCAAACAATCCTGGAATGACTCTTTGGAATTCTGCACATGCCAACAGCCATTTTCAAACACCACAATTTTTTGCTTATGTTCTCCCTCTCGCTTTCTATGTGACCTTCATCAGCAAGTCCTTGCCATGGCACCTCTGGTTTCTGACTTTCAAAATTGGAAAGAACAATGTTTGCCTATTAGAGAAGTCACTGGGATTCTGGGACATGCGTATCTTGGTGAAAGTTAAGCAGTATTTGTGAGTCTTGACCCTCTTCCTCATGGCCCAGAGGTCCTAGTGTTTTTGAATTCCAAAACAGGGTCAAAACCACCTTTCTTTGTATCTTTGCAAATACTCTGGAGAATGCCTAGCCAGTATCTCCATTTCCCCTGAGGAAATGCATAGGAGCCAGCTGCTAAGTGCTGGTGTTTTCATGCACCTGTTTGTTTATTTTTTTAAATGTAATTGGGAATATGCCTGGAAGCATGTGTCTATTTCTCCAGTGCACTCTAAGCAGATTTAGACATAGGGAAGACAATCACAGCCTTGTATTGTTCATCTATTGCATCTGTAGCTCTCCAGTTGGTGTTTTGCAAAGATAAAATGATCAGAAAGTGCTCGGAATGCAAATTTTAAATGGGGAGATGAGACACTAAAAAATAACCAGGAACATTAATTAAAAAACCAACATCGTAATCATAATCCCTTATCAGGGACTATAAAGCTTTTTATCAGTGTTTTTCAATGTTGGCTGTGTTTTAATATCATCTAGGAAACTCTAAAACACACACACACACACACACACACACACACACACACACACACACAGTGCCTGGGCTCTACCTTCAATGATTGTGATTTAATTGATCTGGGGTGAGGTCCACATATCCATACTTTACAAAAGTTATTCAAGATAATATGGTGCAACCAGACCTAGGAGCCACCTCAATGCCTACATTTCGCCCTCCTTTCTGTGCACCTGCCCCCATGCCAAGATGCTGTGGTCAACTGCCTTGCCTTCTGTTTGAGCATACAAAGCTCATGCCTCCTTTAGAGTCTTTGTTCTATTTTGTCCCTCCTATAAAATGTTCTTACATAGATCTTTGAATGGCCTTTCCTTCTGTGCCATTTAGCTCTCAACTCTTATCACCTGTTTGCAATCTACATGAGCAGAACCTTCTAGAGTTGTGCAGTGCACAAGGCAGGTGGCCATAAACTATAGCTCTGTCTTCCCTGACACTTGGCAGTCTTTTCGGGTTACTCTGAAATCAACTTGTTCTATTATTTTCTCTCCAAGTTTTGAACTGAAACCAATTTGTGTATCAGATTTTTTTTCACCTCCTACAATTAAAATTCAGGGGCCAAGAGAGCAGGAACTTCCTCTGACTTGTTCAGTGCTATATTTCTAATACATAGAATAGTACCTTGCATACAATAGGTGCTCAGTTAATATTTGTTAAATGAGTATTCTGCACGTGATTTACAAAGCTTAGAATCTCTGACCTAAGGCAGTAATAGAAAGTAGTGGGAGTTCATGAGGCTATGTTAATAGCAGAGACAGATTCTGAGTCGATTTCAAATAAAGAGAGCATATTGGGAGAGTGTTCTTTGTAGGTGGAGCAATATCTCTTTTTTTTTTTTTTTTTTTTTTTGAGACAGAGTCTTGCTCTGTTGCCCAGGCTGGAGTGCAGTGGCACAATCTTGGCTCACTGCAAATTCCGCCTCCTGGGTTCAAGCAATTCTCCTGCCTCAGCCTTCCAAGTATCTGGGACTACAGGCGCGCACTACCATGCCTGGCTAATTTTTGTATTTTTAGTTGAGACAGGGTTTCACCATATGGGCCAGGCTGGTCTCAAACTCTTGACCTCGTGATCCACCCTCCTCGGGCTCCCGAAGTGCTGGGATTATAGGCATGAACCACTGCCCCCAGCCATGGAACAATATCTGCTAAGAGCTGGAGCAAGTCATGCTCAGAGTAGAACAAGCTAGTTAGCTTGGTTGGGATGACCAAGCTGTGATTATTAAAACTAATTCAATCTCGTTAGATAATAAAGTCATCCAAAGTGAAAATAGTCCTGTGTTTGGAAATAAATCACAACTGGGTATAAAGCAAATGTCCCTAAGTAATATGATGATACCTGACATGGAGAACATGCAATGTCTCCAATTCTCACTAAAAGTTAGAAAGTGTTCGGGCGCAGTGACTCATGCCTGTAATCCCAGCACTGTGGGAGGCTGAGGTGGGTGGATCATCTGAGGTCAGGAGTTCGAGATTAGCCTGGCCAACATGGTGAAATCTGGTCTCTACTAAAAGTACAAAAATTAGAGGGACATGGTTGCGGATGCTTGTAATCCCAGCTACTCAAGAGGCTGAGGCAGGAGAATCGCTTGAACCTGGGAGGCGGAGGTTGCAGTGAGCCTAGATTGGGCCACTGAACTCTAGCCTGGGTGATAAAAGCAAGACTCCATCTCAAAAAAAAAAAGAGAAAAGAGGAAAGAAAAAAAAAAAGACAGGAAAAGAAAAACAGAAAGCTATTTATTTGTTAATTAATACAGAAATCTGAAAAGTAACCAATACCAATAATGATACTGACTACTGCTGTTTATTTAGTGTTTCCTTCTTTGATGGCATTGCATAATGATATTCAGTACATCATTTTAACACTCACAGAAAACTTAAGAGGTGATTAGTATTCACAGTTTACCATCAATAAAAGTAAGCCTTGGAAAAGTCAAGCAGTTGACTGAAGTCCCACCTCAAGTAAGTGGCTGAAATGAGATGTGACCCCACAATGAGGAAACTCCCAAGTTTCTGCATTCATCCAAAATGCTGTACCACTTTATTTCAACCCAGTTTCGTTTAGTGTTACCTGATGATCACGTGTCTTCCATAATAATTGCATCTCATGAAATTAAGATTTTAATAAAACAAAGGAAAGTCTTCAAATAAACATTTCTTGTGAACTTTTTCAGTCCAGCATGTGGAGCTAAGAATATGCTTTTGCAAAGAAGAATGTTATAAATAGTGCTCAGGTTCTCAGGCCAGAGAAGCCAAAAATTGTAGTTATATTTCTGAACATTTTCTTAAATAAGAAGGGGAAATAACTTGTATTTTGCATGTTTTTTGCATGATATCGGTTATTTTAAATTATTGTGATAGCATATAACACTTAAAAATAGAGAGACAAAATAGTTTGCTACATTTTAACGTGCTGTACTAATATTTAAGCAAAATAGGCAAAACAAATGCCTATTCAATTTTTGGTTTATACTTAAATTGAATGCTGATGCTTGGTAATGGTTTAATTAAAACAGGGTGAGAAAGACATTTGGGAGATTTTGTATAGATTCCAAAAGAGATTAGGGGCTCTTTCAAAGAATTTACATGGATTGCAATTTTTTTTTTAATGTGATTTCGTTTAAAACTGGATTTTTTTGTTTGTTTGTTTTTGTGCAACAGTATCATTTCTCTTGAAGCATACCAAATTTAGGAGTGGGATGGTGGCAGATATTGAACAGGATGTGTATGCTGAAGATATACAAAAACACCAGTGCATTACATATATTATCAAGCATCAGGAATTAAAGACAGAGGAGGACGGATGAGCAGGAGAGATTTTAAGGAAGAAATATCACTTGGCTCAGGCCCAGCTGACGAGCAGTTCTGGGCCTGGACCACTTTACTTGTTTTTCAGAGTCTGGAGAACTGATCAAAGGGGCTGTAGGTTAGACAGGAGCTCAGGAAGGAGAGGGTATCAGTTCTAAGAACTCACCAGGCAAGGCTGATCTGCAAGGCCTGGGTGCTCCTAGCTCAGGGGAGGAGCTACATTCTCTTCACTTATAGAGGACTGACAGAAGATAGAAAAAGCTAATTCCTGTTGAATTCAGGTACCAGTACAAAGAAGGTACCAGTTTCAGATAAACAGCCTCAATTGATATTGAGTGCACAGGTGGGCCTATTTTTCTTTTCTTTTTTAAAAATAATTTATTACTGTCAGAGAAGAATGGTAATAAACCATTCTAGTGTATTTTCTTTAAAAATTGGAGTTACGGCTGATTTGTTTTTAAAACAAATAGTTAATTCAAAACCAACAGAATTCTTTTAAAAAAATGGTAGTTGCTTATTTACTTCATTTCAAAGGTTTTTTTTTAAATTCAGTCTCCCTAGCAACAGAGACATCTGTCTCTATTCTCTTAGTCATTAAAGCCAAAGAAAGTAGCTGCTTCAAAAATAATAAAGGCAATTTCTATGAATTGGGTAACTGTTAATTGTTGCCAAGAAATCTTAGTGAGATAATGAGGCATACAGCAATTGACAAAGATCTTTTCATTGATGTATGAGCTTCCAGCTAGCCCATGGTGGTTAACTAATATATACAGTACCATCGATGAGGTATTGTGTGATTCGCTATGTAACACAAATAGAGAAGTGATCTTTACTCCTTCTAATTTCTTTCAGAAGTATGCCTTGCTGTGATTTTTTCTGATTGCTTAGTAACTAATCATACCTCGGGATTCCAGGGAATATATTTGCCCATTACATTTCGTGAAAGGAGAAAGGTTTGAAGCATTCACAAGGGAGATCAATGCAACAAATAGTAGAGTAGTTGGTGGTGGTGTTAAAACACAATATACTTCTTATTTGTGTTGTAGATTCTGTAAAGCCATTTGAGTGAAAATACTTAAAATTGCACTAGATTCTAAAATATATATTGGCATTTGTGCTAAAACTGTTTGCAGGCCCCTTTATAATGAAACCCCAATCACCCTCTGCAATAGCTTCACTAATAAACACAAAACAGTTTTTCAATGCTTTCTGCTTTCCCAGCAGCCAAGGAAGCAAATTATATTAAGTCAGTACTTTTTATTATTGGCCCTGTGTTTGGCACATGCCTGGCTGTATGTGAAACTACTGTTAAATGGGAAATAACAGAAGGAGAAACCAAGCATATAGAAGCTGATTTTTGTGATTTTTTTTTTTAAATAAGAAAATATGGCTCTGATAACCAGATGTGGAATAGCTTATTGCAATATTGTCCTTATAAGCCTATTTTTGTTTCCTGGGGGCTGGGGGAACTTCTACAAATGCGAAGTGTCAAAAATGCTGATTCTAATTTCAAAATTAGGATATTTACAAAATTTACATATGTATGGATAACTGTCATTGAAAATACAATGGATACTAAAGCCGTATCAATTTTAGCTGAGATTTGAACAAGAATTTTGCTTTTATTGTAGCATGTTGTGATATACTTATAGTACAGATAAGAAACAAGGGAAATAAAACATGTTTTTAACCTCACAATGGCATTTGTTTCATGTCAAATTGTAGGCATATATATAGTCTGGTACATTATACAAGTCATTAAGGCATTGCTGGTAAAGAGTTGGGGAAGAACTTAGAATAAAAATGCAAGCATAGTTAAGCAAATCCTTTTAGTTTAGGGATATTTTTATAATTTGTGCAGTAATTTTCTTTTAAAATCCTCTAAATACAGATATTTCTAGTAAATGCTTATGAATATAAATGAATAAAAGACATTATCTTTTAAAAATTACAGTTTTCATCTGCATAATTTCACACTGTTAAGGTGACAAACTGTTAATTTCCTTTCAAGATGCTGCTAATATAATGAAAGTAGAACGAATTTTTTCTAACAACCAAGTAGAAATAGACACTGAATAGCTGTTGGTGACTTTTTATCAAAAGTTTAAAAAATGCAGTGTAAAGAAAATCTTGGCACTTGACGTGGCATTTATGACATACTCTGAGGTTCTCAAAGTACTGGCTTTGTTGATCACATTTTACCATATTGTCTATCGGCATGTCATTTAACAGCAGGTTCTGGTGGTGGGCTTGCAATGAGTATCTGCCTCAAACAGAGGCCATATACAGGATTCATCTTCCTCTAAATGAGAGGTTGGGAAATTACAGCCTGTAGGCCAGATTTGTCCTGTCACCTGTTTTTGTGTGGGTCCACGAGCTAAGGATTGTTTTTATATTGGTATGTGGTTGAAAAAAATTAAAAGGAGAAAAATATTTAGTGATGTGAAAATTATATACAATTAAACATTTACTGTCCATAAATGAGGTTTTATGAAAACACAGCACACCTGTTGCTTTACATATGGCCTGTGACTGCTTTTAAGGCTACATCGGCGGAGTTGAGTGATTGTAGATATAGACTGGGCCACAGAACCTACAGTATCACTTTAATAATTAATTGAAAAGTAATTACAATCTGGTCCTTCCTAGAAAAGCTATCTGACACCAGCTCTAGATTTAGGTTATAGAGTCAGCGTAAATTAAAAGAAAATACAACTAATGTTACAGATTATAATAGCTAATGTGTGCAGGTAACATTTAATGAAAACCATTTTGGGCTGGGGATTATGCTACATGTTTTACGTGGATCATCTCCCTCAATTTTCACCTTATGATGCAGGTAATCTTATTATCCTCATTTAATAGATAAGGCAACAAACCTAAAGAAAAGACCTGTCCAAAGCCCCACAAATAAGATATGGTGAAGCCAGAATTTGGAACTATGTTTGTTTGAGGGCAAAATCCATACTTTAACTTTTAACAACTGCACTATAGTCGCTCCTGTAATTATGAGCCCTTACAGATCAATCAGAAAAAGGCCAAAAGTTTACTAGAAAAATGAACAAAAGAAATAGGCAGACCTTTCCCCAGTAAGAGATACAAATCTCTTCTTTCCCACAGAGCCGTTAATTCAAGGGTAAAGACAGGAATTACTGAACCCCTTTTGGTTTTCTGACTTGGAATCTTAGATTTGAATTTCTTTTACCCTCAAACCAGGGTTAATATTCCATGACTTTATCAGGGTCTCCAGAGTTTCTGAAACACAACCATCAAATCGCTGCCCTGGTGTTTCCACCAGCTAGACTTAATCATGTCAGCTAGAAAATATGGGAGAATCCTAAATTATGCTAGTGGATTCTCTACGAAAGAGGATTCTTTTGGGGGAGGTAAAAAAAAAAAAAAAAAAAACGTTGTTGTGGCAAGGAAAAAGAGTGCTCCAGTCAGTTCTGGGGCAGAATTCTGCAGTGTTGGGAAATATCACTGCTCCCAGATTCATTTTTATGAACCAGGATTCCACGGATACAAGAGTTCATGGAGAAGTTCTGAAGATTTTAGGTACCTTCTTCTCCTTCACATATCCATCTTCCTGGTCCTGTGTTTTGTGCCAGGTTGTCTTTGTATGAGCCAGGATTCTAATTTGTAAGCAACTTAAGCAGAAAAGGAACTTACTGGAAGAGTGTCAGGTAGCTTCTAGAATCATTAGGCAGCCAGGAAAACAAGGTTAATAAAGGAGACAAGAAGAGAAGGAAATTTGACAACAAAAGTCATAGCCTAAGCCCTGCCATAGGTTTGGACTAGTCGGGACAGCATATGTCACTAGTTTTAAGGTTTCCGAATGTTGTTATTTACATCAACTTTTGAACTCTCTGTCCACCTTTCTGTCATGTGTAAACAGTCACAGTCTTGGATGAGAATAACCAACTGCACAAGTCTTGGACTTTGTACCTTACCTTACCAGCCAGGGTAGAAAGGAAGCTGTGTGGACTCCTTAGGCTTCCAGAACAGAAGGAAGAGGATTTGGGTAGATAGAAAAAATGCAAGTGAATTAATTACTATATTCTGTGAGGTTCTGGAATGAAAAGATGATTTTCATAGTCCTTGGCTTTAAGATAGACTAACCCATAGCCATCGAAATGCTGTAGTATCTCTCATCAGTGGTTCTTGAGCACACATCAAAAGGATGGCTAACTGACCCAGTGGATGATGGGAAATGCACTCTGCCATCTTTCTAGGATTAGGTAATGGCAATATCTCAGCTAAGTTTTAACAGACGAATAAGAATAAATAGGTAGCAGGGAAGATAATGAATTTCTGTTAGCCATGGGCACATGCCTAGTAATTACAAAAATAAAATGCTGCTAATTTGATGGCATATTTAAAGTTTTAAAAATCATCCCACGTGGAGACTTTTATTTTATTTTTATATATTACAATTTTGTTGAGATGTAATTAACATGTAATAAACTACACATATTTAAAGTGTACAATTTGGTAAGTTTTGCACATGTATACTCTCATGAAGCCATCATCATAATAAATTCCATCACCTCAAAACTGCCTGCGCCCTACTGTAATCCATCTTTTCCTCCACCCCTATTCCCAGGAAACCATTGTTCTGCTTCTTGTTACTGGATATAAATTTGGGCTTTCTAGAATTTTATTCGAATGTAATCATTCGATATATTTTTGGGAGAATATGTGAGAAGATTCACCCGTGTTGTTGTGTGAATCAATTGTTTATATCTTTTTATTTTTCTTTACAATTCTTACAGAAGAAAAAAAAGCAGGCAGCTAGGTCACTTCTTGATGTCTAAATCTATCACTAATTTTTTTTTAATATGTTTATATAGTCCACTGAGAGTGAAACACAAAAGTCCTCTAAATTGATCATGTTGAAGTGGTTTAAGTCTTGCACTACTTCTCACTGTGGAGAAGACCCGGGTGAGTTCACTGCAGGTTGATTTTCTTATCCCTTTGAGTCAAGAGCCAAATCTAATGTATAGGCTGGGAAAGTCTTTGCAACTCTCAGATCCTGTGATTTAAAATTTGATAAGTTAGTGGATTTCTCAGGGACAAGTGAATTTCTCTGCAAAATGAATTTTTCTTGAAATTTACTGGTGAGGGTATTTTAGATTTAAATTTAAACATATTTACAAATTCAATAAACATTGTATGGGCTTCTATTATGTGCCAGGCCCTGAGTTGAGTAGCTGAGATACAGAATTGATGAAGACATGGTCCCTGCCTTTGAGGGATTTCTAGTACAACAGGGGTGTATGGTTAGAAAAGTACATTATGTACTCTAATTCACAGCACTATTTATAGAGCACTTATTGTATACCAGGTCCTCAGCTGGACCCTGTGGAAATGGTCACCTCCTTCCAATCACAGAGCTTACTTTCTAGTGGAAGAGACTGATAATGAGAAATTAAGCACATACATGAGGAGGATGACCCTCAATGTTATGATGGAAATTAACAGGATGTTAAGATAGTAATTTAGAGAGGCCATTTTGTAGAAAGAATCATGACCCGCTTTGCAGAGGAACAAGGGGATTGGGACGAGAATATTCCAGGAAGTGCAGAGAATTGCAAGAACAAAGACTGACATGGGGCAGGGCTGGCCTGGTCAGTGGAAAATAAAGAAGGGGGATTGAGCTGGGAAGAGTGACCAAGTGAAGAGGGGACTTGAGGTGACAGTGGAAAGGTAGGCGGGGGCAGGAAAATCCTGTATGTCTTGGCCCAGCCATAATAGAAAGTTAGTGTTTTTTGTTTTATTATGTGTACCAGGGAACCCCTGGAGTGATAGGACAGAGTATCTGAGTTTTTATTTTCTATGTTTTAATTTTGTTTTTTAAATGAGATCACATTAACATAAAAAATTAATAAATAAAATGCCTGCAATAAAATCCATAGATCCTAAGTGTTCAGTTTGAATTTTGACAATTGTATGTACCTAGGTAACCACTACTCAAAACAAGAACATTTCAACTCAAAGAAAGCCTTTTTTTTTTCGAGACGAAGTTGCCTAGGCTGGAGTGCAATGGTGCAATCTCGGCTCACTGCAATCTCCGCCTCCCGGGTTCAAGCAATTCTCCTGCCGCAGCCTCTCAAGTAGCTGGGATTACAGGAGCCCGCCACCATGCCCGGCTAATTTTTGTATATTTAGTAGAGATGGGGTTTCACCGTGTTGACTAGACTGGTCTTGAACTTCTGACCTCAGGTGATCCACCTGCCTTGGCCTCTGAAAGTGCTGGGATTACAGGCGTGAGCCACTGTGCCAGGCAAAGAAAGTTTTATTTTACCCCTTTGTTGTGTGTGTTTGTTTCATTTTATTTAATTGGAAAATAGTAATTATATATGTATATGTATGGGGTACAATGTGATGTTTTGCTACATGTATACATTATGGAATAAAACAAAATCAAGCTGATAATACATCTATCACCTCACATACTTATCTCTCCTTGTTGGTGGTGCAAACATCTGAAGTCTACTCTTAGCAATTTTGAAATGCCCTTTTCTGATTTACGTTTTAAATTACCCCTGTTGAAAATTTGTAAAGGATTCATCTCCATACTGCTGTCTAACTTAAATTCTCATTTACTTCTCTCTAACCACAACACATTTTTAGAGTCACTATACCCTTTTACTGTGGCCCTGATGAGTCCCTTACCACACACCTTCTGATCTGATCACTCTCTTTCCAGGCTTTCTTAAGTACTTTATTTTCCAAGTCACTTCCTTCTGAGATTTCAATCTCTCCTGTATTCTGCCTGGCCAAACTCTAAACATCTGACCAGCCTCATTTCAAATCCTACCTTTTCATAAAGCCTGACACTTATAATTAAGCCATTCCAGACTGGTCTGTGTTCTCTGAATTCCAGCAGTATTTCTCAGTTGCTCCTCTATTGAGTTTTTATGTGTACAATCTTGGGAAGGAATAAAGAGAATTATACAGCTGTAATGAGAACTGATATACTGAGTGATGTGGAGACAATAATAATGATACCAACAGAAAGAGGAGAGGCGCGTACATTCTATCTCAATGTAGCCTTGTCATTTTGAAACGGAAAATCTCATGCAACATGTGTAGACCTGGCCTGAACACATTTCGGTCTTGGTTTGGTTAAACTGCTGAAATTGTTTGGTTTTTCTCTTTATCTTGCACTGTGAGTCATGTTTGTCCGTGATCTAGTCAGCCAGTCATGAAGGCTTACACACTCCAGAGAATGCTGGATGCCTTTCTGCCGGGTTCAGACTTCACTGTCTGCTGCCTTGTCATCCATCTAAATGCTAACTATTGCCTTTTCTTTCCCCGCCCGAGAGAGTCAAACGCTCAAGGCATTGACTTGTCAGTGGTGGGTGTTTGCCGGCGCTAGTCCTGTGGCCTGTTGAGGTAATGGATCGGCAGGATTTGCTTATTTTAAAGACGATTTAATCGAGTGCATTCTGTGCAGGTTGATGCGTTAAAAATTCAGGATGTTATTTACAAAGAATTGCACAGAAACCAAGGGCAAATGGGGCCTTGGCCAAGATTTTCTTCCTTATCGATGCTGCCATCACAAATATTTAATTGGCATCAAGGTAAATATTTAAAGCTTAATGTAGCATGTTGTTAATGGATAATGAAGGTGTGGGGTCCTTACTACCTCACTTTGCTCCTAGAATGTAATTACCAGCACAGGGATAGGCAGAGATGGAAGCAATGCATCATCTCCGGGCACTCGCCTGCAGGTAGTGTGCACAAAAAAATGGTAGTTATGATCCATTTTGTGTATTTTGATGCATTAGTTAAAATCGGATATTTGCATTTCTATGTGCATTAACATCCAACATCAATGAATAAGACAGTGCTTTTTGGCAGCAAGACAATGATGTCGAAGATTTATATATGTACTCCAAAGTAGAGAAAAATGTATTTCTTGAATGCAAGTCCTGTCTTTGGCATTTCATGGAGGAAAAGACAGGCCCTTTCTAAAAGTCCCTTTTTCGTGGTATGTGTTTTTATTTTTCATGTTTCTCAAGTAAAAAGCAGAAAAGAGTCTGGCACATGATAAGTAATTGATAAACATAGATCTCAACTACTTCTCTTTTCTTGCTGTCCTGGGTGACTCTTTTTTGCTTTGTGCAAGCCATTTCTAACTCTCAGGTGGTTACAGTGACAATATTAGAATGATGTTACTTACCTTGAAAATGACATATTATTTTGTCTTCCCATTTTTTTCTCCAAGTTTATGTTCTTTCAGTCATGGATTTCTATACCAATCAATTGAATTATGCTGAAATATGCTACCTTTATATGGTCACCATTTGGGAATTGTATGCAAAGTTATTTCATGCTGTCATTTTTGCTCCAATGCATTATTTTAAAAGCACTTAGCAAGAATCATGATAAATAACATGTGTGTATAGCTGTATTTGATGTGATGGACTGAACCCTAAGACATTTAAGTGCACGTCACATGAATAACCTGTTAACAAGAGAATGGTTATAATCGTATAATCACCCATTTCTTCACTTCTTGTTTCTAATTGGATTTTTCTACTTACGTATTCATCACAGAAGAAAGCTGCTTTTGAGTGGTCAGCAAGTCTTAGACCTGTTTGAAGCTTAATAGATACAACAAAGCTTGAAGCGTGGGATCCATCGTTGGAGATTTGGGTCCTACACCCTGATGGTGTGTCAGCTGGCTTCTGCTCCTGATGGTTCCCCATTCTTGCCCTCATCTCTTGCAGAGCTTGTCATTCCTGTTGTTTCTGCCTGTTTTCTTATTAAAGAAGAGATTAGCAGCAGTTAAATCCATATTAGAACCCAACTGAGACTTTATTTGAGATGAAACATAAAACTTGAAAACACACTGAGAAAAAGGAAGCCCCTTAAGGAGGGAATGGTCAAGCATTTTGTCTAAAAAGAACAGTTTCTAAGACTCAGTTCCTGTGACTGGGGAGGTTATTCTATCAATAGACAGAAACCAAAATGATGCACATTGTTCGCAAACAACGCAAAGCATGACACTTTTCATTCTGTATCAACTGAATGCATCAACTAGTGATGTTTCCCTAACCTAGTCTCTCTGCGTTAGCATTGCCTGACGTACTTGCTACAGTGCAGATTTCTAGGCCCACGCCAACCCAAGGAATTAGCAGCTCTGGAGCCAGGGCTGTGGAATCTGTATTGTAACAAGTACCTCAATTGGTACTTTAGATTTTTCAAAAATAATTTGTGTGGGAAATATCATTGCCAAAAAATGTGTTTTTTTGAAAATTTTATTCATCTGAAATGTTAAGAGTGTGGGATATAAAGCCTGACCAACTAACTTCGTATACCCAGCTCTACCGCTTACTAGCTGTGTAACCCTGGCCAAGTTAAGTAGCCTCTCAGTTTTTCATCTTTAAAATAAGAGATATAATTGTATCATCACTTAGGACTGTTTTAGGACTTCGGTGAGAGAATCTCTGTGAAGCAGTTGGCATAGTGTTTGACACATATAAAATATCCCTTTAAGGGTTAATTGTAATTGTCATCATACTAGTAATAGTTCTTACTGTTTGGCTAATAAGAGAATAATAATTATGTTGCAGCTTATCTGTGACAGACTTGTAGAATACAACAAAACGGGCCAGGCACAGTGGCTCACACCTGTAATCCCAGCACTTTGGGAGGCCGAGGCAAGCAGATCACCTGAGGTTGGGAGTTTGAGACCAGCCTGACCAAATGGTGAAACCCCGTCTCTACTAAAAATTCAAAATTAGCCAGCGGCACATGCCTGTAATCCCAGCTACTCGGGAGGCTAAGACAGGAGAGTTGCTTAAACCCGGGAGGCGGAGGTTGTGGTGAGCCGAGATCACGCCATTGCACTCTAGCCTGGGCAACAAGAGTGAAACCCCGTCTCAAAAACAAAAACAAAAACAAAAATAAAAACCAAGTTACACATATTTTCAAAGCAGAAATTTCTGATCTCTGTAGCTCTCTCTCAAAATGAACTTTTAAAAAATAAAATGTTGATCCCTTGGGTTTTCTGGACTGGACTGTTTTCTTCAGGAAGGTTGCTCCAGGCATGTTGAAGGGCCACAACCTCAGATGACCACTGAAATGAGCAATGTGGACCAGCTCAGGGTGGGCCCTGCAGTGCTTTTCATGGGCTGAGTCCTTTTGAGGTTTCCTCAGTACTTCTTCGCCTTCTAATGTCTTTCCTTTGGTGAATGAAAGTGGTCAAACCTATGAGTGGCCTTGGCCTTCCACCCATAGACGAAAGACCGTTCAGTTCTGACAATTTAAAACATGCCCTTCACTTTCCCCTATGTAAAGATGGCCTTGTGTTTTCATTGTGTACGTTTTCGGCCAAGTTCTCACACTGCGTTTTTGGCGATGAGAGGCTTTAATTACAGCTATTATACAGACACTGGGTGAATGATCACATTTTTCCTCTGGTCATCTAGCAGAAACTTGAAAGTGGGAAGGCACAGATGGAGATGGTGTGTGAGTAATTCCTGTAGATCAGATGCCAGTGGCACCTGGGCAATGGGAAGAGGTGATGCTGGCTGTCTCCTGGTCCCGAGAGACAGGCAGTTGTCACCTGGCGCTCACTGGCCGCTGTCTCCAGATACCATGTGTTTGTTGTGACTGCCTCTGGAAGTCACCATTTCCCTCCCTCTCCATTGTTATTGCTGCCAGACCACCTTCATTTTTCTTAAGACCACATTTGGGAAGACTGAGAAGGTCCTCCACATTGTTTTTGCTAAATGAATTGAAGACCCTGCTCCTTTTGCTTTAATAGTTGAACATTTCCTCCCTTTTCCATCTTTCTTGCCACTCCCTTTGCTCCTGCTACATTATTATAAAATACCTGGTGCCTGAGAAGCAAATTCTCAGCTTTGGATTTTTTTCTTTTTTTTTTTTTTTTTGGCAACAAAGAGAGTTTTCCTTTAAAATTATAAAATGCTTCCCTTGTATATCTGTTATAAGCAGCAATCCAGAGAATTAATTCAGGCTATTTTCAGACCTATTTCAAACATTTTGATGACTCAGAATCTGAATCAGAGCAAATAGAACACGATCTAAATACTACAAGGTGACACAAATTCAACATGAGTAGGAAAGGACTAAAAAGGCAGTAATTGCAGTTATTCATCTTTAATTAGTTTACATTGAAAGAAGTAATGCTGCAGTTCTGGAGATATATGTTTAAGTATCACTTGCATCACTTTTCAAATATATGGTTGTAGGAATATAAAAATAACCAAAATGTATAGAACCTGTAACCAAAATAGAGATGTTCTCTCTCCTTGGGTGAAGCTTTGAATGTCTCTGCTTTACAGTTGATGAATTTGATTTATTTTGTGCTCCCCACAATAAGCAACAGTGTTATAATTGATCTACCTCATTTCCAAACGTTTTTATGACTTTGTTTGTTTGGTGTATGGAAACAGGATATAATGTAATTCCTGTCCTCAAGAAGCCTCTAGTCTAGTTCACAGGAGACTAACATGAAACTCCAATGAAGCTTGAGTAAATATTCTGGAACACCGCCTATATTCTAGGTAGAGTTCTACCACTATTTACATATTTACCAAGCTAAGTCTTGAAGAAATTATGGATGTTGCACAATAACACTTGCTAAGACATTATATTTTCCAAAGATAATGGCAACAGCCATCCTACAAGCTCCTGTGCAGTGTGACTGTGCTACTCCATTGTCAAGAGGTGGGGTCTATATCCCATCTCCTTGATCTGGTCTGCTCCTAATCACTCATTTGTAACCAATAGAATGCAGTACAAATGGCACTGCATTACTTCTGAGGCCAGGTCAGAACAAATCCAGCAGCTTCCATTCCCTCTTGGGGATCACCCTCTTGGGCCTTCGCTGCCATGCTGTGAAACCCCAGGCCATATGTAGAGGCCGTGTGTAGGTGCTCTGACTCCTCCAGCCTTTCAGTGGTCTGTACCCAAGTGTCAGATGAAGCGAAGATGATTCCAGATCTCAGACTTCTCAGTCTTCCCAGCTGAGGCTCTTGACATTATAAATATATATATATGCACATATATATGTATATATAACATATATACACACTTATATATACAATTATATATACGTGTGTGTGTGTGTGTGTGTGTGTGTGTGTGTATATATGTAATTTTTTTTTTTTGGGTGGATCACGCCTGTAATCCCAGAACTTTGGGAGGCTGAGGCCAGTGGATCACCTGAAGTCAGGAGTTCAAGACCAGCCTGGCCAACATGGTGAAACCCCATCTCTACTAAAAATACAAAAATTAGCCAGGTGTGGTGGTGCATGCCTGTAATCTCAGCTACTCAGGGGGCTGAAGCAGGAGAATTGCGTGAATCCGGGAGGTGAAGGTTACAATAATCTGAGATTGTGCCACTGTATTCCAGCCTGGACAACAGAGCAAAACTCTGTCTCAAAAAACAAACAAACAAAAAAAAATATATATACACACATATATTTCAATTTTGCCACAGCTAATGACAGAATATTGAGCAAAAGTGGGTCAACAAGAGATGCTACTAACATGTCCGATAATAATAATAATCAGCTAATAAAAGTTCTCATTTATTGCTTGCTGTATGCCAGGTTTTGTGACCTAATGCTTATATAATCCTCACAAGGACCCTGAGTCTTGCATGAGTACTCTTCCCATTTAGTAGTTGAGGGAGCTAAAGCACAAGGAGCTGAAATAACAGTCACACAGGAAGTGAGGGATGTCAGGACTTCTCACTCAACTACCTGACTGATGATATGATCAAGGTCTAAATAGGTGCAGTCTAGCACTGATGCATGATTTTGGAGACTACATCTCTCTGGGTAGGGTGGTTTTAGACTTCACACAGTTTTGTTTTGTTTTGTTTATTTTGTTTTGAGACATAGTCTCTCTGTTGCTCAGGCTGGAGTTCAGTGGTGCAATCTCAGCTCACTGCAACCTCCGCCTCCCGGGTTCACGCGATTCTCCTGCCTCAGCCTCCCGAGTAGCTGGGATTACAGGCGTGTACCACTTTGCCCAGCTAAATTTTGTATTTTTAGTAGAGATGGAGTTTCAGCATGTTGGCCAGGCTGGTCTCGAACTCTTGATCTCCAGTGATCTGCCCACCTCAGCCTCCCAAAGTGCCAGGATTACAGGCATGAGCCATCACGCCTGGCCTAATAGTAATAATTCCTTATAACGATATTGCTTAGATCTGTAAGACTCTTCACTTTTCTTAGATGACATGCAGCTATAATATTTGGCAGTCACTTCAAGACTGAGTTAAACATGTAGGACAGAGAGCTATCCTATGTACAAATAATATAGTTGAGTCCTACAGAAGTGAAAGACCTTGTTCAAGATCCCATGGCAGGTAAGAGCTTGTCTTAGGACCAAGTCTTCTGCGAAACAGTCCACTGCTATTTTAAAATTATCTTTCAAAATAGATTTTGGGCTTGGGTAGGTATTGTTTTATCTGAGAACAAAAGAAGCACAAATATCTCTTAGTATTCTATACATTTATATTGTTTTATGGAATCTGACTCAGAGGGTCAGCTTTCCCCATGGACTGAGTATGTAAGTGAAAGTCTGAATAAAGTTTCAGGAAATTTCTTTAACTTACTGTATTTACAGAAGGAGTTCAGGGACTATGGAAAGCTGTAAATATCTGGTTTTCAAATACTGATCACAGAGCAGAAGCTCAGGAGTCACACTCCTTCTTAACCCTTTGGGTACTCTCCTGTCCATTCCACATCTGAATTATCTCTAGAATCCTGGCATTCTGCCTGTTTACATCACTACTATCTTAGTTTGCGCAGTCTGTATGTTTCTTGGAGCACCCCAACAGACTTCTAATTTGTTATGTGCTTTTATATTACTTCTGCATATCCATCCCATCCATTCTCCCTGTGAATCTGACCATGTTTGAATTAGCAGTGTGGTTTCCAAGGTTTTTGTAAGATATTTTATACTCCTTGGAATGCAAGTCCCCTGAAGGCCCTATCAACCTCTTCAATGTCAAATCCTGCAGATCCCCCACATCCTTTACACAATAGCAATACTGAAAAAGTAATGAGTTTACCCACATGTGCATGTGTGCACACACACACACGTGCACACGCACACACACTTCTTGGCTCAGCATCATGACACCACATTTCCCCCACCCTGGAATGCCTTTCTCCTCTATACCCACTGGCAAACTTGTGTTTGGTCTTGAAACTCTACTCATGTCAAATTACCAAATACCCTGTCAGTGTTCGTCTCTCCTACCTTTGTGTTGCATATGAACCCAGTGCAAACTTCATTCTTGCCTGGATCACCCTGTATCAAAATTGTTTATTTTCATACCTACTCTGCCTACTAGATTGTAAGCCCTTTGAGGGCAAGACTGTGGCTGTCATTCTCTGCATCCTTGAGATTTTTACAGTGCTTGCTACATGGTGGGTACTCATTAAATAATTGTGGATGTGAAAAGAGACAACATGTTTTGGCAATAAGAGATTTTTGGCTGGGAAGGGTCGTTACCATTGTGCCACAAAGAAGAATTTGTTAAGCACTTGTTTTCTCGAAGCGCTGTGCTGAGTGTTCCTCAGAATAAATTACACAGATCCGTTTCTTGACCTCTAAGAACTTATTCATAATTTAATACATACATCAGGAATGAGGGCAAATATGGAAAGGACACACAATAATTGAATTACCAACATTAAACAGATATACAAATAGGTTAGATTAAATATTTACTTTGTATGTGCCTTACCTTGTAAAGGGTAATTGCATTTTAGCGGCTAGTGAGTGTATGGGAACCATTTGAGTTTTATGTTTAGACAATAGGATCCTATCATAATGATTACAGTGTAAACAGAATTTTGATGTTTTTATAGGTGAAGATGGACATTAATATTCCCTATGAGGTTAATTTACATTATAGTGGAAGAAGAAGTCATATACCTTGGCTAGAATCCAAATCTAAACACCTTGGGCCAGATTACAGCAAATGGAGCTTATCTGTAGAACTCCACCATTTAAAAAAATATATGGAATCTGAAAAATATGTGTTTTTCATCAAAAGCAGGAAATAGGGTATTTGACAACATGCATTTGTCTACTGAATGTGATGGAATATGTGATGAAATATGTTTTGTCAATAAAATAAATTGCCAAACAAAATGTAATCCTTTCTGCAAATGCATTTAGTCTCCAGAATGAAATAAGCTACTTCCACAAAGCACATTTTTCCTTTGAATTATTTTAGATTTGCTGTCTATCAAAAACAATGGAGAAAATGTGTTTTGTCAGACACTGTATTTCAAGGTATATAGATAAAATGCATTTAATTAGGGAAAAAAAGTAGATGCAATTGTGGAGGGTCACTAAATGTTTGTAGCATACTGATGTAATTTAAATGAATCTATAATTTTTGACTTAAGAGGCTAAATTCTCATGTCAGTGTTGGTTGTGTTCTCAAAAACATTCAAGTGCTACCTTGGCTTGTTCTTGAACATATCCATAATGCTTTTATTGTATGATATTATCAACCCATCACTGAAAGAGTTAATTACACACCTAATTAGGTTCTTTTTTCTCGTTCTCTCTCTGCTCTGTGAATTGGTCCTTTGCCCCAAGGCTCCTGAGGAATTTTAACTTACATAATTAATTAATACATTTTAACCCTTCACATGTGACTCTAACACCACGCCTAGTTAAACATAGTTTTAGATTGCTGTTGAACAGCCTATGGTGCTATGCAGTGGACAAGCTGAAGTCAAGTAATTAAGTGTTGTTAGGTTAGGATAACATGTGATTTTTAAGAAAGTGATCAAAGGAGGAATGTGTATGCAAGCAGCTTTGAGAAATGCAAATTATTATAATACAGATGAAAAATGAGGTGAATCGAAAGATTTTTTTTTCATTTTCTCTTGCTCTCTTTTGAAAATAAGAACACGTTTCCTCACTCATGGTTATCTGTTTAATATTTAAGGATAGAATGAGATAATGTCTATAAAGCTCTTGGCTCCGTGCCTAGTACTATTCCTATATTGATTTATAGTTTTCCAGTATTAAATAAACATTGCCCCATTTGGTTCACAAACTGTCCTCTTTTCAGTGCAGGAATCATTTAGTTCCATTTTATGGAAGAGTAAAACTGAAGGTTCAGGAGGTCACACGATGATAGACCCCAAAGGAGGCAGCAATCTCTACCACTGAATGTGAGGGACCGTCTAGGACACAGATGACATTTTAACAGTATCCTCAGAATAAAGAGGAAATCAAAAAGCGAGAACTGTGTAGAAGTGAGACATGCAGATAGTATGTTGAGTGTATTATTAATAACCTCTACTGAAAGGAGGAAGAGCTTACCTGATTGGGAAATGAGACTAAAAAGGTGATTTGGAGTCAAAAAGTTTCTGATAGACTAAGGAATTTTGACTTGATTCTAGAGGTACCGGGGAGTTACTGAATATTTGAAGCAGGTGACTGATGTGACTCAATTTCTATTTTGGAATACCAGCTTTGGTGGTGGTGTGAAATGGACTGGAGCAGGGGAGAAGTCCTAGGCAGGGTGCACTTTGGTGCACAAGTGCTATTCTGCAGGTGATGGCAGTGAAAGCCTGAGCTGGGCTGTGGCAATAGAGGTGAAGAGGGTGGAGGGCAGTGAAGAGGGTGGGGGAGGGAAGGATTCAAAAGACATTTTCAGTTACAATCAGAGACTGGTTATCTACAGTGGACAAGAACATGGCATAAATTGGCAAGAATTGCAGGGTCACACGGAAGATGGTGCTGTTGATATAGGCTAAAAATACAAAAAAACAAAAAGAAGAAGAAAAAAAGACAATAAAGAGCCAGGTGCAGTGGCTCATGCCTGTAATCCTAGCACTTTGGGAGGCCGAGGCAGACGGATTGCCTGAGCTCAGGAGTCCAAGATCAGCCTGGGCAACATGGTGAAACCCCATCTCCACTAAAAAATACAAAAAAATTAGCCAGGCATGGTGGTGCATGCCTGTAATCCCAGCTAACTCAGTAGGCTGAGGCAGGAGAATTGCTTGAACCAGGGAGGCAGAGGTTTCACTCGGCTGAGATTGCACCATTGCGCTCCTGTCTGGGCAACAAGAGGGAAACTACATCTTAAAAAAAAAAAAAAAGAAAAGTTAGAAAGAAAGAAAATAAATAAACAAGTTGTAGGTGGTAGAGTAGGTATATTTGGTTTTGAATGTAAAGAATGTGACTATAGAATCAATAAACAAGTGTGGTATAAATATGGATCCTGAGTCCAGGAGAGATGCTAGAGAAAGGAAGAAAGATTTAGAGGGTTATCATTGTATTTCTATGATTGCTATGATATATAGATAAAATGGCTAAATTTTCTTAACCTTCAAAATAATGCGTTGGGATGAAATTTGACAAATAAAGTCCAGATCTGGTTCCTCTCACTTCTCCTAGGTAAGAGTTTTTGGAAATGTGTCAGGTTTGGGGCTAAGGTTTGCATAAATTATCTCAGTTAAATAAAAAAATTTGGAGACATCTGGAGGAATAGGTATTACCACTTACATATTCTAGTAAGAATACTGAGGCTTGGAGAGGGAAAATAATTTGTCCAATGTCAAGTAAAAATTCAAATCCTTGCTTATCTCAAAAGTCTGTACCCTTAAGCCATATTCACATAAAAATGTTCAAATCTGATTCAGCCACAAGACATCCAGTTCACAATAGCAACTTCTGCAGAGCTTTCCTGGATAGCCCAATCTTGTCTTTATGTAAAATTATTCAAAAATACCCAGCATCAGACTCGGCCCACAGAGGCAGCCAATGGATATTTGTTTCTGTTCTTTATTTACCCTTATCCTTTCCTCTCTCTTCACTTCTGGATATTATTTAAGACCCCTTGTTCTCTCTGCTTTTGTTGTAATCATCCATACACATTATTTCTCTCTTACCTGACTGTAAGTATTTTGTTTTTGTTTTGTTTTACTAAGACATAGTCTCGCTCTGTCACCCAGGCTAGAGTGCAGTGGTTCCATCTTGACTCACTGCAACCTCTGCCTCCCAGGTTCAAGCAATTCTCATGCCTCAGCGTCCCAAGTAGCTGGGATTACAGGCACGTGCC
Source organism: Macaca mulatta (assembly GCF_049350105.2). Lineage (NCBI taxonomy): Eukaryota > Metazoa > Chordata > Mammalia > Primates > Cercopithecidae > Macaca > Macaca mulatta. Next base: position 175,954,741 of record NC_133411.1, read on the forward strand.
ACCACGCCCGCTAGTTTTTGTATTTTTAATAGAGATGGGGTTTTACCATGTTGACCAGGCTGGTCTCGAACTCCCGATCTCAGGTGATCCACCCACTTTGGCCTCCCAAAGTGCTGGGATTACAGACGTGAGCCACCGTGCCTGGCCACTGTGGATATTTTGAATGCAAGGTTTATATTTGCCTTTCCCACAAAAGCCAGCACAGGGCCTTGCACTGTGCTACATGCCCTACTTGCATTGCCCCATTTTTAATCCAGTAGCATTACACAGTAACTATCCTCATTAGACAGAAAATCTGCTGTTTCATCAGTAATTTGCCAGGGATTCCCAGAGTTTAGTCAGAGATGAAGTCCTTGTCCTGAACAAGAATAATGCTAGGTGCCTCGTGCCTTGCACGACTAGGTTCTCATCCTTGCAGCAACAAATACACAAAAGCACCGTTCCCACAGGCAAGACTTAGGGGACATGGGCATAACTCTACGACACTGTGGCCATTTTTAAATCAGTACTCATGATAATGGGATTCTGCCTAATATGACTTTTTTTCAGTGAAGGCCTGAATAAAAGAGCTCCAAAATAACTCAAAAAAATTGAAAGTCAGTCTTTTGGAGTATCTGAAAGGCACACGCTTTCTCTTTAATCTTACCAATCCAAATAATGAACTGGGGAGTCCGCAACAGAATTACAGAGATTGTTCCAAAGCTTAGTAGCTAATTTGATTTTGTACAGAAGGATTTTAAGGACTTTTTAATGAAAAGGCAATTAACGTTGAAACCTTCATTAACGGATAGTTGAGAGGAAAAACTGGACTTCTTGCTGAGTTTTTGACTTTTTAACTAATTGCAAAACTTTATGGTATTTTTACTGTATATTAGAAAATGGTAAGGCACTAACTGTTTAATACAGTTAGACCTTATGGGCAAATAGAACCCTTTTAAAAGCTTTTTTTTTTTTTTAAGTAAAGAGGACAGAACCCCCAAGAACTAATTATAACTGAACAGCTCCCATTTGATAAAATGGATGCCGAGTAATGAAATGTTCACCAAGAATAAGTAGTTTTGGCTCAGCTTAAAAGATTTCTGAAACTATTATTTGTTTCTCTGTATTAGCCATATATGGACCAATTTTGCATACAGCAGAAAGTTGATATTTTATTTAAAAAAATTAAAGAGCAGTCCTGAGCATAGAACACAAATATAACATTATTTATGAAGGTTGGCTTACCCAAATTCAAATGCTATAAACCTTTTAAATACAACTCACTTCTCACGTTCATCCTAATGAAAAAAGTGAATGGAACATCCATTCTTTGGTTTTTCAATGTTTCATTATGGTACCAGAATTTCCCCAATTTTGACATACGATGTTAGTAACTATTATGTTCCCCATCCCTATCTCAAGTGTGGTCCTTAGGGCCTTGGAGTAATGGAAATGGAGGCAGAAATCTTGTAGCTGGAAGAATATTTGAGAATTTTATTGGCCATATGGTGCAATCTCATGCCATGAAATTAGAAAAGTCTTATTTTCTTGGGCTTTCAGAGTGGCTTAAATAAAGAACTTTATATGCTCCTGAATGTAGTAACTTTCTAAGTTGTCTCCTGTCAATTTCTTTTGACCTTACCAGGATACCTAACCAGCATCTGGCAAGGCAGGGTGCAGAGGTGGGGAGGCCGAGAGCTCCCAACAGAGAAGTGATTATTGCATCTTTGCCCTTTGGCTAATCCTTTTTATGTCAAATTGTCTACCACTGAATCTGGTGATAAATCTCAAACAATTTAAATTTTAGATTTGATATATCAGATAAAATAAAACAGTTTTTGTTTACCTTTTTCATCCCTAGTCTTGTGTACTAGGGGATGACAATGTACAAGGGCTGGAGGCATGCCCCTCTAACAAAGAGAGTGGGGTTCCATTTGTCAGAGATAAAAAGGACAAAGAAGAGATATATGTAGGTGCGCCGCCATTCAAAGTCATCTTATCTTGAGTGGATTCATAGCAGTCAATGATGAACCAAAGTTTTAAAAGTCCCTTCCCACACCCTAGTTCTCTGGCAATGCCAGAACTCATTTAATCTAATTATATTATGAGCCAATGTACATATTGTAGGCATTCAGCATATGTATTCCTAGAATATACAGTTAATTGATTGGGTAGTAGCTACATCACAGCAAAAATATTTCCAGAATACATTGGAAGAAGAACTGGACTCCATGTCCGTCACTCACCAGCTTCATTGCCTTGGACATTGCCTAATCTTATTCTGTTATGTGGGATCTTCACTGTTTTAAATCTCAGTCCTGGTGAGCTAAAACTATAGTGTTTTGTTTCCTTATAATGAAAACATTTTTGGAGACTCAGAAAAAGGCAAGAGACATGTACATAATGGAAAATTTGTGCATGGTCATTTCTCATGCACTCATTTTTCAGTATTTGAGAACTTGTACTTGCATTCATTGTTGGAAAAAGACAGAAATGTGATAGGCAAATGCATTCTTTCCTTTGATTGGTTGTTTTGCTCCAGCATGGATTATTTTGAGTTCTCTCTCTCTCTCTTTCTTTCTCAAAATGAGTAACTCCTTGAATGAGCTTCTTTGGGGAAGATGCAAAGAAATAAAGAGTTTTGACTAACAAAAAGCACTGAATTTATATTTTCACAGAATATTTTAAATACATTATATTACTTTAAATTCCTTTGAAGGAATGATTCTGCAAACATCCCTTTATATTTTGTTTTATTTAGCTATAGTTACCTGGTACTGTTTCCATTTATGAATAAAATCAATAAATGGGTTTGCTGTAGTTCTTTAATAACCCAGAGATCAAAATATCACAATTGTACCTTGAGCAAGGTCTTAGTGATGCCAGTTTTAACTACTGATGCATGTAAGTAGTTGAGTTTTAGTCTGTATCTATAATTCTTTTGTTCACTGATATGGTTATTGTTCGCAAATCTGGTTTATTCATTAAAATACCAAGAGTAAAAAATAATAATAAAATGATATTCTATAGTGTCAGCTAAATCCAAAGGTCTGTGTTGCACATAGGAAGCGCATGTTGCACAAAGAAAATCAACAGGAATTCACAGTCATTTTCTGTAAATAAGGGATTCTCCAAGTCCCTTCTCTAGGTTCAGGTTTGTCATCTGCTGTTGTTTAGTGTTCACATTTAATGTTGTTTTTATTAAAACGTATACACAGCTTACACTCCAAACAACAAATGCAAATTTTTGTACTTTAGTTCTGTCTCTTTACTTATGTCACAGAAATCCTGAAACACAGACATTTTGAATAAATCTTTATGTTCAGATATAACCTGTTTATAGTAGGTAAGGTGTGATAATTTTGTAAGACTGTTTTACATACTAGTACAATAAAATTATTGACTGAATCTGTCTGCAGCATGTCCTTTCTTATGGTTTTCATTCCCTCCTATTATGCCTCATCCAAATTACTTAATAGAAATAATGTGTTCCCTAATTTCTGCATTCGATTTATTAATTTGTTCACTTGGCCATATGTTTGCATGCCTCGACATCAACTGGATATCAATTCCCTTGTCACTTTTTTCTTTATTCTGCCATATTGTGAGCTGACACCAAAATACACACTCCAAAATGTATGTTAGGCTGGGACATTAAAGTGATTGACAGTGAACTTGCAGGGCAAAGAGGAGGCTAATCCATATACGACACACAGAAGCTGTTTTCCTGGCAACAACTTCATCATTGTTCCTAAACATGAGAGATGAGCCAATGAACCCAAAAAATCATTCAGGTAAAGAGCAAAGAATTTTGTTTGGCAGGTCATGAATACCACCGTCTTTCTCCTTTTCACACACTGTGGTAAATGGAAATGGATTCTTCCCACTGAGATTAATCGCTGTTTTAATTCAATAGAAGATGTGCAAATTTTCAGCTGTTTCCTATTGAGTCATATTCAGTCCTTCTCTATGTAACAACATCTTAGAGTAATTGAGATATAAGGCAGGCTTTTGGGGGGGAAAGGTTCATGTAAATATGAAATGTAGGCTAGATACATAGTCACCTTTTTGGGGTAATAAATTGTTTTGAGAAAAGTTGAAATCTGACAATAGCCTGTATCAAATTTTTAGGTCCACTATCTCATAGATTTTGATATTTCACATTACAAGAACAAAAGAGAAAAATAGGAGACTAAGTTGGATCAAAAAATTATATGAGGCCTATGAAAAGACTGTTCCCAGATGGAATTCACTGAAATTCTGTTTCTTTGCATTTTCATTATAATTAATTCTTTAATATTGCCAGTTGAATCTCACGAATTGACAGTGTTCCAATCCATACAATCTGGCATCATGCTGCTCTTCTGAAATTCCAGGGAGCTTTCCTAAAGGAATATTGGAAAATTCACAGTATGAATGGAGCAATTAGAGTAGAGGTGTGGCATCAAGAGATGTGGGCCAAATAGATAGAACATCATGACAATGGCCTCTTTCCAAGTGCATCATAATCAAATTGGCACATCATAGTAAGGGTAGAAGTGAGAGAGAAAGATAATGCTCTTTGGAAAACACTGTCTATACTTTTAAATCCTCATACTTTAAAAGAGATGTGTATATAAGGGAGTTGGAACCAGCATTAGGTGAGCTGACAAAAATGCAGTTTCAGGTAGGAATGTGTTGGAATCAAAGGGAGTGGGAAACAGGAGCCAGGTCACTGCCTTAGAGTTAAGTTATTGACCAGGGACTCAAAATGTTAACTGAGGATGGAGAATTACTAAAGAGGGGAGTTTAATGATACAATCTAGTTATTTGAGAGAAAAGAGGTGAGAGCTGCAAAGGGAATCACATGTAAAAGCAATGACAGAGCCGGGGTCCTTGTTTTGTGTCTGTCTCTTGGATTGCCCTGAAGGCTTAGACTATTCACGCTTTGAAAATGTTAAATAAGGCTTGGAGAGGTGTTCACACCTGTAATAGCAGCACTTTGGGAGGCTGAGGAAGGTGGATTACTTGAGCCTAGGAATTCAAAACCAGCCTGGGCAACATAGTGAAATCCCATCTCTACAAAAAAATACAAAAAATTAACTGGGCATGGTTGCATGCACCTGTAGTCCCAGCTACTTGGGAGGCTGAGATGGGAGGATTACCTGAGCTTGGGAGGCTGACACTGCTGTGAGCCATGATCATACCACAGTACTTCAGCCTGGGCAACCGAGTGAGATCCTGTCTCAAAAAAAAAAAAAGTTAAATACATGGGAAATGTCAACTCCTCTAACTTTATGTAAAATTTCTGTAATATTTTATTTTACCTTATGATATTTTGATGACAAAAGGAATACATATGCACAGAAAATTTATAAAATATAAGGGGGTACTTTCCCTCTTCCCATCCAAAGATAACCACTGCTAACTGTCTGATCCTTAGTTCTAGAAGACGAGGAATGACTTCAAAGATGGTGAGAATAAAACTTGAGCACAACTGTCAGTTTTGTTCACAAGCTTGATGTGGCATAAATAGTGTTGTAAAAATCAGTATATGCAAAGAGTACATTAGAGCAAGCTGAGGTCTCCACCTTGCTCCTCTCAAGGGTGTGGCCAGAAGAGGGATGACCTGCAGCCTTCCTTAGACCTAAACAATGGACCTCAATTTTTCAGTGTTATGACTCTTCCCTTCCCCAATCAACCACCAAAAGAGCCACATCGATTTTCAGAAAGACCATTTTGGTTTTTGGTTTTCCAGTCAAATGTTTTTCTTCTGTCTCTCATGCATTCATCCACATTGAAAAATTGAGTTTATAGTATATATAGAGTATTGAATCCTGCCCTTTTCATTCAATAACACTTTGAGTGTTTCCCGTAGCTATAAGCAATCTTTAAAAACATGGCTTTAAATTATTGCTTTATTTTTACAGCAGGAAAGGTGGATCTAACCAGATTTTAATTTATTTGTGAAAAATCGGAAAGAGTTAATTCAGCCAATTCTTAGAATTAAAAACTCACTTGCAAGAGCTAAATTTACTGAAGTTTCACTTGTATTATCAGGAAAATAATCACTTTCATCTCCTAGAAGAGATATCAGTTAAAATTAACTATGAGAATTTGTCTCTACAAGAAGGAACAATTAATTTTTCAGAGGTCTTACCCACATGTGTTAGAATTTTTCATGAAAAAAAGTACTCATTCAATCTTCCTTTGATTTTTATTTTTTGCTTTTTTAAAAAATAAATATTTATTTGCTTTCTTTTTAAAAAAACTTTACCTTCTCTCTTTTCTCTTGAACCCTCAACAGCATGTGTGTGGTGTACTGAGTAAGTCATATTAATGGATTCCATAGATAATTTCCAAAACTTGAAAAGGCCTTTGACTTCAGAGAAATTGAAGCAATTTTGAAAGAAGCCAAAGAGGTGTATATTAGAATCCTCCACACACACATGAATAGTGGAGTGACATTTGAATTTGACAGAGAGAGTGAAAAGATCAGGTTGAAATGTGGCAGTGGAGAAGGGGATGCTGCCTTACTCTGTTTGCTGAGAGAAGATATTCTAAAACTTTGAATGAGAAGTAAAGGGCATTAGCATCAGGTGAGAGTACAGGAGTCAACCTGGATTTGCAAATAACAAAGTCATCCCTGCTAAACTCCAGGAAGACCTTGAAGCTGAGATCCAAGATCATACGTTTAAAAATAAGAAACTTTTGTTACAGAAGAGTGTGTAGGTGACCAAAGTTGAATTTGCACAATAAAGGAAAGATCACAGGAAGGAGACTCCGAAGAAGTTAGGCAACCGGGGCTGGTTGTAGGTGTCTAATTCAAGAGGCTGGGCTACTCTCCGTGTCTACAAAATGATTTCTGAGAGGGGAGAAATTTCCACTTCAGCTTTAAGAAAATATTCTGAGGGCACCTGCGTTGACATTTCATCTCCTTTAAAAGATTGGCTCCTTGCTGCAGTTGTGTGCATTTATTCTTGATATCAAGGGCTACATTTTCCTCTGGGTTTTCTCCTTAAAATCCAGGGCACCCACAGTCCCTCAGGGCTTCATCATTTATTATCAGCCAAACATCAAGATTCAAATCACAACTTCAAATATCACTAAACCTGACTCATTTTGAATAAAAAACAAATTCAGTTAAAGAACTACTCGTTGAAATTCACCTCCTCAAAAGCTACGGTCAGTAGTTAGCTGGTTATAAATAGTATTTCTGCCTCTGTATTGTTTGATTCTGTTACAATAAGAACATGTCCACGCATTATTTGGGAATCTAAAACTAAGTTTAAAAATAGAAAATAAATTATAGTGTAAGAAAAAATAGCTTAAGCAATGTTGGGGAAAAAAAAGAATTTTAATTGGGGGATGAATTTAAATAGGCTTTAGTAGCGATGCTTACCTTTAGTAAATAAACTTGGTTTGGACAATAGAAAATAGTGGTTAAGAGAACTTGGGTCTATAGTATCAGACCCTCTACGTTTGAAGCCTCGGTTGCTGGGAAATAACTAAGAGATTTTGAGGGATTCCTCCAGCTCAGAGATTGGAATAATGACACACTCACACCTAATAGGACTGTTGTGAGAATTAACAGAGACAGTTTTAAAATAATTTGCATACTGTCTGGCACATGGTAAGCTCTCTGAGAATGTTTATTTCTGCCTGGGACAGAAAAGCCCTAGGTTAGTTCAAATTCTTTGAGAAGCAGATGCCAAAATGGGATTGTACATGCAAGAAATTTATTGCGGGAAAGGACTTTGAAGGATAAACAGAAGGAAGTAGGCGTAGCAAGGAAAGCTTTCAGACCATAATGTAGGTCTGTCACCTGTGACAGAAGGAGAGGAAGGAAGGCAGATTAAGGAGCAAGTCTCAGATTGCAGTACAGTTCCAAGAAAGTTTGGGCCAGGCTGTTGCAGAGTCCCCCAGCCAAAGTTATCTGTTGGAGGACACCCATGTCCCACAGCAAGGGGCCTGCACAGTCTTTGGCTGGGAACATTCCAGAAGAAGCAAGAATTCTGTATGAATGTTGTAGTGGGCCCAGGGAGACAGCAGCTCAGAATGTTGCGCCCTGCAGTGGAAGATATGAGTGGTACATTTCAGTGACTGTCACAGGGCCATTGGTTGAGCTGGTGCTTTGGTACAATAGTTATAAATCATTTGGATTGAATCATTAAAGTAGTCCTTCAATCCAACCTTTGGGTAGCTTGGCTCAGGATATCCTGTCTCCGAATCTCAATTTCCTCACTTATGAAGTAGGTAAAATAATGAGCAGTAGATACTTGTTTCAGTACTGGGGAAAAAAAAAAAAAAAGTGCTTTGGGAATGTGAAATAACACAGAACTACTGCCTTCAGATATATAATAATTCAAAAATTTCTTTCCACTCATCTGGCCTTTCAATTAGCCTGACATTAGAAGACTTTATTGTATTGTAATTAATTTCACAACATGTGTCTGGGAAAACAAATGTTCAGGCTATCTTGTCTTTGAAATTACTAAGAATTTAAAGTTTGCCACCAGAATGTTTTATTTGATAACTATTGTAGTATGCATGGTGATGAATCAGTTTTTGTTATTCAAATGCAGTTCATGGTACTTGAAGAATTTAACCCACTAAATCCAGAAATTTGTTTTAAAGATACTGCAGATGGGAACTCAGGAATGCTTCTAAGTGCTACCTCAGCTGCTCATGGTGGTATATGTAAGGCCTTGCAAAAATGAATCAGACATTGAAGACTCTCAATAAATATCTGTTAAGTAATTCACTGAATCAGTTAAATCTTTGCTGTGACCTTTCCTGATAGGGGTTACGAAGCCTAAACATAAAAACATAGCAGGGAACATGAGAAAAGCCAAACTCCCTGGTGCTTGTGGAAATTAGAAAAGATGGATAGGCCTGGTGTTTAGATCTTACCTCTTGGGATCACAAAGATGATAGGCTCTTTAGAGGTCATCACCTACAGATTTTAAAGCAGGTTTTCTCAACATCAGCATGATTACCATTGTAAGGCAGTAATTCTTTGTTGTGGGGAAGTATCTCACGGCTAATATGATGTTTGGCGGCATTCATGGCCTCTATCCACTAGACACCAGGATCATCCCCTCCCCCTCCTCCACCCCTTTGTGAATACGTGTCCAAAACTGCTGAATGTCCCCATGAGACAAAAATCAACCCTGGTTGAGAACCATAATTTTAGAAGTTAGGCAACCAAGGAAGTCTTGAGAGGTCAAACGAGTCATCCACACCATGGGCAAAGGAAACACCACAGTTCTAATCCTAGGTTTAAGCCTCTATATACTTCTTTCTACTATCCAATGCTACTTCTTTGATTTTAAAAAATGTATTTTCTTTTATATGATTGAATGAGCCTCCAGTATAGTTGCTGTTATTTTATCATGACTATTCATAGTTATTCATAGTATTCTTCCAGTTTGTAGGCTATTTGATATTCTATACATTTTATTGCATGAAAAGAAAGCCCTGATATTCCTTTCTATATTAGATGAAAAACGAAGTTTCTCTTGGAGTGAAAGAGGCATGTTTTGATGCCTAAAACTGACAGAGGAGAGAGAGGACTCAACAATCTTTCTCTTAGAGACGGACTTAGAGATGAATTATGCTTTCTTTACCCAGCTTGCACTGAAATAGAAAAATATATCTGTACACAAAGAATCCTATAAAAAATGCTTGCCAAGTCCAGAAGACACCCCTCTAAAGTGGCAGAGAACAGAACGATCTCGTAGGGATAGTCAAGTGTAATTTCAGATAATTCTATATCAGGTTTCTGAGAACCCTTTTGGAAAGCTCGGTTATGTATTAGTGCTGGGTCTCAAAGAAATGGAAAATTAGTATTTTCTTTCTCAGCCTACAATTTATTGATCAAAGAAAACTTATTTTTGGCTTCGTTGTGTTGCAACAATCCAAAGCATATTAATAAAGAAAGAGAGTTGCTTCTTGGGGAGATAACCTTGATGACTGTAATTTTTCTCATAAGTATCAATGCTGCTTATGTTCCAATATATCACAAGTGAAGGGGGAGGGAGGGGAGCAGATGTTGTCTAGCAAGGGCAGCACGGAGTTGTGTGTATCTTGCTTTGTCTTCTCCCACCCTTTCTTGGGGAGTGAGTGTTCATCCTTCCCCTGTTTATTCTTAAGAAGGACTTCAGGAAATAGTATTTATAGGGAAGGCTTTTTGATTGTGAAGGTAGAAAAAGCTGACAAAGACTTGGCTAGTTCTAATAATTGGTTCTACCAAATACAGCAATCAGGAGATTCAACCAGGGATTGTTCCTGTGTCTATCCATGGATGCTTCCATTCTAAGAACCATCTGGATCACATCCCCACTTCACCCCCTGTTAACTGTGTCACCCTGGACAAGTTACTTGGTCCCTTTCTGCCTCAGTTTCCTCATCTATAGAAATGATGACATTAGTAGTACTTATTTCAAATACAGATACAATTAGTTAATATTACTAAAGTATGTAAAAAATTGCCTGCAACATAACTTTGAAAGTGTTTTATAATAAAAATCACACATTTAAAACTCAGACTGAGTGTATAATAGGTATTCAGCACTCTATGTAGTGGTGATTTAATGGAAGGAGAGAGAAAAAGTTCAGAGACGTGCAGACCCTCAAAGCAGGAACTAGGTCACATTTTTAAAATTTACTGGTAATCGACCGGGTGCGGTGGCTCACACCTGTAATCCCAGCACTTTGGGAGACCGAGGCGGGTGGATCACGAGGTCAGGAGATCGAGACCATCCTGGCTAACACGGTGAAACCTTGTCTCTACTAAAAATACAAAACATTAGCTGGGCACGGTGGTGGGAGCCTGTAATCCCAGCTACTTGGGAGGCTGAGGCAGGAGAATGGCATGGACCTGGGAGGCGGAGCTTGCAGTGAGCTGAGATCACACCACTGCACTCCAGCCTGGGCAACAAAGCAAGACCCCGTCTCAAAAAAAAAAAAAAATTACTAGTAATCCGTGTTTAGTCCATTTTTTCCTGCTCTAATCAAACACCTGAGATTGGATAACATATAAAAAACAGAAATTTACTTTTCACAGTTCTGGAGGCTGAAAAGTCTAGGATCAAAGTGCTAGGAGGTTCAGTTGTTTGGTGAGGGCTTCATCCTCTGCAGGGGAGGAGCGCTATGTCCTCACTTGGTGGAAGGTAGGAGGGCCAACCCTGACTGAAGCTGCAATGTGTGAAGCCTCTTCTATAAGGGCCCTAATCGTACTCCTGAGGGGAGGTGACCTCATGACCTAAGCACTTATTAAAGGCCCCGGCTCTTAATATCATCACGTTGTCTATTATTTTGGCACCTGAATTTGGAGAGGGCACCTTGAAACCATAGCAAGCTGCTTTGTGGATGACCACTGTGCTGGTCATGGAGGAGGCAGAGATGAATCACCCAGCATGTCTGTTCTCTAAGAACCCTGTCTGGTGGAAGAGAGAATGTGAAATATGATACAAGGTAATGTGACAAGAAATGTGATCAGTGTAGATATAGGGTATTATGTTTGCATTGAGGGACCTCCATCCCAAACTGGGAATGGGGCCTGGAGATAGAGAGGATCTTCAGGGGAAGAGATGTAGGAGTCAAGCCTCATAGGCAGAGCCAAGCCATCTAGGGTGGGATAGAGAACACGGAACACAAAGAGAAGTGAGCCACGGAGGACAGGTAGGCTAGGCAGGATGGTGAAGAGAAAGGTGCATGCCATAGATGCCCAGGTTAAGAAGGACTCTGCAAATCAGGTTAAAGAGTGTAGGTGATTCCTTGAAAGGGAAAGAAAGCCATTGAAAGATTTTTGGTAGGGGAGTGATATGATTGGAAATGTAGAAATTTTGTTTTATAAACTGCAGTCTTGTGTGTGTGAAGGAAAAATTGGGAAAAGGCTGAACTAGAAAAAGCTAAATAAAAGGCCATCCTGGAAAAGCTTCACTGAGAGATAGTGAGGCTGGAAACAATGAGGAGACTGTGGGAGAGGAGGGGAAGTGGGAATGAATATGGAAATTCTTATTAATTGGACACCAGCTGAGTCCCACTGACTGTAACCTCTGAAATCTATATCGAGGAAAATCACAAAAGTAAAGCTTGCTGTTCCTCAAAATGTTGGAAAATCTTATCAAGCCTTTCTAGAAATTCAGAAGAGGAAAATAAGTAGTTAGTCATCAGGAGTTGTCTTTCTGAGACATTAATGCCATCTTATGGTCTTGTGATTTAGATTTCGTGGCGGTACCTCTTGCTGCCCTCTGTCTAGGTGTGATGCGTGGACCTAATATTTGGGCACTTTTGATTTAACTTGAGAAACTTTCAACCTATTATCTTTGGTTCTGGTCTTAGATAGTAGAGCAGAGCCTGAAAGGATCGCTAGAGATCATCTAATGAAGGGGAAGCAGAAAGGTTTTTATCTTCAATGCCGTCTATAAACTCCTAAGATTGGCTACTTGGAGTGTTGTGTTAATAAACAATATGAGGTCCATCTGGCTCTGTGGGAAAGAGCGACAACTAAAGATGCCCATCATGGGTGCAGCAGGGCAGAGCAGAAGCACTTATGCCTCATGCATCCATTTCTTACCATAAAGAATCCACACTCATAGCATTAATGAGCTAGACTAAAGTCACAGATCTAGTTAGGAACGCAGTTGCAAAATCAAACAAACAAACAAAACAAAACAAAACAACTCTGCGACTTAACTCTCAGTGCCAAGATACTTCATTAATTTCTTCCAGAAATATTTGCCTAGGGGAAAGATGTGTCCAGGTTGCTTTGCGTGTGTGGTTTTGTTTTTAGTGCTAGATTTTTAACTTTTAACAACACAGATGGGGCCCCTGCTTTCATGGAGGTTCTATTCCAGTGGGAATTGGCAGTAACTAAATGAATAAGTAAGATCATATCCAATGGCAGCTGAAGATTATGAAAGCAGTAAAAGCAGGGCGTGGTGATGGGAAACAGATAAAACCTGGCAGTGGGGTGGGCAGTCAGGGGAATCGCTTCAGAAAAGATGACTTTTTAGCTGAACTTGAACAAGAAGAAAGAGTCAGTTAGGCCAAGATCTGACAGAGGAATGCACCAGGCTGTGTGAATAGCAGGTGCAAAGACCCTAAAGCTAAAAGTAGCTTGAGTGTTTGAGGAACAGAAAGAAGGCCTGCAGGGCAAGGGCACTGTGAGTGAGACGAACAGTAGTATCTGAGAAGATGGGAGAGTTGGGCACAGGCCAAATTATGTTTCCCCATCTCACTGGGAAGGGAGTCTTAGGGTCTTGCTCAGTGGCCCCAGGCAGTCGAAAATGAGGGGGCTAGAACCTCAGTCCCCAGGTTCTTAGCGCAGTGCTTTTGAAAGTCTCTACGAGTACATAGCCCTTTCTTTCTTTTTATTGGAAACTCCTTGATTATAACTGACAAGATCAAACAGCTGATAGGATCAAAAACTTTGCTCTGTATAGATTAGAGTGGAAAATAGAAACCTGGAATAAGTGTGTTTCCTTCAAGTGACCTTAGTAAAACATTCATGGGGTGCTGACAAGTACTTTGAATTGATACAATGGGGAACACAGTTTAAATACTTTGATATATTGCAAGCAGCTTCTAGAGAATCTCAAAAAAGATTGCAAAGCTCATTTAAATCTTGTACCAACCCTGTGAGAATTGGTGGGAAATAGCTATAGCTATTTTTTTTTCCAGATGGATAAAATGAGGCAGAAAGATTAAATTACTTGAGTTCAGATTTCTGCCCGTAGTCTTGCATTCAACCTAATGGATATATTGCACACACCTTAATTTACAAATAAATGCACAGTTGAAATCTAAACCCTGGTGAAGCATCCCTAGAACCTTTGATTTTTTGAGTCCTAAGGTCCCAATTTGTGTATTTACCCCACTAATTACAAGTAAAAAATAAAATGAAGTGAGTCTCCTGAGATTGGTGTGCTTCAACAGTACACCCAGCCTATTGCAATTTATTTCATTTGCCAATCTTTCCCTGCATATTTCCTGCTAGGGTTTACAGTAGCCAAGTTGCAGGCTGCCCCATTTGATATTTGCATATATTCCATTAACTCTATTGTCCTTTTCCTTCTCTCCCTCCCTCTCTCTGACCCCCACCCTCCCCAGACTGACTTACCTGTTCTGTGCATTCTGTTTCTTGTAGCCTGTGCTCTCAAGTGACAGCTTACGAGCCTAATAAATCCAGGCAAATGTGTAAATGGATGTTAATGTTCCACGTTCCCCTTCCACATAGCATGTGTACATTTTAATGGTGACCTTTGATGGTTAATACCTAACTGAAATGAATGACTAATGGTAGAATTAGGAAGCCAAGTAGATTTGGAGGTCAGCATTGTAGCTAATTGAAAGTAATACATTTAGGGGGAGTCAAGGACTCTTGATGATCCCCAAATCATTAATATTTGCCTATTTCTGGAGTCAGCTTTCATCCTGAAAGGTGGGTCCACATTATACAGGACTTCATGGACCTTAAATGGTGTTTTTGATGTGGAGCTATAAAGGTATGAGCTGTATCTGTAATGTTTCTCCCAATAAGGCAAATTCACCAATTGATATTGATGTTCAAAGTAACACCTGAAGAAGTAAACTGCAGGAAAAATATGATTATCATCTTCAGAATCATTTCTTCTTCAGCTTCATAGACAGTATTTCTCTTTTTGGGCTGGGTGCAGTGGCTCATACCTGTAATCCCAGCACTTTGGGAGGCCAAGGCAGGTGGATCACCTGAGTTCAGGAGTTCAAGACCAGTGGTGGCTCATAACTTCAATCCTAGCACTTTGGGAGGCCAAGGCAGGTGGATCACCTGAGGTCAGGAGTTCAAGACCAGCCTGGACAGCATGGTGAAACCCCATATCTACTAAAAATACAAAAAAAACTTAGCCAGGCTTGGTGGCAGGAGCCTGTAATCCCAGCTACTCAGGAGGCAGAGGCATGAGCAGTGCTTGAACCCGGGAGGCAGAGGCAGAGGTTGCAGTGAGCCAATATCGTGCCACTACACTGCAGCCTGGGACATAGAGCAATAGAGCAAGACTCTGTCTCAAAAAATAAACAAAAAAAAATCAAAACAACAACAACCAAAAAACCACACACACGCATGCATACACACACACACACACAGATAACATTTGTCTTTCATTTGTCTTTTTGGTTTGAATCTTTTGTTTGCTACCATATTCCTTCTATGAACAGTCAGACTCTGGTGTTTTTCCTTCTCTTCTGTTGACCCATGATCTTAAAGGCCTATTTCAAGTTGTGATAAACCCGTGGTATAACTCAGTAAGGGAGGAGTCTAGAATAAATGAACCTTCATAAACTTTTGCAGTGTATCCTCTGGTTTATACCACAGGGTAGGATATGTTTAGGAAAACCCACTCTAAAAGGATGCCTCATATTCTACTTTAAAAATATACCTATTTAACTAAGCTCCAAAAATACTGCATTTCATAATCTCCCAGTGCAATTTTTTCTTCCTCAAAAGTAGATAAATGCGTCTGAAATTCTGTTTCTATATAAAGGTATAAACAGGTATATGCAGAAAGGAAATGATTCTGCCAAAAGTACAGAAAAAGAAAAATTATATTTATGTCTAGAGCAAGTTATACCACCTTGCAGAGCTTTTAACACTGGCAATACATTTTCAATTTTTATGAAAAAGGTGGATCTTTAAAGAACTTCTAACTCTAAATCAATCTGATTTCAGTCCTGAAAGAGTAAAAGTACAATTAAAAAATTAAATCAATATAAATATGCATTTCTGGATCTTCCTGTATAACACTGACCAGTAGTGTCTATATGGAGAACATTTTCATATGCTACCACTGTCACCACGTTCAAGTGAGGTGGGTTTCCACTGTGTGCTCTTCGGGTCTTTACTTTTTGCAGGACTTCAGATTCGTCATCCATAAATCAAAGCGTTAGATAACAGTTTACTTAAGGCTACCTCTCACCTTTAAAATTCTAGAATTCCTAAAAATGAAAACAGAAACCATGAAAGTTTTCATAAAGACACAAGGAGATTTTTCAATGTACTATTCCTGGTCCATCTTCCTAATATTAAGCTGTGACTCCCACAGCAATTTGTTGGTGTTGTTTTATTTTATGTTCATGTTGAGATGTAATTATTTATGGATTCGTCTTACTTCTTTTCCTAGATTACAGATTAAAATTGATATAAAATACAACCTTATATAAAACCTCGCCCATTGTAGACATTCAATATACAACTCTACTGCATGGTTGCTCCCATGTAATATTCTTCCGTGGCTTATAAAAATCTTATAAAAATGAGTGTCATTTATTTATTTTTAACTTTCAATACACTATTCACCCTTTCCTTTGGTAGAACTCTCCTGAACATCTGTTATAAAGGGAGCTCTGTGCTAGATGCACTGAGGGTTATAAAGGCTCCATCTGTTTATCCCTGGGAGCTTGTAATCTAGTAAGGTGATAGTACATGTACACCATGCAAACGAAGGGTCATCAATGTCAGGAGCCTCAACAATGTCTAGCAATTACCAGTGTTCAATAAATGGTTGGTTTCTCCATTGTCTAAAAATGTAATTTCTATTGTTATTATTTTCATTATTTGTACTACCTAAGACAGCTACACGTGAGAAGCAGCAGCAACATTCTACAGAGACTTCACCACAGGCATCACAGTTTGGTTAAAACTGGCTGGTGGTGCTTTGAAAAATATGTTATTTCCCCACAGTGGAACTAGGTATCTGTACAGCCTCTGGACATGTTAAAGTGTGGTTCCTGCAATAGCAATGATAGCATCACCCATGAAGCTGATTTGGGGTCAAATCAGAAAAGAGTCCAGCAAACTGTGTTTAAACAAGGCCCTTGAATGATTTTGGTGTATGTTAAAGTCTGAGATGTCAGTAGAGACATGGAGAATGTCCCTGGGAGAAGTGTGTTACAGTAAGAGACCCAAAGGCCAAAAGCGATTGAAGACAGAGGGATTTCAGAACTCTGCTCACTCTCACAGGGCTTACAGCCAATGGAAGAAGCAAGTAATTATTCAGATTAAGTACACGATCAGTAACTTTGATGCATTCTGCAACTGCAAAGTGCAGGGTGCATTGTGGTCTGTACCAGGAAGAACTGAGGGAGTCTAAGGTTCAGGCAAGATTCACTAAAGAATGAGTTGGAGCAGAATTTTGTATCTTGGATGTTATGCAGGTGCCAAGAGGAGAGCCTGAATCTGCTTGATTCTAATAGACACTTACAGAGCCTATTTAACAAAATGTTTTACTACAGTTCTTTGCCCCTGGACATTTCTGGGATTAGATGCTGTGTCCTTTGATTTCTCCTAAGTTGATTCAATACTTTCGGTGATAGATATTCTATACATAGATATACATAGATAGATATATACACATGCGTATACAGAAATATCCATGATGACTGTAATCGTCAGTATGCAACTTGTTTTGTACCTTTGGGAGACAACATAATTTGAGTGCCAACTCTGTCCTAGACTCTTCCCTTGGCCCTTATACAACTTCTAATTCAATTCTCACAACATTTCTCATGTATAATTGTTAAGTCCACTTATGGTAACTAAAATGGCTCAGCAAGTTGAACACTTGCTGCAGGTCACACGGCTGGTTAGTGACAGAATACTCTAAAATACGTTTTTGCAATAACTGAGGGTAGAGTTCTGGGGATAAAGTATGTTTCTTATTAATGGTCTATGCTCACAAAGTGAATCTTTGCCCCATAAAGGTTTACTCGTCCTAATCTGTATTTCTTCGTAGATGTCCACAAACTTTTGATGACTTAAAGGGAAGGTAGTAGGTGCCATATTTTACTGGGTTTGAAGCAACCCTCAAAATGTCATACAGATATTCAGAGAAGCTGGGAATTCAAACTTCTGTAGATATAAGAACTTGAGCCATTCCTACAATAAGGCAAACCAGGACATAGATATGAGGCTAGAGCGTGGGCTTAGGGAGGGGAGATATGAATAGATGATTGGGCATATTTCAGGGAGGCAGCCACTGGGGAAGAAGGAGGTGTCTCAGCCAGCTGGCACCATACCAGTCCCACATCTTCCCTTCCCAGCTTCCAAATTCTCCCTCATTTCTTGGCAAATGGTTAAGATGTCCTTTCTATTTTCACATATTTCCTTCAGCTTGACCTTTTGTGACTTATTTACTTCCTCTAAATGTCCTTGGTGTTAAATAATATAAATAAAGCTAGAGAAAAACACATGGCGTATATTTCCCTGAAACCTAATCCGTCCTTGTTTATTTCAGGTGGAAGAATTATAAATGAGAAAGAACAAAAACAACAACAACAAAAAAACCCCACATTCGTTTCTGATAGCAAGAATGCTAATGGCATAGTAATTAATAAAAATAAACACAACTGTAATGATGTCACCGGAGAGATCTGCCTGGAATATTTTGCAAATTGTTTTGTTTAATTTCTAAGCTAACCCATATCCATTTTATTTTAGTTTAAAAATTATATCAAGGCAAACCCCAAAGATTACCATTTTAAATTGCAATTGTACAGTTAAGAAAGACTTTAGGCAGCCACAATTTCCTGGGATGTTGGGCTTACTAAGGTGAGCTTATAAGATCAACTTTTGTGAATGGTTTGGCTTTAGACTGTGGCATTAATATTTCCACTTATATTTTCATTCACAGTTATTTTGACAATCTCTAAAATCGGTACCTTTGCAGCAGAGCCACAAATTCACTAAGCACAGAAGAGAATTCGCAGGTGCATTTTTTTTTTCACCTGCCTTTATACTTCCTCAAAAACTATACTAGAACCTAAGGCTTCCCACGCAGGGTCACGTGAGGCCACCAAAAAGACATCTTTGGCCAGGAAAGATGAATAATTTTGACTTAAGCCAAGAATAAGAATTTGGTTAGTTTAGCAGAAGCAGAAATATTTCCCAAATTTGTAACTTCTATAAAAACAGTCCCTTTTAAAAACTAATCTCTCAGTGAGAATTAGGAGGTTTCAAAATAAGCAAAAGGAGTTGTCTATAGGGGATCTAGAAAGCAATTTAGACGCAGCTTTCCCAACACTAATAGCTTTGGTGAAAACAGCACTGCTTTTATTCACTTTCTTTAAATATGCAGGTTATTAATACATTTTCAAATTAATAGTTTGGAAATTTTCATACCCTTCTAACTATGAGTCAATAGTACATCTCCACCTGCAAGAGTGACTTGATGCATTCATTTTACTACAATGAAAGTGTCATTTAGAAAGCCATTAAAACGTAACCTTAAAATTAACATGGTGACCCTACAAGGAAACATTAAATGGGTTGAAAAGTAATGGTCTTGAAAAGGAAAGCCCTGCTTTTTGAATACAAGCTTTTTTTTTTAAAAAAAAAAAAAAAAAAAAAAGGAAAAAGAAAAAAAAAAAGCCACTAATGAATAATTACTTTAATGAGCCTCTGGTCTCAGAGCTGCTCACGTTCACTGGCATTAATGCTGTGAAATGTTGGATGCTGTGAACACATTAAAATTTTCATTTTAGTGCCTTTTTGTTCAACAAAGCAATGAAATATCCCAAATTCCTCCATGAGGTGCCTCTTTGGCAGTTGACCTTGTCATCAAAATACTAATGCTGTCCAGGGGATCCTTCTAGCTACCACCTGGCAGGGTGCCCTGAAACGCTAATAGGACCACAGATCTACTTCAACCCCTCCAGTGTCTCAACCCCCTCACCCCATGGCCCCACTGCCCAGGGTCTTTCTCTATAGAAGGTATTTCAGCAAAGCAGTAACACCGAAGCTTCCAGTGTATGATGCTGAGTACAAACATTGCTTCTGTAACCTGGGGCAAATTGCATAGCCTTCCTGTGCCTGAGAATCCTTATATGTTAAATGAGCAAAAACGCAGCGCTCTTCTAAGGAGTTGCTTTGAGGAGTGAATGAAATGATCTAGGTAAAAATGCTTGGTTCAGGGCTATCCTTAGTAAAAATGAAAAGGTAACTATTCATAGATTAAAAATGACATTTCTCAGCATGGCCTACAAAGTCCTCCATGAACCGACCTCAGTTTACTATGGAAGGTTATTTCTCGCCATCACCTTTCCACCTCTTGCCACTTCCTTTATGATCCGGCCCAGGGGAATCTTAAACTTGATTGTGCACCAGAAACGCCCTAGAGGGCTTGTTAAAACTCAGACGGCTGATTCAGTAGGAATGAGGACAGGGCTCAGAAGTTTACATTTTCAACAAATTCACAGGTGATATTGATGCTACTGGCCCACAGATCTCACTTTGGGAACCACCAGTCTAGTGTAGACTTTCATTAAAAAAAAAAAAAAATGCCCCTGTTCCCTCTTTCACCTGACAAGTTAATACCAAAGCTCTGCTTATGGACACTTCACTGAAGCCTTTGTGAATTCCTTCAGCCAGAATCAGCTATTCTGTGTTTCGCCCTCCAACAACAGTTAGGGTGCAGCCTATTCACTTCTACAGCTCTACTCACCTGGCATTGTAATTGTTCAGTTTGCTTATTGCATGCCCATCTAATGACTTGGATGGTACACACTTCCAGACCAGAGATCATGTCACGTTCATTCTTGTATTATTAGTGTTGTATGTGTGCCTGGCACAAGGTGGCTACTAAACTCTGCTTAAAGAAATAAACAACCAAACATGCACCCCATACCCTTTGTTCATATCCTTGCCTTTGCAAAAGTGGTTTTCTCCTTCAGAAATGCAGTTACTTACTGACTCTGATAGTGAGTTCTGGTCTGCTGTTCACGACCCTGTGCTGGTAGTTTTTAAGTCAGGAGCACCTTCCCCCACTTCCTGGAATAGGCAGTTCTTTCCCTAGGCACTTGGTGTTCACATTTTTTCCCCTTCATTTGACTGAGGTTTTTTAGGGCTGTACCTCTGCCAGAATTGATCCCAGTGCCCCCAGAACCCAGAAAGTGGCTGAAACTTAGGACACTCTTGGGAAATGTGTGTGGCGTGCTGGGTGAGCATGCTGGAGGCTGGGCAGACTGGTCTGGGAATCTGACAGAATTTATTGCTGGTGTCCCAGCTTGCCACTCCTTTCCACGGGCCTTTTCCAAAATTACTCCCAGAATCCTAATTCCTAACTACTGTACAGGCCATATGAGAGATAGGCAGTGCAATGAGAGAGCGGCCACCATAGCTTAAGCAAGGTGTGGTGAAACCCTAAATTAAGCAATAGCCTGACAACAACATGGAAAGGCCAGTTGGAATAATCATGGAGAAAGGGACCCTCCAAATTGACCAACTTAGAATATTGATCCTCAGGCTCTGGCGTGAAGGGGACCTGTGTTTGAATTTGAGCCTCTCCTCTGATCTTGCGCTTAACCTTTCTAAATCTTTGTTTCCTTACCCGTCAAATGGGAATAAGAAACTACTATCGGAGTGAAATGAGATGATGCATGGGAAAATACATAGCACAGTGCTCAGAATATAGAGAGTGTGCAAGAAAATAGAGCCATATAGGAAAACTGTTAAACTGTCAATGCTTAATGGACTCTGGCTGTGTCATGTACACAAAAGGCATGTGATTTTTTTTTTCCTTGACCCACAAAGGATTTACAGAATAGTTGGGTAAGAAAAAAATGACCACTCCCAAAGAGTGGGATTATGCTTTGATTATGCGTTGTCTAATATTCATCACCAACAAAATAATCCTGTGCATGTTTTAATGTAGTTGGAGCTCATAAAAGGCAGTAGCAGAGCTAAGATTCTGGGGGTACAATCCTATTCCGTAACCATGGAGCAGGTGGGGAGGTGGAGGCCAAGAATTAGCTGAAATATGGGAATAAAGGGAAAGCTATGGGATTTTGAATTTTCTTGCATGTTGGGTTGCATGTGTATCTTTGTATATTGCTATAGGCATTTATCTTTTAAGGATATAACAGCATAAACTGAATTCAATGGCTTGGGCACAACTCATAATTTAGTTATTTGAATTCAATGTACAAAAAGTAACACTATGTAAAGAATAACACAAAAATTGTCATGATTTTCTCTAGACATAGAAATACAGATCAGTGCTTGCACTTTGATAATTTGAAAATAGTGCTGCTAATGGAGAGATTTCCTGAGAGTCTCAGTTTGGGATGGGCAAAAATTATAATCGCTAACACTTATAGTGTTGACTATGCGTCAGACCTCCTTCTAAGCGCTTTTACATTTATTAAGCCCTGTAATCCTCAGAACAACAGCATGAGGTGGGTACTCTTAGGATTCTTACACTGTGGATAACTGAGTCACAGAGAGGTTGGAGCATTCACTCAATGTCCCACATGAAACTGAAGTCGTATAGCTTGCAAGTCCATGCTCTCAAGCCTAAAGTCACTGGCAGTCCTGCTTCAGTTTCCCATCCAAAGAGGTCTGCCAACACAGCCAGAGCTGGCCACGTGGGTCCGCACCCAGGCCCCATTTGTCTCCAGTAACACATGGATCCCCTCCACCGCTGTCTGAGTAGTGACTGGGGTTCAGCAAATTCCCTCCAACGTCTGTCGTGAATTTCCACTGTCACCTTCCTTGGGGTCTCACACATTCAAAATGCTAGTCCCATCCTTTCATTTACTTAGACACATAGATTTGTCACTTGAAACAATCTTTAAATTGTATTTTTTCCTCTGCCTTCTTTCCAGGGCTTTGTATCAAGTGTTAAATGCTTAAAAAAAAAAATGCTTTCCTTCTGATGGAATAGGTTAGCGTGTGTGTTGGTTAGCTGCTGCATTTTGAACTTCCCACTTGATAACTGACAGCCTGTAATTAAGCATAACTTGAACTCTGACCACATCTCCATGTACTTTTGTAGCCTGTCACCAAATTTCTGTTGGATGTTTTATGTAAAAATGGCACACAACGAAATGCTTCCTGGCTTAGCAGTATCTCATCATGGTTAGGTTAAAACATTCTCTGATGGGTTGGAGACCTGGAAATGTTCTCACCATAGTACAAACATTTTTATTTCTTCCTGAAAAAACAGTTTCTGTATAATACATTAATGACTTATTTTCTTTAGGGATGCAGAAACTCAAATCAGAGTATAAAAGGTGAGGGGAACTGCATGTATTGAAGTATCTAATGTGTGCCAGACCTTTGGCAAAGTGTTTCCCTGACTGTAGGACCCGGCGATGAATTTACTACCTGTCCAGATTGACATTCCCGATTGAGGGCCTGTGTCCTAATCCCTTTGACAGAGCCCAGGGCTTTGATGGAAGATATGTCTCAGATTCCAATGGGACTCGTAGGCCCCAGTCTCTGTTACCCTATACTATAGGAAAGGGTGACAAATCACCCAGCTGCTTCCTTAGAGGACCCCCTTTCTAGTTAATGGACACTACAGAGCTAGCATCTATCAATAACGTTTTCAGAGTTCTCAACCAATAGAGAAAAAGATGATGAGGAATAGGAGAGCAAAATATCACCCCATTTTTACTAATAAAATTGATATTAGAAAATGGAAAAATGTACTCTCCTAGGCACAGGCAGAATTGGGCTCCCATAGAAATGCCTTAGGAGGAAGAAGTATCAAACCCTTCTCTTTGGTGTTTTTTATTTGTTTGTTTTGTTTTGTTTTGTTTTTCTGAGACAGAGCCTCATTCTGTCGCCCAGGCTGGAGGGCAATGGTGCGATCTCAGCTCACTGCAACCTCCACCTCCGGGTTCAAGAAATTCTTTTGCCTCAGCCTCCTGAGTAGCTAGGATTACAGGCGTGTGCCACCATGCCCGGCAAATTTTTGTATTTTTAGTAGAGACAGGGTTTCACCATGTTGGCCAGACTGGTCTCCAACTCCCGACCTCGTGATTCATCTGCCTCCGTCTCCCAAAGTGCTGGGACTACAGGCATGAGCCACCACGCCCAGCCCTCTTTGGTGTTTTTAATTTTTGTTTTTGTTGTTTTTGCTGCTGCTTTGCTTTTTTTAGTGATATATAACATAAAAAGCTAACTCAAAAATCTCATACACGTCCATAAAATTTTATGTATGCATATACCTATGTAACCACTACCTAGATGTCTCAGCTCTCCAGCATCCCATAGACTGTCTCCCAAAGGTGACCCCTACTCTGACCACTATCACTATACAACATTTTGGAAAGGCCCTTCACTCTGATCTAGAGAAACAGAGTGGCATTTGTGCATCATGTAAGAAGCTTCTGAGGGAGAGAGAGTGAGATGGGGCTATGGCTGAGCATTTTTTCCTTTTAAATTTGCCAAGCAGATTAAATCCCTCTTCCTTCCCCCTAGGAAGAAATGAGAAAGTCCTCTAGAATGGCCAGGCATGTTACGCGAATAGATCCCACTCACTTGGGAGGCACTACCAGGAGGGCAGAAGAAGTCCTACCTCTGACCTGCATTTGGCATGTGACCCCTGAATGGTAGACAATGGTCTAACAAGGTGCTCAAAATATCGTAGTGTTAACATGACATGTCTGCCATGAACATGAGTTTTCCTCAGTAAGTTCGGTGAAATATTATTTTAATAGTAACACAAATATGGAGATATTTATGGAGCAGAATGTAAAATTCACATGAATTTTTAAAGCACAACATGATACTTTAAAGCTCTTTCAGGCTTGCTTTGGGCTGCTTTGGGCTAAGCCCCCAGGTCCCTCAGGGGTAGATGTTCAGTCCTTTCTGCCTACAGTAACTTCAGTGGAAGTGTGGAAGCTCTCCTAGGACACTGAATGTGTCACATAAAACCTTTATTAATGCACCAGCATTAACTTGGCAATGTTAGCAGATTGAAACGCAAGGAAGACAGGGAGAGTAAATCACAGAGACAGTCATCATAGGGACATGTGGCCTAGGAGCCAGCCACACAGCACAAGGCCAAACAGATAGGCTGACCAGCAAGCACTAAAGAGGAAGGAAGAGAGGGAAAATGAGAGAGAGAGAAACCGTAAAGGTTAAAGACAGAGAGTGGTTAAGATAAGGAGGGAAGGAGGAAGAATGGGAGGTTAGTACTGAGGCCGACACATTCATCTTTGTTCATCTTTTGCTTTTATGATCCTGGGAGCCGTGCCACACAGCCCTAGCCAGCTCTGTCTGGATGCTCTCTGAGTGAGGTATGTCTGCCTTGGAATTTTGTTCATAGACAGGCATTGCTCAGTTTTGCCCCTGGCAGTTTATGTATGCTTGGTTCATCATATCTGACCACTCCATTAAAGAATAGAATAGAATAGAGCAGAATTCCGATCCTATTATGTAGGCCTTACTTCCAGAAGCAGAAACTCAAATACCTGTAGAGTTAGGCAGATAGAAAAGGTGTGTTGCTGACAGGTATTAATTATAGAGAATGCAAGGGATTATAGTAAACTTGTAGGTGGGTGCCTGGTTTAAAGGCACTCAAACTTGGGGGAAAAAAAGGCAAAAAAAAAAAAAAAAGCAAAAAAAGGTAAAGCCAAAATCCCTTTCCTGCTGTATTTGTTTTGCAGGGCCTTTGTTTCATAGCTTGCCGTCCTCAACAGACCGAATTTTCTACTTGTGGTCTCAACTTATACTTGTGTCATTTAATTCCCCTAATATTCCAATGGAAGATGTGCTCTTATTGTCATGCTTGGGACAGAAAAAAAGGAAAAAAGAAAATCAAGGCCCTGAAATTAACTAATTTTCATAGGGCCACAGAATTTGTAAAGTTAACATCAAATTTGAACTAAAGTCGTTTTACACTTCAACAGTTTTAAATTGTGACATCTACTTCAGAGTTTCTAAAACCTCTACAGAGTGTTCGACCTCTACAGAGTGTTCGCAGCAGACCACAGAGGCAGAGAGCTATGATCTTCTGCAGAAATGTAGTTGGCAAAGCATTTATCTATAGAATAGTCATCAAAGATAATAGTGCTATTTAACAAAATACAGTGACAACTTTGCTATTTTAAATAACATGTTTCAAAAGAAACAACAGCAAAACTGGGATTATTAAAAGTCAAAAAAAGAAATGGTTATTGATTTGGAAAAAAATAATTGGTTTAATAGCAAGAATATTTTCATATAAAACTTAAAAAGAAACTGTCAGTTGATGTGGTCAAAGACTCATTAGCAGCCGCATATTGGACAGCTTTTTCAGTAACTATTAACATGGTGATATCACTTTATACAATGAATTTTGATTTTTTTGGCATGTGTGTATAAAATCCAATAAAACATTGAAAGGATAAAAGATAAAAATTAGTGGAGGTGAATGACTTCTCTAACTAGGCAATTGTTCGTAGGATTCATTATTAGCAGTTGATTTTTCCAACGTACACTCGTTACATTCTAGTTCTTGTTTTATTTTTATGAGAGGTTGGTCCTGAATGTTGATTTCAGTCAGCAAGAAGAAAGTTTACAAAAGGCCTGGCAAGGTGGAATTAGACGCTGAGCCTGGTTTGGTTGATTTTGCGTATTTCCTTTATTTAGAAATTAGAGACCTACCATTATGCAGCTTTCTCTGACCCATTTTTCAACTCTGCTTTATTGGACAAACACAGGTCTTACTGGACAGAGCCATCACCAGTTTGGCTGAAGAAAGTATTATCTTAGTACATATTTTCCCTTCTGGTTCCAGTTTTTTGGTAGCTAGAATTTAAGCATAATGGTATAACTCGAATAACCACAGAGGTCTCAGTAATGACTTTAAAACACCCACACAAAAAAATTACCTCTCTCCTGAACGTAAAGTCACAGAGGAAACATTCTTGTACTCTCACACTTGTGAAAAATTCTATTGTTAACGATGGTATATTAAGGCCTTAGCCTTATTCATTAATACAAAATACAGCAGAGTACATTTTGAAGTGTGTGCAGTGAATTGCATACACAGTGCACATTATCGTCATCAGAGCTGTGCTGGGGGAATTTAGCTAAAACTGTTTAGAGGCACCCCATAATAGTTGCCTGTAATTGTTTCAAAATTGGTTTTCTGGGGTTTAGAGCTCTGTT
The DNA here is from genome assembly GCF_049350105.2 of Macaca mulatta. Classification (NCBI taxonomy): domain Eukaryota; kingdom Metazoa; phylum Chordata; class Mammalia; order Primates; family Cercopithecidae; genus Macaca; species Macaca mulatta. The sequence continues at coordinate 175,981,619 of NC_133411.1, forward strand.
TTTATTATTGTTGTTATTTATTAATCTCATTCTATGACTGTCACAACTGATCTTAGTTTTGCTAGCACTTTCAAACTAGGTAACCTATACAATTTTATTTCATCAAATAATTTCAGTACTACACTTCACCTTTAAGTGAATTGCGCCTCGAAACATTTTAAAGCTACTAACAGAACTCGTTAAATTTGAAATAGAATTATAGGTCCATTGAGAGCAAATGTTTGCCAATAAATAGGAAATTTTGTTCTATCTCAGTTATCAAAGTTCTTTCTTCTTCCATTTTTTTGTGAATCTCTACATTCTTGGCCCTTAAAAAAACAAACAAACAAACAAACAAAAACTGGCATGTATTGACCGGGTGCAGTGGCTCACGCCTGTAATCCCAGCACTTTGGGAGGCCGAGGCAGGCAGATCACGAGGTCAGGAGATCAAGACCATCCTGGCTAACACGGTGAAACCCCATCTTTACTAAAAATACAAAAAATTAGCTAGGTGTGGTGGTGGGCACCTGTAGTCCCAGCTACTCAGGAGGCTGAGGCAGGAGAATCACTTGAACCCAGGCGGAGCTTGCAGTGAGCCGAGATTGCACAACTGCACACCAGCCTGGGCCACAGAGCGAGACTCCATCTCAAAAAAAAAAAAAAAAAAGGGGGGGGCATGTATTTTGACAATCTTTATAGAAGCATATTCTTGCAGAAGTGTATAGTGATCTTGGTTATCTATCCTGGTTGATTGAAAGTAGTATAAACAACACGGTAAAGAAATTGATATTATTTCCAACAGTACATAAGTACATAAGGATTCACCATTTTTAATGGGACACATAACAAAGTAGCTTACAACTCCATATCCCACTCCACTTATTAGTATATTACATAAATAAATACAATTTCTAGGCCTCATATTTGAGAGAGGATGATCATTCTTTAAATTTATTACATGCATTTTGTATTTTAAAACTTTGACATAGCCAAGTCTTTTGTAAACTTAGTTCTTTACGCACCTATGTAAATATTTTCCGTATCTGCATACCAACCCAGCTGGATTATTATTTTTTGTCTTGTGGTTCTATTCTCACTTTCTCCTCCTTGTGCTCTGAAACTTATAGGCTGAATGAATCAACAAATTGCTATCAACGCTCCCATCCTCAGCCTTGATTCGAAGACAGTGAATCCCACCAATTTTCAGTTCTGAGTCCCTCCCAGGTATTGATGCTAATAGAATGAATAAGAAGTAATGGCAATGCCACCAGCTTGGTTTATCAGTACTGGTTGTGAATAAACCAGTGGAAGAAACAACAGGGGAACACAATATTGTGAAACTCTCAAAGCTGTAGCCCTGTCAATTCCTTTTGCTCATCCTTTGTTGCTTATGCACATCCAAATTTATTTCCATACCAGCCTTTGGGATGGAGCTAATTAAATCACATTTTGATCCACCCCTATTTCTTCTTTATTTCTATATTGCTTTTTTCACTGTAATATCACTCAAATGAGAAAGAATTTCTGCTACTAAAGTGACCAAGAGTGGCACATGCTAAGTGCAGCCTTAGAGAGTTCTTCTTCCATTTGATCAAATTCCAGCTCAATTCTTGGCCCACCCTAATCTCATAATGGACATATGATATTCCATGTATCATATGATAGTGGACATATGGTACATCTCATATTGTATCTTTTATCCAGGGTGTTGAATATTTTATATGTTTCTCTAAATTTTCTGACTATATTAGTCTATTCAGGATGCTGTAACACAAAACCATAGACTGGGCGGTTTAAACAACATAAATTTATTTCTCACAGTTCTGGAGGCTGGGAAGTGCAAGAACATGGTGCTGGCAGATTGGATTCCCGGTGAGGGCTTTCTTCCTGGCTGGAGGATGGCTGCTTTCCTGGGAGGCTTCTCATGGCAGAGACTGAGGGTGATATCTCCCTCTCTTCTTCTTTTTACAAAGTCACTAATCCCATTATGATGGTTCTACCAACATTGCCTCCTCTAATCCTCATTTCTTCCCAAAGGTTCAGATAATATCACATTGGGGGATAGGGCTTAACATATAAATTTGGACAGTGGGGAAGCAATTCAGTCTCTAACACTGACGTCCTCTATCTTCTTTGTCTTAACTAACCTTGATCTCTTCCCTTTGATCTCTTTCTTAGTATATTTACTAAAATCAGAGTTACTTTTTAAAACTTATGATATACTTTATAAGAAATTTTATATCAGCACTGCATAAATAAAAGGTGAAACCATAAAATAAAAATATGAAAAAAAAGTTGTGAATGGACCTGTTTTCCAGCTCTCATGTGCCACACTGGGAACAGCATTGAAGAAACAAAACATGGGGAGGCTGTAAATTCAGGAATCTTCCCAGGTGTCCCAGATTTTCCACTACTGATGAGCTTGAGAGTTGGGTCAAGCCATGAGTTTTTCTGTATGACTATGCTACTGATCTTAATCTAGCTTAGAATATGTCAAGAGTAGGGGAAGTGAGGAGTAATTGCAGCTCATACTAACTCCATCCCTTTTCCTTTCTGAATGCAGACTCATAGTTGTGAGTAATATGTATTTGTTTCTTAATGTAAGCTATATTGGCTACTGGCTTGTTAACTTTAATTGGGGGAACTGTGATCATTTAGGCTATTAACAGAAACTAGTCATGTGTTTTCAGGAAAACTGGTATAAATTAGAATCTTTCATTAAAGACCAATCAGCCATTCTCACATTTCAAAATTTGACACCATTGCTTTCTTGATGGGGTAGCAAAATGACCAGAAAATTCATCTAATCCATTTTCTAAGGGTAAGAGTCAAGAAAATAAAAATCTATCTATATTAACGGCTTAAAATATTTATATTACCAATTCTAGCATAACTAGTTCAAGAGTAAGATTATGGAGTGATTTAGTCAATGTTGCTTGAAAGGTAGGCACAGGGAAGCAGCCGCTGAGGCTGCTCATTACTGTCTGTTCAAATTTCTCATGTTTGCTTTCAAAGAAAACAATCAAACAAGTGTTTGCTTCTTTTTAGAAAAGAATCAAACAAGTGTTTACAGATGAAATAATCAAAGAGGAATCTAGCTGTAGATAAAATGGCATATCTTTGTTTTTTAAGAGCAGGATATAGCAGTTAAAGTGTAATAAGAAAATCATGAATATGTTTACAGTGGACTCAGAGCAAACTTCTTAATGAAGCTTAGGAATGACCCAGACCTAGAGCAATAGATAGTGAATTCAATGACTTCATGGAAATGACAGGACACCTACATAAAAGGCAACGTAGTTGCAAGAGCTTTGAAATAGTAGTAGACTAATCTCTTGGATTATAAATTTGGTCTGTCACTTACAAACTCTGATCTTGGCCAATGCATTGAACTTTACCTAGCCTCAGTTTTTTGTCTATAAAGTGGGTATAGTGATGACAATTGTTTAGCTAATGATTTTTTATTCTTATTTTCATTGATTTATTTTTTGAGACAGAGTTTTGCTCTTGTCGCCCAGGCTGGAGTGCAGTGGCGTGATCTCGGCTCCCTGCAACCTCCACCTCCTGGGTTCAAGCGACTTTCTTGCCTCAGCCTCCCAAGTAGCTGGGATTACAGGCACCTGCCACCATGCCCGGCTAATTTTTGTAGTTTTAGTAGAGACAGAGTTTCACCATGTTGGCCAGGTTGGTCTCAAACTCCCGACCTTAGGTGATCCACAACCTCAGTCTCTCAAAGTGCTGGGATTACAGGCACGAGCCACAGCACCTGGCCTGTTTTACCAATCTTACATGGTTGCTGGGAAAGACAGATGAGATATTCTATGTGATTGATTGTGTTTTGAATATTCGACATTGCTAATTTATACACCCATGTAAGGGCTGATTACTATCATTCCTTTTTCGTTACAACGATTGTTTGGCAAGACCCAGCCAGTCAAAGACACAGACTCATTTTCTTGGTCACAGTTGCCACATCCATGAAGTAATATCAGGTAAGCAGAAGTTAGTGCACAGGTCTAGTCCAAGTACTGCACACATATGGCCAATTTCAATGATCCTGCACATTTCTTTTCCTTTTATCACTTCTGCCTTATCCAATCTGCCTTGAATTACTTATATGTCAACATTTTCTTCACTGATATGTAGAAGAAGGCAATGAGAATTAAAATGGATAATTTTCCTATCTCATAGTTGTTTTGGAAAGAAGGGTTTATGGAGTACAATTCGTACGTGTGAAAGTCTGTTGTTTTGTGATCTATATTCCCTTAAATTGTATGACACATAGATTCACATTTTGGGCATAAAACCAAATGTCAAAAATAATTTAGGGCATAAAACTCTAAACGTCAAACAAATTCATAAACCTCCGGACATAAGACCTTCCTTGTTTACCTATAATGGTCCTGGTAAAACAAATTGTAGAAGACTTTCTGACATTTATTTTTATAATGTGAACATTTTTTCCTTAGCAAAGTCAATCGTTAACTAATGGTTTTATGTGTAGTTGTCATACAGAAAATTTTACTACAATGCTCTATGCAATTCATATATGTGTAATTTATCTATCACTTCCATAATCTGCAAAGATTTAATGAAACTGATAAAATGAACACATGCCAGAAGATATAAATAGGAAAAAAAGAAGATTCAGCACTAGGAAAATGTAAATAACACTGAAAAGTCAAAACCAAGCGTTGCAATGACTTCAGATGTGCCATACATGCTTTCATGACAGTTGGTTCTGTATTACTATTATTGGTTGGAGAGAAAAATGCTAGTCATTTTGACATATATTTTTATATTTCAGTCTAGCATTAGCATCATGAAAAGAGTTTTACTCTTTCATTTTTGCAGATGATGAGATTTCATAATACAGAGGTCAAGGGATTTGCCTAAAGTTGCTCAACTAAAACGTGGCAAAGTTCTAACAATTTGAACACAATTCTAACTCCAATGCTGAGTTTGGCATTTGACACACTATCTGGTTACTATTTTTAATTTCAAAAAAATTATTTAAAAATTTTGTGGATACACAGTATATATATATATTTATGGGGTATATGAGACATTTTGATACAGGCATGCAATGTGAAATAAGCACATTATGGAGATTGGGGTAGCCATCCCTTCAAGCAGTTATCCTTTGAATAATAAAGAAGCCAATTGCATTCTTTCAGTTATTTAAAAATTAAAATATTGACTATAGTCACCCTATTGTGCTATCAAATAGTAGGTCTTATTCATTCACTCATTTTTTTGTACTTATTAACCATCCTGAATATTTGATTGCTCTTACTGGTTTGTTATTCACCTTTTTTACTCCTCGGCTAATACCTGCCCCTCACAACCAGGCCTCCCTTACGCAACTTGAAATTCTTTGAGCGATTAGAAGCTGCTGACTAATTATTTCATATTAATAAAATCTCAGATTTTTCCTGAAACTGACATAATGCTGAACTGTATTTAGTTGGAGAATATTTGGGAGTCTTGTAGTAAAACAAGTATGTTTTACATAGGTGGGGTGAGTGCAACATACTTGGTGACAACTGTCTTTAGGGTATTATAAATCAGAATGACTGTCCCCAGCTCTGCTTTCTGATTCTCTAGGATTCCAATGACTGATGGGCAAGGCTTCACAAGATGAGAGAAGGATGTGTACAGAGGCAATGGGGAAGTCTCGTTAAAATATTTATTCTCAACTAAGCTTAATAAAGACTAAGGACAAACACTTACGAGTATCATGCAATCTCTACACTACCATTAAAACCAGGTGACTCATAGAGGGTCCTGAGGCAGGGCTGGGGTATGGAAACCTAGCAGCAGTACTCCTTGCGTATTTACGTGGGGATATATGTTCTGTTTGCCATCTGCCCCCATCAGTTTCTATGGAATGCAGTCTGCGCATTTTTCAGTTGATTCAGACTGTCTTTGGAACTTGTATCAACCAGATTTTACCCATGTGGAAATGTGATTAGGAGGGAAGGGGGACCACACACTGCGATTCGCTTCATGCATACGCAGCTCTATTTTTATTGTATATTAGTCAATGGAAATTAATTGCTAATTATCCAAACATTTCTATGATAATATTTCAAGCTCTCTTGTAGCAGATGTGGCCTAAACTATATTTGGAAGAGAGTAGATGGTATTATCTTTCTTGATGGAAATGATTGTGTAGGGCTTTAATATTTTTTCACCATTTTTTATTTTAGAAAGAAAAATGACTATCATTCTTTGACAACATTTGTTAAATATTCATGCTGACCAGGGTAATTATGCACTGACTATATTAGCAAACATATAACTCTGTCAACTTTAAGAATTTGGGAATGAAATTAAACAGGTTGTGTATAATATATTCAGTTATATGCAGTACAGACATATAGATTGTTTAAATAACCATCACCACATTTCATTTGTAGTCATTGCCAATGACAGACTTCTCTCATTTTGGGACTCTCATACTGAATTATTCTTTTTTATTGCATTAGATGTCTGTCCTTCAATGTTTGAACATTGCTTTTTCATTCCCCCTTTATGAATGCTAATAATATACTGGGTAGAGCACTGGCTATTTTTAGTTATTCAGCATTTCTTTATATTTATACTCTGAACAAACTTGAGGGAGTTTAGCTCTGATTAAAACAGATAATTTTCTCTTTTTAAAAAAGAATAATGTGGGACTGATACATAGCAAGGACAAAAGGAATTTGATGGGCACAGTGTCAAAGCTTAATTGTGTCAATAATTATTTGTGTATTAGTGCCAAGTTTTTAATGAGGAGTAGTCACTTGTGTGTAATCATTATCAATGACAAGTAGTTAAAATATCTTCATGAAGTGGCAAACTCGGGGGGGAAATGAAACCATATTAACATTGCCTACAGTTCCTTACATACTAGCAAGTCTGAAATCTATGAGTAGAGTTAGCATTAAAAAACTGAAAAAGCTGCAAGAATGTTGCTATATGTGTGTAGATGCATGTGTTCATACAAGATTTGTTTCCATGCTGTGAACATGTGTTGTTTGTTTTGGGGTTGCAGTCTAACCTTGTTAAGGTCTTTTTAAAGGAAAGACTGCCAGCTTGCTCACTAAGCTGTCACTCCTGCCCAGAGACCTAGACCTGTCTATGTACATCCTCATTTCCATGTTAAGATAATGGCACTTCTTTTTTCGTATTTGTGCTTTCCAAATCATTAAGTCTCATCATCCACTATTCTGAGTGCTGTTGTTCTACTTTATTCTACATCCTGCCACTTTCCATGTGGCATGCTCTCAACTTTTATCTCTCTCTCTTTCCCCCCATATATATACATACATATATATATATATCTCAAATATATACATATTTGAGATGGAGTCTCACTCTTTCACCCAGACTGGAGTGCAATGGCATGATCTCGGCTCACTGCAGCCTCCGCCACCCGGGTTCAAGCGATCTCCTGCCTCAGCCTCCGGAGTAGCTGGGATTACAGGCACGTGCCACTCTGCCCGGCTAATTTTGTGTATTTTTAGTAGAGACAAGGTTTCACCATGTTGGCCAGGTTGGTCGCCAACTCCTCACCTCGCAATCCACCCACCTCGGCCTTCCAAAATGCTGAGATTACAGGCGTGAACCGTCTCACCCAGCCTCATTAATATTTTTAAGCTAACGAATCTGAGTGGCCCACACTGCATTAGTCCTATAGAAGAGTGAGGAATTTACAGGAGCCCTGAAGCATCTGCGGAAACTTTGAGTTTGGCAGTAGCCTAGATACCTGCTTTCTGTCTCTACAATGTGTGATATAAAATGTAAGCTTTAGTAGTCACATGGCAGAAGTCTGGAAACTAGTTCCCATAAGTATTGTCCACACTATCCATTTGCTTGGTGTCCTTGTAAATGTTGTTATCTGCATCATCTAGCCTCAAATTGTGAATTAGGCAATCCAAATCTGTGCAGTCCTGTTGTGTTTACAGGCATGGAAATGAACTTTTATTTACTGATGACCACAATGAGGCTTCGATATGACCATGAATACGGGTAATTGAGAGAATAGCTATAAAATGGTTTGCTTGGCAATAATGTCCACACAGAAACACAAATTATGGATTTTTCTAATTGTGTTCGCCTTTTCCCAGAATTCACAATTAGCAGTAGTGGGGATCATTAATAGGTTTTCCATGCTTTTACCACCATTTGTTAGGATGCCTGTATTTTATCTTCTTTATTATAGTTTCATTCATTCTGATTCTACCTTTGTGTATGGTGTTTTCTGAAACTGGAAATCTGTTATCTCATGTATTGTGGCGTTATAAGAAAGATTTTTTTTCTCACTTCTTTTGGTTTCTTAACAGTAAACTCTTTCTTGTATGAATATTCACTGAGAGGGGAAAAAGCATGAAGTGGTTGCTAGTAGCAGATTTTGAGTAGGCCTTAACCACTGAGTTGAAGTCTGGAGACTTGCTGACATTTTGCAAATAGTTTTTAGAACAAAATGTCAGATGATGGGAGCTTTACATCATGCAAGAGTAACTTGTGCAGCTGATGCTAACTAAGCCGATTCTTACAAAGCCGTGCGAGGATGGATGACCACTGCGCTTTTAAAAGAACTAATTATATCCACATGTATATGCAACACTTCACATTTCGCACTTGCTTTGCTTTGCCTGACTTGTATACGAGAGGCAGTTGACCGGCACCTTTACCAACCAATCAAATGCTGGCAAACTGTTGTTATTTTTAAAAAGAGCCATTGGTGATGAGACGTCATTACATATGCAAACTTTAGACCAATGGCGTGACTGCCCTTCTGTGATCGCTCATCAAGGCAGCTGTGCTGTATTCACATTGAAATGAGGGGGTTTTTTAAACCCAAGCAGCTGTATTATTCACACTTAAAATAAAAGCTTAGTTTCCCCAAATGGGTGTGACGTAAACATCTCATTAAATATTTTTAATTTTGAAAAAAAAATTGTTAAATGGCAATGAGTACGCTGGTGGTGGGAGCGGTTAGTATTTGTGTGCAAGATTGTAGGAGGCTCTCTTTACACTTCAGCTGCATGGGATTGTACTCTTCCGACAATCATGGATCTGAGGAGGAAAGCTCCATGCCACAGGTGGCAATGAATTCAGAAACGTGGGGTGCACATTCTGGCTGTTATATCACTTCTAATTTAGCGGGCTATTGTCTCAGAAGGAAGTCCCGGTGCTTTGTTCTAACCTCCCTTTGTTTTCTAAATTAAATTTCTCTAATTTTCAACAAGCTAAGCCCAGAGAGGGTTAAAACAATCTTTTGTCTTTAATTTTTTTTTCTTTGGTCTTTCCTCAATTCATTGCATAGTGTGATGTGATGGTTACGTTTTGCCCAAAACTTGACACTCCCAAGAGGGTGGCTTAACTTCCCATAGAACAAGAAAGCGGCAGGATCCACTAGGACCTCACCTATTCCCTCTTCCTTTTGGAGAATATTGCTTGTTAGCCTGTGGCCATTCACCCATAAGCTGTTGATTAAATAAAGATGGCAGAGTTGACTTTTGCCTCTTAATGCAAGAGCTGTCGGTGTGCTGTAACATTAGCTAACAAAGCATTGCTTTAGTGTATGCTTTAGTTTCCTGTTGTTGCTGTAACAAGCAGTGAATTAAGACACAAATGTATTCCTCTTATAGTTCTGGAGGTTAGAAGTACAACATGAGTCTGTGGGGCTAAAATCAAAGTGTTTACATGGCTTTTTCCTCCATGGAAAATTTTAGGGAGAATCCTTTCCTTGTCCTTTATTTCCTTGTCATTATTCCAGTGGCTGCAGGCATTCCTTGGCCCATGTGACATCAGTCCAATCTCTGCTTTTGCCACATAACCTTCCATTCTCTAGTCAAATCTCCCTCTGCCTCTCCGCTAAGTACCCTTGTGATACTGAGCACACCTAGATCTCCATAATAATCTCCTCAAGATCCTTAATTTATTCACATCTGCAAAATCCCTTTTACCGTGTAAGGTAAGATAGTCACAGTCTTGAGGATTTGGACATGGACATCTTTGGGAGGCTATTACTCAATCAGTGCAGAGTATATGCTTTGGAGGAAGATGGATCTGGAGGTAAATTCTAACTTTGCCAGTTATCAGCCACATATCCTTGGGAAAGTGATTAACCCTCTCAGTTTCTCACCCATAAAATGAGATGCCACTACCAGCTTCACAGATAATGTATGAAAAGCAACAGGCTTTACCAACCAGGTGTTCCACAAATTTAATCCCACCCAACCTTCAAGAAGTTAAGTGTAGAAAGAACAGAACATATCACACATCTGACTGGGCCAAGTTACTGGTCAATAGAAATGGCTAGTCTTTTATTTCTTTTTCTTCCTTCAGTGGATTTCATAGTTAGAGAAGTAGCAATGCACATGGGGAGTTTAGGACATTCTCATATTATTAATATTGTTATGAACTGGGGCATTTTCTCATTGCAGCACCCCATATTAGATCACATGTACAAATGATTTTTGACAGACCCTTCTGCTACCCGGCTGTCTTGTGTCATACAATGCCAATGGGACTGAAAATCCTATGACTGATTCTGCCCCTTGTTGAGAACGACAGCAGTTTGAATTTGATTTGTCCATCTTCTGGGATGACAGTCCACGTTCCCCTTCAGCACCGCTGAGTAGACAATGGGCACCACTTGTATTCTTTACAGCTCGTTCACCTATTATGATGATGATGTCATTATTCACATTATTGCTCTCATTATTATTATTATTATTATTATTCGATGACCTCTGTCCTGGGTTGGAACTCCCCGTGACAGATGGGAGCTTCATTTATCGGACTGCTTTATGCCTCACAATTCCCCTGCCATTCTGAGTTTATATTGAGACGGGCTGCTTTTGGAACAAAGGCAGCCTGATCACAATTTGTCAGTGTACTTGGTAGCTATATATCACCAAAGCTCTCTGCCAGTCCTTCTGGGACCCAATTATTTATGGAACTGACAATATGGGCTAACTTGTCTTGTTATGAATGCCACTATTACAATAAAAACCTTGCTGTCTTGAATGGTAAGTCAACAGGCGTTCTGGTTGGTCAGAAATTCCATTAACTAAGAGTTAATTCACATTGCCCCGGGTGATCGCTTGATGCCCCAGGTGAGTTGATGAGATCCCTGGGGAAAGTTCTATTTCAATATTCTTTTCTGTCCAGACTTGGGAAATCTGTTGATAACTGTAGTTTCTGTGGCTTCTGTGTAACACAGGTTCAGTTCTTAAGGGTTGGGAAACAGTGTTCATTCTGAGCCTGCTATCGACAGAGGAGTTTACCAAGTACTGTGCAGAGTGGAAATGAAATGAAAGACTTGACCTCTCCCTATAAAGTGCCCATAATTGAATGAGGGGAACGATCCAACTCAAATCTATACTTACCAACTCAGATGATGGAGAAATAAATATCAACAGAGTCCAGCTTGACTGCCTTGAGCCTGAAAATGGACTCGAATCCCATTCCGGGGAAGTAACTCCTTTATTCTCTGATATTCTTCACTAGCCCTTATGTCACACTGATTTTAAATCAAATCCCTCATCTCTGCTTTTAAGATACCCCAGAAGAGCACTGAAAAGAAAGGAAACTAATTAGACCTAAAAGAAATTCTCTTGGGGGAAAAAATGTCCCATGCTAGGAGATGAATTTAAAAAAAAAATGAAACAATCATGATTTTATAGAAAATATAGAGTATTATTTTTAGGACACTAGATGGTACATGTGTGACATCCGAAGGATTGGAGGAACTCATTCGCAGTGATAGAACGTTTGAATTTGAATTTTCTGGCGTACTGATTGGCAGGGTCTAAGTACAACATCTGTAGTACAAATATAGAGCATATTTACAGACACACCTTTTTCCTAAAGCAAATGCTTTAATTGTACACAGAATTGTTTTTGTCCCTTTTTCTTTTATTAAAATAATCTTTGAACTAGGCATAGTGCTTAAAAGATTAGATCGTATAGAGAAACATAACATATTGTATTTAAATATGCTAATCTCTTAGAGGAAATGAAGGATCTGAGCCTGCTCATTAAGAAATAAATTAATTCATCACCATTGCATTCATCATCAATCATCATCCAGTTGTGTCCAGTTTTCAATTAAGTTTTTCCAAACTGCTTTGTGCCTTTACCAAAAGGACTGATTATCTCTGATGATGATTTTTTGTGGGTATTCGGATGTTGATGGCAGTTGAATTGGCATAAACATGCTGAATGTCTTTTTTATTCAAGTAGTTAAGCAGTAGCAGCTCAGTGCATACAAATACATTATGATGACAAGTTAAAAAATTCTTATTTTTTAAGATGTATTTAGGTGGCCAAACATCCAGCTTTCAGATTGACAGGGAATATTTCATATGTGCATACCTTAAAGTAATGCAAACTTTGAATGTTTATAATATATACATTGTTCTTTCATTCATGAATCACTCACTGAGCCAATATTTATGAAACGCCCATAAGTTTCTGGTACTGTAGTAGGCGCTAAATGTGCATCAATAAATGCAATTGACTTTATTCCTGCCTTGATGGAGCATCTAGTCTAGATGCTAGACAATGCATTATTAATTTTAATGACTATACACCCTTAACCTGGTTTTTTTCTCAAGATAAACACCAAAAGTCATGATTACTTTATCAATGACCCTGTAGGTAGAGCCAAGCCTCCTTATTCTTGGAGTTAATGAACATTCCATGCTAGAGGAGAACAATTTCTGACTATCTCTTTAAGGTTTCCATGCAGAACGAGGATGTATGAAAATGACTCACCATGCCTGCCACTTATCTCTAGATTCCTATAACATGAAGATGATCACAATCTGCCATCGTGCTGTTAAAATGATGCATAACCCAACCAGCACTCTGAAATGATCGAGTATTATTGCAGCCTCTTACAAGTTGGGCACTGAGATAATTTGGCTAGTGTTGGAGAAAGAATGTTCCACAACCCCTGTGGCTCACCCTGCATTGAATAAATATGGCATGCTGCTGCTTTTGTTCTCCTTGTGTATGAAAGAGCAATTAATGTGTCAAAAAAGAAAAATCACAAAATGTGCATACTTTTTCCCCTATGAAAATTGCAAGACTATGTTCAATCTGCCTTAAAATTATTGTAAAACATTACAGGATGTTGTTATTTTTGAAATATTAGATAACTTGTGGTTGACATTACATTTCTTTTGGTGACTTTGTGATTTCTGTGTCCATTAACAATCCTATAGTGAGTTTATATATTTCTTTATAAATGTCGTTGGGCTACCAATGTTTACATAGACATCCAGGTATATATTTTCTTTACTTAAATAGTTTAAATGAAATATTTTTTAAATGCAAACATTTGTAGATTTTAGTTAAGAGAAAGAACCATGCATAGGGCCAGCCTGCTACAATTCTTGCTTTCTAGTCCATTATTTTCCTAATATTCAAGTGCCTTCTTAGAAAGACTCATGAAATCATGGTAAAATGGGAATCCAATATTGGTTTCCTCCTGCTAGTATTTGGAGGGATGAAAGGGGAAAAAGAGAGTTCACAGTTTTTCTTTGTCCATTTTGTCTGCTAATGTAGCCCAAGCAACTCAATTAATTCAATATTCTGGACCATAGTATGTGCTCAATATATGTATGTGACTTGAATGAATAAATGAATTCATCCTCTTACTAATAAAACCTATTACTAGGGACCCAAGAAGAAACTTAGTCCCTGACAAATACTAAGCTAGTCAGTTAATTTTTCTTTATAAATTATATTAGGATGACTTTTACATTTTAAAAACAAAAAATGAATATTTTCATTTAAGGTTGTTGAATTATATGTTTGCTTTTCATCTCCCTTGCTAGATTGCAACCTCCAAGAGGCCTGTCCTGTTCACTCATGTATCCAGTGCCCAGGATAATCTGGCACGAATTACTTCCTCAGTTGTTATTTATCTAGTGGATTTTCCAGCAAGCAAAAAGATCTGGGGTGTATCTGGAAAATGCACACATTAACAAATATTAGATAGCGAGTGTGCCTCTACATAATATTACGTGGAATATTTTAAAGAAGATTACACGTTGCCTGAAATCTTGAACAGAGTATAGACAGGGATGGTGTGGCCCATTCTTCTTTCTGTGCTCTGATCTTCCTAAACTCTCTCTCCATATTTTAATACTCTAGCAACATCGACCTGATTCCCAGTGCCCAGCCCAGATCACATGGTCTCTCCATGCCTTATTTGTCAGCTTTCTTCTCTGGGAATAACCTGTGCTGCTCTTCCTGATCCATTTTCTCCTGTTCTAGCTGTTTCTATTTATTTTTGAAGACTCAACTCAATCAATTCCTCTTTCAGAAAATCTTCCTTATCTCTCCCTCCAATGCTTCCCAGTCTGCAGTATCCTCATTTTTCTTCCATCTGTGATTATCTTTGTACTAATTGCATTGACTATGATGATCTGCTTGTATGCTATTCTCTTCCACTAGGCTTGTGAGTATCTTGAGGACAAGGATTGTTTTATTCACTGCCATATTCTCAGTGCTTGAAGGAGTGCATGGCACAAGGTGAAGGGAAGGATAGGAGGGATGGATGAAAGAATGAAAAGATAAAAGGAAGGAAGGATGGACAAGACAAGGAAAACACCCAGAGAAAACTCTTTATTGACTATTATAAAGTAAGTAATCTCCACTGGAGAATACACCATAAGTTAGAAAAGGGAGGGGAAAATACAGGGTTTTAAAAAGTTACTATGGGCCAGTGAGTCTTGATCTATATAAAAGACACCATCCACTTTTTTCTGCATACTCTACGGCCTACTCATTTCTCATCCTGTCTATTCCTCCTTTCCTTTCAGCAACCATCATCATAAAAGTTTGATGTATTTTAAAGGCCATTTAAATGGTTGAACTAGTGGTGAAATTTAATTTCTGCTTCTATTATATTAAGATTGTTACAAGCTTGCTTCTGTTCGTCCAGGAAAAAAAATTATTATGGGCAAATAAAAGAATTTTTGTTATGTGAAGAGCTTAAATATTCAAGCTTGGGGTCAAGTAAATTTAATGAGTGTATTATTTTGATTTCAAAGCACATATTAAGGGTGAGAACAGTGTTCTTGTCCTAGAATTGAGTGTTTATGAATTGACTTTTTCAAGATGTCATAATAATAGCTAATACTCACATAGTGCTTACTATGCTAGCAACTATTCTAAATGCTTTATTCATTTACTTCTCACAACAGCCAACTAATCAATTATTTGTCTTTTGTAGTTGAGGAAACTAACATACAGAGAGGTTAATGTGTCCAAAGTTCTACATCTTATATGAAGCTTAGTTGAAATTCTAACCCACATAGTTTAGATTCAAGGCTAATCCTGTAAAACCTCTCACAAGATTTCAACCTAGAGCCTGGATAACACAAAAACTCATTCAATGTGATGACTGCTAGCACAATTATGTTCAATATAATAAGCCAATATCTTATGATTATAATTTCGTTTTCAAGAACATGATGGAGTGAGCCTGGCCATTTAAGTACATTATTTAATGTAATCATCACAACAATCTTATGAGATTGGTGATAATCTTTTCCAAAACTCACTTCACAATAACTCAGGGGGCATCTGGTGGTTGAGTCAGGACTACAAACAGATATCCTTTGAGCCTCTCCTGGCTTTTCTCAGTAAATCTGTGAATTTAACATGTATTTTATTAAACCTCTTCTCCAGTCGAGATTATTAAACATTGCCAAATCTTTTATTCTTAGAAAGCAGATTGGGAGGACAGACTAATAAAGGGGATCTTGAGGATCCCTGCCAAGTGGAGATCAATCAAAAAGGAAAAGCAATGGAATTGATGGCATTTCTAAGGCATTATTATTTTTTTCAATGGGGAAGTTTTATGAACATGCCAACATTTAACAAGATACCCATAGAGTACTATGAGACATACCAAGAGAGAAATCACTAGCTGACCATGGAGTGCTCTCCAACATTTCACTTTTCTGACTTCTGAGCATAGTTGGAAGGAAGTAGAGAAGTGTTTCTTCTAAAGTTGCTACCTAATGACCATGTTCATAACTACGTATGACAAATGCAAAAACCTAAATACTTGCAGCTAAAAAGCAAATGCTTTTCTTCTTCATTTTTTAGACGGAGTCTTGCTCTGTTGTCAGTTTGGAGTGCAGTGGGGCAATCTCGGTTCACTGCAAGCTCCGCCTCCTGGGTTCATGCCATTCTCCTGCCTCAGCCTCCAGAGTAGCTGGGACTACAGGCGCCCGCACCATGCCCGGCTAATTTTTGTATTTTTAGTAGAGACAGAGTTTCACCAAGTTGGCCAGGATGGTCTTGATCTCTTGACCTTGTGATCTACTCGCCTCAGCCTCCCAAAATGCTGGGATTACAGGCGTGAGCCACTGCACCCGACCTGCTTTTCTTCTTAAAAATGTACCTTAAACCCTTTGGTAATGGGCAGTTTTCCATGCTGTGGGAGGTCAATAAATCCCTTTTGACTCTCTTTATGTTCAGCAGCTCCAAGTCAAAAGGAAAGACATGTCTATCCAGGCATTGCACACACATACTTTTTCACATGCTCCATTTAGATGCCTAATAGTTAAGCCAGTGTGGTATGTGGGGCCCAGTTTTGAACCACTGATGGAGGCTCTCATATACAACATTTGCTACTTTTTTGTTAGAGGAATAATCACTTTGGAAAAACAAGACAATAGGCATGCTTTCAAGCTGTTCTGATTTCTCGTGTGTATTTATGAACCACACATTGTGTTTTCTTTTTCTTCCCAAGGAAACTTACATAGTATGAAGCAGAAATTTTATTATGAAATTTATTCACATTTACAATCTGAAAAAGTAAAGACTTGGAAAGCTGCATACCTGCACTTAGAATATCATTATAATGATCATCTCATGCACATACGTGGTTCAAATCTGCTTGTGAAATTATCTTGAGATTTATTATATGAAAGACTTTATTTAACAGTAACGTGAAAGGAGGTAGGAGAAAAATATTTTTTTCTCTCAAACTGGGAATTAAATTTTATCATTCAGTGTCATGGGTCCAAAACAGGGGTATAGTTTTAAAATAGTTCTACAATTTCTTAGCTGTTATATGGTGTTAAACCCAAAAGGATCCTCTTACCTGTAGTCTAGGATAAATAGATGTACATTCAGCATTTCTAGATACGGTAGTCCCCACGTATTCCTGGGGGATATATTCCAAGACTCTCAGTGGATACCTGAAACCTCAGATAGTGCTGAACCCTATATATGCTATGGCTTTCAACCTCATAACAGAGGCAGCTCCTAAGTGACTAATATGCAGGTAGTGTGTAAAGTATGGATTCATTGGACAAGGGGATGACTCACCTCTAGGGCAGGACAGAGCAGGACAGCAGGAGATTCTATCAGAATACTCAGAATAGTGCTCACTTTGATACTTCTAAATTGTTTATTTCTGGAATTTTTCATGTAGTATTTTTGGACCACAATTGACCATGGGTACCTGAAAGCACGGGAAGTGGAACCTCAGATAAGGGGGGCATTGCTGTGAATTCAAGTAAGTCCTGAAGTAATATGTCCTGGTTACCAGAGATTAGCTTGCCCACCCTTAAGAATATTTGGTGACTTAGACTACGTTGAGGTTTTATTTATTTTTGAATGAACTGGCCATCACAGTCAATGGATACACACACACACACACGCGCACACACACACACATGTACACACACACACACACAAATACACATAGCTGTTCCCTGAACAGTGCAGGGGTTAAGAGCACTGACTTCCTACACGGGTGAAAATCCCCACGTAAGTTTTGACTCTCCCCAAACTTAACTACTCATTGCGTATTGTGAACTAGAAACCTTACCAAGAACGGAAGCAGTTGATTAACACATATTTCATGTTATATGTATTATATACTGTATTCTCTCTATAAAGTAAGCTATAGAAAAAATGTTATTAAGAAAATTATAAGGAAGAGAATATATATTTACTGTTTATTAATGGAAGTGGATGATCATAAATGTCTTCATCCTCGTCATCTTCAAACGTTGAGTACACTCAGAAGGAGAAGGAAGAGGAGGGGTTGGTCTTGCTGTCTCAGGGGTGGAAGAGGGGGAGGAGGTGGAAGGGGAAACACGAGAGGCAGGCACATTCAGTGCCATTTTTATTGAAAAATAATTCCACGTGTAAGTGGACCTGTACAGTTCAAATCTGTGTTGTTCAAGGGTCAACTCTATATATTCCCTTTGGCTGTGATATAGCTTTAAATATGTGTGTGTGTGTGTGTGTGTGTGTGTGTATGTATGTGTGTGTGTATATATATATATATATATCTCCAGATCATTTGGCTTTAAGAAAGAAGATGGAAGTCTTTCTGGTGTTTATTACATAATTAAATAAATATTTAACCTTCCCAGTTAATAAAAAAGACTGAAAAAACAAACAGAAAAACCTTTGTCACAATTAACATAATTATCAGATAGATCAGAAACCCATTGCATTTTCTGATATTCATGTTTCCATTTTTAAATCTGCTTCTGTCTTTAAGGCAATAATATCTCCAAATTATATTTCTGCTACTGCTGTAGAAACTGTAACAAATTCAGTCCTATGTGAAATCAATAAAAGCTGCATTCAGTTGGGTGAAATACAAGGGCAAGGTCTCTTTGTTCTTGAAATGAGACTGAAGGATGATTTTCTTCTGGAGATTAATATTTATGTTTATATTGTCCAGACTAGAAACAACCTGCCAATAATCAATTGATTTAAAGCTAAATGATAAAGACTAAAAATTGGTCTGTTCTTGTGTGTTGAAGAACAGTGCCTTTCTTTTGTATGAAAATTGCATTTGTTGAAGTGATTTAACTAATGACAGATTTAGTTTGGAACATGTATTTTAAAACTTGTAAGCATTTCCATGGGCTGAAAATATTTATACTTTTATCATTTACTGGCAGGTCATGAGCCACACAGGTATTTATAGAATTGACAACACTTTTCCATTGCCTTGTTGAGTTATGCAAACTTGGCATGGATCTGGGCGTGTGAATGATAGAAATAGAGTCAAAACACAAAGGTTTCCAGATTTTCCATTACTGCAAAATACAATTTTTTTAAATTAAAATGAAACATGATTGGGACATTATTTCAACTGATAGTGAATAAAAATTTTTCACTCTGATAAATCAAGGACAGATGACATGATGTTTTTCAAAAACAATAGAAGACACTTAAACTAAAATTGGGAATTTTCCATAGGATTAAAATGCCTGCAAATGCAAATCTACGATCACATTCTATCTAGGCCTGTGTTATCTTTTTTCCATTGTTCATTTACTAAATGCGTGACCGTGTGTAAGTGACTCAACTTCTCCATTCCCGAATTGCCTTATTTTTCCTGAATTTAAAAAATGGGAAAAATTAGAATCTAATTTTATATTTGCCCTTAGGGACAAGTGAATTACTACATATAAAGTAATTAGCAGAGTGTTGGGCACATAGAAAGTACTCAATAGATATAAGCTACTTTTATTAATTATTCCAATCCTGTTCCCCTTATAAAAGCATAAAAGTCATGCATATTGCCTTGTAATCTTTCTTTCATGGTTACTTATTGTGTGAGCCTAATTACATCGTAACTACCTTGATGGTAAAGCTTTTGTCATATTCTTCTTTGATATTGCTGATGAATTGGTAAAGACGCAATTCGTTGTGTAATGGGGCAAGTTTTGTGGATCCAAGATTACATTAAGGATTCACCAACATGTACACTGAGTTTCCTGTGTCAGAAGGCACAGTGTAGAGAATGAAACAAACAAAAAAGAGTTCACGTATTCAGCAACCTGCCGTGTTGTGGCATGTTAAAATACCACTATGCTTTATGGAGCAGAATTTTGCAAGCTGTGTTCTATGGGATCTTGTGTCCCAAAAATATTAACAAGTCTCCACTCCAAGCCAAAAAATTCTATGGTCCAATAATATTGAGAAACCTATAATTAACCTATGTCAGGCTCCTGTAATTCAGAAATTTCCCAAGCCTTTAAATGCACTAGTGTGCGTTGAGATAATTCAAGAAGGGAAGGTAACAGTTTGTAAACCTGCCCCTGAAACCTTTTTAGCAGGGATCCTGTAGAGCATCTTGTGCTCAATATAGTGAACAGCAGGATTTGGGTAGCGCTGCTCGAAGTCTGTGACCGCGACTAGAGGCACAATATTGGGCTTCACTCGTGACTCATTCCATAGTGCCGTGGTGTAGTGTTCCGCGCTAGGAGCTGGGAGGTTTCCCCAATGAAGTATTGAAAACCGAGAATGATTTACACGAAATGAAATAAAATCAAACCAACTCAAGAATGTCCCCCGAAGCCTGTCACTGCCATTCATTTGCATTTCAGTACATTTACTCTGCAAGCGAAAAGCAGGAAGCAACGTGAAACTGAGAGGGATTTTGCTGCACATGTGCGGTCATGCAGCAGGTGTGGAAAATGGCAAAAGGTTTGAGCAGCTCTGGGCTTTTCAGGCGCGCTCTCTTCTTCTGAATGATTCCCTGGGCCCTGTATTTCACTAACTGCTTCTGTTGTCACTCTTGAGCGTGTCTGGGTACAGCTATAGCAAAGCATTTTAATTTTATGACTTTCAGATGTCTTGTTAGTGGGCAAATGAAGTGATAGGACAAGTGGGTTTTGTCTAGTTGCTAAGGGATAAAAATAACAAATGCCTTTATTACTTTGCTGACAATCTATTTATAAATTTCTGGAGGGGATGCCTACAGAGGAAAATACGGATATATTTTGGATATACCTGAGAATTCTCAAGTAAAACTGTGTATTGATAGAATCTGCTTTACAAGACTTTGGTAGTGTGCACAAATATTACTCCTCTACGTAAAGTAAGTTTCAAGCTTGGTTCTTTGATGGCTATGATACAAATGACATTTGGCAAAGGCTATTTGCTCATCTCGTCTTTCGCCTTACTTATACCAAATGGCACAGGAGATTTCCAGATATTGTAGTGCTATCACCTTAACTACACAGGATGGTAAAAGTGGCATTTAAAAATATGTATTTGCCTCAACCAGTGGTAATCTGTAATGGGAATGAGCCCTTAAGGTCTCCCTGTGAAAACTGGGAAAGTTTTCTTTGTCATTGCTCCTAAGGAGCTCTGCTTGGTCTCCAAGTCGGAGAGCAGCTCTTCAGTGACCAGCACATCCAAGCCTTTGACGCCCTTGCCAGCAGTTGGGCCCTCGTGCTGCTGTAAATGGCAATGGGATAGAAAAGTATAGTAGGTACTGGCATGTGAGTGAACCATTCCAGTCAGGCTGCCCTCACCCCGCACACTGAGAAACTGAAAGAGGGCAAAATGCACTCCCCTGATTACACACTTGGCCCTCTCAAGCGCTTTCCCAGAAGAAAATGACAATTTTAAAACTTGCCCAGACTACCGGAAGTTTGAGTCCAAGTGGCTCATCTGGGCACCACTTGTCTCTGAAATATCGACATATTCATTGTTATTCTAAGGGAGTCTAATACCAAGGGAGAGAAGAGGAAGTGGTAAAACAGGGTGACCTGTTGTTTACATAATGCTATGGTATTTCCAACTTCTGCAAACCCACATTTTTTGTTTTTATGAACCAAGCATTGGCATTTGTTTTTATGCAGATGTGATTCATAATATCCCAATATTCTGAGTTTAAAAAGCAGTTTTGTAAACTCTCACACCATTGATGCTGTGGTAATTTGGCAGTTTGTTACAGTAGGAAAAATATCTTATATAGTAGCCCGAGTAGTTCCTTCCACCTTGTACAGAGAATGCCTTCCATCATGCTACTGTTCTTCAGGGTTTGTGTTTTAAAAGGCCCCTCCTTGATGATGATGAAAAAATACCACACAGCTCCAAGAAAGGGTAAATCAAAGTGAAACGAAGGTGGTTTGTTTGTTGATAAGTGTTTATTGATAAGCCCCTCATTTGGAGTGTGCCTGCTTCCTTCTGGCCAGGTAATAATGGTTTACATTTTTTAGTAGCTACATAAATTTGAAACTTTCCAACTTCTACCGTATTAATAGATCATGAGGGGTATGGAAAGAATTTGTGTTCCAATAACCAAAGATGAGATGATAAAAGAACCCACAAATTTTCCACAACTGAAGGTCTTTTTTAGTCAGTAAGGACTTGTAGATGTGTATGTTCCCTCCAGATGTCTGGGGAAAACACAGCTTAGAGAGGAAGATACTTTTATATCTATATGAACACAAAAGACCTGTAATTGTTAATTATTTATTGCCATATTAAAGCCCTTCAACTACATAGTAGAATTACTACTTAGAAATTAAAATAAAGGATTAAAAATTAATTGTCCAGTGTGTTTTGGAGGTGAACATTTTTATAATACATGTTAAAAGTTTTATCAACAGGAATGCTTTTTTTGTTGCTCATTTAATTTATCCTTTTGTCTTACCATTTGGAGATATGAGAGCAGCTAAGCAATATATAAATTAATTGAGCTCTGTAATGAAATAATAGTTTAATTAGTTATTTATAACGTACAATGAGAAAGAAGAGAAAAATTCAGCAGAAAGCCCGACAGCATTTCTACTCTCATTTTGGATTGTTTTCCTATAGGAGCACACATCAAGTGATTTTGTGAACCCCATGACATTTCTCTTTTTTTTACTTTGAACATCATGGCTTAAATTGATATGATTTTACATTTTGACATGTTTGCTCTTTCATTTCTTCTTCACTTTTTAATCATTTTATTTTAAAACAAAACACAGATACAAGTACACTGAAAACACAGATACAGAACATTGAACACTGAATAAAACAAATGTGCAACTTATTAAGTTATCATGAGGCAGGCACCCTTGCAACTGCTACCGGGTCAAGAAATAGGACTAGGCCAGCCCCTCACCACTCTTATTTAGGAGTTCCTTTCTAGCCCCCACCCTTCCCATTTCCCCAAAGTCACCACATTTTTATAGTTTATATGATCTCTTTCTTGCTCTTCTTTATCACCCAGGACATATCCCTAGATCTCATGGTTTGCATTGGCCTGCCTGGGGCCTAGGTCTTTGTCTTAGTTCAGGCTGCTGTCATAGATTGTGTGGCTTCAATGAAAAAGCATTATTTTTCACTGTTCTGGAGGCTGCTCAGAAGTCCATGATCGGGTGCCAGCTGATCTGGTGCAGTCTGGTAAGGACCTGTTTCCTAGTTTGCAAAAGGCCATCTTCTCATTATATCTTCACATAATAGAGGGAGACAGAGAGAGAGAGAAGGAGAGCGCATGTAAGCTCTCCTGTCTCCTTACAAGGATATAAATCTTACAAATCCCTCTATGAGGTCTCCACCCTCATGATCTTATTATCTCCCAAAGTCCCTGTCTCCAAGTACCAGTGGGAACTGGGACTAGGGTTTCAACATATATTTTTGGGAGAATACAAACATTCAGTCCATAGCAGCCTTTTCTTCCCTTCCCTCCCTGCCTCCCTCCCTGCCTCCCTCCCTCCCTCTCTCCCTCTCTCTTTCTTCTTTCTTTCTCCTTTCTTTCCTTTCTTTCCTTCCTTCCTTTCCTTTCCTCTCTTTCCCTCTTTCTTTCTCTCTTTCTTTCTTTCTTTCTTTTTTTCTTTCTTTCTTTCTCTCTCTCTCTTTCTTTCTTCTTTTCTTTCTTTCTTTTTTTTTTTTTTTTTTTACAGAGTCTCGCTCTGTTGCCCAGGCTGGAGTGCAGTGGCGCTATCTCAGTTCACTGCTGCCTCTGTCTCCTGAGTTCAAGCAATTCTCCTACCTCAGCCTCCTGAGTAGCTGGGATTATAGGCATGCATGGCTAATTTTTGTATTATTAGTAGAGTCCGGGTTTCACCATGTTGGCCAGGCTAGTCTGGAACTCCTGACCTCAGGTGATCTGCCCGCCTTGGCCTCCCAAAGTGCTGGGATTACAGGTGTGAGCCACTGTGCCCGGCCCCATAGCAGTCTTTAAAGTCTCTTAGAATCTACAATTTTCCCCATATTCTTTTATTTCCATGCAATTTATTTGTTAAATAAATTGGGTCATTTTTTAAAGTTTTATTTTGACTTTTACAAAAGACAGAGTTAGTGGCCGGCCGCGGTAGCTCATGCCTGTAATCCCAGCACTTTTGGAGGCCGAGATGGGCAGATCATGAGGTCAGGAGATCGAGACCATCCTGGCTAACACGGTGAAAACCGGTCTCTACTAAAAATACAAAAAATTAGCCAGGCACGGTGGTGGGTGCCTGTAGGCCCAGCTACTCTGGAGGCTGAGGCAGGAGAATGGCATGAACCTGGGAGGCAGAGCTTGCAGTGAGCCGAGATCGTGCCACTGCACTCCAGCCTGGGTGACAGAGCGAGACTCCATCTCAAAAAAAAAAAAAAAAAAAAAAAAAAGAAGACAAACAAAGTTAGACAGGAGGAATAAGTTCAAGAGATCTATTGCACAGCATGGTTACTATAGTTAATGACGAACATACTGTATTCTTGAAAAATGTAAGGAGAGTGAGTAAGTGTTCTCACCACAGAAATAACCATGTGAGGTAATGGACTTGATAATTAGCTAGATTTAAGCATTCCACAATGTATATGTACTTCAAAGCATCATATTCTATATGATAAATACATACTACTTTATCTGTCAGTTAAATTTTTTATATTTAAATTTAAAAACGTCATTAAAAAAAATAAAGTCAAAGTGTCCAAACAGCACAGGTGTTTTCTTTTTAGGAGGTGTTTTGTAATTTTTCATTTAGGTTCTGGTCTTCCCCACCAGAGAACCTCCATATTTCAGTTCTATTTGGATAGACCAGCACGCTTGAATCCAAGCATTGCCAACGATGGAATATGGAATTCATACAGAAAGGCTGGTGATGCCTGCTCACACTTGTCATTGGAGAGGACTGGTAGAATAGAGAGGGTATTCCTTCTGAAATTATTTACAGTGTGGTCCATTTCACATACAAACAGTCCCAAGAGGTTATCATTCAGAAAGCAGGGTGAAATATACAAGATTCAAAGGGCGGAAGTCAATCGAGATATATGAAAGTCTCTAGATAGTTGGGCTCTATGTCTCAGGAAAGAAATGGGAGCAGGAAGTTCTATTTTGGCATCTTTTCTGTACCAAGCTGTTTTCCAAGTTTTGACACTTTTCTACAACCATGTGAGTTAAGACTTAATAGCCCGGTTTTGCAGAAGAGGAATCTGAATCTGTTTCTTAACAAGAAATCACCTCCTCACTGGACTCCTGTTTCTATGTATAATCCTGTGTTAACCTGAATCAGATAATGCCAAGTCAGCGTCCTTTGCACTTACAGTCCAGACTCCTTCGCGTGGATTCTGGTCCACAGGATGGAGGTCTGGCTGCTGCCGGTGTTTCTGCTTTCAATGGCCCCTCCCACTCATGCCCGGCCTGCTGTGCTGTACCCTCACTGGCCTTTTTGCTGCACCTCAGATACAAGCTTGTCCAGCAAGATGAAGAAAGACATACCTTGGTAGTCTCTAAGATTCATATTTTCTCCTTTAAGGGAAGTCAGCATGCAAGACCACTTTGGCGGCCTCTGCATTTGCTTTTTCTGCTCTCTGGAACACTTTGCTGACACAATTTGCTTCGCTGGATCTTACATCTCTTTCAGGCCTCAGCTTAATTGTCACTTCCTCAGAGAACTTCCCTGCCCACTCAATCTACTTAGGCTTTTTCCTGTAATTATCTCCTCCACTTATTCTTTTTCCTCTCTGGCACTTATCAACACTCTAATTATACATATATTTATTTAATGTCTATCTCTTCTACCTGACCCTGAATTACCTGAAGATGGCATGTGCCTGCTTTGTTTACTGCGATATCCCTCATGCCTAGCTAACACAGAGCCTAGAACACCAAGGAAGCTCGTAAATATTGGTTGGAATGTAAAATCGGAATGAGGTTCAGAGAGGCTAGATAACTTGTTCAAAGTCACACAGCTTATAAGCATCAAAGCTGGGGATTTAAAAACACACCCGAAAACCCCTGTATTTTCAATACGAATTGGTTTTTCCAAACTGTGTTTCTTGAACACTAGTGTCCTGAGGAATCTTAATAATGTGTCAAGAATAAAAAGGGATCCGTGTTCAAATAAATTGTGGATGTGATGCAAATGTTTGAAGAAAATTGAACGTATTTCTTTCCTGCAGTATATCCCAGGGATTTTAATATGCAAATGTGCATTGTGACTCTCCAAGAAACTAATATGTTATGCAGCATTTCTCACCAGTGTTTGGCCATGATTTACTTTTTTGCATGAAAACAGTATCTTGTGGGACCACAGTATTCAGCAGAAGCCAGGGTGGGAATCACTCGACTACACCCTGCTCCTCCCCAGGAAGTGGGGAAATAGAAATTTCTATCAGCAAATCAGGTCTAAATATCCTAGTATCTTTTAAAAGTTTTATGCTTTCTTCCGTCTTCTTCAACTATGAATGTGGGCCAGGGGAGGGGGTAATGTCTTAAGAAAACAAGGTTAGAAAGCTGAAGTTAAAGAAAGTTAAACAGATTGTAATGTAAGTTATTGTGGAGAAGACATGAGAGGCATATATTTTTTAAAGTAACAGATTAGAAAATACAAACTAAATAAAGTTAAATGGTTAATAACTTAGAACTGCAAGCATTTTTTCCACTTCAGTATGCATTAAAAATGACTGAGAATGGTCTTAAATGCTGACATCCCTTAATGGAGAAAGTATGAAATTACAAAATAACCAATGTAATCACACCTTAATCTTGTTAAATTGAAACACTGTAATCTACATTCAAATTTCACATATGGTCAATCTTGCAAGAGCTGGGTGGATGAGCCAATGCACTATTCGGAATTTTAAATAGGGAGCCGTTCATACCTCTCCAAAGTCCATTTACTTCTTTATGAAAAATATTTCCCTGGGATGCCAGGTGCAGTGGCTCGCGCCTATAATCCCAGCACTTTGGGAGGCTGAGGTGGGCGGATCACAAGGTCAAGAGATCAAGAACATCCTGGCCAACGTGGTGAAACCTGTCTCTACTAAAAATACAAAAATTAACCGGGTGTGGCGGCACACAACTGTAGTCCCAGCTACTTGGGAGGCTGAGGCAGGAGAATCACTTGAACCCGGGAGGCAGAGGCTATAACTGTGAGCTGAGATCACGCCACTGCACTCCAACCTGGGTGACAGAGCAAGACTCTGTCTCAAAAAAAAAAAAAAGACTAACTAGATAGGAATCTTATGGAAGAACTTGAAATCTAAGATAGTGGTCACTGATGGGTTATAGATGCTTTTGAGAATACATTATATTCTCAAATATTCAAATATATGTTGGACTTCTAGGCATATATTCAAATATATGTTGAAACATATAAGTCGGGCACGGTGGCTCATGCTTGTAATCCTGGCACTTTGGAAGGCCGAGGTGGGCAGATCACTTGAGGTCAAGAGTTTGAGACCAACCTGGCCAACATGCTGACATGCTGTCTTTACTAAAAATACAAAATTTAGCTGGGTGTTGTGGCACACGCCTGTAATCCCAGCTACTTGGGAGGCTGAGGCAGGAGAATTGCTTGAATCTGGGAGGCGGAGGTTGCAGTGAGCCGAGATCGCGCCACTGCACTGCAACCTGGCAACAGAGCAAGACTCCATCTAAAAAAACAAAACAAAACAAAACAAATCTTCCCTCCTTGGGACTGGGGAAAAAGGCTTCAAGCCAAAACAAACTTTTGTGTAATCGAAATAAAGAAAAGTTTATTTCCAGAACCCTGATACTCATGTCCAATCCTACCATAAAGAAAGCAGAGTGCATTTCAGAAAAATGTGTAACTATGTGAGAGGAAAATAGGTTTCAGCTTTTTCTTGCCAATGAATTATTTCAACCTGTTGAGAAACGTGATTTTTAAGCACAATAACTAAAGTGAAGTAGTCTCATCCATTGCTGACTCAGTGTGCCTCTCAATTGAATAGGTAGAATGTGCTGCAATTTCATTGTCTAGTCATGAAACGTACATTTGGGAGCAGAATTCCAACAGTAGAGATGCCCACTTTAGATTTGAAAAATGGTAGCCCTTTGTTCAGAGGAACCACCAAATAAATGGTTTGTTCACCTCCTGTCTGGTAACCTCCTTTTTATTTCTTCAGAGGTTGGGGATCTCACTCTGTCACTCAAGCTGGAGTGCAGTGGTACAATTATAACCCATGGCAGCCTCAAAACCCCTGGGCTCCGCTGGTCCTCTGCTTCAGCCTCCTGAGTATCTAGGACTACAGGCACATGCCACCACACCTGGCTTTTGTTGTAGTGACAGGGTCTTGTGATGTTGCCCAGGCCGGTCTTGAACTCTTGACTCAAGGGATCCTCCCGCCTCAGCCTCCCAAAATGCTGGGATTACAGGCATGAGAGCGTGAGTCACTGTACCTAGCCAACCCTTCTAAATATGAATACACATTCTTCTCAGATACAGTGAGATAATACTAGAAATACGCATGCTTTTAACAGATTAAAAAAAAATCCTGGAAAGAGAAAACTGGAGAATCTTAATGTTAGAGGAATAAAAGATGATTTGTTTATGAATTATCTGGACTTCTGTATCCTATCCTTTACACGTTGCTTTACTGGGTTTTAACACTTTCACCAGGGACTTGAAATCAGTGCTGCTTTAAATCAGCTCTTCCATGGGGACTGCTGATTATGGTAACCACAGGCTCTGCTATGATGCTCTGACTACAACATTACAGGGAAGATTTGGCTATTTCATTCATTCTAGCAGGCTGTTGCTACCCAGCCAGTCCCTTGTCTCTGGAGTATTTTACTGTATCTATAATAAGACAAAACAAAGGTATTTTGAAGGTTACAATAGACGCAGCCTCCATAGGCATAGTCCTCTGGAGACTTGGAGGGAAAGACAGATGAGGCAAAGGAGCAGTCTCCAAATCCTCTGTGAACTGCATGCTCATACCAGAGCCCTCCACGAGCCTTCACCTACGGAGAACTTCCAGGGTTTTTCTGCAATTGCACATCCACTGCCCTCTGCTTTACTGCGTGAGTGCAATTGCATTAAGTGTACTAGAAAAAGTAAACCCTTTTTTTCCAAATCAGAAAACTGTGTGTCCTAGTGTGGCAAGAACCCCAGCTTAAAATAAGAACATCTCTCATCTCAGTTTTGAATGAGACAGAGAAGGAACAAAAAGGCATAAAGACAAGAAGCCACCAAAATGAGATTTGAAAGACATCTGTTTCAGTCGAGGACCAGATTCCCATGCAGTAGTAGGTGAGCTGCTTTACCTCTCAGACCCTTAGTTTTCTCTTCTGACAAATGGGGTGGTTTGGACTTCAAATTTTACTGTAAGGATGTGAGAGATTATCTAATGATATAGCTTCACTATAGATGTCAAGGCATGCAGCCAAGTATGGAACTTCAGACTCAATTTTTGAATTGAGTGAATGTGCTCTAATATTCTTGCTACTATGTTCTGAGGCTAAAATTTCCTATTGTTTTGAGCTTACATAAGCTGACCTCATTTACTATGGGAACATTATAAGTATTTAGGAATATGAGGGTAAGCACCATAGAAAGAATAATTCAATCTAGATGTGAGAGGCTCTTTTTTTAAGCTTCATTAACTGATAATTATGTGAGTGCAAAACAATGCCCTTACTGTTTGATAAATGAATATTAGCCTCATGTCATGCTGATAAAAGTCATGAGCAGAAATAGACTCCTCTGCATTTGGGGGACTTTGTTATCTTGATGCTAATGGATTATGTTCATTTTATATAGATAGATATCTCAAATCTCGAATGACTCAGCAGGACCGACTTAAATTAGATTTGTCAATCCATACTCTGCTTATTAGTGTGTCCTGAATATCTTGATGGCAGTCTTACATTACAGTGTGTACTTCACATAATTTATCTATCATGACCTAAAGATTTCGATGATAGGAGAATTTGATTGATCATTAAAATCATGATTATGTATTTATTTGAAAGTATAGCATTGTGGTTTTATTTCCCCCCAAAAGTATTCTCAGAATCAGCAATATGAAATAACTTATTAAAATCTCTTTACAATGTATGCTCTTTTGGAGTGCATTGAATATTACTTCTTTGTAGATATTAGCTTCTTATAATGGAGAGTTGTATTCGTCTGAGTAGGCAGCAGCTATAATAAGTAACCTTCAAATTTCAGCAGCTTTACATAATGAGGGTTTACTTCTTGCTCATGTCACAGTTCAAATGCACACTGGTGGGAGTGGAGAGCAGAGAGAAGCATTGGACAGGGAATTGGTTCTGCCCATCAGAGTCGTGCAGTGACCCAGGTTTCTTCTGCCTTGTGGCTCCACCCCTCTCTAGGTCCCTGAGGTCTTATTTATTCAGTAGGTGGCTAGAAAAGGGGAGTAAAAATTATAAATGAGATGATTTTCTTACTTGGCTCAGTGTGGAAATAGTGGGATTAATTTCTACACACTTTCCATTGGCTGAATCTCTGACATGAGTATGCAATCTAGAAGAGAGGACACCAATGTCAATCAGCACTGACTGTCCCCTCCACAAGATCTAGACACCAAATCGAGGATAACTAAAGATAGGTTTGGTGAACGCTTAATACACAAAAATCTTATTCTGACCATAAGAGATCAAGGTATGATTAAGGTATAATAAGATCAAGGTAAAATAAGACCAAGTAAGGTATACAAATAATTATACCATAAGATGTATGAAATATAGGTACAAATCTTCACTGACCACCATTGTCAGTGAAGATAATAAGACAAGATGTATGAATAATCATACCTTTTATAAAAGATTATGGCTATGCATGCAGAAAGCTATAAATACTGATTAACAGAGGGATAAAGTCTAACAATTTGGGAGGACTGGGAAATTGTCTTGATGTGATGGTACTGATATTGGGCTATATATTCAACAACCAGAATTCTAGATTGCTTCTGTCATTTGCTTGCTGCAAAATGCTGAAAAAGTTTCTGAACCTCAATTTTTTCGTACGAATATTCATATATTCTCACATATAAATATCATAAGACCATATGAAGGGGGATGTTCAAATTAAGTCATGAATAGGGAAAGCTTTTGTGAATGATGGTTCAAATATCCAATTAAAGTAACTGCTGTTACTATTATTTTTTAAATTCTATGTACACAGGCAAGGCTTACATTTATAAAACATTGTTCAGCACACATACACATACAAACACAGACACATCTGCACACATCAAACACACACAAACATCCAGGTAGTAAGAAAAGAATTAAATGCTTTATTTTTTTGATCTTCAGAATGAAGTTGAGAGTCAACGCCTGCATATTTGGTTTCTCTGGTCACTAATACATCTTGCATCTGTGCTAGTTTCATAACCCGTCCTTGGAAAGTAGCATCAATTATCTGTGTCTGTTCAGGTAGGCTGGTTGTGGGACTCTCTGTCCTTTCTGGCTTATAATATTGTTAAGAGCTTCAGAAAAATGAAATTTGTGGAAATGTTTTTTAAACTGTAAAAAAAATATGTATATATGGACAGGAGATTTATTATGATTTTGCCTAGTTTAAGTACCAAATGTCTATCCAGTTAGTTTGGGTCATCACTGTAAAAAATTATTTAAATCACACCTTTACATACCCTTTTAGCCAAAAATCTAGTGTGCTTTAAATAACACATTAAAGCAGCAAGCGTAAAGAAGTCATTTAATATCTGGCATCCATTATTTTTGTTAACTTTGTTTTTACTGATCTCTAAATACCCAGGCTGCCTATTCTCAATAATATTATAATGTTCCATTCTCATAAAGTGACATTCTTTTGTTGGGGGGGTGCAGGGCACAGGGAATCAGAGAATAGGTATTTCTCAGGAATCTCAAACCTACCTTGGGTGGTCCTCAGAGCCTAGGATCAGTCTAGCCACGTACACATTCCAGGGACTAGATGAGCAAAGCCATATCACGCTTTGGAACCTGGCCCCAAATTCCTATAATTGGCAAGACCAAACCTTCCTCCTCAATTCTTCACTTTCAAGCTGTGGCTACCTGGATGACTGTCCTAGAAAAATGCTTGGCCGACAAGTTGTCAGAGTTAACATCTAGGGAGGTAGAATGACAATTCTTTAGCTGACATTATTGACTTAGAGCTGGGAAGACACAAAGGCATAGTTTTTCGTTTTATGTTTTTTGTTTTGGATCAGCAAGTCCCACCTGTAAATTCTGACAAACCATGGTGTCTTCGATTGTCTAGGAGACTATAGAGAAATTCACAAGATAAAATTAGATTATCTTTGTAATGATAACTCTACGATGTATGTGACTTTTATTACGGTCAGTTCCCATTTGTCCAAGCCCCAGGCCATGCTCTGTGTTGTTTCTAAACTGGAAATGGGATTGCTGAATCAAGTTCAAACACGTCGCAGCATTGATCCCCTCTTGATCCCTCCCCTGTCATAAACTCAGCTTGGGATCACTCTTTCTGGTAGTTACCCACGTTCCCAAGCGTTTCCACTTTCTTCACCCACTTTTAGAAATGGCTTTTGCTTCTTCAGCCACCTGGAGAATGACTACTCATTTTTCACAACTCACATTAAAAATTCCTGTCTCTGGGAGGCCTGCCAGGATGCACCAGGCAGAATGAAGACTGTCTTATGTGTGATCACATAGCACGTTATATGCAGGACTATTGCAGACTTCAGCCAGCATATTGTGACTGTCTCACTCCTTTGTGTTCCTCAAGCAGATTGTGAGCTCCTTAAGCACTGAGATGACATTTTAGTTTTGCATCCCCATAGCCCAGCACCTGCCCTGGCACTTTGTAAGTATTCAGAAAACACACAATGAATGAAGGAATGAAGGAATGAATGAGTGAATGATTGTCCCTCTTAGAAGAAGCAGGAGAATTATAAGACAAAGCGATAGACAAGGTGCCTACTCTGAAAAGTTAAGCATTACACATTGAGACCCACACTTTGAATCAAGAGTGGAAAAAAAAAAAAAAAAAAAAAAACAGGTAGTAATTGCAGAGGGAGGGCAGCTAAGCATGTGGCTGCTTTGGATATTTACTCATCAGACCAGACTGAAACAGCCTTAATCAGGGAAAATCAATCTGCCTGTTTTTCAATGTAAGCATAAACATGCTGACAGTAGATGCTGCATAGGTGTTCTGAAAAATCTTACATCAACCTCAAGTTAGTTATAGCTTCATTTACTTTCTGTGTATAAGTTTGAATTGTTTATGCTTACCTGGAAGGGCAAATTTATCTTCTGCAAGCAGTGTTCTATATCATGTCATGCCTGAGGTCAAATGTCTCTTGATGCACAAAATACAGTCCAAATGCTGCCTGAGATTCCATCTCTTCTCCAACTTGATCCAGTTTGCATTCACTATTCTCTATATTCACCAGCTGTCTCAGCAAAAATTGCCCACATGTCTTTCTCCATATCCTGTCACTACCCTTCACAAGTCCTCTTGTTTTCTCCAGCACCAGCATCACCCTGAAACTTCTGTGGTACCACACATGCCAATGATGTCTTCATCCTCTGAATTGTCCTTTTCATTCAAATAATCACTTACTTGTGCTGTCTTCTGCATAGTAAAAGAAATTGTTCAACAGAATTCAACTTTAAATTTTCCATAAGGTTTTGTGTGTTGTTTTCCCAGGCTTATTTTACAGTTACTGATGGAAGGAACTTCGCTTCTTTGTGTTCAGTTGTAGCAGCTAGCACAAGGCCTTGATGATCGTCAGTGTGTAATAAATGTTTGTTGATATTTGAAAATGATGCCTGGGTTTATTTACTTTTTAATTATTTTACTTTATTTTACTTTTTTGAGATGGAGTCTCGTTCTGTTGCTCAGGCTGGGGTGCAGTGGCACAATCTCGACTTGCTGCAACCTCTGCCTCCTGGGTTCAAGCGATTCTCCTGCCTCAGCCTTCCAAGTAGCTGGGACTACAGGCACGTGCTGCCATGCCCTGCTAATATTTTATATTTTTAGTAGAGACAAGATTTCACCATATTAGTCAGGATGGTCTGGATCTCCTGACCTCCTGATCCTCCTGCCTTAGCCTCCCAAAATGCTGGGATTATAGGCGTGAGCCACTGCGCCCAGCTTGATGCCTGGGTTTAATAGTAACAGTAAATTAATCTTCGGAATGGAAGCTTCTGTACAGGGAGATATGGTGCTTCCTTTGGCTAGCTATTTATGAAACTCCACTCCTTTGTTGCTTCCTCTGGGGTCAGAGGAATGGGGTTTAATAAATAGCTAGGGGCTCTGTTCTCTCACTGGCAGTAGATCACCAAGGTGATCAGTTTCAACTCTTTATGTTTTCGTTGTCTCATTGGTAAAATGGGATGGTAGTAACAGTTGTGGAAAGAAAAACATGAAAATAAAATACATGTGAAGGTTATGCTTCATGGTCAGTATACATTAAATATGAGGTACTATTTTAGTGATTTTCTCTTTTATAGGTCCTAGGGCCCAACTTCCTGTGGTCACATCCCAACTCTTCCACTTATGTATGATCTCTTGCCTTGGGCATGTCTCTTAACTCCCAAGTCTCTGTTTCTCTCTCTGTAAAATAATCAAGGCAGTAATACTGTCCTCCCAGTGTCATTCTGAGAAATAAATGAGACTACGCATGTAGCACACTCAGCGGTGTGCACAGACCATAGTAAGCACTCAATAAACAGTCGCTGTGCTCATTGAGATTCCACTTGCCCATGCTGACATTTCCACGAAGAAAATGTTGCCCTTTATCACAATAAATAAATAATTTTTCTGAACGTTAAATCCCAAAATATGTCATATCCCTCTTTGGGCTTTCCTCTTGGTGCCATGGAATAAAAGGAAAAGGTGTTTGTTGTTCCATGCATTTGTTTGATGCAGTTGTTATTTTGTAGGAATGAGCTTTCTGTAAAAGGGTAGTCTTGTCTAAGTGATTTATATGTATCTGATGTAAGCATCACAGCTCTTGACAGATAGGGCCATCTATCACTATACCATGGAAAGTATACAGACATATGGCAGGATACCACTGACCCACGTTTCTTGGGTGTGGTCAGTCCTGATGTCTCCTTCAGTACCTGTGCCACCTACCCACTGAAGAGCTCACACACACTCCTGCTTATGTGAAATGGGTACATCTATTGGCTGGAGTGTTTACATGGAATCCTATTTCTTCTTTCTAGAGAATTGCCTATGCTGATTTTAAGAAGGGATAAGCATACCATAGAATTCCTTGTAGGAGGATTAACAAATAGGTTTCTTTTGAATTCCCTCTCAGGAGAAAAATGTACAATCGAGTTGTTACCTCTATTCTAATCTAGTCAAGCTTCATTGGTTTGCAGGTCAATCTCAAAATAGGATTTTGTTTGAATCTCAGATACAACAAAGCAAACTCCTGCATAAATGCTAGCTAGGTATGGTGTATGTGTGTGTGAAGTTCCTCATAAGAAGACAAAAAAAGTTGTTTTGGCCAAACTCAGTGTATAAACTCTCTGGGATAGTGATATGCCTCTTATGACATTTAATATATTGATTAAAGTCACTAAAAACTTATCTACCAAATTTTCATGGCACATGTTTGAGACACAGCATGCTTAAGTTTCTATATGACACTCTCACTGGGAATTTTATGTCAAGACATAAAAATCCATTGACATAACATTAGGTCAGTTTTTTGTTTTTATTTTGGTTTAATTTATACCTTTAAAAGTTGATCTTTAATCCCTCTTCTTTTTCCGTTGAACCCACTTCAGTAAGACTTTTGTTTCTAAACACTTCACCAAAGCTGTGTTTGTCAAGGTCCACAATGAACCTCATAGCTAAATCCAGTGGCCTGTGCGCAGTTCTCATCTTACTTGACCTACCCCAGGATTTGACACAGTTAATCACTCCTCCTAAAACTCTTTCTTCACTTGACTTCTTAGTTATCACTCTTGATCCTCCTCTGGTTACTCCCTCTCAGTATCCTTTGCTGGGGGCTGACCCATCCTCTTCCCTTCCACAGCTCTGTCATGGGTCTTTGTAGCTTCTCTCTCTTGCATTCTCTATCTGGGTGATTGCATCCTGGCCCATGTCTTTAATGCAACTGAATTGCTAATGACTGTTGCCTCTTTGGCTCTGTTCCAGCCACACTAGCCTCTTTCCCTGCCTTGCCTTTGATTCTGTTCCAGCCACACTAGTCTCTTTTCCTGCCTTGAAAATCCCAAATGAACTTCTACCTTTATACTTGATACTCACCATAAATATACGGTTGCTCCCCTGGTAGCTGAATGGCCCCTTCTGTCACTTCCTAGAACATTTAGTTTCCGTTTTCTCAGTTGAGTCCTTCCTGACCTGCCTATGTGTGTGATCTCCATAACATAACCACTCACTCCAATGCTTATTTAATTACTTTTATCAGGCAGGGGCTGAACAGGAAACAGAGGGCACACTGTTAAGGGTTTTACAGAAGAAAGGTTAACAAAGGAAATGCATATGAAGGTATAGGCAGGTTAAGGGAATTGACAAGGAATGGTGAACTACTCAGGAATGAGCAACCATGAAGCAGCTGTGTTCACCTCCAGGACTGAAAAAACAAGCGAAGATAACTATGTTACCCAAGACTGTTCGCAACCTGGAGCTATGAAAGATGAACTACTCAACAGGAATGTGGCTGGGGAAGAGCACAGCCACTTCCAAGAAGGACCATGAAGACCCAAGGGAGACAGAGGGAGAGGAAGATCAACTGAGAAGAAATACCCTTGACTTTCTCTTTTGCCTTCTGAACTCTTTCTATTATCTTCCATTGGCTGAATCAATGAAATTCCACAGGGTGCATAAAGGTATCTCAGGTTCAGCTTCCTGCCACCCAGAGCAGAGCAGAAAAAGGTGGGGAATGGATCTAGGGGAGAGAACAAAGACAAACTAATAAAAGATGTTTGTAAAGGCTTATTTTCACTTGGCACTTGGGAGTGTGACATTCTACCCTGCATGGATCATGACAAAATCAGCATTAAATGTTCTTGCCTCCTTTTTGATAGGGTAACCTCTATACCATCCAAACTAATGTTGGTTGAAGTCATGACTAGTCATTGTGTCTTCTCCAAACAGCAGGAGTGGTGTTCACAGTGTTTAACAACCAGTGTGACACAGGCACAAAGGTCAGAACAGTAACCCAACAAATGAGAGTAATGTGCAATACTGGGTCCAAAAGGGACCATTTGGAAGAGATGCTACAATGTGAATATTTGAAAGGGGTGATCTTTTCTTTTCCAAGGACATCTGAGAAAATTGTGCCCTTATATCCAGGAACCCGTGTGATCTATTCATAGGCAATGTGGTGAACTTGATGGAAAAGGCATCTCATTTAAACCTCCAACAACTCTTCTCTGTTTTCTTCATTTTCAGATTTGGAACCTAAGGTTCAATTAAGGTCATTTTGCCTAAGACCACTTATTTATCTGTAGTGGAGCTGGGACTGACACCCAGACTTTCTGACTCCAAAGCCCCAGCTCTCAACTAGTCTTGATATTAAGACTGCCTCCCAGATGGAATAGTGGAGGATTTAAGAACAGAAGCTGCATATTTCGAACTTCTTATGTTTTTTATTTTTCTTTCCTCATTTTCATATTTTTTTTTCCAGAGGCAGGGTCTTACTTTTGCCTAGACTGGAGTGCAGTGGTTCTGTGCCTCTAATTCTTGGGCTCAAGCAATGCTCCTGCCTGAGCTTCCAAGTAGCTGGGACTACAGGCACATTCCAGTATGCCTAGCTATATATATATATATATATATATATATATATATATATATATATATTTTTTTTTTTTTTTTTTTTTTTGAGACGGAGTCTGGCTCTGTCGCCCAGGCTGGAGTGCAGTGGCTGGATCTCAGCTCACTGCAAGCTCTGCCTCCCGGGTTTGCGCCATTCTCCTGCCTCAGCATCCCGAGTAGCTGGGACTACAGGCGCCCGCCACCTCGCCCGGCTAGTTTTTTTTTGTATTTTTTAGTAGAGACGGGGTTTCTCCGTGTTAGCCAGGATGGTCTCGATCTCCTGACCTCGTGATCCGCCCGTCTCGGCCTCCCAAAGTGCTGGGATTACAGGCTTGAGCCACCGCGCCCGGCCCATTTTTTATTTTTTATAGAGATTGGGTCTCACTGAGTTGCTCATGCTGGTCTCAAATGAGCTTTCATTTTTTAAATGTTTCAATAATCACTGGGAAAGTCTATTCTCTTTTTATTTCCTACAAGATTTTATCTTTCAAAAGTACATTTGGATTCATTCCTGAATTTGGCTAAAATCTAAAGCAGGGTCTGAAGGTACCGTGTGTTTCTCCTCCTTACCACATCCATTATCCAAACTCTGTATACAAAAGGCACCTAAAATATACATGTGAAATGTCTGAATAAAATTCCTTCTTACTTAGGACTGTGGTGTTAGGCTCAGCATTCCAAAGCGTGAATAGTCATAGCAGGTGACACATAAGGTTGTTCTGACACAGGTACCTATGAGACATAATTGCTACATTTTACCTTGGACTGTGCTCTTATTTTTAAAACTATAGGCCACTTGTATAAAACAATCAGCAAACCTGAATTTCCTTACTTGCTGTGTTCTTTCTACTTTTCTAAACCGCAATTTCCTGTTTCCCCTTTCTCTGCTTTACTACTGTCAATAGAATACCAACAAGAAATTACTCATTCAAACTCTTCCTTTGCAATAATTATTTTGAATCCTTAAATCCTGACCCATACCTGCAGAGGTGCCCAGATGGGCTAGGCTACCTGTGTGGATAATTGGAAGGCTCCTCTGGGTACCGCTTTTTCCATCACAGATTATAATGTCTTTGTAAAAATGAACAAACTTTGTGGGCTGGAAGAAGCAAAGATGATTATTATGACCAGGAGCATGTTGGAACCTTGATTTTTTTGGTGTGTGTACATCACACTTGTCTGCCTAAGTTAATGAAGGAAGAGTGAAGACTTACTTATCATTTTAATACAGTTTTGAGTTTCTCAAGAGAGAATTTCTCATTTGTCTCAAGGTGATTTGAGTGAGTGTGTGTGTGTGTGTGTGTGTGTCGGTGTGTAGGGTGTATTCAGGTTGTCCAGATGATAAATAGTGCCCTAGGTAAGTTGCGGGCTATATATGTAAAAAAATAGAAGTAATATTGCAATGGGAAGTTTTCAGATAAAAGTAGAATTCAATTTTGTTTTGAAAGGCTATGATGAATGTTAACCACTTTTTTGCTGAAATTCTTTTCCAGACACATCTTAATCTTTTAAATGATCCTTATGTGGTTTTTAATATAAAATACATAATAATGTAGATAAATTCTGTTATTAATAACATTTGAGGGAGCGATTTGTTCTTCATTTCCTTTTTCCACTCCCTTGAAATAAAGACAGAGCTATGGTGTGCAAGGCTGTAATGTGAACCGAGTTTTGTAGTTTTTTTTTTCCTTGTTCCTGGAGTTCTACAACTGAGAAAATTATTTCCCTGGTTTTCTCACAATGAATTTCTGCATGTTTCATTCAAAACAACAATAATGGAAACATACCCTGCATGTAATACATCTAAACACCCACAAATAAACAGTGATTGAGATTAATGCACCTTCAGCTTGTGCTTATTCTTATGCACTTATGTAGGCATGAAGATTTAATTTTCCCTGTCGCATGAAGCAAATACCATCTCTTATGTGGCAGATTTGTTTTGGGGCTCTCTCTCGTACCCTTATTTCCCACATTGCTGTTTTGACATAGTATTAGCCCATTAAATACTTTCATGAAATACTGAAGAACAATAATTAGTAAATAGAATGAACACATGAAAAGTTTCATTTTGTACCCAATGTAAGTAGTATAGATGTCTTCTTGCTTTGTTTTAAGTTTCTTTTTATTGTACATTTTAAGGTGTACAATATGAAGTTTTGATATGCATATAATGAGCACTTCAGTCAAGCAAATTGACATATCCATCACTCTTCATAATTACCTTTATGTGTGTGAGATAAGAGTACCTCACATCTACTTTTCGCACATTTTCATGATGCAATACAATATTATCAATAATAGTCACCACACTGTACATTAGATCCCTAGACTTACACATCCTAGATAATTGCAAGTTTGTATGCTTTGACCTACTTCTCCCCATTTCCTCCCTGTTATTCCTGCCCCTGGAAACCATGTTGTACTCTCTGTTTCTACGTATTCAACTTCTTTTTTTTTTTTTTTAAAGATTCCACGTATAAGTGAGATCACACAGTACTTTTCTTTCTGTGTCTGGCTAATTTCGCTTAGCATAATGTCCTGTTGATTCATCAGTGGTGTTGCAAGTGGCAGTATCTTTTTCTTTTATAAAACCAAATATTTATGTATATTCACACGCTATAGATACTGTAATTTCCTTATCCATTCATCCATTTACAGGCACTGACGTCGTTTCTGTATCTTGACTATTGCAAAGAATGCTGCACTGAACAAGGGAACACAGACATCCGTGTGGGGTGGTGCTGATTTAAGATGGGGTACTGAATGTCTTTGTCCTTTTAAAATTTTTTAAATATTTTTGTCTTTTGTTCCAGAAATAGTACCCATATTTCTCAGATTCAAAATGTGCCCTGAGATATGTTAACAGCACAGATGTTATATTTATTAGAAAGTTTATATCATCAGTAATTTTAGTTTCAGGTGGCCAGTGGTAACACAATGTTTTTAAGCTTTAAAATGATGTAATACATTTAGCAAGAACTAAGGTGACTTATGTGATCCAAAAGATAATATCATCTCCAATATGGATTACTTTTGTATGTGTAACATTTTGTCACATTCTTTGTCATGGGACTTGAAATGTGAGTCTTTAAAATGTGGTCCCCTTTCTCTGTCATACCGCACATTCAATTAATTGCCAACTCCTGAATTTTCTGTCTTCAATGTTTCCCCTCTCTGCCATCATTTTTATCACTCATTCTATCATCATTCTGATAAAAGGCCCTCGTTTCCTCTGGCCTAAACTCTCACAGTGCTTCTACCTCTTTATCTGTGGTCTGTGGTCTTTCTTTTTGTTTTTGTTTTTGAGACAGAGTCTTACTCTGTTGCCCAGGCTGGAATGCAGCTGCATGCGATCTCAGTTCACTGCACCCTCCATCTCCCAGGTTCAAGCAATTCTCCTGCCTCAGCCCCCTGAGTAGCTGGAATTACAGGTGTGTGCCATGGCACCCGGCTAATTTTTGTATTTTTAGTAGAGATGGGGTTTCACTGTATTGGTGAGGTCGGTCTTGAACTCCTGACCTAAGTGATCCATCCACCTTGGCCTCCCAAAGTACTAGGATTACAGGAGTGAGCCACCGTGCCCAGCCGTATCTGTAATCTTTCTCAAATCAAAACCTTTCCACAAGGTTGCCAGATGACTTCATAAAGATGTGAATCTCTAAACATTGAGAATCCTCACTGGACTTCAAATTAACAGCAAATCCCTGATGATATTCTCTCAGTGAGGTTCTCTCCTATTCTTTCAAGCTGATCTTCTAGAATATTCTCTGTAGGAACTTGACATTCTCGCCCAACCCAGTTATTTCTGAATGCGTCTTTTGTGTATGTCTGAAACTTTTTGTTGTTGTTTTCTTTTTTACCCAACTTGTGCTTCGTGACTAAACATAGCCCTTTACTTTTGTGGAGCCTTTCTTGAACCATCAGCCAGGTAGGGCTGAGCTCCTGTTCCCCAAACTCACTGAGCTTTCTCTGCCATTTTATCATTCTATCTAACTGGGCTGTGCATTACAATGACTTTAATTAATGAAATAGATACTATTTATCATATGCATATTATCTAGAGGTTTGCAATTGTGATCTTATTTATTCCTCTACCAACTTAAAAAGGAAGGTATAAATGTAGCTTAGCAGGATTGATCCTATGCTTCCAAGTAATGTAGAAGTATCACACGGGTGAATCATGCTGACTTTCATATCTCTGTGCTTTGCAGTGGCCTCAATTACAACCACTTGTATTTAGTACTTCTTTACTCTTTCAGATTTTATGCCCCTTGAGGACAGGGCTTACTCTTGCTCATAATTGTATCTTCCACGTAAGGTGCTTTTTGTGTAGTTTTATACTTTCCCAAAACTATAAAAAAGATATCAACGTAATAACTAAGGGGAAAATAACCTATTAGGATGGAAAATAAAGCAGTCTCTATGTGACCCCCATGGTTTAATCTGGATGGGGAACGTGGATAAGGGATATATTTTTAATATCGTTTCTTCTCACTTTCAGAGACCTTAGGTACCTTGACCTGAGAATTTTATCTGGGACAAGGCAAAGAAAAACTGCAATGTCAAAGCTTTTCCGAGTTCCTAGTATTGCTGAGGGTGTCGACCTATGGCAGCTGGCTCTTTAGTTAATCACATTAATGATGCTTTTAGTTTTAAAAATAAGAGCCAGGTGTAGTCCAATCAAGGAAAGTTGAGACAAAGGGGAAATGAATTTGTTCTATGAGTTAAAAAGGGCTTTTTTCCTCCAGTTTTTCACCTGACAGCCTAAGCCTAAAAGATTTAACAATGGTGTTTGTACTTAATGGCTAGTAATTATGTAGTACAGCATTATTTGAGGCAAGTACACATATAAGAAAAAAAATTAGACTACAAGACAGTCACCAGTAAGGGAAATTGGTAATTATACCGAAATCCAAAACTTCCTCTTTAAAGATCTCCTGTGATGATGGAGAAGGCCAGTTGTTTGAGTCCCAAAATGTCATACCCAACCTGAATTTCAATCCCTTGCGGGCAGTTTGCTTAGAGGCAGAAAACACAGTTCTCTGCAGACCCATCCTCATTTATTTGCATGTATTCCCTGGTAGGTTCGCTGTTGGCTTTTGTCAAATAATGTCGATTCTTAAATCAGGTATTAGAAGATACAAAAGTGCCTTGGTCTTATCCTAGGGGATAGGATGGGTGTCAAGACTCAGAGAAAGTTCAATTCCAATGAGAGACATATTTGATGGGAGAGAGGACCAGAGGGAGATGGCCACCATATTCGTGTCAGGGAAAGCAGTTGACATGTGGCCTGAACGATAATAGGGACATGGAAAAGGACTTAAATCAGTTGTACTGTCATAAGGCCCTATAAATGAATCTGTATTACTTGTCATTAACTTTGCCTGAATGGCGAAGTGAGCTCTATTTAATTAAATGAAAACCTCAGTACTCTTATTAGAAAAGAAGAACTACAGCAGGTCCATATGGTCCCTTCAATGAAACATGCAAAGCCTCAAAGTCTCAGGCCTGAGCAGCCTCAGCTGCCGCCTATTAACATGAATGGTAACAGCATGATCATATCCTCAGACCTTATAACATTCATAACCATAGAGTTGTAATTTTACTCTTACAGTGACAAATGAGAAATTATAAACATTTAATTTGGAGGGAAATTTAACATATTATTCCCTAAGTCCACTTGGCAAGTGAAGGAGGCTATTAATATAAACTCATTACATTGCAGTATTGCATCCCTACAATCACAAAAGCTGGCTTTTTAAAATCACAAGTGACAAGTTGAGGTGGAAGAAATTCTGCATTTATACGCCTTCTGTCAAAGTGAAGCATCTTGGACAATGCATACACCTGTCTGAATGTCAAGACCTATGCCCTCGGACTTCAGGGTGTTTATACATTTGGCTTTCAAATTGGAAACTCCACATTAAAGCATCCAGATTTTCTCTGGCTTTATTAAAGCAGCTCCAGAACAAGGTGAAGGAAGTGAGTTTCTCATCCTGGTCGGGGCTCTTGGTCCGTAACTGTGCTTTAGTGCACTCTCCCAGTGGGTAAGGATGGAGTGTTAGCACAGACAGCAGAGTTAAGCCGGAATGTCCTGCGGAGCCTCACCATCACAAAGGGTAATACTACTTTATCGATCCCTTCCACACTGTCTCCCACCGTTGTGTTAAGCCTGTGGCGAGTACAACCTTTACAAAACGAGATCTGGCGATATGACTTACTTTCTAACTTGAACGTGAACTTAAAAAAAATGGATAAAAGCGTGTTTTGTAGGAATGGCATGGTGTTGGCATTTCACAGCGT
The DNA here is from genome assembly GCF_049350105.2 of Macaca mulatta. Classification (NCBI taxonomy): domain Eukaryota; kingdom Metazoa; phylum Chordata; class Mammalia; order Primates; family Cercopithecidae; genus Macaca; species Macaca mulatta. Next base: position 176,025,654 of record NC_133411.1, read on the forward strand.
AAATGATAAAAATAAAATCAAAGTCAAGTATCTCAACAGAGGGAAAAAAGTCACATTGAGACTTGCACACACGCATATAAAATGGGGCCACATTCTTCCACTTAAAGCAGAAACAGCTTCATTTGCTCATGTTCTATTGAATTATCCAGCCTTTTCTTGTTACCTTAAGAAAGGCAACATTGTTAGCATATATTTTTAGAGATTCAATGCTCATTTTCATTTCAGACTTTATGAACATACATCAATGAGGTTAGGAGAGGTTCCATATGTTTAAATTGAGACAAATGGATTGATTTTCCCCCAAATATTGATGATTTATAAGCTGTTATGCTTTGTGATTTTTTTTTCTCTTAATAAGGCATTCCACTCTCAAGGAGTTAAAAAAGAAAAAAAAGCATTTTCTGAAAGCTACATGGAAACATGTTTTTAATTGGCACTGTCCTCATCCTTCCAAGGATAATAGGAAAAAGCTTCTACTTCACCGCTTGCATGATTTTTGATTTTACCTTTGTTTGTCACGATGCAGAATTAAGGGGGAAAAAATTGGCCGTGAGGTACCTTTTAAAAAGGCTTTCCCTTTCATTGTACGTACTAATGGGATGAGAGAGAAGTAAAAGACAGATTTATTTTTATGTTTAATCAAGTCCTATAATTATTGCATTGTGGTTACTGCTTTGAGCATTACATTTTCAGTAAGTAATTTATCAGCTACATTCCTTTTTATTTTATTTTATTTCATTCTGGAGAGGATTAACAGTTACTATAGGATTTATACGCGGTAGGCATTTTTCCCCTTTAGTAAATAAGGCTTATTGGTGGCATAGGTTTCCTGAGCCCTCCCCCCCCCAACCCCGGCTCCCCACCGAATTTCTGCTTATATACTTACAACTTTTAGTTTGTAGTTCATTTCTTGACCTGACTTCATTAGGAATGTCTTTATGGCTGATAGGACCATAGAACAACAGAAGAAATTCAGAAATAGATTTACCGACTTTTACAGACTTGTCCACAACTCCGTTTTATCATTGAATGTCTCAGGTCCTTAGGAAGCCCTTAGCCCCTGTCAAACCAGTAAGGTTGGTCACTGTGTGGTTTGGGCACAGTCTTGGAGCTGGCATGTCTGGATATAAGCTGCATGTGCAAAGTTTTAAAATAATAAAGATGAACTTTCTTCCAAGCTGGGAGGATAGAAAAGAAGGCTGAGACAACAGAGCATACGTGAAGGATATTCATGGAAAGGCAGGACTTGGCGAAGCTGGAGAAGGAGCCAACCCGGGCCAAAGCTGAGTCCTGTTGGTACTGTTTGACCTGGTTCTGGTTCTTTGGCTGTGTCCTCCCACTTCCATTCCTCCCAGCCCTTTTCAGAGTAAGTGCTTCCTTTTTTTTTCTTTTTTGAGACGGAGTTTCACTCTTGTTGCCCAGGGTGGAGTGCAGTGGCGTTGTATCTTGGCTCACCACAATGTCTGCCTCCCGGATTCAAGCAAATCTCCTCCCTCAGCCTCCCGAGTAGCTGAGATTACAGGCATGTGCCACCACACGGGGCTAATTTTGTATTTTTAGTAGAGACCGGGTTTCTCCACGTTGGTCAGGCTGGTCTCAAACCGCTGACCTCAGGTGATCTGCCTGCCTCGGCCTCCCAAACAGAGTAAGTGCTTCTTTACAAATCCTTCTCTCTCCCTCCTTTTCTTGGCTTTTCTTCATTCTTCCTGGAGAAAGAAATTGCCCCAGCCTGACCTGACCAGTTATCTGTAGACCAGTTGAATTTTGCTGTCGGAAGGCAGCAGTTGCCCATTGAACAATACAGGGGTTAGCGTCACCAACTTCACCTTGCAGTTGAGAATCTGTGTATGGCTTTTGACTCCCCCAAAACTTAACTACTCATCGCTTACTGTTGGATAGAAGCCTGACTGGTAACATCAGTAGTTAATTAACACACGTTTTGTGGGTTATATGTATTATATACTGCATTCCTAAAATAAGGTAAGTTAGAGAAAGGAAATTGTTGTTGAGAAAATCAGAAGGAAGAGAAAATATATTTATTAAGTCGAAATGGATCATCATAAAGTTCTTCATCCTGGTCATCTTCAAGCCTAGGAGGGGGAGAAAGAGGACGAGTGGGTCTTGCTGTCTCTGGGGTGGTAGAGGCTGAAGGGGTGGAGGAGATAAAAGGGGAGCCAGGAAAGGCAAGCACACTGGCTGTAGCTTTTATCTAAAAAAAAAAAAAAAAAAAATCCACATGTAAGTGGACCTATGCAATTCCAACCTGCGTTGTTCAAGGATCAACTGTATTTTGATTCCTCAATCCTAGCATTGCTTTGTTAATAAGGGGAGTCTTCAAGCAGAATAGCACAGAGATGGGCTAGGAATAATCATGGTATGTACTTGCGGAATGATTTTCCTAAAAGATTTTGCAGAAAATTTAGGCACAGCAGTCGTGGTATTTTAGAACCTATGACAACAAAAATGCTGACCTGGTTGGCCTGATTTTCCCTGAAATGAGGTTATTTAAGTTTGTTATAGAAACAAATCTAGCGGTAACCCTTTATTCCTCTGTAGTCTTATTCAAAACTCCTTTTTCTTCTTCCTTCTCACCCTCTCTTTCCTTCCTTCTCTTCATTCTTTCTTTTGAATCAACACAAGTGTTTACATTTCAAAATTCTTCTTTTCCTCGGTTCTCTGGGTTTTTTGTTTTTGTTTTTCTTTTTGTTTTTTTCCCTAGGGAGCAGCTCATTTGTGTGTGTGTGTGTGTGTGTGTGTGTGTATTTTCTTGTTCACATATCCTACCTTTAGGTCAACATGTATAACAAATATATTGCTGAGTAAAGCACAAAATGTTTAAATGTGTCTGGCTCAACATGAGTAAAGAAATGATGCTGCATAAAACAGAAAATATATAAATGAGTTCCTACTTTTTGCAAATAAATATACTAATGAAAATATTAAAATTTCACACAGCCAATTCTGTATGTAATCAAAATTGCGAAGTATGTGGGTTTCAGTAGAGTGAAGGAGAAGCATGTTAAAGTAATTTTTCATTGTAACATAACACATTAAGAATACCTAACTCTTCTATTTTTGCTTTGTTATGAAACTTAAGAAATCTACATATTACATTTTGCCTGAAACCTCGGATTCCTTTAGAAGGGATTTAGAAGTAAAACACTTTTCCTTATCCTCTGTGTCCAGGTACTGTGTGTGGGTAGTCCCTGTTTATTTCTACAAAAAAGGCAAATACGTTTATAAATAGCAGATCTTATTTGAGGTTTTATCCATAATAAAAGTTAAATTAGGAAAGATTTCATAATAACTAATATCCCTATCAAATTCAGTACACAGGTATCATTTGTTTTCTTATTAAAATTTAAATATGTAGTAAAACACTTCAGGTAAACATTATTTTAGCATTTGCTATTTGGATGCTTGGAAGGAAAATAGCAGAGCTAATGATATTGATTTAAATTTTAAAAAATACTTGCAGGAGAAGTTCTGCTAATATCTTATATATTTATAATGATTTTTTTTCTAAATCCAATTGAGTAAATGTGAAATTATTCTTCAAATAGGTTGCTACAGTACTTCAATGTATCCATTAAGCATTAAATAAATGTTTCTTATTTCCTTGAAAGATTTTTGTTGCCTTTTTAAAGTACACTGTAATCCCAGTTGTATTTTAATTTGGAACATCATTCTGAGTTTTTCTATTTTCTGCTGCATTATTTTAAGACTAACAGTGATTAGATGAATTTATACTTTTAAGAAATGGATTTAGAAATCTGTCTAAAATATTTTATAAACTTTTTATGTTCTTTATTGTTTTTACAACATTAGAAAATGTCTACTTTTTAAAAAAATCCATAAATTCTGATTTTCCATTTGCCTTTTTGGCTCTAAGCCAAAATAAGTTGTCAGAGAAGTAACTTTTTTATTTTTGAGGGGAGGAATGGAAATGAAGAAAATTTCCACATGTGCCCACAATTTCTTATGTTTTTACATTTCAGATGTGGTGATACCAGATTCTATTCCTCCACTGCTGCTTTTGCAGGGAAACCCTCCCGAAATAATGATACTAATAACCTCATGCTCTTTTGAGTTCCAAATTATTTTGAGGTGATCTTATGAAACGTGTGCATTTTTTATTAATATTAATGCATTTTTAAATATTTACAACTCATTTTAAAAAATCAATATTGTGTTTAAATGCAAGAACAAATGCTGATATTAAAGTGTCCCACTGTTTCTTAAAAAAGATTATTTTCCTTAGATCTTAATTTCTGTTCTCCGTCCTCTTTCCCACAAATCAAGGGGAACTAATATTATTTATACAATTTAGGCAAGGTTGCATTTAAAGGCCCATTATGCTGTTTCTCACCATGGTTTTCTGTGAATCATCCCTCACTTTATACCTCGCATTCATACACATGATTAGAAATGCTGGTATGGCTTGTATGTAAGGTCAAGCATGAAAATGATGCTGGTTTGATGATGTATTCAGCTTCATATTGGTCCTGACTCTACCACTTACTTGATGTATACGGTTTTTAGGAAATCATCTCTCCTCAATTTCCAAGTGTGCAAATCTGATAGGTATAGTACTTATTAGGAAAACAGATGCTTAAGTCACAGTTGCCCTTTTAGCAATGTATCATATTTACATATCAGGAACAAATAACATGTTGTGAAACATCTTCTTTGTCAGCTAGACAATACAGCCAACCTCTTCCTTGATTTTGATAATTTATGTGGCCATATTATGATCTCTGAATGTGCTATCTACCCAGAATCAGCCCAGTAAACATTTGTTGAATAAATGTATCATGTTATGTTTCTTGTTGTTTACCAACCCAGCTGTTTGAGTTTCAACTTGGGGACACACTTTTTACTCTTCAGAAAAATAAGAGATCAACCAGATTATTCTAAAGATTTTTGCTAGCCCTCAGATTCTATGATTCTGTAACATATGTATTTTATATATCAATGGCTCATATCCAAGCAAGCCAACTTGCAAAATCAGCAATATGAACCACCTGAGCCATGATGAAAAAAATGGCCACTTACTGAATTTTTAAGACACATTTCTGATATGGATTTCAGAAGTGGAAATGTACCAATATAATTAATTTACTACAACTAGTATGGTAAATCAATTTTAAGTACACACCTAATTTTATACATTAACAGTAATTTTGTAATTTTCTTCTTGACTTAGAAAAAGGACATTTTCTAACATTTATTTTTTGGCCTAGAAGCACACATACCTTTGAAACCTCTATATTCAGAAAACATATGTTATTTTTAGATCTATTTTTGGCCACTCGACCTATGTACACAAAACTCACTCAAAAAAACAGATTACTTGGTGTTTTCAAGGAGAATTATACTAATTCCTGTTGTTGAAAACATATTCTTTGAAGATATCTGAGAGAATGAATTCTTAGCTTGCAATATATTTTTGAACCAGAAAATAGGGAGGGGAACATGAGGTGAGGAATTAAAGTTTATGTTGTTACAACCTAGAATAGGCCATTTCCTTTCCGCCATTTTGCCCTGATTGCAGCAACTGAGCTGTGTATTTTTCTTGTGACTGAGGCTTGTTAAATACAAGCAATAGTTAGCATTTATAGAGGACCTTATACCAAGATAGGAAAGTGCAAGAAATACTGAAAATACCGTTTATAAATTACACATAAACATCGTAATGGTAAAAACTTTCTGTTTTTGCTTTTTGTTGGGGGGGTGGAGGGAAGTGTCTCATTTCTACACTATTTCAGTATCATGTCAGAGCACTTAAAGGGCGGCAGAAGTGATCAGGATCACTTTGCGAGTGTTTGGGATCTGTACATGCCTGACCCTTATGTGAATATATTCTAATGAGTCCTCTTGAACATAACCCAATTCTATGTTAGAAGAGCATTCCTATACTGACCTATCCAAGAAAGTCAACTCATTTCTCCTTCTTACGCCCTCATTCCATCTGTGCTGCCTGACCTAACACTGATCTATTTTGCAGTCCTCAGGCTACCTCAGGCTATCTGCCAACAGCTGATTTCAAACTGGCCCCGCTGGGTATAAAGGTGTGGCGCACAAGAGTTAGAACCCAAACCTGGAATTCTGTTCTTAGTCTTTTAGGTAAGATGCAGCAGAAAACACTTAGCTTTTCCCAGCCTTGGTTTTCTCATGAGGAGCACGCAACCTGGATCCCGCGCATGCGCAGTTCACAATGGGGTTCGCGCTCCTCTGAGAATTTAATGCTGCTGCTGATGTGACAGGAGGCAGAACTTAGCTTTTTCACTCGCATCTCCTGCTGTGTGGCCCTGGGGGTTAGGGACCCCTGCTCTACATACATATGTTCATACACACATATGTTAGAGCAGGGTTCCCCAGTCAGTCCCCAGGGGTGGCTTGCGTGACACCATAATATTTAATATAAATTAAATATACGTATGGCTATATTATCGTGTCATGCATGTCATTAAATAAAAATGATTCTTTTTCTCAAAAACAAAATAAATTACAACAAATAGTAGTTTTCATAATCTCTTCCTCCCACCCCTGTGAATGTTCTTGTTCCCTGACCCTGAGTCACCAAGCCCATGTTGGAGATCACTGCTTTAAATACTTCGCAAAATGCAAAATATAATTGATGTAGTCGTTACTATAGACTGTAGGCTGCAGACTGAATTCCAAACTTCAGCTGCTTTATCATTTCTGTTGTGATAAATAACTTTATGTCCTCTTCTTTACTACTCCAAACAGGGTTCAAAGCACAACTTCTGCTGGTTGGTTATTAGGTTAATATGGGAGCAATCAAAAGGGATTCTAAGATCTTTTGCATTTTCATCCAATATGAATAATATTAAAAGCCTGTAGCCCTTTGTTAAAATAATAACTGACATTTGTGCAGTGCCTAACAGTCTGCAAATCTCTTTCAGACACTTTAACCTATTTAATCCTCCCAATCTGCCTGTAAGCTAGGTACGGTCAACATATTCTTACAGAAAAACAACTGAAGCATCTTCATTTTATGAACTAGCTTCTGGCTTTAGTACCCATGGAAAAGATGCTTTCTATGTCATCTCATTACCTTGATATTTACCCCATTGATCACTGAAATTTTCAAAAATAAAGATGGTAATCAGAATTTTTTTATTTTACAAAGGCAGCCAATTGAATAAAGCAATATATTTCCCTTTGCAACTTTTCTACTTCCCTGTCTTTCTCTGATACAGATAATTTTATGTGTCTACTTGGCTGGAATAAGGGATGCCCAGACAGCTGATAAAATACGATTGTGTATGTCTCTGAGGGTGTTTCTGAAAGGGTTTAACCTTTGAATCAGTAGACTGAGATCTGTCCTCACTAATGTCAGGAGTGTGGGGGGCGGGGCAAGGATCATTCAACCCTCTGTAAGCCTGAATAAAACAAAAAGATGGAGGAAGGGCTAAATTGTCTCTGTTTTCTTTTGCTCGGTCATCCATCTCCTCCTGACTTCAGACCAGAGCTCCTGGTTCTCCAGCCTTCTCAATCCAGAACTTACACTAGCACTCTCTACCTACCCCTGCTTCCACTCTCACACTATTCTTAGGCCTTTGGATTCAGACTGGATTAAAATGCTAGTTTTCCTGGGTCTCTAGTTTGCAGATGAAAGATGGTAGGACTTCTAAGCCTTCATAATCAAATGAGCCAATTTCCATAATGAATCTGTCTATATCTACGTACATATTCATCTCTCTATCCATCTTTTGTTTGTTTGTGTTTGTTTGTTTTGAGATGGAGTCTCGCTCTGTCATCCAGGCTGCAATGCAATGGCGCAGTCTCAGCTCACTGCAACTTCCGCCTCCCAGGTTCAAGCAATTCTCCTGCCTCAGCCTCCTGAGTAGCTGGGATTACAGGCACACGCCACCACACCTGGCTAATTTTTGTATTTTTAGTAGAGGGGTTTCAGCATGTTGGCCAGGCTGGTCTTGAACTCCTGGCCTCAGATGATCTGCCCACCTTGGCCTCCCAAAGTGCTGGGATTACAGGCATGAGTCACCGTGCCTGACCTCATCTATCTATCTTTATCCTACTGGTTCTGTTTCTCTGGAGAACCCTGACAAATACACCCTGATTTCACTGTTACATGACTGAAGCTTTGGGGAGATAAGGGCCATAATTAGGGCTTCTTTTTTTTGCTCACCATAACCTATTTAACACACCAGTTTCCCTTCTGCACGTTGAAACTAAGAACCTAGTTGATTTGGGGATTTTAATGTGCTGATGTTATATTGTAAATGACCAAAATAAATTACATTATTGATATCTTCTACAGTGATTTTTTTTTTTTTTTTTTTTGAGATGGAGTTTCACTCTTGTTGCCCAGGCTGGAGTGCAACGGCGCGATCTCAGCTCACTGCAACCTCCGCCTCCCATTTTCAAGCGATTCTCCTGTCTTGGCCTCCCTAGTAGCTGGGATTACAGGCATGTGCCACCATGCCCAGCTAATTTTGTATTTTTAGTAGAGACGGGGTTTCTCCATGTTGGTCAGTCTAGTCTCGAACTCCCGACCTCAGGTGATCTGCCCTCCTCAGCCTCCAAAATGCTGGGATTACAGGCATGAGCCACCATGACCGGCTCTTCTACAGTGATTCTTATCCTTGAATACAACCCCTGAAATAATATGCACATTTTTATGCATGTATAAATACTTGCCCTATTTTTGAGTGAGGCTTTTACATGTTTCAACACATATTTGAATATATGCTTAGAAGTCCAACATATATTTGAATATTTGAGAATATAACATATTCTCAAAAGCATCTATAACCCATCAGCAATCACTATCGTAGATTTCAAGTTCTTCCATGAGATTCATATCTAGTTAGTCTTATATAAACTTTATGCTGTAGAACCACACAATGGTGACAGGTAGACTAGTGATGTCATTTGGTTCCATTTCTTGACGGTCATTTGTTTTGGATACCATTGTTTAGAAAAATGACACATTTTCAGATTAACCATAAGCCTCCATGCTCCTTTCATGGCCCTCAGAAACCTTTGGTGTGTCTTTGCAGGGACAGGAGACAAAGCCTGTCTCACTTCAGATTTGAGGGTTTTGTTATTATAGCAATTATGTTCTATCCTAAGGTTTGTACACACAAAACTACTACCCGCCGCTCCCACCAAAACCACACTGACTCCTCGGAATATCTACGGATTCCTTTGGTGGTGGCAGGGAAACTTTTGAGCAGGACACTGATGATACCTGGCTTTTCTCTGCTTTATGGCTTAGGGCATTTATAATTTGGGGTAAGAAGATAAAAACATTTAACAGAGTGGAATTCAGCCAATGGCCCAGAATGTGTCTTTTATGAGTCCAAGTTCAATCAGCCCTTTTAAAGATCAACCTTTTCTTCCTCCCTGAATTTTGCTTTGAAAGTTTATGTGAAGAGGACTCTTTACTTGGTTTAACAATACTCACTAAAACATTTCAACAGAGAGAGAAAATAAAACAATAGAAAAGAGAAGATTAGGCATAAATTAATATAGACGTATAGCGTGACAACATGTTGTGTTTGAAAGATGTACTTCTGACCTTTGCGACCGAGGCTTAAATTGGAGTTTGGGGGTGAAAAACCGGAAAAGAGGTAAAGGAAATGATTTCTAATGTCATACAGATAAAACAACAGGGTTCTCCTCCGGTGTTCCCTTTGGTGAGGCTTGCTGAAGCAAAGAAAGAATTAGGTATTAGAACAAATGAAACTGCGAAAATGGGTCGGAATTAAAGCATGCCTAGAGGAGGTTAGCGAGCTTCCCTTTGGGAGACCAAATTTGGAACCAACCCTTGGGACGATGTGTAGTTGGCTTCTCTGCCAGTCACCGTAAAAAAACACGTGGGTCTTCGCAGGCTGATGAGCTGAATGTGGAGCACAGCAATGTGTCCTATATGGAGAAATAACCAGAATCAAAAAGAAACATGAAATCCAAATTGACAATCCGGCCCATTGGCTAGAGATTAAGTTACAGAATTAAACGGATTGTGACTAGAAAGTCCAATTGTGTGAACAGGAATTGCGGTTGGGAATAGAAACTACAAAGACAGGCCAACCTGCCTCACAAAGGTGTTGTTTCCTTTCCGGGTTGACTGTGAGTCTCATTCTAGTGTATCAAATCATGTTGGAACATTTCTGGGAGAACTGACCTTACGTCTTCTGCTAAACAAATCCTTGCCGTTGTTGTGATGTGAATAACTTCTCCTCTCTACCCACCACGTCTTCAGACACACAGCTGTCAGTCAATTGGGTTTTCTTGGTCTCAGAGTCATTCGCAGGTTAGTACAGAGATGCTACTGTAGGTTCACTTTGTTTTTAAGCAGTCATAAGAGCTTGGTTCTAATGCTTGGATGCCTCTGTTCTGGTAGACATCAAAATGCGATTTCAGCATCCATCTCAGATAATCTGTGAGAATCAACAGATTATCTCAGTGAAGTGTTTTCTGATTTAACAAAACTGTTCATAATGAGTGACCTGCCTTTTAGGAAGCCATGGCAAAAGGGAAGACGGGGAATGGATAATGTTGGTTCTCAAAAGGCTGCCTCTTCTGATGCTGATTAAGGGCATTGGCCCAAAGAGCAATCCCTCATGTTAGGAGCAGAAATGACAGGTATATTTTAAGATACTCGCTTGCAGTTGTATGAGGCATTTGGTGACCTTGCATCTTAGCTTTACATGACAGATGTTCGGGTCCTGAACTCTTCTCCAATGTGACCAAAATAGTGAGACTTGGGGTCTGGATGGCATTTGTTTTTGTCTCCTCTGAGCCTAAAGGTAAGAGGTTAGAGCTGACTGTCACCTAGGGTCTCTCTCCTCCCTATGATGTGACTCTACAGTCCCATCAGCATTAGCTATTTCAACCTCCTTCTCTTCTCCCTCCCACTCCTTGTGTGCCTCCTCCTCTTTTCAACTGATGTCAGTTGAATTGAAAAGTTAGCAGCAGTGGATTTCTCATTCAATCTGTTCTCCTGGGAGCCTGGTGGTTTTGAATTCACAACCATCTCCCACCCTCCTTCCCGTTATAAAGAGGGGAAAGAATTACCGCTGCTCTGATTTGCCACGAACAGGTGAAATACATTCTGTCGTGACTAAAACACCCCAAGCCATAACTTTTGAGGCTATTTCACATTTCTCCCCCTGGCAGAGGCTGTTGTGTTTTGTTACAGGAGCGTGAGGAGTTGTTATTAGAGCGTTATGGAAACCAGGTGTTAGAGCTGATTAGTCACTAATCTTCCATCTCTGGGAGCTTGGCTTCAATCTTCTCTTCATCAAAATCATTCTGTTGCATTAATTTATTCATCCCGCCTCTAAGAACCTTGTCAAATCAACATGGTGGTCTCTGCTGGGTCCCTAATGCACTATAGCCCAGATCACAAACCTACTATATGACACATAATTCAGGGTAATTGGCAGTCAGTGCTCAAACAGCCCTGTGATTGAATGGGTATGGAGATTGAAATAGCCTCTCACCTATTAGAAGGTAGTCTCGCTAGGCCGATGCCGTTCTTCAGCACGGGCTACTGCTGGAAAGGGCTGCCTGACTTTTCCAGTTTTATGTGGTTTGTGATTGATGAGATAGCACTTCTTTTTCCTCTTAATATTTTACCTCTCAAAACACGAAATGAGCCACTTAACTTTATATTTCCTTTTTTAGACTCCATCTCAAGTCTTCATTAGTAAATCGTAATGACTGCTGAAATTATAGGAAACCCTTCACTCACTATAAAAGGGAAAGAGACCATTTTTTTTTCCTTTTTATGCTGCTTTTGCAAACAGCTCACTTTTGACGACAAACTGTTTATAAAGCCATAAAGAAAAGAGTTTGACAAGGTTTTTAATTTTTGACAAGTACTATGACCAGTTCTATGTACCTTGAAATGGTTGTTCCTGATGAAAATAATTTAGCAGAGCCAGAAGTCTTTAGGCGGTAACAAAAGGGCAGTTGATACTCACTGTGAACATTGTTTCTTAGCTGTGTTTGGATTTTGAAATTATATGAATGATACCCATTTGAAAATTTGGACAATCGAGACAAATAAGATGATAAAAACTCCATGATATCAAACTATGCAGGGAGAAATTATTCAGCATATTTCCTTCCATTTTTTTGTATACATTTTTTACATTTTTGTGGATTAGATTGTGAATGACCCAAAGGTCCGTGATGTTTTTGTTCCACTGAGGCTTACTTATATGCATTTTAACACTTTTTTCTTGTTATCATCTATTCATTTTCATGTATGCAGTAATTCACACCATAAAAAGTTCATTTAATCATTCCTCACCCCCTTCCTGGAAAATGACCACAAAAATAAAGCCACTTTCTACAGTTTGAGATGGAAGTGACAATACAGTCAAGCAGTCTAAATAAATAAATAAACTGATGACTATTAGCCAGAAATCTACTTTTTAAACTACTGTAGTTATAGAATCACTCATAGTCTGAAAAAGGCCGTTAAAGTTTTACATTTTTATTTGTTATGTGGTGTGGACGAAAAGTATCTACAGTTGTAATATTTGTGAATTTGGTTTCCCGAAGCCACAAAATACAATTTAGAGGTGCAATTTATTATTTTTGAGTTTTAGCAATTTTTAAATGTAATGTTATAATTTGCACACCGCCAAATCACAGCAAAATTAAATAGTATCTTTCTTTTTTCTTTCTTTCTTTTCTTTTCTTCTCTTCTCTTCTCTTCTCTTTTCTTTTCTTTTCTTTCTTTTCTTTCTTTGTTTTGTTTTAGAGAGACAAAGTCTTGCTCTGTCACCCAGGCTAGGGTGCAGTGGCATGATCATAGTTTACTGTAACCTCAAACTCCTGAGCTTAGGTTATCCTCCTACCCCAGCCTCCTGAGTAGCTATGATTATAGATGCCAGCCACTGCACCCAGCTCTTGAGTGGATATATATTATTTTATGATATGGAAGTACTAAAATTTAAATACCCAGTGCCCTATTTGAGACCATATTTCTTTTTCTTTTTTTTTTTTTTCACTGTTACCGTACCAGGTACCTTGAGATATAACTTTATATTAAAAATTTAGATTATTTGCATAGTATAAATTATCTGAATTAGAATTTATTGAGGCATAATATTCCTATGGAAGTCTAAAACTTTATTTGAAATGAACGCATAAAACTTCTAATAGGGCACCCTTAACTCAAATTCTGTCCAAATTCTTCAAAGCAGGCTGGCTTTGAATTTTCCGTATTTGCGTGATGGGATGTCTTTGTTTGAGTCCCCTTTGTCTAATTGAACTGGAAACTTTATTAGACAGGTAAGTCCCAGATCTTGGAGTTGGAGGGTCACAGCCCTCCATTGACAAGAGTATAATGGGTATAAATAAACATAATAATGATTTCCCCAGTCTAATGTACAAATTCTATACTTTGGGATTTTTAAGATATGGCAGGGGATGAGATATTGAGGATAAGAAAATACTTTTCAGAATAGGACCAGGGTTGTTTTGAAAGCTTTAGCTCCTTTTAAGGTGAAGGTTCTCTCTACCTCTCTATGAAGTTTCCCATCCCCTCTTCCTAAGCCTCATTGAGATGTGGGTCATAGCAAAGGTGTCGTGACAGAGAAATTAGATTGGTGGGAAGGAAATTTTACAGTCCTTCTATGTTTGGAGCTTTGAAAACCTTTGCAAAAGTCTTTAACATTGAGCCAAGCTGGAATCTGTATTTTGCTTGATTCTCGTAGTGTGATGTAAACCAGGTATCTAATAAAATCTTCAAGGGTACTTTTTACTTTACTCTAAGTTGCTAAGAACCATGGTATCAGGAGAAGAGAGAGTCAAAGAGCCATAATACAATTTCTAGGTCAAAAGCTACAAGTATTTTGAAGGCTTACTGGCTTTCTCCTTTCTACACTTTTCTTTTCTACACTCTCATCTGCAGTGTTTGAGGGGGTCCATTTCACCAATGCATGCCAATCGGGACATACTGCTTCTTTGAAAGTTGCTAACGAAACAGGTGGGCAACCTATTTCCTTTCTATTACTATTCAAAGCTTGATTATTTTTGAATGAACTTCTTAATCGTTTGTGAAATACATGTTGCTTTAGTTTTTGTTAATCTGCATATACATGTGTTTAATTGACCTTTGTTATCTTTCCTTGTGTAACTGGTAAATATTTTCTTGATTAATTTTTGTTTTCATTTATTTTGTGTTTTGAGCACATTAGTTCATCAATTAATGGTGCTGGGATAATTTGTTTATCCTTGAGAAAAAAGAAACTTTGATATATACTCATGCCTGTCAGGAAAGGAAATTCTAGAAGGGTTATAAAAAATTCAAAAAGTTAATATTATACCTAGGAATATATATAACATATATATACACATAATCACACACACACATATATATACACACATATGTAACATACATCCTGTATGTTATCCACAGAATAATATTTCATTTACAAAAGAACATGTATATGTCATTAAAAAATATATATGATGTTTTGTGAATAGGATAGATTGGTTGACTGGAACTTCTCTTTCTGATCATTCCCAGAAAACATTGTTTAGTATCCCATTTCTTTTCTGTGGTTAGGACATATGTGTGTCCAAAATCACTTAACATGAACAGATTTCTCAGGGAACCACTAAGATCTCTAACCCCTTGTATACATGCTCTTTATGATCTGTACTCTGTGAGTGTGGGTCAGCTTTATGAGCATCATTATATGAATTTTATTGTCATCTTTCCTTAGACAGAAAGCATGCATATTAGAACAGGGAAGAGTGGTTATTTTAGTACTGGGGAAAGGAGTGTAGGTAAGATCTATATAGAACAGGGCAAGAGGGCCAAGAGCAAAGTTGGATACCATTACATAAGACTATACGGTTCTACAAAAGAAGAACCACATTAGGGGTGCTCTATTGATTTCAAAGACTGGAAAATGCACTCCCAGTAGAGTCAGGTAGGCAATTTGGTTAGGTGTGCTTACAATACAATGAAGACATAGTGAGACTCAAAACTTGTTAAAAATTCTCTTACCCGAATAGTACTTGAATTCTCACTTTTTCACACAGAAATAACATGACAAGGCAGCAGGGACAGGGAAGGTGATCTTGCTGGCATACTGACATGTTGCCAGATCCATTAGCAACTTCTGTAGATGACTTCACAGTATTGAAAGGAATAATCTTATTCTCAAGGAAAAATCTTTAACAACTCAACTCTTAATGTTAATATTAGAAAATACTTTTTGTGTAAATGTCATTCGAAGCTACTCTAGGTATAGAAAGCTGTGCTCAGAACTCCACCTCCTTCCTCTCATCTTAGTGTGGGCAGAACCCATCCAACCATGATGGCTTTTCTGCTGAGTCTGGGTTGCAGCACCAGGATCCATTCAACACAGTGATCCGTGGAGTAGCTACTAGTGGATTGGTGTTGATACAAGACATTTTTTGTGTGTGTATTCTTGTGTCTCAATCTACTTTACGTATGAAGAAATGAAGAACCCTCTAGGTAGGGTAAGGGAGTTCCTTAAATGCTCACAGCCAACTAGAGGCACAGCAAGGTGTGGAAACCAAGTTTCCAGGCTGCTAGCACAGCATACACTTATAAGAGCCAAACACAAATGACCATACGTAAGTGGCCATTTTAGTACTGGGGAAAGGAGTGTAGGTAAGGTCTAGACAGAACAGGGCAAGAGGGCCAAGAGCAATGTAGGATACCATTGTACAAGACTATATGGTACTACAAAAGAAGAACCACACTGGGCATGATCTATTGATTTCAAAGACTTCAAAATGTACTCCCAATGGAATCAGGTAGGCAATACTCTTCAGGGTAGTAATTAGGTCTTTCTTCCTAACACTGAGAGAGGATCATGAAGATGGAACCCAGTTCTCTTCTGTTGGTTTTGCTCATATTCACTACAGTTAGGAAATCTCATGGTATTAACCCTTTGTTGAGATGTAAAAGGGAAAAATGACTTATGATTCTCTATGCTATGTAAGCATGCAGCTTCACTTATGGAAGCTGCTAGATGATGAGGCTCTTCGTGTCAGTCGACCTAATGGGAGGTTGAGAAAAGAAGGGAAAAGATATTGCAGGACGTAAATACACACAAAGGACAGAAGGAGGGAGGCAGCAGAGAAATCTTATGTGGGATCTGTTTCCCCTTTCAGGCAAGAGTTTAGTATCAGTAATGGAAAATACCTACATTTGAATCTGCGTTGTACCACAGTATAGAATCACAGACTGAAACCTTTTCTCTCAAAGGGGAAAATCCTGTTGATGGAAGAGGGAGAGAGTGAGGAAGAAGTGTGGAAAACATCTAATATATCTTGTTCACAAAAAATGTCATTTTAGTGTCAGTTCCCATTTCTCTTAAATCCATTAAGACTTGTACACTGCAGTTGTAGTCAGGCAAGACAGACATCGTTATACACATTTGTTCTGGACACCTCGGGGTACATTTTCAGCATTGCACTCTTGGGAAATCACTATAGGTGTGCAATTCCTGTGACTGTTAAATGGAAGTGTGAATCTGATTCCCCAAATGCACTGGGGAAACTTAAGCAGGGGATATCTTTGTTTTCTTAAGCATTTCAGCTCACTTTAAGTGCAGCCTCTGAGTTCTTTCCTTTATATGCAGCCTGGGAAATCTCCCCATCACATAGTTGGTAACAGACAGAAAGGGCAGGGTGGGGTGGGGGCCTTCTTTTCAACATATAGGATGGCTTCTCTATTTTTTACATAAAAATTCCTTTAACCCTAGCCAGAGTCAAAGGCCCAGAGGAGATATAGCTCTTTGTAGGTGTAGGTTTAAATTTAAAGTTCGTACTATCACTTGAGCCTATTACTGTTTCTACTTGAGGCATTATAGAATATGAGGCCTGTAAAAATAATTTGTGATCTTATCGGTCAGCTTTTGATGACAACAGTGACAATGAAGATGGTAAGAGTAATGATGATAACCACCATTTATTGAGTGCTTACTATGTTCAAAGTGCTCTTCATGGAACTTCACAGATAATAGGTCAATTTGAGCTTATGTAACAGAAATTGTGCAATGTGCTTTGCAGACGCCATCCTTTGTCTCAGCAAACATAGTTATTTATTTATTTATTTTTTTGGATGAGGAAACTGAGAGTCTCAAAGGCAAGGCACTTTGCCCAAGATTACTGGCAAAGCGAGCCATGGGTCTATTTCATTGAAGCTCAGGTTCTTCACATGGCCTCTCTAGATAAGGCTAAATCACTGTGAAGGGTGTCTCACTGCTATTGTGCCAAATGAGAAGGTTATACAAGGTGTGACCCTCACTCGTAATGAGGCCATAACAGCCGCCTACACCCTTTGCTGAAGTTTGGCACAGGATGCCAATATCACAAGAAAAATCACTTCCCTGGTGATATCTCTCAAAGCATTGTGTACCAGTGACACATTAGAAAACATATCAGATTCATTTGCTTCACAACCCTTCAACTCATCAAAAATAATGGAAGATGACACATGAAGTAAAATGCCTTCTTCCTTCCCAAAGTCTCTCAGTTTCCTCTAGTTCTACATGACCCACTTTAGGCAAGATTTCCACTAATGAACACATAAGCCAGTTTCTGAGTTCTGAATGTATATTAAAGCTCATCTAATGCAAAATTAACCTATCTTTATTACTGGAACTGTAGACTATTAAGGTAGCATGCAGAGTTACAAAATTATACATTTGAAAGAGATTTTCATGTGAGGCACCTGTGACTTTATGAAAGCTGTTCCCCTTCTGAAATTAGGTTTTGAGTCAGGGATTAATGACAGTGAGAAGGAACAGGGGGTTGGGACAGGGTGCAGTTTTGAAGGTCACACACTCTAACTTTTGGTCCCTGGACAAACCCAATTTAGCAAGGATCATTATCCCTAGGAGGTACTGACATTTGCAACTCAAGGAATAAAAATAGTAAATGCTTCATAAATGTTAGCTCTGATAAGCACTTTCTTAGAAATTTCTCATTAATCCTCACAAAACCTCAGAAGGATGGGTGCTATTGCCATCTCCATTTTATAGACAGGGACACTGATCCTTTGATTCTAAATTCTATGGCTATTTACTAACAAAGCAAGGAGTGAGGTCTATTAGGTGGGGAACATCACACTCTTAACTACTATACTATATCCCCATCTCTTACTTCCTAAAGGGCTTAACTATTGTAGAGAATACCAGCCAGTCCATGTGGATTTATGATATATTTATACTAATCCATGCAATTATAAAAATAGAATAAACACCAAGAGCAGCTGGTAGGATGTGTGGAAGAAAGCAGTAAAGGATCTCAGTGGGAAAACGTGCCCCCACCAGAAAAGCGCTCGGTATTCTCAGCTCTTAGAATTGATTTATTAGCTGTGTTCTTCTGCTAACATTTGCATTTTAAGGCAGGAGGGTTTCGTGTTCTATCTGGGAGTGGTGACATATTAGGCTATTATCAGCCATTAATAGCTCAAATTAATGTGTCCAATTAGTACTCAGTCACCTACAAGAGACCTAAGGGAATGGTTCTTTCAGACAGAAAAGGTGGAAGCTTTTATTGAGCACATATACTGTAAGTCAGGAGTAGAGGAAGATCAGGAATCCACAATTTTTTTCTGCAAAGGCTCAAATATTTTAGGTTATGTGGGCCATATGGTCTCTATCACAACTACTCAACTCCAGTTTGTATCGTGAAAGCAGCTACAGACAACATGTATATGAATAACATGTCTCAATAAACCTCAAAAACATGAATTTTAAGAGAAAACATCTATTTTAAAATAAAACTCACTGGATGTGTTCCATTAAATCTTCAGTTGCAAAATCAACCTGCAGGTCTATTATTTATAAATAAGAGCTATTATTACTAATATTATTATCATTATTGCCATTATTATTCTTATAAAAGAATACATATTTAAATGCCAAAAAATAAGAAATACCACCTAAGAAAAAATGGCAATCATTTAAATTAAATAAAGAATAAATTTAACTTCATAAAGACTATTTATGCTTTATTTGTCTTAGCTTTCCACAGTCTGATCTACACACCTGTATTTAGATACCAAACCTTTTATTATTTAAAATGTTTATTGTAAAAATGTTTAAATATATTTGAAATCAATAGAATAGTATAATGAAGCCCCATTTGATCATTGCCCATCTTCAACAGTTACCGTCACACATTGTTTAATAATGGGGCTACATTCTGAGAAACTCATTATTAGGCGATTTTGTCTTTGTGCAAACATTGCAGAATATGCTTACACAAACCTGGATGGTATAGCCTACTACACACATAGGTTATATGGTATTCCTCCTAGGCTAGAGACCTGTGTAGCATGTTACTGTACTGAATAGTATAGGCAATTGTAATACAATGATAAGTATTTGTGTTTCTAAACATATAAACATAGACAAAGTACAGTAAAACATTTAAATATAGACAAAGTACAGTAAAAATAAAGAATTATAGTAAATGGAGCCACCTCGCTATATGTGGTCTCTCATTGACCAAAAGGTCATCATAGAGCACATAATCGTATTAACCTTCTATCATATCATCTATACCTCCACTCACTCCCATCCTTGCACATAATTGTTATTATTCATTTACAGCTTTTAGCATAGAATATATATATTTTTTATATATATATATATATATGCTTTCTTATAAATCTTAACTGTAAAATTCTGATCAACATAGAGTCATCCCTCTATATTCATAGGTTTGCAAAATGGACTGAAAATATTCAGGAAAATAGCAACACAAAAATAAAAATAACACAAAGTTAAAAATAAAATATAACAACTCTTTTCACAGTATTTACATTGTATAAGGTATGATAAGTCATCTAGAGAAGATTTGAAGTATACTGGAGGATGTGTGTAGGTTACATGCAAATACCATGCAATTTTATGTAAGGAACTTAGGCATCCTTGGATTTTGGAGGGGTGGGGGCATTTCCTGGAACTAATCTCCAGAGAATACTGAGGGAGGTCCGCCTATAACTGACTATCTCACCCACACTCCTGTGATGTCTGTAGCATATCTTGCCATATACCTCAAGAGGAAGTAAATTGATTCTGGGATCTTGAATGCCAAGATTGGCAGTGAATTCAGCCAGATCCAACCTGGAGTCATTAAGGAATCGGTCAGTTGCTTCATTTTATACCATTCTACTAGAAATAGACATTATTAAAACCATTTCATTAGCACTCTCTGTAAGTGGCAGGATATATAAACTCAGAGAGATTAAGTAACCTGACAGGGACACACAGTTAGTAAGTGACAGAGCCAGGGTTCAAACTCACAACTGTCTCCTTCCAAAGCATGTGCTATTTCTACAACATGGCGTGCTGGAAGTCAGAAGTGGATTGCCATGGATTTCTGAAGATGGACGGTCAAGTGGAAGGCTACCTAATCCATATGATTTGTTCGAGAATCAGTTCCTAGCACAGTAATATTTGCTCAATCAACATTTGTTAAAGGAATGGAGGAGGGGTCAGTCTTTGGAGGATATAGAAAATTGGATTATAAGAGCCAAGATCCTTCTTTATACTTTTGCCTTGGGCTGGCAGAACTGAGTATATTGATTATTTGTGATCAAAATCTGTTTTCATTGTAAACTGCATTTGCCCTGCTACACAGCCAGTATAGAACATCAGAACAATGAATAAACTGTGTCCTGGGACTTCTCTGGCAACAAAATCAGCGTTGTTTGTGCTGTAAGAACAGAAAAATATATGTTTTTCCACATGAACATGAAATAAGGCAGCCTCAATCTCATCATCTGGGCACCTTCAAAATAGTTAAGTTAGTTCTAGGTCCTCTTTCCATATTCTTGGTTGTAAAATGTACTTTTGCTAAAACTTGTTTCTTTCTAGAGTATGAGATATTTATATATCTCATATAAATACATATATACATGTGTGTATATATATAGTGTATGTGTGTGTGTATATATATACACACACACATATAGAGAGAGAGAAGGAGAAAGGGAGGGAGGGAGAGAGGATTAAATGGGAAGAAAAGAAAGGAGAAAGGAATCAAGGAAGACAGAGATTTGTCATGAGAGGGCATTACTTGTATTGGAATGTTCCAGATAATTTAAATTGTGAGGATAATCTTCACTAGAGATAGATAATCTTCACTAGAGACTACAATTTCCACTGCCCAGGGACAGAGCAGAGAGCATTCACAGGCCATGTGAGAATGCAGGAAACCATAGAACACTTGAGTCCTGTAACGGGGTCAGTCACTCCTCAATTCCTGTCAATTGCACAATAGGCTGTAGAGATACAGTATTAGGATCTAAGTTTTAAATGAGAAACCAGATATCTAGAGATTTATATGAAATATCCTGCTTTCTGAAAGCTGGCCACTAATTTGTTTTCAGAACTGCATCAATTTCTATGCAGTTCACAGAGTCAACATCACTCTTGGCAAAGGAGGGCGCTAACCCTTAAACAGCCGGCTTACAACTTCTGATCTAGGTGTGACCCCTCTTTTTCTCTTTTCCATTACATACAAGAAATAGAATGCGGAAATGGCCCAAAGGAAGCCACAAAATGAAGTGGCCTGTTTAGTCCTAGAACTTACTGGACTTCTATTTCCATATTTCCTTTAAAAACAAACAAACAGTAGAGCAAGTTCTTGTAAAAGTTAGGTGAAAGAGTGCACCGAGAGGATCTGAAACAAGACCTGATTCTGTGTCCCTTACTTTGCAAGGGAGATCATCCCCAAATTTCAAATAGGTGAGGATGGGATGCAACTCCCTGTCCAGTCCCAGCTGTGTCATTGATCATCCGCCACTAGTCTTGTGGCACACACAGTTGAATTGCTTTTCCCTGAGGGAAGCAATGCCTCCAGGTGTGCTAATAATAAAATTAATAGCTTAGAGAAACAGCTTGCTACAGCAACAGCGGCAGGAGAAAGGGAGGATCGATTTCAGTGTTTAACTGTCCTAATTCCACAGTGTATACCCCACCTCAGCCCCTGGTGAGCCGTGCTCGGTTTCACGGTTAATCAATAGATGCCTGATTTAAAGCAAAGAGCCAGTTTCAAGATTAGAAGTCTTCGTGAATAAAAAGATGTATGGCAAAACTGTCAAAACCCTTCAATTCTCATCTTAACGCTGCAACTCCAAGGGCAGTCACTAGCCGATATGAAGTAAAAAAATAAATAAATAAATAAAAATCACATGCATTGTATTGTATCCCCCTCTGCCTATAAACAAAAGAGGAAAACTATCTGGGCGCTGCTGCTGCTGATGGCATCACATAAATAAGAATTTATTGAGTTGCTCTGTGTTTAAAGGACTGTGAACATAAAGATGCGTGAATACTTTGAGTAACACAGAGAATAATATGTTTCTGCTCTAACCAGCGTGCTATCTGGTGGTTCAATTTATACCTTCTTGTAACTGGCATTCTTATCTTTTCCCTGGAGAAAAGGATCAAATTTGCAGTCAACTTCTTGGCTACCGTTTGCATTACCAGGATCCACTGAGTCTTCCTGGCCAGGCACCTTCAGAGGCTTTTTAATTCCGTATGTCTCATTCTCCTCTCATTCACCAAATCTGCCTTCCATCTAATCTGCACAACTCTCTCTCCCATCTTCAGGAGTGCAGCTGCAATGAATGCTCAGCTTCTCCGTATAATCTTTCTCCACATCTGCTGTTATTCTTACTGGCCTGCCTGAATCTTCCCAGCAGTATCCTTTCCTTCACCTCACATTTTCTCCCCTTTTTGAAATAAGCTCTTCGGGAGGTAGGAAGGCGTTTCCCACATCCTTTTGATATGTTCCCCAACAAGCTTTCAAATAGGTCCTTACATCATAATTCGAGCTCCTAGAAAGAAGAGACTGAAATTTGTTTCTCACATATTTAGTATTTTAAATGCTGATGGAACATTTTGTTGTGGTTTTTCTTAGGCAGCCCTAAAAATAATATCATCCCTACTTTGTCTATGGTGTCTTAATTATAATTAAGTTAAGGCATAGGTTTCTTTCCTTTGTCCCAACACTGAGCAGCAAGGGGGTACAAACTACTGGCCTGGTAAGAGCTGGAACTTAGGGATACTTCTTTGCCAGGCTGGTTTACATCAAGCCCCATTTTCCACACCATCCACTGCTTTGGATGAGGATGAGCCAACAAAACACAAGGATTGAATCTACTCGCTGATTCAAAGAAAGAAAGACAGAAATGCCTTCCTATCTCCCTTTGTGTATGTGTGTGTGTGAATTCTCCAAAGACAACGCATCTAATTTGAAACTAAAACTGGCATTAAGTTTGGTTGTTGGTTTTCCTTTCATATTTATTGTTTGCAGTGGATTCCCTCCGAGGGCCCTTTTCAACTCATTTTCCTGGGACAAGAGACCACTCCATACCAGTTCAGTTTGACCAAAGTCCTTTGCTTTTCACTTAGCCCTTATTTTTGTCACCATTTTACTGTATGACATTCTACTTCGTTTGTTGCCTCTCTCTCTCTGCTTGCCCCCTCTCCCTTTCCATCTATGCACAGAAGTCGTCCAAGGGCAATGGTGGGAAATTTTCTGGGGTTTTCTGAGAAAAGTGTTTTCTAAACTTGGAAAAGAAGTGGGAGTGAGGAAGCACTATGTGGAACTGAGGCCTAAGGATAACTCTGTCACCAATGTATAGCATGTTATGCAGAAGATTTGAACCTCCCTTTTTGTTAAACATATTTAATTAAAAGTCAGCATCTCCAGTGATACCAAGTGATGAGAACCATGGCATGAGAATGTGTGTGTGAAGCAATCCAAGTGTGGCAGCGGCTACTCCAGTAGCCCAACTTGCACAGATTTTCATTAGGTACTTTCTGCCATAGGGCATGCATTTGCTTTTCAGAATCCAAAGATTTGTAACATTAAAGAATATCTCATTTGTTTGATTACAGAACCCATTGGCAAGCTGAATCAATTTCATTTAACACTGTAAGTTCCCAGAAAAGTAAGAAAGGCATTGAGGTCCAAGAACCATGAATATTATATCCCAAAGGAATCATGAATCAAATGAGAAATTCCAGGGAAAGAGGAAAAAGTGAGGAGAAAGAACTCAGAATATTGTACTCAGCATGCTGTTAACCCACCTGCCAACTTCATCTCTTCTCTACCAGTGGTTTTCAATTTCTTTCGAATTTTTTTTCTTCTCTTACAATAGAAGCCAGAGTGAAATCAGGATTTACCTACCAAAAGTATTCACTTTCTAGCCAGATTTGTTAGAAAGTAGCTATTGCTTAAGGTGAGGAATACTTCTATGTAGTTGACAAAGTTAATGGGACCTGAATTTTGTTCCCAATAACATAATATTCAAGTAAAGACAAAACTGTTATTGTATGCCAAGCATTTGATTGGAATTCTATTGCCTTTTAAAGATGTAATGCTAGGTAAATGGGAAAGAAAAGGAAAAGTCCAACTTTAATGACCTTCATTTTACATGCTGAAAATGAATGGTAATAACCAGAAAATAGAGAAGTTCCAGTGAGTTAGGATTCATAAATATTAAATGTAATGGAGGAAAATCACAGATCTTTAAGAAATTAACTTGAACAAATGGTGATTTTAGTTACGATGTTGTCATTTTGAGTAATGGTCATTAGCACAGTGGATTGTAATGGGTACGAGCTCACTGGATAGAAAGAATGCCTTCTGATTAACTCAGGATTTTTTTTCTGATGCTTCAGCCAGTTGACAACTGTACTGTATCTCTCGTCATGTTGAGCTTGTGATTGGCTCCAGAGGCTCTTTGTTTAGAGATGCGTGTGCTCTATTTTCATGATTAAGCTTTTTTATGATTAGTCTCCATTTTCTTTTTTGTTTTAATTTTTACTATGAATAATACGCAGTGTCTTGGAGAACTGATTGGCTGACTGATTGAGTTCAGATGCAGTTTCCTTTCTCTCTCCACTGTTTTTAGTCCCTGCTTCATTCTGGGCTGTTTCTGACTGCCTGGAGACCTTGCTTTCAGAGCTACTGTGTAGTATTTTCTTACAGTGACTGGTGTCTTGCACAACTTGAATATAATTGACTTTAGGGAAGGTAGTTGTTGGAAGCACCAAGAGGTGCCCCCTGGTCTCACGCAGAGCCCATTCCCTCTCCTACACCCTAACAGTCACTCCTGAAGACAGCAGTTCAAGACACAGATTTTACTGACTTTTCATGGGAAGAAAACACAGCAAACTCTCTGAACAATTCTATTAAAAATTTCTTGGATTCTGTAAATTTCCTCTCTCTTTGCAGCACTTAGAGCCTTCTTAGATTCTTCCAAGTTTCTTTAGATTCTCCCTCTGCGTTTTTCTCCAGCACCTCCTGCTGCATCTTCTGGTCTGTTGCCTGCATTTAACTTAAATCTGAACTTCCTTTACCTCTGTCAGCCTACTGTCCCTCTCCAGACACACCCCACTTGCATTCCCACCCCACCACCTTGCTCAGCAAAGAATCTACCTTCTTTAGGATTCATTCCTCTTCTCACGGCAAGTGAAGGAATTTAAATGACTAATAGTGGTTTATTTTACATCTCTCTCCGTGAAAATTAACCTTGCATTTGTGTTTAGGTATTCTGCCAGAGAAAGCAATGTCTCTTCTTCATTTGCTGGTATTCTTTGGATAATCAGGTCCACAGTTGAATAGATTATCCTGCTCCCCCTCAGAACTCTACCTCTTGATAAGTGTATTCCAGCTAATGACTCCGTCATCCTCCCAGTCACACAGGTGTGACTCCTGGGAGTACAAAATCCTCAGCTCCATTACCCCACATCAGGATATCTCTAAACTATAACTTGCACTCTGAGTCACATGGGAGGATGATGTTGAAGCTAATCTCTGTGGCCTATGTCTGAGATCCATCCTTCCCTGGGCTTGTTCCCTTTCCCTCTCCCCTGTGTCCTTACAGATCTATGCTGGGAGGGCATCTTAGCAAATGACCTACACATGAATCCTCCTCTCAGCTTCTGATACCAGAGAAGTTGAACTAAGACAAATCCTACATGGTAAGTAGCATTATCCACATTTTATGGATGAGGAAATTGGGGTAGAGTGATGATAGATAATTTGCCAAATACCACATACATCTTACCTATAAAGGGAGAAATTGGAATTTTAATCTGCACAATCCAATGCAGAACACATATTCTGCCTACCCTACAATATTACCTCCCAATTATACTTGAATAATTTTCCAAAACACAGTCCAGATCATCTCATTTCTCTACTTGAAATCTTCGGGGGCTCTCTGTTCCCTACATTTCTGACCTTGTCATTTTTCAAGGCCCTGACGATAAATGGCAGATGCAACTTCCTAGTCTCCATTCCCACTGCATCACGTCTGTTACACTTTATGCCCAGGCACATGGGAATACTCAGTGTCTTTCCAATAGAGGTCCTGCTGGTCAAAATCTATGCCTCTTTCTCTCAGACCACATACTCTCTCTGGAATCCCCTTCCTTCTTTCTATCCTCTGTGATACTTCCGGAACCGACCCCATGCTCCCCTTTGACGGTAGAGCTTAACTGTCACCACTTTCATGAAGCATGCCCTCATGTCCCCAAACTGAAGCAAAGGTTTTCTTCCTTGAACTGTAGTAGAAATTGGTAACTTTCTTTCATGTCAACTGGAGCAGGAAGGAGGCAAAGTCCTCTACATTTTAAGAAGGTGAACAATAGAGGCTCTACTTAAAAAAATGTTAGAGAGCATTGCTTTTCATGGAGCTCTCTGTGGGTTAAAACATAACATGCTATGATGATAGGACTGTAGCAAAATGTTATTGGT
Organism: Macaca mulatta; assembly: GCF_049350105.2. Classification (NCBI taxonomy): domain Eukaryota; kingdom Metazoa; phylum Chordata; class Mammalia; order Primates; family Cercopithecidae; genus Macaca; species Macaca mulatta. The sequence continues at coordinate 176,052,444 of NC_133411.1, forward strand.
GCTTATCTTAGTTTTTATAATTATGAATCTATTTTCACATTTTCTTTTTTATTTTTATATATTCTAAAATATATCAAATAAAAAGTTGCCTCTATTGAATAGATGAAAACTATAAATCTTGCATAAGCAAAAAAAGGAAGAAAAAAGAGAGATGAAGAAAAAACAGAGAGAAGAGCAAAATAGCAGGATGAAAAAGGAGGGAAGGATAGAAACAAGAGGAGAGAGAAAATTTGGATGCATTATAATGCAATGAGTTATAAAGTCCAGGAAAAAAGAATCTGTCATTCTTAAATAATAATGGGAGAGGTTCACATCTGCACTGGAAGGAGAGACTGAAGAACACACAGATTTTGCATCCCAGTGTCTTTGCTGTGGCCGTTACATTCTCTGTAAGTATTTGCTGCTGTTAGAGATTATGATAAGGCCTTAGAAGGAAAAAAAAAATGACGATTGACTGGAAATGAAAGAAATAAGGGGTAATGGCCTGAAACTAAGGGTTAGGGGGAGAAGAGGGTGGAATATATTAGATAACAGAAAATAAAATTAATAATAGGGTCAATTAGACAACAGCATAATTTCCCAAAGAAAGTAATTGAGGCAATAGCATCCAAGCTGTTTGGAATGAGAAGAGATAAATCAGTGAGAAGATTAATGTGGACAAACCACAGTGGAGCAAGAAGGACCAGGGGTGAGAAAATATGTTAGGCTCTCCAGATAAAAATGCATATACAGATTTCCTGGAGCAGGTACGAGAAAATTCTTGCCCCTCACTGCAGGGAGTAGAAATGCATAGAAATCCTTAGCGGAATCCAGCTTAGGATTGCCAAAATTAACTCTAGAATTCAGAGGACAGTATTTCCAGCATCAGGCACCATATGCTTCAGTGGTCGAATTCACTGTGATGCCAGGGCCAGGGAAATCTTATGACCTTCTTGGAGGACTTTATGTCAGAGAGAAGGAAACACTCACTCAGGGAGAACTGTGTGTCCTGCAGATTAGAGTCCTATTTGCCAAAAGCTTTCTTCAAAAGCTCAAGAATTGTTCCAAGCTGGGCCTCTAAAGTGACCGTTTTTGCCATGGGCATGTAAACCCAGAAAATTGTATTCTCAATGACAGACCTCATGCGTATGCTACAAATAAACCACAGGAGATTGCCCATCAAAAAGATTGGGTTAACTGAAAGCTTATTTTGACTTTGCCACTAATTACTTGCTGGCCTTTGACTCATATCTACGAGTTCCAGTCTTCTCATCAGTGAAATAGAAACAGTAATATATGTGCCCCACTGATTTGGTATGATAATTAAAGGATAACAGAAAACACCTCATACAATTATTGGTATGTGAGGAATCTTTCCATTAAATGTGTTTCTTGACTGGTCTCTGTGGCTCATACCTGTAATCCCAGCACTTTGGGAGGCCAAGGCGGGTGGATCATTTGAGGTCAGGAGTTCCACCCAGCTTGGTCAACATGGTGAAACTCCATCTCTAATAAAAATACAAAAATTAGCTGGGCATGGTGGCACACACCTGTAGTTCCAGCTGCTCAAGAGGCTGAGGCAGGAGAATTGCTTGAACCTGGGAGGTGGAGGTTGCAGTGAGCCAAGATCATGCCACTGCACTCCAGCCTGGATGACAGAGTGAGTGAGACTCTGTCTCAAAAAATAAATAAATAAATAAATAAATAAATAAATAGTGTTTCTTTCTTTGCTTCCAATAACAGTTCTTTCTTCTTCTAACTTTTATGGCCACATGAAAGACAAATGATCTTCCAATAACATATCAAATTTACCTGTAGATATACTCTCCATTTGAAATATTGAACTGCAAGGCATTAGGGTGAGAAATAATTAGTTCATCATTCCTCTCAACCTCTTATCTAAGATGCCATATTAGTTTTCTATTGCTGCTTAACAAAATTACCCAAAATTTACTAACAGACAACAATGCCTACTGATGATATCAGGGTCCATGGGTCAAAAGTTTGGGCACAGTGTAGCTTAGCAGGGTTCTCTCTTTTGAGTCTCCCAAGACTGAAATCAAGGTATCAGCAAGACTGCATCTCTTTCTGAAGCTCTAGGGAAGGATCTACTGCCAAACTCATCCAAGTGGCTGGTAGAATTTAGTTCCTTGTGGTTGTAGGACTGAAGTTTCTATTTCCTTGACACAAAGGCATATCTTCTCATTCTTGCAATTTCCTCAACTTCTTCTTCTGCTACCTTTTTTTTTTTTTTTTTTTTTTTTTTAACTTTTTCTACTGCTCTCAGCTAAGAGAAAGTTCTGCTTTTAAGGGCTCATGTGATCACATTTGGGCCTACCTGGAAAATGCAGGATAATCTCCCAATTTCATGGTCAAATGATTAGTCATTTTAATGACATCTGCAAAGTTCCTTTTGCTATGGATCATATTCATTGACATGACGTTGGGGCTAAAGGTCATAGAGAACAAAATCTTGCTTAGCACAGATCCTTATCCAGATATCCAACTGCACCATCTGGATTTGTCTCCTCCAACTTTATCCTGTTCAAAACTGAACTCATCATCATTCCTGAGGCCTCCAAAAATGTTTCTGCTTTTGTTTTCTCTTTCATTTGTTTCTCTTCGGTTTCTTTGTGTCATGCTACCTATGACACTTTGTTTTATTATTTATCTCCCTGCCTTCCTCACCAGAAAAGCTCTCATGAGGGGAGGAACAGTGAGCTATTAGTTTGTTTGTTTTTTTTTGTCCCCAAGGCTTGTTGTAGTTCCCAGTCTAATGCTAGAGAAGTGAATGTTCTAAGCTATGCTAGAGAGAACTGGGCATGTTTCAACTCTCATGAAAGATACCTCAGGCAGATCATATATCATGGAGCAAACACCTGTATCAGACTTTTAGTTTCATGCTTTGCCCATTGAAAAGTCTCACATAAACCACTTACTTTATCTGGGCCAAAGCTTTTTCTTCTGTAAAATGAGCTGTTAAAATAAATAGATGCTTCCTAATATATTCACTGTAAAATATGTTTTATTTTTAACTCCTACTGGAATCAGGTTTGGATATATTTTTGAATATTTTTCAACCAAATTGTATTTATTCAGTAGTAAATAAATTTCTCCCATGTTTATCTGTCAAGATCATGTGTTATTTCAAAGCATACATAATCAAAACACTTGATTAGCAGTGACTTCAATTAATGTTACTATGACTTGAGATAATAATTGCCATATCAAATAAATAAATAAGCAAACAAACAAATGAAGAAGTATTTCCAAGGAAGATGTAAACATGTAAGGAAGAGCACTACCATCATAAATATTTAAAATAAGACAATTTGTACTAGAAAAAGAAAACCAATTTATTTCAGTACATCAGTAATTAGATTTTAATATTAAAAAAAAGAAAACCAAGGAAATGGTTTTTAAGATTCCCCTGGAGCCCTTCAATAGCTGACTGTGAACCATGAGTTTGAGTGATTTCCAAGTTTATTACAGTTCTAAAATTCACATTCTTAAATTTCAGTGTGCATTCCATCATCTCTTGGTGGGAAATTGGCGGACTTCCCCATGGACTGGGAACCTTTGCTTTGAAACCTGTGATGGTGCAAGGTCTAAATTCAGATGCCTGTATGAAGGCTGTACACGCATGAATGGGACATGCCCAAAGCCCAAAGCGGGACAGAGAACACAGGAGTATGTTCACTGAGTTCCGGCCAGTTGTTGCCTTCAGGGAATATAGACCTGGTGAGATCAGATATTCTGATTTTAAAGCAAGTTGGAAATCTGGATTTTATTTATGTTACAAAATACTCCTTTAAAAATATTGGCAAGGAATTCGTTTTTTTAAAATGCTGTGTGGCCCGTATAAAACACATCTGCAAGCCAAATTAGGTTCATGAATCATCAGTTTGCAGCCAGACACGGAGTTAGAAGTTAGTACTACACAGGGGCTAGCAATTGTTTAGAGTCCTCTCTGTTCCAGGCACTCTCCTCCAACATCAGCCACATGACTTCCTCGTGCCTTAGTTTCCTTACAATAAAACGAGACAGTGTGCATGAGAGGGCTTTCTAAAATGTAAAGGGCTAAATGTAAATTCTAAAATTGTAATTTCTAAAATTGTAAATTCTAAAATGTAAATGTAAAGGACTGCCTTGTTTACTACTGAGGTATATTCTCTTTTTTTTTTTTTTTGAGAAGGAGTTTCACTCTTATTGCCCAGGTTGGAGTGCACTGGTGTGATGTTGGCTCGCTGCAACCTCTGTCTCCCAAGTTCAAGTGGTTCTCCTGCCTCAGCCTCCCAAGTAGCTGGGATTATAGGCACATGCCACCATGCCCGGCTAATTTTTGTATTTTTAGTAGAGACGAGATTTCACCACATTGGCCAGGCTGGTCTCGAACCCCTGACCTCAGGTGATCCGCCTGCCTCAGCCTCCCAAAGTGCTGGTATTACAGGCGTGAGTCACTGCACTCAGCCTACAGAGGTATATTCTTACTGTAGGCTTTCATTACATTTAATAAAGAACATCCTTTTATAATGTGTAATCAACTTGTGCGAGAGATGTGAATTTTAGGAAAGATGTGTACATGTTGAGGGTCAGAAAAGCAGGGATGATTTGGTGTGTACATTCTTAGTTACTCCTTGCCAGGCATTTTGTGTTGTCTCTGATATTCATGAAAAGAAACATTTATTCCTTGCAAATATACAATTGTTGAAGATAAACCTACATACCTTAATGTCTATTTTAATCATTTTAAGCTAATACTAAATGGCACACCCTTTAGAAGCGTAGAGTAAAAAACTCTGAGGTTCCACATCCTAAGGAGAAAGCAATTGAATGGCCTCACAAATCTGAACTGCTAACTTAGAAGTGAGAAGTGCTATAAAATAAAGAAGTCAGCATACAACAAAACAAACACTAGAACCACCATGGACATAATTAATATTTTCTTAAGGCATAGAGAATGCAGATATTATCTTAGTATTTAGATTGTAAGTCAGTTTATTTTGGTACATTGTCCTGAGTCGGAGGGTTTTCTTCTAAGGTTTTCGTTTAAAGAAGAAGATGTAAAGTGACATCGATTTTGCTTAGCCTTACTTAACGGAACATCTTCTTAAGACAATGTCATTCAGGCTAAGTTAATGGAGACCTTTTGTTTTACTGCGCTTGGATTTGTCTGTTTCTGAAGAGATCTCTCAGCCTGTACATATTGTTCCTGATGTCCAAAATGACATCAGACCATGCCAACAATTAATGGAACATACTTCCTCTCTTGGAAGCCATTCTACTTGCTTTTTTGTTCTATTCGAATTGTTGGTCAGAATGAGAACACAGTTACTCAGTGGAGGTTTCTTTCAACCTTGAATCAGAGGAAAGAGTGGATATACAGCTTCTAACTTTCTACAGGTGTCAACTGGGAGAAGCAGGAAGCTATCTTCCTTCATCTCAACTGTCTTTGTAACTACACATATTTCTTTCCTGGTTAGTGGTAGAAGTCACACTGTGTTGGCATTTGGGGCAAGTTGTTTAAATTCCTCAAATTCCTTTTTCCTTAAGTGTAAAATGAAAATAACACTTAATATCTCTGTTGTGAGGAATAAATGAAAGAATGCATATAAATTACTTCACTTTCCTGGCATATGAAAAACATTTTTTAAAAGGTAGCTATTTTTAGTAATTTTTTGTTTGTTTGTTTTTTTAGATGGAGTCTCGCTCTGTCACCCAGGCTGGAGTGCAGTGGCGCGATCTCAGCTCACTGCAGCCTCCGCTTCCCAGGTTGAAGCGATTCTCCTGCCTTAGACTCCCGAGTAGCTGGGATTACAGGTTCCCGCCACCATGCTCAGCTAATTTTTGTATTTTTATTACAGACAGGGTTTCACTATGTTGGCCAGGCTGGTCTTGAACTCCTGACCTCAAATGATTCACCCCCCTCAACCTCCCAAAGTGCTGGGATTACAGGCATGAGCCACCACACCTGGCAATTTTTAGTAATATTGTTGTTCCTCAACTTATATTGACTGCTTGAAGTTTCCAATTTAAGGCAACTAATAATTTATTTTAGACTATTTTATTCTCTTTGTAAAACCACTTTTTCCTTCCTCATGATTCCCCCCTTTTTTTCCCCACATGATGCCCCCTTTTCTGTTCAAGTGCCAGAATTTGAAATCCCACATTCTTCAGCGTTCAGGGAAAATCCTAACTGCTACAGAGAAAAATTATTTTTAAAAGCATGGTTGCATTTTCTGAGTAATGTCTGATACTCACAAGGCTCAGTGAATATGTGCTTCTCTTCCCTTATTCAACTATATCAACACTCAGTGGCCACTGAATTAACATGGCATTTAGTCATATGCAGTTAACTTTTTCCTTGGTGTCTTGTTGCCTTGTATATTGTAAACTTCTAGGTGTGGGGAACTGTGCCCTGGTGTCTTAAATTCCATGCACTGAACAGTACAGTGCTATAAACAGGATACATTCAAATAGAATTCAGGTCTAAATTTATGTAGCACATTGCATGGATTATTTCATTTAACCCACAGGATAACTTCATAAAGTAGGTATTGTTGTTACTGTTATACTTGTTTCACACATTGGGAAACCAAGGTGTAGAGAGGTAACTTATCTAAGACCACTTAGCTGATAGTGCTTGACACAAGACTGGAACAGAAATAGTCCACACCAGAGCTCATTTCTTACCAACTTACTATGCTTCTTTCCCATAATGAGGTGAATGAATGCATGTGTGAAGAAAGCAATCATATTCTGCAAAGCAGTTCTAAATATTAGACAATTTGTCCTACCTAAAAAGAAATTAATTTCCCTTTGCCTAAATTAATACTCATTCTTGAACTGCCAAATCTGTTTGCACTTTTCATTGCATTTTTAAATGCCTTCCTCTGCATGCATTTTCTATGAAGTTTAAGCATACAGTTCACACTTCAATTTTGCAGCAGTAGATTAAATAAACACCACGAACAAAGTTTGTGCTGGGTACTTTGGGGGAAAAGATATAAATGAGAATGTATTATCTCCCCTTCAGGAGTTTACTATCTAGTAATCCCGGAAGAGTAAATAATGACAAAACAGAGTAGACCGTGGGAAGTGATGGACGCATAAATGTCTCTGACAAGTTTGTGAAAGGGAGGGACTCAGGGGAAGCTCCAACAAGGTCTTTTGAGCTTGGAAAAACTTTAAGATCTCACTTTTGGTCTTTCTTTCGGTATTAGTTCTTGTTGCCTGATTTATTTCTTCTTCAAAAACAGTTATCTTTCTCACCATTCTGCTTTTGTTAAACCAGTTTCTTAGGCCCTTCTACAGAATCACATTGACTATTGTGGCTAACTTGAAACTACCATCAACCTGCTAAGGTTTTATACATATTAAAAAACGACACTGTTTCAACCAATCAGATAAAATATGTGTGATAGTTTGTAAATTCTACATTGAACTAACTCTGAGGATAAGATGCTACAGAAACACTTTTATACTACTTGATAAAATTAGATGATTTGATCCTCATCTATCATTGAGATATCTATGTGGACTCAGAAAAAATCATTTATAATGCATTTAGGCATAACAGATGCAGTAGCCTATAACATAATATGAGTTTCCTTAGAAATATATTTATCATTTGCAATGCGATGCTGAAGTGTACTTGGCTCAAGAATGAGTTTTCCTCTCATTCTCACCAGTATGATAACCTGGCAAGCACCAGTGCTAACGTAATAAATTACCCCATATCCTGAAGACTATAGTCTCAGAGGGCAGTGGGTGTTCCCCTATATTTAGTAGCTTGCAAAAAATGATTTAGAATTGGCAGCCCCAGGCATTGACTGACTGGTCATGATAACAATAGGTTTATAGATATTTTTCTCTTCTTAGTAGTAATAAGGCTAGATAAAATTAAATTGGTTATATACTATTATATGTAATATGTCATATATATTGACAGATTACACACTTACTTGCCATCGCTTTGCTAAGAACTTTACATCTTTTATCTTAATTTCCCCATAACCCTATAAGATAAATTGTATTATCTGCGTCTCATTTTACAGATGATAAAACTGAGGGTATAGAAGTTACATCTCTAAAGCCCTAGTTCTTGACCTCTAAATTAATACTGCTTCCACATCAGAGAGTTTCTCATGGTTTCAGACATTGGTGTCTCATTGGAACCCCAAGTCCTGTCGATTCAAACACAGCAGAGAAGATTGCTTTTAGCTTTGTGGCTTCTCAGCCAGGAGACCGTATTTGAAATTACTCTTCAAGTGACGAAGATGAGAGGGAAGAGAAACAGCTCTACGAAAAGGCTTCCCTTGAAAAGCTTCCGTAGGTCGACAGACCTGCAGCCGCCGCCCCAGGTGAAAAGAATTCTCTTCTCACCAAGAACAGCATCAAGCCGCAGCAGCAGCCGGGCCTTTCTCTGGGTCCCTGTTCATTAGTAGTCAAGGTTTTCATTGTGCTCAGCAAAACAGTCACAGAAAATAAATGTGCCGCACAGATGGGCCCATAGAAAATCTACTTGATGTATTCTTGAAAATTCACTGCTAAATGACTTTGAAGAGATGGGGGTTATTGTGTCCATGATTAAAATGAGGTGTAGCATGAATCTTTCAAATACAACACTGTCCCTGCAGAGCTTTTTGAGACTGATAAGGTGCGAAGTGGTAGCTGGCCTCTGGCTCATGGATGTGCCATGGCTTATTGAACCATTCCCCTGATGATGAAATATATTTCCAGTATATTTGGTTTATACAAAGGTAAACTTAACTGTATAAAAATAAGTCTCCTTCATTTTATATAAGCTGAAGCCTTTCATTGAAGGATTTTCCAGCTTGGATTTTCAAAAGGTAGAAGAATTAGATCAATATTTCATTGGACCACATATGCCACCCACACCAGAATTTTCTGATGTTATCTCGGTTGCTTGTCAAAAATGCACCCTACTCCATATGCACATAGCGGGAGGGCCGGGGAATTTACATCTTTAACAAGTATTGCAGGTTATTCTTGTGACTAGCACGTGACATTTTATATGAGTTTGACATAGGACAGTGTAGATATACCAAGACAAAGTGTATATTATGTGCAAAATTTGAAACAATATGATTTCTACAAATTAAAATGGATATTTACAGTTTTAAAGTTAATAGATCAGATGAATTATAATCTTTAACACCAGCTAATTTACTTAGTACTTTCAAATACCTGGTGTTTTGTATCGTGGAATCACACCATTTTTTACATACAAATAATTTTGGTAATTATTGCTATGCCTGTGTAATGTTCACTATTGCTACGTATTTTGTATATATGCTATCAAGGAAGTCATTAAAAGATTTCTCAGCTGGGCTACTGTAAATGAATACTATGGACTAGGTGGCTTATAAACAACACAAATTTTCCTTGTAGAGTTGGAGTCTGGGAAGTACAAGATGGGTGTCTGGTGAGGAATGACATCCTGGTTTCTCTTGCTGTCTCCTCACCAGACAGAAGGGGTAAGGGAATTATCCCGGGTCTCTTTTAAAAGGATACTGATTGCATGCATGAGCACTCTGTCCTCATGGCCCACTCACCTCCCAAAGGCCCCACCTAGTAATACCAATCTACTGGGGGTGAGGTTTCAACCTATGAAGGCAGAGGGCATAAACATTCCGTTTATAGCAAATGGTAGTGCTGTCATTCATGTTGAAAAATGCTCCTTAAAATCACTAACATTAAAAAGCAGGTTGCATGTGATGATAACTTTTTGAGAGGGATCTAACAACCACCAATGTACCTTATATTATTAATTTAGATGAGTAGCCTCTATAAAATATTAGAAACAATATTGAGAAAATTAAGTGTATATAAAACAAATATGTACTACTAACGGTTGCAGATCTATATTCCTATGGGAAAATTTACCTTTAATTGCATGAATTTTGAAATATGTGAGGTTTTCAGGCATTGCAATTTGTATAAAAATGACCTAATTATGGATTAGTATTTGAAAACCACTGCAAAGCTGATGGCCAATGATTTGCCAAGTTGGCCACTATGGGCCATTTTTACAAGCATTGATTATTTGGACAGAAGTGGAATAATAGGCCTACTATTCTATTCCAAAAACATCAGCAAAGGGATGCAGGACCATAATGTCAATCAACATGGGAAGAAAAATTTATCTAGTGATTTCCAGGGAAAGCCATTTTAGTCTACAAACAAGAGTTGGGCAAAGCCGTGGTCCCGAAACTGTCATGTGATGGTAAATGTTTAAAAATGTACTCTGGGATTGGAGGAGCCCTGATTTACAGCATTTGTGCCATTCTCATATTGCAAATACTCCTACCATGACCAATTTCAGGCTGAAGTCAAGTAACTCATGAAATTCCTGAAAATTTAACAAGTAACCTTTCTAAGGTGGTGCTAGCTGCCTATAACATACCACTGAAGGGATCTATAGGCAATAGATTTCTATAGGTAAATATGACCAGCCCTTAATTATCCAGCGGCACATTAAGCCTTTTGCGAGCTAATAAAAATTACAATTCAGAACCTTCCTGCATTTTTTGGTAATTCAGAGACACAAAATTTAAGACTCTCTCCTTTCTTTTCTTAGCCAGCTCTCTTCTTTGTCTACATATCAATGTCACTATCACAATATTGGATTTGGGTATGTAACCAATATTATTCAGCTATCTATCTTGGTTCCTCTAAGAGCAGGAGAAAAATGTGTATGAGGCTTCCAATTAAGTAGAGTTGACATTCTGGTTTGATTAGCAATGATGGACCCTGGGGTTACACTAGAGATTGGCAATACATATGGTGTCACTTGGAGCAGAGGAGGAAGACTAAGGGATCCAATGAATGAATAAGAAGAATTAACTGAAGTTGACTTAGCAGCAGACAGATTTGCCTTATTGTACAGACATAGATCTTTGCCACAGGGCTTTCCCCATATTGCCTGGAACGGTAACCACAGCAGTGTATTTTCTTCTTGTCCCTTTCTTTAGTCATAAGTTTTTTTACTTGTCAATCTCCTGGCCTGGATTTTGATTACCTACAATCCCTTCAGAATATATTTCTTTCTCCTTCTTTCCTAGATTATTTATAGAGTTCTCTCTAAGAATGTTTCATCTTCTAGAATAAGATGGAATAGAGGTGCTGCCTTCCCTAGAAATTTTCTTCTCTCATTATAACTGTACATCCATCTCTATCTGCCCTTTAAGATGCAGTTCATATAGTACTTCTTGCCCCCTGCTAAAGCTAGGTGAGCTTGCTCACTCTGAACTTGCTTAGCAGCGGTTCACAACCTTCATTGTGCATGGAAATCACTTGAGAAGCTTTTGAAAAATAATAATTATTCAGGACCCACCAGAGATTTAGAATTGATTGGTGTGGGGCAGGATGCGAGTTTTGATATGTTTTCCAAAAGTAGCCTTGGTGACTCTAATATGCAGGCAAAATTGAAGACAATTGTTTTATACTATGATACTCTCTCTCTTTGTTCCACAACTCAAATGCAGTCCAGGTTCCATAAAGTGAACAAAAGTAAGAATAGATCTTTGGGTGGAAAATAGCTTTTATATGCAACTGAAAGAGGCAGACAGCTCCCAGGCAGCAACCATATACTGAGCCTGTGCCTTGTGGGAAGGAGAAACTCTGGAGGAAGAGTTTAGGAAGACTCCGAAGCCATTTCCTGGGATCTAGAATAATCTTAGAACTGAAAGCAATCACAGGGGATGTAGTCCAATGTCTTACATTAAAGAGAAGGAATAGAGGTCTGAAGAGACTTTCCCAGTGTCCCAAGTGACTTTCCCAAGATCATGCAACCTGTGGTTGAAGGGCCAAAAGATAAGCTAATATTTTCAGTGCATGCACTGGGCCAAGCCATTTTATACACATTAACTTTTACTTTCATGTATCAATGATTCTTTCCTTGTTATTACTTAATAGTATTCTATGTTATATGCCACAGTTGATTTACCTTTGATCTATTTTTTAAACAGCATTATTGATGTAAATTTACCTATCATAAAGTTCACCTGTTTAAAGTGTACAATTCAATGATCTATAGATAGAGTGGTAAAACCGTCTCCATAATCTAATTTTAGAACTTACTTTTTATCACCTCAAAAGGCAAGGTTGTACTCATTATTCTTCACAGTAATCATAAGAGGTAGGTCCGGTGTTACTTTCCTTCGTGATGGGACTAACAGAGGTTCAGTCGCTTGCTCAATGTCACACACCTAGTAGAGGCTAGAGCCAGAATGTAAAGTGAAGGCAGTCACATTTCAAAGTCCCCATTAGAACTCCACCCAGGCCAGCCTTGCTTCCACCTACACTATGGGAGGAAATTCAGTTCAGACAAAAAGTAATTGGATGGAATTTTTTCCCACAGATTATTTATGGAGAAAGGATGTCACCAGGAGGAAGAAGGAACAGAGGCGAGTCTCAAAGTCTTTCAATCTTGAGTCATGTTGCCCAGATTGCTGTGTGCCCTCTTGCAAGTCTGACACTTACATTCCACATTGTCTATCTGTTATTTAGTCTCTTCTTCTATGGTGCAACATCCTTGAGTATGAAGGCCATAAATTATGCACCTCTGTCTCCCCATCATACCTAACATTATATTTAGCCTGAATACTAGGTTTCCATAGGCATCTAAAATAATGAATGAATTATTCCCGGTATGGCTACAGTATAGCAGCCAGATAACAAGTATCTTAGATATTCCCATCATTAAAAAATTACTGGGGGCCAGGCGTGATGGCTTATGCCCATAATCCCAGCACTTTGGAGGCCAAGGCCGTTGGATCACTTGAGGCCAGGAGTTTGAGACCAGCCTGGCCAACATGGTGAAACCCCTGTCCCTACTAGAAATACAAAAATTAGTCAGGTGTGGTGGTGCACATCTGCAGTCCCAGCTACTTGGGAGGCTGAGGTGAGAGAATTGCTTCAGTTCAGGAGGTGGAGGTTGCAGTGAGTCGAGATCGCACCACCGCACTCTAGCCTGGCAGACAGCGTGAGACCCCATCTCAAAAAAAAAAAAAAAAAATACCAGTGAAGCTTTACAAAGTTGTATGTACATGATTTCACAGGTAGCAGAAACATACAATTTGTTTTATCTTAATATTATATTTTCTAATAAATTATTGATATTAATTTGGTCATCAAAAATGTATGACATATATACATAGATTTATCCTATTTTAGGTTCTTTTTTTGAAAACTACTGACCTTCAAGTGGTAAAGTCTTTGTCATGATTTCTTAATGAGTTTCTAAGAAAGAACCATAAGTTCCTAATATATTTGCCTCATAATTATACCTTATGATTGTGTGTGCAGAAAAGTAAGTGGCCTGAGTCACAAGTTCTAGCAGAATCCTTTGGAGTTTTAATTACACAGCACTGCCACCTAGCATCAACCACACAGACTTTTAAACAAATTATTATTAAAAAAAGAATAGAGGTTTCTCAGTATTTAAAATATTATTAAGGGGATCAGTCTGCAATCTTAAGAAGCACGGACTGAGATTACTTTAGGAAGTATTTGCAGCAGCTTCCAACCAACACTATTTACTTGAAAACCCTTGTGATTGGGAGTGAATTGGTGTCAATGAAGAAAGGGGTTGTGAAATCTGCTGAAGAGTTTCAAATGTCAGAGCTGCATATTCATAAGCTGCAGGCACCTGTGGCCGAGCTGTGCTGTCTTCCTGTGGATTCCTAACGCTGCAGTGTTTGGAAGGGCAATGGAAGTGGTTTCCAAATGGCATTGTTGTTTATTTGCATATGAATCTCCTATATATATAATGAGAATATATATGTAATGAGTGATATATATATATATAAAAAATAAATGTGATATGTGAGATATATATATAAAAGAAAGAGAGGTGAGTGGAGAAGGTGGATGAGCAGGTTTCCTCTGCCAGCCTGGGAAGTCCATAGAAGCTGGTTATGAGGCGAAGCAGAAGATGTTAGTCCTCTTTGCCATTTCTGTTGGATGTCCCCTCATGTGATAGACAATGCTATTGCAGGACCCAGGTCTCAATCTTCGCAGTTCCCAAACTGTGCTTAAAAAAACACATCAAAACAAATCAATAGTATTTAAGAGGGGTAAAACATCGCAGTGAGATTGATGCTTTCCATAATGAGTCCTTTATGAGATGTAATGCCAACTGTTAATCAATAGACATGCCAGAACTGCCTCTGATACAACCTTGTAGAGTTTTTTTTTAATTAATCCTTATTAAAAATATTGACTTGTTGTGACTTGCCGGGGTTGCTCCTGGCTCTGTTTTTTATCCTAATTAGGAGGTTACGCTGCACTGCTTAGGCTGAAGATAATAATGTAATGATTGTTGTCTTAAAATCTGAGAATCAATATAAGATCCTATCAAATTGTGCCAAGTGTCACAATTATGAAAATTGCTTGAGAATTTAAAAGCTTTATGAGAGTGGGATTTTTTCTTTTTAATTTTTAAATTTTTTCCTCTGATTGCTTATTTCTACACTTTTCTCAGAGTTAGGTAGGTTCAAAAAGTTTTTGTGTTTTTAAAAGGGCTTTCTCAAAATATTGTATTTTAACATGCCATCTTCTGAGGGAGCTGCCGTCTTCTGGGTTTCGGTTGTTTAAATGGATCCCCTCTCTCCAACTCCACACATCTCAAAAGACATTTGTGCCTTAACAACTTGGCAAAGTTCTAGCATGAAAGGAAAAATGGAGCATCTGAAGATCTTTCCAGGGGTGTTACTAATTGAAAGACACACAAGACAATAAAAAAATGAATGAATAAAAGAAAACAACTTGTTGCTTTTCCAAGAGACCCAAAATGTGACAGTTGAGAAGAATGTAATAATAATGAGGAGAATAATGGTAGTTAAGATATACATAGCACTTCCTTAGGCAAAACATGGGTATCGTTTTCAGTTTTTGATGTATACGAACTTCTTCAGTACTCATTGTGGTCCTAGAAGAATTGCACTCTAATTACTCCTATTTTACAGATGAGCCAGTTGAGGCACAGAGAATTGAATTTACTTGCCCAATGTCACATATGAAGTAGGAAAGACTGTAAAGCCAATTCTCTGGCTTTTTTGAGTCTGTGCTATTAATCACTGTCTGTCAAATCAGATAATTAACTGTCTGTCAAATCAGAAACACAGCCTCTTCTCTTTGAGATTGAAGAAGTTAGGTGAGGGTCAACAAATTGAAATACCATTTCTCAAGGCCTCAGCCAATAGTAAACTGTTGGATATGCAGGGCATAGAAGCTCATGCCTGTAATGCCAGCATTTTGGAAGGCTGAGTTGGGAGGATCACTTGAGCCCAGGAGTCCCAGGCTGCAGTGAGCTATGATGGCGCCATTGCGCTCCAGCTTGAATGACGGGGTGAGACCCAGATTCAAAACAAACAAACAAAAAAGCAAAACAAAACTAAACAAACAAACAAAAAGCATGGATACCCCTATGTGAACAGATATTACAAATCTTGATCCCTTCTAGCCTCTGTGTTGAAGTTGTTATCCCTGAGGGTGATCAGACCAGGGCTAACAGGCAATATTGTGCAAACCCAGGGAGTCTCAGCCTCCTTGTGACCACCTCTTTACAGGGCCATTGTTCTTATGAAAATTAGGGAGGGATGTTAATGGAGGGAAGCTCCACTGTTTAGCCCTATGTTTGTGAATAAGGAAAATGTTTTCCTTCTATAGCCTCTTTAGAGACAATTAAGCATTAGCTTTTGTTGGATGCTAAATTATGAGTGAATTTAGTTTAAAGTATGTGAACCATGCACCCTTTGAAATTTGCCTGAAAAGGCTCATTATAAAACTAATGCTATGAAAAAGCACTCCCTTTCAGATTAGGGAAAGCACCTGAATAGTTTTCATAAGTGGCTGCGCATCGTTTGAAAGCATTCTAGTGTTGCCTGAAACGCTTTCAACACACCTTTCAACTAGGAAATTTCACATTCAGCATATCTGTAGTTCTACAAGACTTTCAATAATATTTAAATTGGTTAACTGTATTTCTTTTATATCTGTTTTAATGCTGTTATTGATTTGAGGTAGATAAACTTGATTGTGCATGAAATCTTATTTTTCCACACAAAGGAGATATGATTTGAGTATATACAGAAGAGAACAGTACCTCTAAATGGACCAGTCCTCTGCAGTGCAAGCGTTTGGGTCAGATAGATGTTTGCTGGCCCTTTGAACTAGACTGGTATTGACATCAACATTTGTTTCCCCAAAAGTCAGTGCTTCAAAAGAGGCCTTAGATGATACCTGTTTATTAAGAGGTCTTCTCTTGGGAGGAGACTCTTAAGTCTTGGTATGAGACTACATCCTTCCCTAAAGAACTCAAGGTTTTTAGTTTGTGTGTTTGTTCATTTTTGGCACTTATAGACACTATGATTCCTATAGCCAGTAGTGTTAGCCTCTTTCTTATGGTCACAAGGAAGCTTAACAACCCAACTTGTGGATATTTCCACAATATGGTAGACAATGCAAAATTTTAAATTATTTTAAAAGACTGTGTATTTTATAAGCCAAAACAAGGACATCGCTCATTTTATTTTACTGCTCACATGTATAATAAACCTGTTAGATTATTAGATCACGAATAAGAATCAATGTGTGATACCTGAAGCACTGAGCTGCAAGGGGCACTTATGTTCTTAGAGTTTCTGCATCATGGATAGGCGCATGACTGGTGGCACAGTCACAAGAACCAGACAGGACTGTGTTCAAATCTCAGTCCTGCTACATGTTAGCTTTGTTACCTTTGGCAAATTACATCATCTCTTGGACTCTAAATTTCTTTGTCTGAAAAATGAGGATGATAATACTAATCTAATAAATAAACAAATGAATAAGAACCTCAGGCCGGGCGCGGTGGCTCAAGCCTGAAATCCCAGCACTTTGGGAGGCCGAGGCGGGTGGATCACGAGGTCAGGAGATCGAGACCATCCTGGCTAACACCGTGAAACCCCGTCTCTACTAAAAATACAAAAAAAAAAACTAGCCGGGCGCGGTGGCGGGTGCCTGTAGTCCCAGCTACTCGGAGGCTGAGGCAGGAGAATGGCGTAAACCCGGGAGGCGGAGCTTGCAGTGAGCCGAGATCGCGCCACTGCACTCCAGCCTGGGTGACACAGCGAGACTCCGTCTCAAAAAAAAAAAAGAAAGAAAAAAAAAAAAGAAAAGAAAAAAAAAAAAGAAAAGAAAAGAAAAAAGAACCTCAGCCACAGCCCTGTATTGAAGGCCCTCTGTGTATCATACACATTTTTTTTTTTTTTGAGACAAAGTCTTGCTCTGTTGCACCCAGGCTGGAGTGCAGTGGCACAATCTTGGCTCACTGCAACCTCCGCCTGCTGGGCTCAAGTGATTCCCCTGCCTCAGTCTCCCAAGTAGCTGGAATTACAGGTGCCCACCACCATGCTCAGCTAATTTTTTGTATTTTTAGTAGAAATGGGCTTTCACCATATTGACTAGACTGGTCTCAAACTCTTGACCTCAGGTGATCTGCCCACCTTGGCCTCCCAAAGTGCTGGGATTCCAGGCATGAGCCAGTGCACCCGGTTGTATCAAACACTTTTTAAGGGTTTGGGGATGCAGCCGTGATGCCGACGGATATGGTCCCTGCCTTTTGGGGACTTATAGTCTAATCATGGAAATGAATTAGAAAGGCAAATGTGGAGGTGACTGCCTGTAAGCCCCAAAGTAAATGGTAAGCATGCAGTGAATAAGCCGATATGGCAAATGAAGAGAAAAGCAATGAAAAGAATGTTTTGGAGTTAGGATACTGAAGTGACATTTTTTGTGCTTTATGCCCACAACTGACCTAGTAAGGTTAGTACTATGAAAAGAGAGCAAATACGATACTCATGTGCAAAAGCAGGTAAAGAGAAAATGAGTTCTCCTATGTGTGTGTGAACCTGTGGATGGCTGCTTTCCATTGACTCTTGACAGTTCAAGTTTTTTTTCTGGAACTAATACCTATAGTAGTGATATTTTTAAGGAATCCAAGGAAAAACAAATACCTGCAAGTAGCAAGCAATTTATAGAATACTAAAAAACTTTAGTGACATTCACATGTTTAATTTTAGCAAGAATGCTAAGCAACACATTGAAATATAGTAAAACACTAACTTTGCACCTGAAGAAAGATGTATTTGTTCAAGGCCATGCAACCAGTGAGGAGTGGGAGGCAGAAATTCAGCTCTCCAGGAATCTTCTGCTTTATAACTTATCTTCTTTCTGCATCCAAATTCAGTACTTTTGGTTTAATATCTCAGGTTAAATGTACTCATTAAAGACAGACATATACAACATATCTAGCTATTGTAGTTAAGTTGAAGGTGACCATTGCCTATGGACTTCTATTTGAAAGACTGTTGAGTACAGTAAATGCAATGGAATATTTATTGAAATTTCATATTTAAGGAAAAATTTGCTGCATAGCTCAGTTGTACATCATTTGGGATTATGTAATAAATACTATTTATCCCAGTGTTAAAGCTGACTAAGAACTGTTTCCTTAGAAAAAACTGGCCCAGCTGAAAGGGACTTTTTTCAATTGCCACTGGAAATGGAATTTCAGCATCTCGAAGCACGTGCCTTAATTTAGATTTGTATTTGTAATAAAAAGATCAGGATGATCCCTCTGCACAGATGATGGCCAAGCAAACGAATCTGCCTTCACATGCGCAATGGAGGATGTTGACACACCATGCTCTTGTGTTTGAATACAATCTTAAACTTTTTATAAATTATCCAAAACACAGTGGTCAGAAGTACTATCTATAGAAGACTCCCAAAAGGGCCTCTTTCTCTAAAATGTTCAGTTTTGAATTGCACAGTTTTGGTTCCTTGTAGAATTGCCTTTGCAAATTGTGATTTATTATCATGCTATCAGACTGCACTGATGTAAACTTTTAGAAATAATAACATAAAATACATTGTTAGATATGATGACTTAGAGGAGGATGTTGCCTATCACAGCTAAGAGTTTTCTTCTTTATAAAGATTAATCAGTGTCTGGAAAAATGAATCACTTTTATTTTATGGACACCGTACAGCACCTATGATTCTCTCTTTGCTTTGGCTGCTAGGAAACGTAGACGATACATTTATAGTCTACTTGAAGATTTGACCTGTTTACATCCCAGTTCACAAAGATGACCTTCATGCCTTTCTATTGCTGATTATGTTCACTCTTATTTTCTTTCAGCTTCAACTTCCTACAATTGTTTATTTTATTCTAAAACCATTGCAAAAGCTACTTCAAATTTTTGCAAAAAATGTGGGAAAGGGAGAAATATGCAGATATATGAACACACACATAAAATATAGCCATTTGATGTCCTTTCTATGTGCATGCCATTATTTCATGTATAATTTAAATTACATGTGAATTTTAGAAAAAGTTTAGAAGGGAAAAATAAGGCTAGATATTAGGAAGAGTAGGAATTTTTTATTCTAAGTGGATTAAAAATTTTTGACATATTTTTACATATTCACGGGGTGCTTGTGACATTTTGTTACATGCAAAAAAAATGTGTAATGATCAAGTCTGTGTGCTTAGAATGTCCATCACCCAAGTATTTATCATTTCTATTTTCTGGGTACATTTCAGGTCCCTGTTTCTAGCTACTTTGAAAGATACAATTGTTAACTATAGACACCCTACTCTTCCTTGGATCATTAGAACGTTAATTCCTCCTATCGACTTGCTTGTTTGTACCCATTAAACAACCTCTCTTTAACTCTCCCCTACCCCCATACACACTTCTCAGTCTCTGTATCTATCATTACACTTTCTAATTCCGTGTGATCAACTTTTGTAGCTCCCACATATGAGTGAGAACACACAATATTTGTCTTTCTGTGCCTGACTTATTTCACATAACAAAATAACCTTGGTTTTATCCATGTTGTTGTGAATGGCATGATTTCATTCTCTTTTTAATGGCCAGATAATGTACCATTGTGTTTATATACCACGTTTTATTTACCTATTTATCCACTGATGGATACTTACTTAGCTTGATACCAAATATTTGCTATTACAAATACTGCTGCAATAAACATACTGGCATCCTTTTGATACATTGATTTATTTTCATCTGAATAAATATCCAGCAGTGGCATTGTTGGATTGTATGGTAGCTCTATTTTTAGCTTTTTGAGAAATTTCCATACTGTTTTCCATAGTGACTGTACTAATTTACATTCTCATCGACAGTATATATGTTCCCTTTCCCCACAACCTTGCCAACATGTGATATTTGTTGTCTTTTTTTAATAGTAGCTATTTTGATTAGTGTAAAATAATATCTCTTTGTGGTTTTGATTCGCATTTCCCTGATGATTAGTGATTTTGAGCATTTTGTCATATACCTGTTGGTCATTTGTATGTCTCCTTTTGAGAAATGTCTATTCATGTTCTTTGCCCGCTTTTTAATGGGATTATTTGTTTTTGTATGTTTGTGTTGTTTGAGTTCCTTGTATATTCTGGATATTCATCCCCTGTTGGATGAGTAGTTCACAATATTTTTCTCATTTTCAAAAGGTTAACTCTTCACTCTGTTGATTGTTTCTTTTGCTGTGCAGAAGTTTTCTAGTTGAATATAGTCCCATTTATCTGTTTATGTTTTTGTTTCCTGTGCTTTTGAGGTCATAGGCATAAAATATCTGTCCTAACCAATATCCTGAATATTTTTTCTATGTTGTCATCTAGTAGCTTTATTGTTTTGGGTCTGAATTTAAGTCTTTAATCTATCTTGAGCTGATTGTTGTATGGGGTGAGAGATAGGTATTGAGTCTCATTATTCTGCATATGATTATTGAGTTTCCCAACATAATTTATTGAAGAAGGTGTTCTTTCCCCACTATCTGTTTTTGATGACTTTGTCAAAGATCAGCTGGCTGTAAATATGTGGGCTTATTTCTGCATTTTCTACTCTGTTCCATTGGTTTATGTGTCTACATTAATACCAACATCATGCTGTTTTGTTTACTATAGCTTTGTGATATATTTGGAAGCCTGGTAGTGTGATGCTTCTAGCTTTGTTCTTCTTGCTCAGGATACTTTGGCTATTCTGGCTATTTATTTTTGTTCAATACAAATTTTAGAATTTTTTTTATTTCTGTGAAAATTTTTCTGTGAAAAATTATATTAGTATTTTGATAGAGATTACATTGAATCTATACACTGCTTTGGGCAGTATGGTCATTTTAACAATATTTATTGGTGTAATCCATTGGCATGGGATGTCTTTCCATTATTCTGGGTCCTCTTAAAATTATTTCATCAGTGCCTTATAGTTTTCCTTGTGGAGATCTTTCACCTCCTTGGTTAAATTTATTCCTAAGTATTTTGTTATTTTTCATGGCTTATATAATTGGGACTGCCTTCTTAATTTCTGTTTCATCTATTTTATTTTTGGTGTATAGAAATGCTATTGATTTTTGTATGTTTATTGTGTATCCTGCAAATTTACTGAATTTTTATATCAGTTCTAAGAGTTTTTGGTAGAGTGTTTTGGTTTTTCTCAATGTAAGATTTGGTCATCTGTAAAGAGGGACAACGTATTTTCCAATTTTAATGCCTTTTAGGGCTTATAGCACTGTGTTGAATTGGAGTGGTGAAAGTAGGCATTCTTGTCTTGTTCCAGTTCTTAGAGGAAAACTTTTAACTTTCCCCAATTCAGTATGATGTTAGCTACAGGTTTTTCATACATGTTCTTTATTATTTTGAGGTATGTTCGTTAAATGCCTAGTTTGTTGAAAGTTTTTATTATGAAACGATGTTGTGTTTTGTCAAATGCTTTCTCTGCAGCTATTGAGATAATCATATAGTTTCTATCCTTCATTCTGTTGATGTGATGTATTAAGTTAATTGATTTGCATACGTTAGACCATCCTTGAATCCCTGGGGTAAATCCCAATTGATCATGGTTAGTTATCTTGTTGATGTGCTATTGGATTCAGTTTGCTAATATTTCGTTGAGAATTGTTTGGTTCTATGTTCATCAGGGATATTGGCCTGTAGTTTTTATTTTTTATTATGTTCTTGTCTGGGTTTGGTATCAGGGTAATGCTGGCCTCGTGGAATGAGTTGGGAAGAATTTCTTTCTCTCACATTTTTTTGAATAGTTTGAGAAGGATTGGTATTCTTTCTTCTTTATACATTTGGTAGAATTCATTAGTGAATATATCCAGGACTTGGCTTTTCTTTGTTTAGAAACTTTTTGTGAATGATTCAATCTTACTACTTGCTACTGATCTCTTTAGGTTTTCTGTTTCTTCCTGATTCTAACTTGGTAGGTTTTATGTTTCCAGGAATTTATTTGTTTCCTCTAGGTCTTCCAGTTTATTAGCATATAGTTGTTCATAACAGTCTCTGATGATCTTTTGTATTTTTGTTGTATCAGTTGTAAGGCATTTTTTTCATTTCTGATTTTGTTTATTTGGGTTTTCTTCTTTTATTGGTTAGTCTAGCTGCAATATATAAATTCCGTTTATCTTTTTAAAGAACTTTTCATTTTTTTGATCCTTTGCATTGATTTTTAGTCTCTATTTTGTTTAATTTTGCCCTGATCTTCTTTTTAAAATTCCTTCTTCTAATTTTGGTTTTGGTTTATTCTTTCTTTTCTAGTTCCTTGAGGTGCATTGTTACATTTTTAATTTGCAGTCTCCCTACTTTTTTGGTGTTGGCATTTAGCCTTTTCTCTTAGCAATTCTTTTACCATAACTCACAGATTTTGGTATGGTGTATTTCCATTTTCATTTGTTCTGAGAAATTTTTCGGCTTCCTCTTAATTTCTTCATTGACCAAACAGTTATTCAGGAGCATGTTGTTTAATATCCATGTACTTGTATAGTTTTTAGAGTTCCTCTTGGTATTGATTTCTAGTTTTATTCCAAGTCTAACAGGATAGTTGATATGTCAAGTACTGATTTTAAAAAACTTGTCAAAGCTTGTTTTGTGGGAGATTTAAAAAATTTGTTAAGGCTTGTTTTGTGGGCTAACATATGTTCTATCCTGGAGAATGTTTCATGTGCTGATGAGAAGATGTGTATTTTGCAGTTGTTGCATAAAATATTCTGTAAATGTCTGTTAGGTTAATTTGGTCCAAAATCTACTTTAAATCCAATGTTTCTTTGTTAATTTTCTGTCTAAATTATCTGTCTAATGTTGTAAGCCGGGTATTGATGTCCCCCACTATTATTGTAGCAGGGTCTATTTCTTTCTTTAGATGGAGTGATAGTTGTTTTATGAATCTGGGTGCTCCAATTTTGGGTGCATAAATATTTAGGATTGTTATATCCTCTTGCTGGATTGATCTCTTTATCATTATATAATAACCATATATATGTATATATGTATATTTATATAATATATATATATTACTGTTTATAACTTAAAGTCTGTTTTAAGTGTAGCTACTCAGCTGGCTTTTGGTTTCTATTTGCATTGAATATCTTTTTCCATCTCTTTATTTTGAGTCTATGTTTTTCTTTACAGGTACAGTGCATTTATGTAGACAGCATACAGTTAGATAATTTTTTTATTCATTCAGCCAGTCTATATTTTTTAAGTTGAGAATTTTTTTTCAATTTATGTTGAAGGTTATTATTGATACGTGTGGTTTTGTTCCTGTTATATTGTTCACTCTTTTCTAGTTCTTTCGCATATTCTTTGTTCCTTTATTTTTCTTTTAGTTTGTTATAGTAGTTTGGTGGATTTTTGTAGTGGTACCATTTGAGTCCTTTCTGTTTCTCATTTGTGTGTTTGGTTTACCAGTAAGTTTTATACTTTTGTGTGTTTTCATGATTGTAAATGTCATCCTTGCACTTCCAAGTTTAAAATCCCCTTGAGCATTTCTTGTAGGACCAATCTAATGGTAATGAATTCCCTCAGTCTTTGCTTGTTTGGGAAAGACTTTATTTCTCCTTCATTTACGAAGGACACTTTTGCTGGATATAGTATCCCGGGGTAATTTTTTTTTCTTTCAGCACTTTGAATATATCATCCCATTCTTTCCTTGTTTGTAAAGTTTCTATGAAGAAATCCACTTTTGCTCTGATGGGGGTTTCTTTATAGGTGAAGAAATGCTTTTATCTTACTGTTTTAGATTTCTCTCTTTGTCTTTGACATTAGATTTTGACTGTAATGTGCCACGAAGAAGATCTTTTTGCATTGTATCTATTTAATGATCTCTGAACCTGCTGTATCTGGATGTCTAAATCTCTTGCTAAACTTGGTAGTTTACTTCTATTATTTCATTAAATAGGTTTTCCAACCCTTTCATTCTCTCTTTACAATTGAGACATCAGTAATTTGTACACTTGGTTGTTTTATGTTGTCCCATGTGTACAAAATCTTTGCTCATTCTTTTTTATTTTCTTTTCTTTATTTCTGTCTGACTGGGTTATTTATAAAGACCTGTCTTCAAGTTCTGAGATATTTCTTTTTCTTTTTCTTTTTTTTTCTTCCTTTTTTTTTTTTTTTTTTTTTGACTGAGTCTTGCTGCTCTGTCACCCAGGCTGAAGTACAATGACATTATTTTGGCTAACTGCTAACTCTGCCTCCTGGGTTCAAGTGATTCTCATGCCTCAGCCTCCCAGGTAGCTGGGGACTGCAGGTGTGCACCACCACACCTAGCTAATTTTTGTATTTTTAGTAGAGACAGGGTTTCACCATGATGGCCAGGCTGGCCTCGAACACCTGACCTCAAGTGATCTGCCCACCTCAGCTTCCCAAAGTGCTGTGATTACAGGCATGAGTCACCACACCCAGTCTGAGATTCTTTCTTCTGATTGATCTTGTCTATTGTTGAAGCTTTCAAGTGTATTTTGTATTTCATTCAATAAATTCTTCATTTCCAGAATATTTTTTCTTTTTTATGACATATACCTCTGTGGTAAATTTCTCATTCATATCCTGAATTGTTATCTGATTTCTTTGTATTGTTTTTCTGAATTGTCTTTTATCTCACTGAGCTGCTTCATCAAAATTTTGAATTTTTTTGAGATTTCATGATTTTCTTTTTGTTCTGATCTGTTGCTGGAGAATTGTGTTCTCTTATAGGTGTAATATTTCCTTGATTTTTCAGGTTTCCTGTGTCCTTACATTGATAATCTGGACATCTGGTATAACAGTCACTTCTTCCAATTTGATTTTGTAAGGGAGTTCCCCTGTCCAACCCCCCCGAAGATGTGTCTGTTGTGTTCGTTGGCTATGTCACTATGGTTTTGAATCTGGATGTGTGAAGTGGTATAGACTCTGTATGATTTCTTCGGCTATAAACAGCATCAGCAGTGTCTGTGATTTTGTTGGTGACTTAGGGTATAGTTATTAGTGGAGGCTGTGGTAAAGTTTTGCTGATACTGAAATGCCAGATAGGTCAATCTGCAGGCCGCAGTGGTGGCAGTTGTTGGCTGATTGTGCCTGTCCTTGGGCCACAAGGCAGCATACACTGGCACCAATTTAGCAGATTCAGGCAAACCAATTCTTGGTCCTCTAGATAGCTTGCTCAGGTGCCAGGAATGACAGTGGTGGGCTGGGTGGCTGAGCAGGTTCTGAACACTGCACAGTGGGTATGGTGTAGGTGCTGGAAATAACAGTGGTATGGTACAACAAACCTCTGAAACCCAACTAGTCTAAGCTGATGTTGAGGGTAATGGCTGAGATGGATTGAGCAGGCTGGTTTTCAGACCTGCAAGTGGCAGGTGCAAGTGGATGCCAGCTCTGGTGGTAGCAGCACATTGAGTGGGCTTGACCTCAGAGCCCAAGGGAAGTCTCAGATGCCACTGGGGATGGACTGAGCTGAGCAATCCCCATGTTCCTGGATGGGTGCTCAGGGACTAGGGGCATGTGGAGCCAGGCCAGACTGAGCTTGCAGGTTACTGGCTGTGTGTATAGATCCTGGCTGTGGTATGCTAAGATGGGGTGATCCCCAGGCTGTCAGGGAGTGCTCAGGTGTAAGTAGTAGCAAACGTGCTGAGGCCCTGCTACAAGGAAGGGCAGGATTGGTTTCCCTGGGAACAGCTTTAGGAAGACAGCTTCTAAGACACTGGGTTCACTTTTGCCTTGGCCCACAGCATTCCACAGCTGTAGCAGTCATGGACACTGAAATTTATCCTCAGGGAATATGGGAATGTGTAGCAGCCTCTCTTTGGTGGGATGGGCAGAATTGCTTCTTGTGTCTTCTACCTCAGCCCAGTTGCAGGGCAAAATGCAGTCTGGTGTGAGCTGAGCTCTTAAAGTGGCACTGTGCTGACACTGCACTGACACTGCTTAGGGCTCGGGAGTTTGTAGGACCCAGTATGAGTTCTCTCTCTGGAGCAAGGTCTCTGAACAGTTTCCAGGGAATTCCCTATGTTAGTCTCAGGGCCTGGGAAGGTCAAGGAGCTCTCCCCTAACTAGGATTATAGGAGTCTGCTGTGGGAAAGTGAACGGCTTGGAGTCTCTTACTAAACCTTACCCTGCATGGGGGTGTTTCCTGACTCTCAGCTGATCCCAGCAAAACAGGTTGCCTCACTTCCCTCTCCTTCCTTGTTTTAGGGGTTTCCTGACACTTCTCTGTTGAATTCCAGTGTTCTCTCTTGGGTGATCTATTTGAAGTGTGATTATCCAGTCACTATTTTGGTTCTTCTTAGTGGAGGAGGCAAGTAGGAGATGCCTCTAATCAGCCATTTTGAAGCCCCTCCTCTGAGTAGGAGTTTTAATGGCTTTCAAATCTAGTTGTGGGTCAGAATCATCAGTAGATATATATTTAAAATGCTGAGTGTTGCATTTTATCCCCCCAAATTTTGATATTTTAGAGCTAGGATGCAGCTCTGGCCTCTTCATTTTCTAAAGAACGAGAGACAATGTTGACAATAAAGCCGAGATGGAGATCTACCAACAAAAGTGCTTAATGAGTAAGAATCTGTTAGAATGTAATGTATATTAGAAATGCAATGTAAACTTGTTCAAAAGCTGAGCGTCAGCTTACTTGGAAAGTGATATGGTTAGACTATGTGTCTCCACCAAAATCTCATCTTGAATTATAATTCCATAATCCCCACTTATAGTGGAAGGGACCCAGTGGGAGTAATTGAATCATGGGGGCAGTTTCTGCAATGCTGTTCTGATGATAGTGAGTTCTCATGAGATCTGATGGTTTTATAACTGTCTGGCATTTCCACCACTTGCACTCATTCTCTCTCCTGCTGCCCGGTGAAGAAGTGCTTTCTCTCATGATTGTAAGTTTCCTGAGGCCTCCACAGCCAAGCGAAACTGTGAGTCCACTAAACCTCTTTTCTTATAAATTACCCAGTCTCAGGTATTACTTCATGGCAGTATGAGAATGGAATAATACAGTAAATTGGTACTGGGACTGGAGTACTGCCTTTACGAAATGTGGAAGCAACTTTGGAACTGAGTAACAGGCAGAGGTTGGAACAGTTTGGAGGATTCAGAAGAAGACAGGAAGATGTGGGAAGGTTTTGAACTTTACAGAGACTTGTTGAATAGCTTTGACCAAAATGCTGATAGTGATATGGACAATGAAGTCCAGGCTCAGATGGTCTCAGATGGAGATAAGGAACTTGTTGGGAACCAGAATAAAGGTAACTCTTACTATGTTTTAGCAAGAAGACTAGCAGCATTTTGTTCCTCCCCTACAGATCTGTGGAACTTTGAATTTAAGAGAGATGATTTAGGGTATCCATCAGAAGAAATTTCTAAGCAGCAAAGCATTCAAGAAGTGACTCAGGTGCTCTTAAAAGCATTCAGTCTTGTGTATTCACAAAGGTAAGGTTTGGAATTGGAACTTATATTTAAAAGGGGAGCAGAGCATAAAAGTTCAAAAAATTGCAGCCTGACAATGCTGTAGAAAAGAAAAACCCATTTTATGAGGAGAAATTCAAGCCAGCTGCAGAAATTTGCTTAAGTAGTGAGAAGCCAAATGTTAATTGTTAAGACAATGGGGAAAATATCTCCAGAACAGGTGGGAGACCTTCACGGAAGCCCTTCCCTTCACAGGCCTGGAGGCCTATGAGGAAACAATGGTTTTTATGGACCGGGCCCAGGGCCTTGCTGCTTTATGCATTCTTGGGACTTGATGCCCTGCATCCCAGTTGTGGCTTAAAAAGGCCAATGTACAGCTCAGGCCATTGCTTCAGAGGATTCAAGCCCCAAGTATTGATGACTTGCAGGTGATGTTAGACTTGTGGTTGCACAGGAGTCAATAATTGAGGTTTGGGAACTTCCACCTAGTTTTCAGAGGATATAAGGAAATGCCTGGTTGTCTAGGGAGAACTTTGCTGCAGAGGTGGAGCACTCATGGAGAACCTTTGCCAGGGCAGCACAGAAGAGAAATACAGGGTCAGAGCCCCCACACAGAGTCCCCATTGGAGCACTGCCTAGTGGAGCTGTGAGAAAAGGGCCATGGACTTCCAGACCCCAGAATGATAGATCCACCAACAGCTTGCACTGTGCACTTGGAAAAGCTGAAAACACTGAATGCCAGCCTGTGAAAGTAACTAGCAACTGTGAGTCCATTAAACCTCTTTTCTTTCTTTCTTTTTTTTTTTTTTCCAAGATGGAGTCTCACTCTGTCACCTAGGCTGGAGTACAGTGGTGCGATCTTGACTCAGTGCAACCTCTGCCTCCCAGGTTCAGGCAATTCTCCTGCCTCAGCCTCCCAAGTAGCTGGGATTACAGGCCCCTGCCACCGTTGCCAGCTAATTTTTGTATTTTCAGTACAGACAGGGTTTCCCCATGTCCAGGCTGGTCTCAAACTCCTGACCTTGTGATCTGCCTGCCTCAGCCTCCCAAAGTACTGGGATTACAGGCATGAGCCACCACACCCAGTGTAAACCTCTTTTCTTTATAAATTACCCAGTCTTGGGTATTTCTTCACAGCAATGTGAGAACAGACTAATACAAACAGAAAAAAATAATTGCTTAGAATCTACCAAACATGCTGAGTTCCTACTAAACGCAAAGCTCTATGTCAGGTTACAACAAAGAATTTTCAAGTTGCCTTAGTGCCACAGAGTAAATTGAATAAAGGCTGTCCTTTATTGCATCATCACCACCATTACCCAAAAGCATATGTTAAAACCTACTCTAGCAAAGCAATTTGCTATGTGCTGGAGATACAAAGTACTCTAAGATATTGCCCTTACAGTCAAGGAGAGTCAACTACTTGGACAGACAGGACATGTACATAAAAAAGGTAATTAACAATGCCAGGTAGCATATGCTAAGTGCCAAATCAGTGGCAGCAACAATAAATACTCTGAGTTTCATGGAGGGAGATCATTACTATGAGCTCTGGGGTTGGAGGCCTGATAGAGGAAGTGAAATGCAAAGTCTGACCTTGCTGTTTGTGTAGGAATTAGATAAATATTTTCCTAAAAATCAGTTTTCTAAAATATAACTGTAGCTGGCTGGCTGCTCACGCATATGTATTCACACTTTCCTTTAAAACGAAGGCCATATCATTGTATGTGTAACTAGGGGTTTTAAGGAAAATAGTGGCCCCCCTTCTTTTTAAAAAATTTTCATGTATAGCTCAGTGTCTAAAACTATCAAGCAGGAAACAAGTTATAAATATATATTTTTGGGGAAGGGCAAAAAGCTCCTACTATCTATAAAAATCCATCCATTTACGTAGGGGTTCAGTATTTTCATTAGGTTTCAACCCATCTTGAGCTGACTGCTGTTTAGCAGAGAGTTTATTGTATTTCAGTCTAAAAGCAAATCTGCTTTATTACAATTAGGGAGAGTGAAATTGTGCTTAACAATTTTTCCATTATAAAAATAAGAAAATGCTTGTTAACATATAATGTATTCACTTAATATGATAAGAAAAGCACTTGATTTCATTTTTCCCCTAAGTATAAAAGCCATTTAGAAAGAGTTGTTTTTATAGTGACTCAACAAAAATATCCCAGCCAAGATTGAAAGCTAGCATCAGTGAGTATAAGAAAATTATGCCTAATTTTTTTTTAATTCTGCAAAATTCTCAATGTATGTATGACAGGCTTATATGGAAAACAGGATTTATAGAATGATCTGAAAATTAATAAACAATTACAGCTCAAAGTGAAATAGTGCTTTAAAAAAGGATGAAAACAAACAAACAAAAAGAACCTTATGGTTTTTTTATGAGCATGGGTAAAAATCCATGAAAACACTCAACAATGCCCAGATGCTTTCCATCAAGCAAGTAAAAAGCACTTTAAAATGTCTCTGATAGAGCTCGGTACAGAGAAAATAGCATTGGTCTAACTTTAATAAGTGGAGAGCTAGAAATAACATAGGAGACTGGTTCTCCCGAGTTACCAACTCTAACTCTGGCTTTGTGTATCCAGATGAAACATGAAGAATTTATTCAGTAATGAGCCCTCACACCCAGGCTAGGGGAAACAAATCCAATTTTTAAAAATTCTTTTTCTAACAGAAGTCCTTTTTTTCTCTTCCTCTAGCTTTTGGCTCATCCTTCATTTTTTACTCTTCTTCGCTCTAACTACCAGAGTTAAAGAACTTCATTATGGTAACAGTGAAGAATATGTCCTTGAGGCTGGGAGGTTTTTGAAGGTTCAACAATTGAGGCATTTTTTGGTCATAATTATTAAATGGCCAGACTGTGCTTTGTTTCATCAGGACTCTGCTGTATACAGACAAAATAGAACCACATACTATTTTCAAGCAAAAATCAACAATAACCCATTTCTTAGAAGCCAGGCTACTTGAAGAGACCAACTTGAAAATGTCTGACTTTTATCAAACTCTGCCCATCACAACTGTGGGGCTCTTGTGAATGAGGATGATTTCATACCCATACGGGAAAGGTTGATTATATTTGGCACAAGCAGGTCTCTGATACATTTCAAAACAAATAGAGATTTAAAGACTTGAGTCACGATGTTTAAAAACTAAGCATTGTGGCTTGTCCTCCATCATGGGCAAAGAGATTATATATAATGGAACAAAGAATGAAACATTAAAAAATGTGATGAAAATGACACGTCCCCCTTCCATTTTTTATATCAATTTGAGCATACTGTATGCTGTTTACTCTCTACCTTGTATGGTTTCCAATGTATGACTGCTTTTCAATGTACCCAGTTTGCCACCCATTTCTTTATCCATGATAATCTTTCCTCTGCAATACCTGTAGATATTAGTTCTCTAGGATGACCATAACAATGTACCACAAAGCAAGTGGCTTAAACAGTAGGAATGTATTTCTTGCAGTTCCAGAAACTAGATGTCCAAGATTATGGTGTCAGCAGGGTTGGTTTCTTCTGAGGTCTCTCTCTTTGACTTGCAGATGGCTGTCTTTCTCCCGTCTTCACATGGCAGTCCCTTGGTGCTTGTCTGTGTTCGAATCTCCTTTTTAAAAATAAGGATACCAGTCGCATTGGATTTGCATCCCTCCTAATTATCTCATTTAACCTCAGTTACCTCTTTAAAGACCCTGTCTCCAAATACAGCCATATTCTTAGGGAATAGGGGCTAAGACTTCAACACATGAATTTGGGGGAACACAGTTCAGCCTGTAACACTGCCCTTTTGCTCCCCAAAATTTGTGTTCTCACATGCACAGCTCAACTCCCCACAATAAAGAGTCCTTTAAATGAAGACAACAGAAAATGATTCAATCTGGCTTTATTAGAAAAAAAATTTTTTACTCACAGAACTGAAGTTTAAGATAAATTTATCACATCTTTTTGCACAGTTGGATGCAAATGCTATAGTGATTTTATCAGGTATTGATCACAGTCTCTCCATCTGTCTGTTCTACTTTCCTCTGTAATGGCTCCTTTCTCAGACCGACTCTCCCTCATGGTCACAATATGGCTGCCAATTCTCTAAACTAACATCTAGTCCATGGGCAATTCCAGCAGAAAAGGAGACCACCTTTTCCTCAAACATTGTAATAAAAGTCCCAGATTCAAGTTTCAGTAATTTACCTTAAGTCTTGCATCCATCATGAAACCAATCCTGTGATCAGATCAGTGGAATACTTTGATGAGTGAGACCCAGGTTGCATACATGGCCCTGAGTCAGCAGTGGAATGAATCTCATGGAAAAAGAGCTCGGAAGAGATTGGATCTCTTAAGGAATTGAATTTGCTTTTATCACAGGCAGGGGGAAGGGTGGCTGGATAGGCAATAATCAATAGATGTTCACTCTACCAACCTTCCTTCCTCCCACCTCACAAATTCCCAATTAGTTTTAAAATCTCTACTCAGGCAGCACCTCCTATCCCAGATAATCTTTGACTGGCATCAGTAAAGGAAGTAATGTGTATTACCTTGTCTACACCTCCATTATTGTATGATCTTTCGGCCTGACTTCCTGTTCCTGTCTAAATGAGCCATGGGAGCTCTAAGAAGAAGAGTCATCATTTTATGTTTCATCCACTTAATGTCAATCATAATGTCTAATATATAGGACTCACACATGTCTCTGTGTGTGTATGTGCATATATTTTAAGTTGCTCAACTCAACGCACAACAATTTATGGAAGGTATTTCTTCTTTGGACAGCTACTATCATTTCTAGTATAAACAACAAAATGTAGCCAGCTTGAAGTAACCTCTAAGAAAGTGACTCCTATCATTGGATTAAGGGCTGAAGGTCACTGAAGGTGTGATCATTGAGTGGCTCCAGTGTCAAAGGAGAATGTATAACAGAAAGAAAGCTGAGTGTTGTTAGGCAACTTGGATTTTGTCTCTGGCTCCTACCTTTTCTGTTTCTAAAACAACCTAACATTTAGATTAAATCTTAGAAGTCTTCTAGATCCTTCAAATGGTTCATTTGATGGTACCCTGATAAAAGATGTGATCCACAGGGAAGCCAGCAGGAGGGCTGAATCCGGGAATGTGCATAAGGTGAGGATTGAGTGGTCCATACCCTAGATCTAGGCAAGTAAGTTATGGAATTGGAAGCTCATGGGAGTCAGTAGAGCATCCAAGGTGTCAAAGGGAAGCAAGGATCTAACAAGAGTATGTTCCTGCTTTTTGTTCTTTTCCATACCACTGGCTGGCTGACCACGTTTCTTCCACTCAGGCTGTCTCTACTTCTATACCTTTTTTTTTTTTCCAATCTGAAAACAAGAAAGTCTTGTTTCACTTAGTTTGTGTCTGTTCTTTCTTTTTCCTAAGTAAACGTTATCCAAGGTAAATGTCTATATTTATTTCCAGAAACATCTCCTGTTAGGTGCAGATGGCATCTTGGCAGAATATCAGAAGTTTCTCTTGCAATTCCTGGGGATTTTCTGGATCAACAAATATCTTGTAAGAAGTTAGGAACCCCTGTTTTCTATCAGACCATAAACTCTGTAGCAGTATGTAATTTTGATCCACACGCCTGTATGTCTGTGACTGGAGAAACCAGTTTTTCTCTTTTATTACATCATGACCCTTATCCAAGTGCCTGACACGTGGTAGGCCCTCAATGATACAATGTTTAATGACTGGATAAATAAAATATAAATCAGTAAATGTCTTGCATGTGGAATGTTCATGTTTCATCCATTTTAGGGCATGTTATATACTTTTCACATGTTGACACCGGTGGAATACTTGATGGCCACATTCAATCACTCTGCTAAAGAGCATTGTACTGGAATTGTCATTGACTATGCATGTACAAAGCTGGCCAAAACTTCCATGGTGTCATGTGCATTATTGGTAAAATACGTTGAACTTAAATATCCTTTGCTTTTATATGAAACAATGATGCTTAATGAACATTTAAAAGAAAGAACACTGTCCTACTTGTTTTCTGATAATCTTTAATTTAAGCCTTCTCATAAGACCAAAAAAGCATCAGTGTCAGCGTACAGAATGAATGTCAACAACTTGGAGGAAAAGCACTAAGATGATAGGAGAACAAACACTATTTTAAGAAGTGCTGTGGGCAGGGCCCGATGGCTCACGCCTGTAATCCCAGCACTTTGGGAGGCCAAGGCGGGTGGATCATGAGGTCAGGAGTTCAAAGACCAGGTTGGCCAAGATGGTGAAACCCTTTCTCTACTAAAAATACAAAAATTAGCTGGGCGTGGTGGCGCATGCCTATAATCCCAGCTACTCAGGAGGCTGAGCCAGAGAATTGCTTGAACCTAGGAGGTGGAGGTTACAGTGAGCCAAGATCGTGCCGCTGCACTCCAGCCTGGGCGACAGAGTGAGACTCTGTCTCCAAAAAAAAAAACAAAAAAAAGATATGCTGCATGACCAACTCTCCAGCTCAGAATGTACGGAATGTATAGACATTAATAACTCTGAGTCAAAGATAATGATTCAGAAGGGTTGAATTCCTAATATGAAGAACTTTTAGCAACGTATTCTGTTTATATTTTCTGTAAGAGTGTTATACAATTAAAATTTATGTCTAAATGAGTCTTAAGTGATCTTTCAATAAGTTTTTAAAATTGAATGATAGACATTAGGCTATAATGTGATTGACAACATTTTTATTACTTAGTCATTATGAAGTAATGTATCATACAATCAATAGATCTAAGGTCTTATGAAATATCAATGGAGGAGATATTTTGAGGCCAAAGAACTAGTTATGAAGCCTCAAATGTTGCCACATAGAGTATTTCCTGCTTCTCCCCTGGAACTAAATTAATTCACTCTCCATGAAGATAGGCTTGGATTAGATCTAAGAGAGTGTTTTCTCAAAGTCAAAATACGCTAATGACAAGAATTAGGTATTGAGGGATGTTGTGAGTTCTACAGCCTCTAGGATTTGCAGGAGATACCTGCTAGGTTCTACCCATGTTTGTATGCACAGAGCAGATGTGCTTTTAAACATACACATTCTTCTGTAGAATGACTAGATAAGTTGGCCTTCTGTCCTTCTAAATACAGGAGGTACAAAAAAGAAAACAAATAAATTAGTAAGAAATGGAACTTAGCTGGTTGCCTTAATCCACATATCAGAAGCCAGTGAAGAGTAAGAAATAGTCAATTTGTATGGACTCTTACTTCACCGATCAGGAAGATATGTTCTTGATCATAGATTAAAGTTGGTTTGGGTTTTATTTTAGAAAATAAGAAACATAAGCTATTTGCTAATGAACAGATACCACTTTAGGGAAGCCTTTCCTGGGACCCATTGAACATTGCATTGAGGTGTATAAAATATGATTAGATAGCAGTATTTGCATATTTGATTCATAAATAGAGCAACATCCTTATGTGTCTGAGTCTGTAGGTCTTTGTATCAGCAGACGAAATAAATCCCCCAAAACGACAGTAAGATTCACTTGTCTTTAAAAATCACTACAGAAAGATCTGGTCTCTCCAAGGTATCTTTGAAGAGTGCCTTGTCATGTTCATTTATCTAACCATAAGTCATAATGTCGAATGTCATGGCTAATAGACACTTTTCATTTAGTTCCTAATTTGGACTGTGTTGATTTGACCTTCTGTAGACTGATGAGACATTATTTCAGACCAACGAGTTTCAGAGAGTCATAAATACAGTTCAGGACACAAGAATCACACTTCCAACTCCAGTGCTATGTTTATACATTCTTCATTTCTCAGGGGCTGTTCTTTCTATCAAGAACATGTTTTCTCCTTGGCCTGACTACCCCATTTCTTCATTAGCAGTTCAGGCACTGTTTCCTCCAAGACAACTAACATGGCCCATTCACCTCAATCGTCCAGCTACATTAACATTGGGTTATACGGTTGCCTTAGTGTCAGTACTGAGCGCCTACGTTTATCCCAGAATGAATCACACCAATGAAGTACCTTTTACTAGACTTCCTCCCCCACTAGTAGTCTCTGGATAATTTGAAAGCAGATGTGTTTGCTTGTACTCAGTACTAGAAGAGTGCCTAAAATAAAGAACATCTCTCAATAAATGAAACAGTTGAGAAACACATTTAAAATTATATTTATTCATGAACAAATTAATAGACTTTTTATATTCTTATTTATTTATTTATTTTGACATGGAGATTTGCTCTTGTTGCCTGGGCTGGAGTGCAATGGCGTGATCTCAGCTAACCATAACCTCTGCCTCCCAGGTTCAAGCGATTCTCCTGCCTCAGTCTCCCAAGTAGCTGGGATGACAGTCATGCGCCACCAAGCCCGGCTACTTTTTTGTATTTTTAGCAGAGACGGCATTCCTCCATGTTGGTCACGCTGGTCTCGAACTCCCGACCTCAGGTGATCTGCCTGCCTTGGCCTCCCAAAGTGCTGGGATTACTAGTGTGAGCCATTATGCCCGGCCTTTTTTTAAATAGCCTTTACTGGGATTTTATTGAAGTTTTCCTAAAAATACTTTTTCATAAGCTTGTATTTTCTGATACTGGGGCTCCCCTTAAGTATTCTTGTGCTGACATGACTAAATAATATGAGCAGCATCATTCCTGTAAAGAACAGGAGGAGAAAATAAAGTGACTTTGGTAGGTGGCCTTTTTTTCACCCTATTTGTCCCTGTTTATATTGATTCTTTCTATTAACCATTTCTTTAGAGATAATATTTGCCCACCTGTTGTTGTTGTTTGATTCCCCCATTTCTTTTTAATAATATAACTCCTTCAGCAAGCTTTTTAATTTTTTTAAATTCCACTCATTCTGCCGATATTTTACCTCGTGTGTATCAGTTAAGTTAAAAGGTTTCCACGAAAAAAGAGGAAAAAGAAAACAGACAGCCCAACTCTAAGTAGCCAATCAATAGATTTATTGGCTGATAACAGAAAAGAGCAGAGTTAAGGAGCTTCAGGGTGCGTTGACCCAGCCATCTACAATGTCATCGGGCAACTGGTCCTTTTCCAACGTCATTTCACCTTTTGGTTTTTCTATCCATGCATTGGCTTTGTCCTATGCATGGCTTTACTTTGGCAGTGCATGAAATAGTGGACAGGAGCAATCAGGAATATGTGCTGCCTTCTTCATGTTCAGCAGGAGAAAGGATGCAGTTCTTCTTTTGTTCTTAGAATAAGAACAATTTCCCGAATGTCTTAAGAAACCTTCTCCTCATGTCTCCTTGCATTGGGCTAAGTCTCATGTCCATTCTTGAGCCAATTCCTCTTCCACAAAATGGGAAACAGGTAGGGTGGATGGTGAGGAGTAGCCACAGTGTCTATAAAAACATATCTCCATCATTGTGCTGTATCTTTTCTTTAAATGTTCTAGTGACAGCTCAAAACTAATATTCCCAAAATAGATCACCAACTTTCCTCTTAGAGCAAATCCAATTCCAAATGTTCCTGCACTGTAAATTACATTTACATTTTCCTTATTATCCACTCCATAAAACAAAGCATTACTTTTGATCCTGTCTCATTCACACCCTAAACCTGAAATAACATAGCAAGCAAAATACCTAGTTCATTCATTCAGCTACTATTTATGCAGCCTGTACTATACACTGGGCACTAGGTTTATAATTGTAGATACAGCATAGTCAGGCAGGTTAGAAGTAAATAAAAATGGCATGCAATAACAGAAAAAAAAATTCTTGTTCCTTGCAAACACTAAACAAACTTGCATGTCCTTATAGGGTTACAAATTCTGACAAATGCTCTGGAAGCAATATATAGGGTAATGTGAAACATGGAGTCAAAATGAAGTTCCTATTAAATTGGGTGGATAGGAAAGAGTTCTCTGAAGAAGTGACACTTAAGTTAAGTCCCGAAGAGCAGAAGGAGGCAGAGAGGCAGACAGGCAAAGAGAGAGGATGAACATTGCACACTGAGAATCACGTACGATATAATCAAGGAACTGAAAGGATTCCAGCAAGAGTGTGGTATAACACGACTCAAGAGAAGGGTGCTTCACAAAGAAAGGATTGATGACATGGTTCAATGTTGCCAAGGGGTTGAATGAGATGAGGACTGAAGAGCAATTGTTGGATTTGGCAACATAGGTATCTTTTGAGGCCTGAGCTGGAGCAGTTTTAATGTAGCGATGGGAACAGGAGCAAGATTGGAGTGGTTTGAAAAATGATTGCAAGATGACAAAGTGGAGACATGATATGTACACAACTCTTTGAAGACGTTTTTCTCTGAAGTGGAATAAAGTAATGGTTGATAGCTGAGGAAGATTGCGTCATAATGGAAGTGGATTGTTTATTTTTATTTTTGTTTGTATTGAGATGAGACTAAAATTCTCACCTACACAGTCTAGAACTACATGAGGGCCAGGAATTTTTGTCTGCTTTGCTTGTTTTTGTTTGTTTGTTTATTTGTTTAGGTTTTCTTTTCTTTGTTTTCTTTTTTTTTTTTTTTTTTTTTTGAGATGGAGTTTCGCTCTTATCGCCCAGACTGGAGTGCAGTGCAATGGCGTCATCTCTGCTTACTGCAACCTCTGCCTCCCAGGTTCAAGAGATTCTCCTGCCTCAGCTTCTGAGTAGCTGGGATTATAGGTGTGCACCACCACACCCTGCTAAATTTTGTATTTTTAGTAGAGATGGAATTTCCCCATGTTGGCCAGGCTGGTCTTGAACTCCTGACCTCAGGTGATCTGTCCACCTTGCCTCCCAAAGTGCTGGGATTACAGGCGTGAGCCACCACAGCTGGCCTGTTCAGGTTTTCTAATTGATGTACCCCTAACTCAGAAAAACTCCTGACATATAGTAAATACTGATTAACCTTTGATGATGAAATAAATGAGGTATACAGATGACCCTTGAACAACATGAGTTGGAGCTGCATGGGTTTGCTTATACCTGGATTTTCTTCCTCCTCTGCTGCCCCTAAGACAACAAGACCAACCCCTCCTCTTCCTCTTCTCCAGCCTACTCTATGAGAAGATGATAAGGATGAAAACCTTTATAATGATCCACTTCCACTTAGTGAATAGCAAATATATTTTCTCTTCTTTATGATTTGTTAAGGACATTTTATTTTCTCTCGCTTTCTTTATTGTAAGAATACAGTATGTAATATATATAACACACAAAATATGTCTTCATTAACTATGTTACCGGCAAGGCTTCCAGTGAACAGTAGACTATTTGTAGTTAAGTTTCTGGGGATTCGAAATTGAACACAGATTTTCAACTGCATGGGATCAGGGCCCCTAACTCCCATGCTGTTCAGTGGTCATCTGGACTAGATTATGTTTGTGTGTAGATGAGAAACATAAATCATAGAATAGGAGTCCAAAAATGCAAAATAGAATCTTTCAGAAGGAGTAAGGCTCAGATTCTGTGCATATGTAAATGGTTTGACATTTAACAGAAGCAGGGACATGTTGAGTTGTTTTTTTTTTCCATTGAAATAAAAGTGTAGGGAATAGACGGGTGTAGACACAATGGGCTTCTAGATTTGGGATAAAATTGCCATCTTACAGCTTCTAGAGATTCTTAAAGAGAATGAGGCAAGATTATTAGATGAAAGTAAGGAGGCGCTTGCCGGTGTTGCTGAGACTAGAGATGGAACATATGAAGAAAGGTAGTTAAATTTCTGGGAAATTTAAGTCAATGTATTGTGAATTACATGTATACTCTTTTGTCTGGTTGGATAATCCCTCTCATTGTTTATCCGCAGTGATGTAGTCTGAGGGTGAGTGGGGCCTCATGGCTGGTCAGGTTCCTGCAGGATTTTACCCTAGGAATTGCAGGTCATGGGAACTGAGGATATTTCAAAGGACATTATTCTAGTGGAGCAGGAAAAGGAAGTGAAGATTGGTGGGAGCCATGAGAAAAAAGAAAAAACCGAATCCTTCGAGATGAGCTCAAAGAATTGTTGTAGTGAGCTGACAGGTTGTGAGGTTGTGTTCAAATGCTAGGCTGTCTGAAGCTGTGATTCTGAAGGCTGCATTGCTGGTTTCACTTAGTCACCTCCTCTGGACAGGCCATATTTCTCTCAGTGTCCCTCCAAAATGCAGATTTATCTCCATTTCCTCTGCCCCACCCTTTTTTGAGATCTTGTAATATTAATTAGCTGCAACATCCTCCTAACACATCTCTGTGCTTCTGTCTTTTCTCCTCTCCTCTTACCTTCTCCCTGATCCAATTTTGTCTTCATCGATATCCAGTTGATCTCAAAATAGTTTCTCCTTCACACAGTATCTCTGCTCACGTCCTTCATTCTGTGTCTAGGACAAGTCTAAAATCCTTAGATTGGCATTCAAGGCTTTCTGTTATTTTGTCATTCTTCATATATAGAATTATTTCCCAGAAATTCTTTGAAAGGGGTCCATGTTGTACCCACACTGTCTCCTAATCTTTTGCCCCATGCCCTTTCCTGGGAAATCATTGTTCTTCCTTTTTGTGAGTGAAAATCATTACTATGATTTTTTATCTAAATCTTTTCTACTATTATTTGCAGTTTACCGAAGATTAAGTCAAGTGTACCTTGTTTAGCCAAGAACTTATGTCATCCTTTATGTGCTCTTTTAATGTTATGATGATTACATTAGAGGTCTTCACATTTAAGCTTAAAGATATTTTTCTTTTTACGTCACATTTTAATGGCAAATTATAATAATGATAATAACTATCATAATAGTGACAAAATTGTCCAAATGTGGAAAAAATAGTTTCTATGTAATTTACATACCACTTCATTTAACACATGTTAACCTAACTCCCACACAGTGGAATATTAATTATATTTAAAGAAAAACAGGACTGGTATTTTGAGTATTTGGAAGTATCAACAATGTGGAAATGCAGTTTCACCATGTGAGCCACAAGCAGTTAAATGGCTGCGTTTCCCGATGTATTTGTCCCAGGAATATAGCTGTGTTCCTGAAGCAGTAGGAATATTGTAGCTTCCTGTAAGTGTAGCCTCCAAGGAAGTGAGGAGGCCAAGAGGCCAGGTGTTCTAGGGAGAGCTTCGCCAGTGTTTGACGTGTGGAAAGAGGCACATTTGAAAGAAGCCCGGGGCATTCTGAGTGGATAAAACGTTAGTCACTGTAACCTCGGAGGGATAGGTGCTGGGCTTTTAGTAGGGCTGTGAGTGGTGTCTCTCAGTCTCCCAAGGGGCAGAGAGCCTTATTTCTAGGGGGAGTGTGACACTTCATCACTTGGATGCACCCAGAGTGCCATCCTGTGGCCTAAATGAGCTGTGTTTGTGTGTAGTTGCGACAGCCTGTGGTATTTTCAAGGAGTTTTATGAGGAGCAAAAGTATAGTGGAAGTAAGATTTATCACGGCTTCTTCAAAGCGTGACCAAAATTTAAAAAAGAAAAAAAAAAAAGAAAAAAGAGAGAGAGAGAAAATGCAAAGGAACACCTTATAATTCCTGTCAAATTGGTTCCAATTATAATCCTCATCTGGCCTATTGCTGGTTCTATTCCGGTGTCTAATTCTTAGTTGCCATTTTAATTCCTCTGCTGGTTTCCATGGTTTCTTCCCCCTCCTTCCTCAAACGTACATTAGCAGTGATGTTTGCTTTTGTCTTAATTTCAAAACAGGTTTTTAAATGCTAATATTTGTAATGTCAAGAGAGTAGGTAACTTGACTTAAGGAAATATGGCATTTCACACTTGGGCAAACGGTAAAGAAACTGCCTCCCAAACAAAGGGTACACGGTAGCTCTTCCCAGTAGCTGAAGTGTGTGAAATCAGAGTAAGGAAAATGTGGCGCAGTATTTTGGTTCCATTCCTTAAATCTAGGAAGGGTCCAAGGAAACAGGTGTTCTCATTTACTTCTGGGGAAAGCAGAAATGACACAAACTTTCAGGGTGACAACTTCAACGTGTATATAACAAATATTTCAAATGTGCATATATGTTGACCCAGCCAGCTTTTTCTTTTATTTTTTTTTAAGAAATGTTTCCTCAGGAGATGAACAGAACAGTATACAAAGAATGCTATCTGTATTATTTACACTAACAATTATTTTTCAAAAACCTGATTATTGAGTATAGGAGAATGGTTCAATAAGTTATGGAATATCAAACAATAGACATGCTGAATGACCACTAAAAATGATGTTATAGAAGAAAGGATATTTCACAGCAGGGAAAGTATTCTCAATATATTCAGGGGCAACAGCAAATTATAGAATAGTAATTTGGGTTTTACAAACGACATATAAAGGAGTAAAGAATATCCCTACTTTCTTTCTAACTGGAGGTAGAAACTGGCAGAGAGACAGAGCCAGATACTGGAGATCAAAATAGCAGCTTCCTAATATTCAGCCCTTGAACTTCACCCCTCCCACTAAACTGGGGTACTCAGTCACAGATAGACACAGGTAATAACAGCCTCCACACTATGGCTGGAGAGAATGCTTACCTTGTACATTTCCTTTTCCGATTGCTACCAATGAGATGAGTTACTCCTCCTCTCTTGGGAGGGAGTAACCAATGGGTTGGAAAGGGGTGGAACTAGTTCCTGTGCCTTTCTCATCTGGGAATGGAAATTTCATCCTTTCTATAGCAAGAGAGGGATACAGACTTTCCCAATTAATACTCTGCAGCTTTTGACTGCTTTTTAATTAGTTTAGAACTAAGAAGAAGAGAGGATTGTTATCAGTACTGCCTCTGTAAACCCGAATAAATAAGTATAGTGGGCTACCACATTTGTGTATGTGCACGTGTGTGTGCGTGTGTGCATGCATTACTACATATACATAAAATGGCCACAGGTATCATATACCTATGCAAAATGTTTTCTACAATGAGCACGCACTGTTTCTATGAATTACATATATGTGTTTCTGTATGTCTGCATATGTATATAAATATAGAGAAATATATGTGTATATGTTATGTATGTATTTACATACTCTAATATTTGTTATAGTATATTTCTATAGTATTATATTAAATTTTTATCTAAATATCTGTATATTTAAAAGGAAAAATTTAGAAGATGTGATGACAACATTGACCTGTCGCCTAATCATATCCTAAAATTCTTTTGTGCCTTGAAAAAAGCAAGGGCAAGTTTTTGCAGTAGCTGGTGGGGCGCTGCCTGTTTCCCACAGATACATGAGTAGGGGGAATACTTCTGCTTGCCCGTGTGTTTATATGTTAGGGGGTAGTTTCATGTTGGTTGGTGTGGGAGGAGGAGGTGGAGGGCACTTGTGAGTAAGAATGGCCAATTGTGGGGAATGTGGTGCTTCATATTCCCAGCTTCCCACAAAAGTCCCCCTACTAACATTGCCTTGGGTTAATCCACTTATCTGTCCAGTCATCACCTCATCATTCATTTTGAGAGGTTTATAGCAAATTAGCAAGCACCAGGATAGAAAGTATTAAAATACTTGTCCCTAACTTAAATGATTGAATAAAGCAGAATTTCAGAGATGAACCAGTTATTAAAATATTATCAATAAGAGGATGTCAATACATACTTAATATTACATATTAGGCTGCATCCTAGACCCTTCACAAGCACTGCCTTGTT
The DNA here is from genome assembly GCF_049350105.2 of Macaca mulatta. Taxonomy (NCBI): domain Eukaryota; kingdom Metazoa; phylum Chordata; class Mammalia; order Primates; family Cercopithecidae; genus Macaca; species Macaca mulatta. The sequence goes on from NC_133411.1 coordinate 176,095,748, forward strand.
TGATCCTCCCAAACAACAACCCAAGAGCTAAATGAATTCTGATGTGTTTTCTATAGATGAGAAAGCTCAGACGCGCAGAGCTTAAGGAATTGCTCAAGGTCATCCAGCAAGTAAGTGACAAGGCTGAATTCATACCTAAGCAATTTGACTCCTGAGTTCGTGCTCTTTGCTACCATCCCAAACAGGCTTCACAGCCTGCTTCTTCTGAAGGTGACATTAATTAACTTTCTGAAGTCGTCTTGCAGTTTTGAAATGGGAGGATACTTTTGTTTAATATCGAAGCCTTTTGGAGAAACATTATCAAAGTTTGAGGCTGTCAAATGAGTTTTATTAAAAATAATTAAAACAATATCCCAGTCATCAAGAACACATTTGTGTTGGAGGAAAAAAATAAATGATTGGTGCTTAAAATAGAAACCCCAAAGCAATGTGGAATCACATAACAAAATAAGATGAGGGTGCCAGCCTGCCTCCTCTGCCTCTTCTCCTCCCCTCCTGAATTTCAGTTTATCTTCTAGTTAAAAAGAACAAACCCCTGGGATAAATCATTTCATTCGACATCGTTCCTTTCTGCTTTTTTGAATTTAAATTTGAAAATGTGAAGCCTGAGAAATCCTCGAATCTAGCCTTTTTAATATGAAATTTAATTTAGGGGATGGCATGGAAGAAGAGCTGTAGAACCTCTAATGGATTTTTTTTCTGAAGGAACATGAAATTAAATATTGGTAATTATTTGATACGCTTCTAAATGTAGGCTCTAAATCCATCCTATCACAGGAACTTCCAGATGTACCAAGCATTAGTGTGACAACTGAAATGGTGAAATGCTTAAAAAAATGATGAGAAACCTCATTTTCAAAACCAGATGACAGATACAAAAAGTTGGCAGTATGTCTAAAAGAAAACATAGCATGCAGAGGGAGCTCTAAAAATACTGTAAACAAAAACTGAAAGGCAACTTGGAATTTCACTTCAGAAATGTTGTAGATTTTAAAATAGCACCAGTGGCTTATTTTCCCCTTTACAATGAAATTTGACGGATTTTTGCTGTAAGAATTCTTTTTTATTTAATACTTGTGCCAGTCTTTTTAAGTTTGATTTTCGTTTACATGTTTTTTTTATTATTCCAAGATTTAAACGTGCTCTCTAAATATGTCTCTGTATTATGAAAACGTGTTGAGCGTCCAAATGTGAGTGCGCGTTGTGTTGATTCACTTCTGACTGAGGGCAGTGGTTCTCAAACTCCAGTGTGTGTTCAGAATCCCACGGAGGGTTCCAGAAAACACAGACTGCAGGCCCCGCCCCCAGATTCTCTGATTCAGCATGTCTGGAGAGGGCCTGAGAATTTGTATTGCTGAGGATTTCCCAGGTGATGTCCATGCTGCTGATACCTGGACTACACTTTGAAAATGCTTGACTTCCCTAGACGGGGAAGAAGCTGAACATCCCTGGGGGGTTTCCGTGCCTTTTCGTGAATATGAGGGTCCATAAGTTTGAACTGATGCTGTGTGCGTGTGTTGGTGGCAGAGTAGCAAAGTGGAGCTGCAAACAATTTCAGCATTGGCAGACTTAGCTGAATCCACAGAGTGATCAAATAAATGAAAGAATTAGTAAATTATGGATTTTGGAGGAAAGACGTTAGAAAGCCATATATATATGTGTGTGTATATATATATATGAATGATATTTCAAAGTTCTTGACTGAAACATAAATTTGAAAATGCCCAATTTGTATATACAATGTGTGCTAGAAGAAATGAAAAACAAAAATGAAACTGCAGGCCCCCAAAAGAATTTCTGATTCTCCACTAATTTACTGTCCGCTAATCAGTAAAGAGTGAATAAGCCAATAGAAGGGAAATATTTGCATATCTCTGTAATTAATACTATGTCTGGGCAGCTTATACCCACCTTGTTAATTCTTGGCAAGATGACAGTGGGAAAACCCAGCCAGCATCTTTTGAATGCATATGATACAATATATACTGGATAGAAGAGTTTTCAAAATTTACTGGAGTGCCTGTAAATATATAGCCCCTTCATCCATATCTTTAGGTCATGTTTGAATTGAAACATTGTTGAAGTAAATCCAGGAAAAGAGCAAATGAAATACAACTTATGAAGTACCAGTTCTTTTGAGCTTGGAAGAATTCAGAAAAGGCTGCATATAAATAAGGAAGGGAGTGGTAAATTATGGCCGCTGGCTATGCCATTTAGCTAATGAACATCGTTGACATTTACAGAATGTTGTCTCACCTTTCACCAGTGCACATTTTTTCCCATTCTTTTTTCCTTCTTTCCTTCCTTCTTTTCTTCCCCCTCTGTCTCTCACCTCCTCCTTACTTCTCTCATTCTGTCCTTATATTCGACAAGTATTTTTATCCACTTACTCTGTGCCAGGCACTGACTGTACTGGGTAGGTTTGGAGATGGTACATTCATTTATTAAGATATATTGTCTCTTTACCTACATCAATCTTGTTGTCATTTAAGGAAGTTAGATATTAAGCACCTAATTTAAACTAGGAAAAATCCTATGAAGTAAGAGTGTGTGCTGTGAAAGGATATGATGGTGATGGAGCAACCAGTCCCATCAAGGAATCAAGGCAGACTTCTAGGGGTAAATGATGTTTGGACTCACTGTGCCTTTATACTCACGAAGATTTAAACATCCTCTCTAAATGTGTTTCTCTATCATGGACAGAAACTTTGCTTTGTCCACTCCTTATCCCCTTTCCCTAGAAGACTGCCTGGAACATTATAGACAATGAATATGTGTTGTATTCAGAATTCTGAGCTCTGACTGTGAACAGGGCTAAGTAAAGGGTTAAATCATAGTGGGGAGCCTTCCAGGAGGGCCATACATGATGTTTCTGTGCCCAAATATTAACTAATGTGTACAGAGCTTGGCTGTGCAATATGGTAGCCACTAGCCACATGTGGCCATTAGCACTTGCAATATGGCCAGTCCAAATGGAGATGTACACTTGTCAGATTCACAACAGGTTTTGAACACTTGGTAGGAATAAAAGATTAGCCAGCCATGGTGGTGAATGCCTGTAGTCTCGGCTACTGAGGAGGCTGAGTGGGGAGAATCACTTGAGCCCCAGAGATCAAAGCTGCAGTAAGCCGTGATAGCGTCACTGCACTCCAGGCTGGGTGACAGAGTGAGACCTTGTCTGAAAAAAAGATGGAAAAAAAAAAGCTTTAGTAAGATAAAAGGATGTAAAATGGCTCATTCAAAAATATAACAATATTGAGGACACATTGAAATAATTGTATTTTGAATCTATAGGGTAAAATACAGTATTGAAATTAATTTCACCTGCTTCTAAAAAGAAATGTTTTCATGTGGCTAGTAAAAATGTAACATAATGTGTGTGGCTTATGTTATATTTATATTGCACACCACTGACATATAGTATAATGCATATATGATTTTATTTGATGGAACGATCAGACAAGAGAGTTTAACAAGTATTGCAAACTCTTGCTTTCTGATGTTATATATGAGGCCATTCCATCTTATTTGTTTCTGCAATGTGGTGAACCCCTTCACAGAAACATATGTTTATGCTATTATGTTGTAAAAAGTTTACTGTTTTGACCTATGATTTGATTGTCATATTGTGCATCTCCATACAAAACTTTTAGTATCTGAAAATGCTGCTAAGTGACTAGATTAGGTGAGCAGCTACTGAAAAGTACGGCAATGGGTGTAAATGCCAATGTATTTCTTTCATGAGTCCCATTTCTATCTTGTTTGCTCAAGAGAGGTTATATTGATTGGATTATTTGGTGAAATGGTGATATATTCAGGCAAATTGGTTCTCTCTTTTGAGAAAGAATAAACTATGAGAGATGGAAGTAGAGAGGGACCATTCTCTATAGATACAACTTCAGCTTGTAGGTGTTTTAAATCCCTGAAAAGAAAAAAGTGCTAATGATTAGACTCTTTATATTCTGAATACATTCAGTGGGATGATGGAGTCAGGAAAGAAAAGGAACGTGTTGTAAAAGTTGATGCCGAGGTCCAGCTTTGTGTGCTCACAATGCACTGGAAGAACGAGAACTGGCTGCGTAATTGCAGTTGCTTTTAGCTGAGGGACCTCTTTGGTTACAAACAAATGACTAAATTCAAGTGGAGTGATAGCACACAGAGCTATAAAAACAAAACACCACCCTTCCATAGGAAAACGCATAAACCTAAACATTAGCAGTAATGATGCATAGTTCAAACAATGAAGATGCATGCGAATGCCTAATGCTTATATATCTATTATGCTTTTAGATAATATTTTAATGTCTTATTGTGTCCTTCACTCACTTGGAATTAGGCAAGGGCAAGCAGTCATATTTCTTTTGATTTTCTTGAAGGAGAGCAAGCATAAGCTAAGGCATTCTTGCTGCTTTCACACAAACCAATTTGGGCACACTCAAGATATCATACAGCTTGTATTCCATATATGTGCTGAAAAATGGCCATGTGTCTGGGCCCACTTTATCTTACTAAGAGATGGAAGACATCCTACGAACCTTCTGAATTTCCTCTATGGGATTTTTCAGCTTGATTAAGAAAGAATCAAACTGACTTTGGACTTTTGTTTGGTGAGGCAGCAATGCATTTAGAGATTTTGCTTGTTAGTTTTACTTTGGGCATAATGTTGTTCTGATATGCAAAGTTAAAGCATTGAGATTCTAGCCCAATCCTCTCAAAGGCCTGAAGGATAGATAATGTTGAAGAAATATTTATTGAGTGCCTACTATGTGCCAAGGCAGGTCGCAATACTAGAGATGGCAATACTAGAGATGAAACACTATTCACGATTGAAGTATATAGAAATTATTACCAAAGATTTCTCAGGAAAGCAAAACAAGATAGGGGAATGCATTCAGGGCCAAGGGCAGGCCTTTTGAGGGGGCCTACTATGATAAAGTTCTCCTGGCACTGGCTCAAGTAAGAGTTCATAAGATTAATTTGTTCCATGCTTCTGAAACCCAAAAGAGTAAAGCTTAGAGGGCTATGAAATCTCTTCTCTGGGTTTAGGGAAAAATGTCCAGAAACAGAAAGTCATAGAATAGAAGTGCCAAAGGTGATAAAGAAAGACGTTAATGGAGGCTGAGTCCAAAGCATGGGGAAATTACTAGCTATTAGTATAGTTCAATAAGTATGATGAAACCTTGTTTGTTAATGTGGGCCAACCACTGTCGTAAAATAGCTCCAAGAGAAGATTTACTTATCAGTCATTGTAGTAAGTAGGTGAATGGCTTTGGGAGGTTTCCTTTCACATTGTCATTTGTGGGAAGAAGGAGTCCAGGCTGACAGAGACTCTGATACCTTCATCATGTGTCTTTGGAAGTTATCTGCATTTTGGCCAGCTATGCAGGGAAAGGAACGCAGAGAAGCATCTAAGAGATTTGTATGGGTTATACCTGGAAACTGTACATAACACTTTTCCCTTTCCATTGGTGGCTCTCAGTTACACAGTCACAGCTAACTGCAAAGGAGACTATGAAATGGAGTCTAGATGCTCACCCAGATAGCTCAGCAACCAGTGGTCTCTGCTACATTGGTTCAACTAAACATTGATCCTTTACACCACTGGCACAATATGACTTTTGCCTTGAGATCACTTTTGAATAGAGTTAACACAATAGCCCCATGCCAAGTCAATCCATATAATATTTCAGTTTTTCCAGTATATCATACATATGTTCAGCTGGATGCTTGACTCTGGCCTCACATGTCACAGCTCTCTGGGAAGAAGTTAAATGAAGTATAATATAAATGATCTCGTTCTTCTTTCGACCGTGTGGGCAACATGATGAATCCAAAGACCATTTATTTTCGAGTCAGCTAGACCTTGCTTTGTGTTCTTGTTCTTGACTTAGTAACTTCGTGGCTTTGGGTGTCTTTTTATTATTATTATTTTGAGACAGAGTTCACTCCATCACTGAGGTTAAGTGCAGTGGCACAATCTTGGCTCAGTACAGCCTCTGCCTCCCAGGATCAAGCGATCCTCCTACCTCAGCCTCTTCAGTAACTGAGATCATGGGCATGGGCTGAGAGGCCTGGCCTTTTTTTTTTTTTTTTTCAATTTTTCATAGAGATAGGGTTTCTTCATGTTGTCAGAGCTAGTCCGGAACTACTGTGCTCAAAAGATCCACCCACCTCGGCCTCCCAAAGTGCTGGGATTACAGGCAAGAGCCACTGTCCCCTGACTTGGGTGTCTTAACCTCTCTTAGTCTTAGAGTCAACATTTTAATGAGAAAACAAGCAAACAAAAAAAATGTGACCTCTCAAAGTTGTCATAATGGTTAAGTTAGTTTTTAAAATGTAAAAATAATTTAAAAATTAAAATCTTATCAAGTCCAAAATTTTTTTGTATTAGAATAGCTGTGAATTCCTATTTCTTAAGTGATTTATTTTTTACAAACTAAGAATGTGGAATGAATTTTCATAAATGATGTTTTAGCATCTATAAGGATAGTAATATTTTCTCTTTTACTCTCTAAGATGATTAATGTATTAACAATCAGTTACCTCTCCCCCGAATTCTGCCAGTTGTGCAGTATCAGGGCCATGTTTAGTGCATAGGTGGTGATTGTCTGACTGTCCTTGAATCAATTCCCCAGAGTCAGTAACAACCTGAATTTGTTTAAAGCTCTGAAGCTCTGAAAGATTCTGCTACAACTAAAGCTCTGAAGATTCTGCTACAATTATGACATCCATTTTCTCCCACTTCAGACAGGATGAATACAAGGGAAATTTATTTGAATAAGTGCATATAAGCCTTACCTGCCAAATCAATTTAAAGTAAAGTTGGTAAATTCATTCCTGGGTTTTGCTTTCACCGAGGTATTTAATACAAGTTGCTTGGCTGACGTATAGGAAAAAGAAAACGCATTTTCTACACTTCAGTAAGGATTAACAAGAGAACCCTTTACACTCATAAAGACTAGCTGGCATGGGGACCACGGCCTTCCAAGCTTCCAAGGATCACAGTTATAGTGTGCAGAACCAGGGAGAGAAAAGGTGAAAAGAGAAAAAGGGCAGTTTCAGGAACAGCTGCCTTCTTGAGACCTTTCCCACCTAGGGGTTGCCTCATTCAAAGTCTTCAAACAAAGCCCAGGAAAGAAAGGCGTTTGTGTCAGAACCGTGTCTAGTGCTAAATGCCTAGAGAAAGCGCTCTCCTCCCTGCTGTGCGTCACATGGAGATGAAATGTTAGCTCTGTATTATGCATTTGTGCCAAAGTCATCCCTCCACCCAGCTATCCTACTTCTAAGGTAGAGTAGATTCTATCTGGGTCAGCCAATGAACCAGCCCTTCTCTTACATTTCTTCAACTTCTCTCTTGTAGTCTGCAAGTATATATTGTACTCTAGAAATGTAGTGCTCTTCTTCTCATGGAGCTTATATTACCAAGAAGGGAGGAGGAATCTTGACAATAAACAAGAAAAAAATATAAATGAGATTATTATGGAAAGTGACGACTGCTATGATATAATAAAAAATGATATCTACCAGGAAGTAAGGGATGAATATTGAATTTTGATAAGGAGAACAGAGAAGATCTTTTTGTATAGAGGGCAAGCGACTTGACACCTGAATGGCGATATGGGATCAAGGAGACAGCCATGCAAAACTCTGAGTACAGACCCTTTTAGGAAGCAAGTGAATGCTAAGGGGCTGTGGGGGATATTTTTGGTTGGTTCAAGGAAAAGAAGAAGACCCTTGTGTGTGGAATAGAGTCAGTAAGGCTGAAGGTGTGAAAACAGAAGATGTCAGATCAATTATTTCCTTATAGGCCATGGGAATGAATGAGTTTAGATTTTATCATAAATGTGATAAGAAACCATTCAGACCTACAGAGAACGTATTTCTTTCTTTCTTTCTTTCTTTCTTCTTTCTTTTTTTTTTTGTTTTATGTGGTTGAATATTCTATACTACTGCAAGTTCTTTGTGTATCTCGAGCTGTACAATCAAAATCTTAGTCCCTAAGTCTGTCAAATTACAAGAGAAATGAAGAATCATAAAAAGAATTTTAATAAGATTTATTGACACTGTCAAATTGTGAACTCTTGAATGGCAACTTTATTTCTTTGTTGTAATGTCTTTTACATTCAGGATAGAGTAAAGGGTAACATCTTTTCCTTTTAGATGATTGTAATGAAGACTTTTATTTAATGTATCAAAAATTACACCATTTTGAAGGTCCTATTTCCACAGGGTGATTGCTAAAAGCCCATGTTCTTTCTTTGAGGCATGTTCCCCATTTAAAAGCACTTATCTTTGAAAGCATGAATGAAATAGTTAAGGGAATTGGTGCTAATTAGAAATGACAAGCTGACTATAAACTCCTGCCCTCTTTTCCTTCTTGTTATGTTTTCTAAGGGTTTTACGCAAAACATTGGCATAAATGCCTTCTTGGATATGAAAACATAGATTTCAATTTTTGTGGCCCTGATTTTACAGCTACATTTTTTTCAAGATTTGTAAACTTATGAGAAGCAAAAGTTGCGAGAGAATTAAAACACTGTAGACTATGTCAGTTAAAATATAAAGTCCTCAAATGGAAAATAAAGAATATGTCAGTGTTGGTTTGCACGAAATAGTAGCTTTGCAGTACATGTGTTCCAGAGTTGGGGTTTGGTAGGATTTAAATTTTATTTCTACTTCTTGCTCTGTCTTCATCAGATATATGGTGATGCCATTGAAACATATGCTACCACATTTTTTTTTCCTCTCCAGAATTGTTAGGAAGTCAGGATTATTAAAGAGATGTTTGGAAACAATGAGTTTTTGATGGTGGTTTGTAAAATGTCTTGGGAAGCTTGATGAGGCTTGTGATTGCTGTTTTGTTAAGCGCTCTTTATTCCATTCATTATGCATTCTTTTGGCTTTGGCTTTTGGGTTTTGGATGTGATCCTACACTAAGTGGTGCCCACCCTGTAAGTGATGAAGTGCCTGTGGGTATGTTTTCTGAAACTGGCCCACTTGCACTGCACGCGATGCAAGTGAATGAGCTTCATATTGTCTATGGAGTTTTGGGATTCCCATAGTCCCTGGCGCCAATGAAAGCAGGCATTCAGGTTTAGCAACCCTTGGCAATGAGTAAGGTCAAAACTTTGAAGAATAAGTGGAAACTCTCCAGTTGTTACCCCCATGACAAATAAAATATATTGGTCAAACCAGGTTTTGTCATGAATCCAAAGCAAAGGGGCAAAGTGTAGAAATGATGGGCATATTTAATGGAGCAATTGTGATAGTGAGATCTGCCAGGGCATTTCTGCTAGGATTTATCTTTTCATTTTTACTAACTGTAAAGGTAAAAGATATTTATAGCAGATGTAATTGGGACTAAAACTATGTTATTAACCTCAAAGTATAATGTAATATAAAGACCATTAGTAATGTATAATATAAATATTGAAAAATCTGTGCAATTTATCCTATTTTCCCCATCTCCTTTCTGCCATACTTTTAAGGGGGATCTTTTGTTTGGCTGTTAATCTATCAGAATATATGGAAATATAAGTAGGAAAGACAGAAAGAGGGTAATATATTTGGATCGATTTACTTGGTGAAAAAACAACTGGAAAGAAAAGAAGAAATTTAGAAAAAAGACAAACTAATAAATAGAGACGCTTTGTAGAACTTTGGGAAAAAGAAAAGAGAAAGTGGGGTAGCTACTACTTGGTGTGAGATATGGGGAAGATCAAGTGGTAAAACAACTTATAGGAAGTTTTGCTGTGTAAAAAGATAAGGGAGTTTGCTGAATGTTGTGAGATGCAATTTTCCATTAATCCCTCTGTATACTCAGAAAAAAGTTTCAGTAAAGATATCTACATTTTTCTTCAATACTCTAGGAGTTAAAATTGTGCTTCTTTCTCATGCATCACCACACTGAGATGGGAATCTTTCTATTTGACAAGCTTATAGATCAAGATTTTGATGGAAGAGCTTAAGGCACTATATCAATAAATTAGGTTATACAGATAAAATAGAATATGTAAAAAAGAGAATACAACTTTCTCTTGTTACCCTACCATAAAATAAGATCATACCCTATATAATGGTTTATTAATCTGCTTATTCCACTAGATAAATTTACATACTTATAAATATGATAGTATTCCATTTGAAGGTTATAAAATATTTCATTTTGTGAGGTACTACAATTGATTAATTCACTCTTCTATTTTTGGACAACCAATTGTTTCCATATATTTGGTTTTTATAAATGATACTTCAATGAATATCTATGTAGCTATATCTTTAGGTATATCCTAATTCCTTTTACTGGGACAAGAATGATGAAGAATAAATCATTTAGAAAGAAAAGGACCAAATAATAAGACAAACCTAATATTTTCTGAAGTGAAATGACAAGTTAATTGAGGCAAAGCAAAGAATCTAGGCAAGTAAAAAAAAAAAGTGGAGAACTTAAGCACAGAAAAATATGAAAATTAAGGAAAGAAAACCCCCAAAAGCTTTGCAAAGTGAATAAAAAATGATCCACAATCAATATAATTTTTTTTCTAAGGTCTGTACTACAGTTAAAGGGACCAGTGAAGTGATGTAAATGTCAGAAGTAAAATAGAAAATACACTTGGTACACATAAATGCAAAAGAATGTAGTAACTAAAATATGTCAAGAATGACAGAAAGGAGCTAGAAGAGGTCCAAAGAAGGACATTAGGCTAAGATTCGTGAGAATTAATTTGGATATGAGAATGAGTTCCAAAGATTATACTCTCACATCTCAAAATGAAATGAAGACTAGGAAAAGACCAAAGTTAATGAAATCATGAAGCCATAGTGGGGACAGGGGAGGAAGATGCCCATTTGTTTTCCAAATTTCATAAAACAAGAAATGAAGAATACTCTTTCAAAATTCATAATGATCATTTTAAGAAAATAAATATTTTTCCAACCATAATTTGACTCAAAAGAAATAGTCTTTTCCCAATCATAATTTGAAGATATTATATTTTATGTTTTTCATTGTCTGGAAATGTGTTGCTATACATATATTGCTGTGTCCATATCGGATAGGAATGTGTTCAGCTGCAAGCAAAAGAACACTCAACTAAGAGATACTTAAAAATAAAAAGGGTAAACTTTCCTATGCAACAAAATGTCCAGAGGAATGTGGCTACTGATGTCAGTCAGCCAGTCAGAAACACTATCAGATGCTGTGGTAAATGGTTGCATTGCTGACTCCCACAGGAACCACCCTTGTGGTCCCCATACCCTGGTGCAGTCCCCTCTCTGTAAATCTGTGCTTAGCCTATGAGGAAAAGTGATGTGGAGGAAGTGAGGTGGAAGTGCTATAAAACATTTTTGTTTTAAACATCCTTATTTGGAATTCTATGATATCATTTCTTCAAGGTGAAAGATAGGGTCTCCCTTTTTTCCTTAGCTTCTATCATGAAAATCTGGCCCAGTTTGCTTGTTTATTTATAAAAACAAGCAAAGAAGAAACTTGTTATTCATACATAATTTAACACAAAGTTTGAAGTCCATTAAAACTTTAACACAAATACAGAAAACCTGAGAGAAGACTGTGGCTTTGCTCACAGGATCACTCTTTGTTCCTCTATTTTAATATGTGTAAGAACCATAATGCTACAGTTCCCAATGACAAAAAAGCGTTTTTCCTAACGATTACTGAAAATGAGAGCATGCTAAGAATAGATAGCATCTTAAGGCTTATGTATGGAAGAAAAATGTGTTAGATCAATGGTTCTCAAGCCTGAATGTCCATCAGAGTCATCTGCAGACTTGTTAAACACAGAGTGCGGGGTGCCACTCCCAGAGTTTCAATTCAGTAGGCCTGGGATGGAACAGCAAATCTGTATTCCTAACAAATGCACAGGTAATGCTGGTACTGCTGGCTAGAGAACCACAGTTTGAGAACCACTGTGTTAGACATACAGTAGACCAAAGTAAAAAATGTACATGTCAACAGGAGTCAAGCAGGTAATGCGAATGATGGAACAGAGCTGAATGTCAGGCAACAAGAGACACTGAAGACGAGAGATCTGGAGACACATATGGTTGGATCTGGAGCTACTTCCCACCTATCTTCTACAGATTATATGCCACAGATTCAGTGATGCTAGACAATTTGAATTCTACAGAGCAGCTGGAAATATATATTTCACGTGTAATTTCCTAATTTGCATATATTGAACAGTAACTAAAATATTATTTAAATAATATGAGTCAAATAAATGTGTCTTCATGACAGATATGGCTATCAGGATCACCCGTTTAACACTTCTCCAATGGGCAAATGGTAACTCTACCCATTCTCTTTCCAAAACTGAAACCAGAAGATACACCTGCTTTATTTGAATGTAAATGTTGAAATCTTTGCAGCATCAACCATAGATACAACTAACTGTTAGTAACTCACACATCTAATTTTGGTAACAACATTAAAAGAAAGAGTGGCTGTGAAATTCTGTTCATTACCAACTTGAATTCATCTTTTCCTCTGATTTTTTTTTTGTCTCTTCATACCCCCAGGCCCCTAAGATGTTTTACACAAAAAAAATTCTAATAAATAGTCTTATTATTTCTCATAAATGTAGGGTGTTAAAAGTGGCTAAAGATAGCAATATTCTCCTACTTCCAATGTCTAATGTACCAATAGAGTTAAGAGTTGATTTCATTTGGAAGCACGGAAAAAGAAAGCCTGCTGATTTGCATGGGTTGCATTCTTAGCCTTTTATTTCTTGAATCAGTTAAAATATTTTGCTAACCATCTGGTCACCTACAGATTCAGGAATAAACCAGTGCTAAGACACACCAAGTCATCTTGTAAACACTTTATACAAAAAAATAAAATAAAATAAAATCCTGGTCAGTTTATCCATCTTCATTAATGATTCCTAGCATAGTTCTTTTGTTTTCACTATGACTAACAAGTATCATCTAGTTATGAGAGGCCATTATACAAAATCATTAAAACATGCTTAACTGTACTGTGTTAATTATGCAATGATAAATTATTCTTTATTTCTTCATTAACAGTATTGTAGCAGTAGAATTAGCATTGTTTGTTCCTTTTTGGAGGAAAAAAATAATTAATATTAAAAAGTGAAAATTCTGGAAACTTAATGTTGTGGAATGACAGTTTTAATTTGATTTTCAAAATCCTATTTGCTGATCCCCTCAGCTATAAAAGTTTAACCACTGTGTCACTGTAATTACATCGGCTGTTTGTCTCTTCTTTCACGGCTATATCTAGGTCTGTGCAACAAACTGAGGGCTGGCACTAGACTCTGAATCAGGAGACCTAAGGGATCTTACTAAGTCTTCTGCTAAATTGAATCTAATAGTATAATTTAAATGTCTTCTAGCTTCACTCTCTGCTTTTGAATCATTTCATTATCAAGCAATAAACAATTCAATCAATGCTTGTGGAGCACTGTGCTCGGCACTGTGGAAGACAGGAAAACATTTTAAATGAACACGTATTTTCTGCCTTGTGCTGACGATTTAGTGTGAAAGTTAGGCCCTAATATAATTAACATAGAGCAAAATGTAAGCACAGATGTGGTGGTATAAAGGCAATATTAAGATGAGGAAAGGAGGCCGGGCGCGGTGGCTCAAGCCTGTAATCCCAGCACTTTGGGAGGCCAAGACGGGCGGATCACGAGGTCAGGAGATCGAGACCATCCTGGCTAACATGGTGAAACCCCGTCTCTACTAAAAAATACAAAAAAAAAAAAAAAAAAAAAAAAACTAGCCGGGCGCGGTGGCGGGTGCCTGTAGTCCCAGCTACTCGGAGGCTGAGGCGGGAGAATGGCGTGAACCCGGGAGGCGGAGCTTGCAGTGAGCTGAGATCCGGCCACTGCACTCCAGCCTGGGAGACAGAGCGAAACTCCGCCTCAAAAAAAAAAAAAAAAAAAAAGATGAGGAAAGGAAAACTATTCTGGCTAAATTGTTTATTATAATTTGAGCTTGGTCTCCAATAATAAAGACAACACTAATCATGACTAACACCACAGTGTGTTCATTGCTGATTCTGGTAATTCTAAGAGCTTTACATGAACGAAATCTTTAAATCCTCATAACATCTCTATGGGTTTGGTACTAGAATTATCCCATTTCATAGATGGGAAAACACGGAAAACTTAAATTAGGTCAGTGATTCTCAAAGTACGGTCCCAGGACCAGCTGCATCAGCATTACTTGGAAATGTGTTAGAAATACAGAGTCTCATACCCTCCCCATCCCCAGCTGCTAACTAAGAAGGTCTGTGAGTGGAGAGCAGTCTACTTTAACACAATCCCCAGGGGATTTTGATGTTCCCTAAAGTTTATGAACCTCAACCTTACATAGATAGGATAAGGGGCGTGAAGGCAGTAGCGTATGTCATAGAGGTTATGTCTTGTTCCCATCTTTGCCACTTACTGCTTGTGTGACCTTGGATTCGTTACTTAACCTTGTACAATCTCATTTTATTATCTGTAAAATGGGGAGAATAGTCATTGTTAATCCTCATCACTGTTTTCAAAATTTGATGAGATCATGCACATAAAACTTTTAACACAGATTCTGATGCAAAGTAACCCCTCAATAAATGGTAAATTTGTTATACTGTTTGTCATCATGAACATCATCATCATCATCTTCTTCATCATAATCATCGCCCCTTCCAGGTGCAGAGAGCAGCATGAATTAAGGCAGGAAAGAGAAAGTAGAAAGTAGTTTTCCTGGGTGGAAGGTTAAGGGGACCATTTCTCCCTTTTGTGTCAGAAGCAGGTCACAAATAATGAATTGAAATATTAAGAACTCCACATTTATATCCTTCAAAAGACCTCTTGGATTAACTTTCCCCCACAGGGATCTTTTCCTTGATGTGCTTTTCTGGAACGTGCATGGATACAGTCTGTGCTGAATACATCCTTACTTTTTATTATGTTACCCCCTAATTGCTCTCATTTGAAAGATGTACATCATTTCTTCCTTGAACAGAAGCCATGTCCCCTGGGTTTATTGTCTCTTTAGTGCCCTCCAGGGGGAGACTCTAATGGCTCCATTTTGGGGTCAGACTGAATTCAAAACCGGGCTCCATCCCTCATGAGCTGTTTGACTTTGGGCTAGTGGCCCCAGGTTCCTCATATTTAAAATGGAACTACTAAATTCAACATGTTTGTATAAAACAGGTTTATTGGCATATGTATTTTAATTTTAAAATTTAAATTGGGGTCCCTTTGGATAAGATTATTTGGAAATTTGGAAGAGATAACACAAGAGGATTATCAGACCAGCCTGACCAACATGGAGAAATCCCGTCTGTACTAAAAATACAAAATTAGCCTGGTGTGGTGGCGCATGCCTGTAATCCCAGCTACTCAGGAGGCTGAGGCAGGAGAATCACTTGAACCCAGGAGGCCGAGTTTGCAGTGAGCTGAGATCGCGCCATTACACTCCAGCCTGGGCAACAAGAGTGAAATTGTCTCAGAAAAAAAAAAAAAAGAAGAAGAAGAAGAGGATTATCAAGACGGCTTCTTTTTTTTTTTTTTTTTTTTTTGGTGCACAATAAGCTAAATAAGAATCGCACCCCACTCATGGATTTATGAGATCCTAAAGATGGCGCCGCTCAGCAGGGCAAGGCTGGAAGGCAACAGTGCATAATTGCTCCTTCTTTTCTGTTCTTTTCTCTAGGCGATAAAGTACCTGTGTAGTAGTGGGGTTGTGGGGAAGATTAAAATGAAGGGTAGAGGTGCCGCAGACTTAGTAGCTGCTTAGCAAACTTGGAAAGGTAAAGAAGATATATTTTATATTTTTAATATGGACCTGGGAAGATATTGCTGGAACTCTTTAGAGTATAATGCAAGACTGGCTCCCCTCAGTATTAGTAAATCTAAACCCACTTCTGTTACAATCTAGTTATGTAAATTTTGCCAAATCATGTCCCTTTCAGCCTTACTGTGATCAGGTAGCTATCACAAAAATTTCATAGACTGAGTGGCTTATTAACAACAAACATTTATTTTTCACAGTTCTAGGGGCTGAGAAGTCCAAGATCAAAGGAGATTCAGTGTCTAGTGAGAGCTTATTCCTCATGGATGGCCACTTCTCACTGCGTTCTCACATGGTTGAGGGGGCAAGCAGGCTCCCTCAGGCCTCTTTCATAAGGAAAACAATCTCACTCAGGAGATCTTTGCCATGTCTCAGAGTCCCACCTCTTAATACCATTATCTGGGGGGTTAGGTTTCAACGTAAGATTTTGGGAGGGGGGTACGAATATTCAGACCATAGCAACTTTCTGGTGGCATTTTGTTTTAAGTAAATGAACCAGTGAATGTGGACTTGCTAGTGTGTATGAGTGCTTACTCTGTTAAGTACTATGTTAATGTTTTATGTAACAGTCACTTTTTCTTCTTATAATGCTAGCCTTGTAAGGCAAGCATTATTAACCTCATTTCACAGAGGAGTAAAGAGAAAGTAAAACAGTCTAAGAATGTTGTTCAAGGTATCACGGATAGTAAAGGGAGTTCAAGCTGGGATTCAAAGTCATGGGAGTGTATGCAGAAACCCTGCTCCTTCCACCCCAGTGAAAACATTAGCAGATGAAGCAGAGAATTAAGACTGTTTTCATCTCTGGACAGAATTCTATGAATTCCACCTACCCATTACTCTTTATATCTCCTGCTTGGATCTTAATCTCCATTCTGGCAATTCCCCATATGCTAAAATAATAAATGTGTCCTTAATCCTTTATTTCCAATTCCTTAATATTTCTATAATGATCTTTTATATGTCAGTCTTCACCCTTCTGGTATCTGTACTCTCAGTTTGTGAAACCATCATAAACACTAGGCGATTCTGCTCTTTTCCAGGCAAAAAGTTAAAAAAATTTTTTTTTAAATAGTTTGTGCCACATCTATAGTAGCAGGGACTAGATCAAACAAAGAATTCCTGGCCGGGCATGGTGGCTCACACCTGTAATCCCTGGCCAGGCATGGTGGCTCACAACTTTGGGAGGCCAAGGCAGGTGGATCACTTGAGGTCAAGAGTTTGGGACCAGCCTGGCCAACATGATGAAACCCCCTCTCTACTAAAAATACAAAAAATTAGTCGGGTGTAGTGGCAGGAGCCTATAATCCCAGCTCCTTGGGAGGCTGAGACAGGAGAATCACTTGAACTCAGGAGGTGGAGGTTGCAGTGAGCTGAGATTGTGCCACTGCACTCCAGCCTGGGCAATAAAAGTGAAACTCTGTCTCAAAAAGAAAAAACGAAAAAATATTCCTGTTAGTGTGGGTGCCCATTTTAGAAATTCTCATGTTCTCCCAGTGGTTGACTTTACCAAGGAATTCTTACAATAATTAAGACACGGTTTTTCTATTCTACATATTGTTATTTATTTTGCAAAAGGAATCAAAAGACTGGTATTTGACTATGAAGCCAGTATGGAAGTTTTGAACTTGTGAACTGATACTGCTCACCCTGGTGGATATGTTCTTTGTCCTCTCCATCCAATCTTCAGCTTCTTATCTTTTGTAAATCCTGATGTGTTAGACAAGATGGGGCATACTTGAAATAATTTAGCTGTTACTGCATATGGAAATATATTCATGAGTGATTTAGGAAATTAGACAGTTGAGCAGCGTGTGCTTTGTTCCTAAATTCTGGGCTGTTTTCCCATGGAGCGTGTGTCATATTGCCCATCCTGCATTCCCCTGGCAGCTGCAATGGAGCACAAACCCTCACTGGGGTCTTGGATAGTGAATAGATACACTGCCGTAACTTAAGATCTTATAACTGGCCCAAGCAAGCACTGAGTCAAGATATTTGTACGTGTCTGCTGCCTATATGTCTTCCCCTACTGGAAGTGAAAGCAGCACTTTTGTCCAACCAGGCCACGTATTTTTTTTTCTATCTGAATAATATTATTTCTTCAGCACTTTACACACTTCAGGCATTTAATGTTGCCGATGTTTGCTTAGCAAGTTAAACTGGCAGACTGACTTGTTAGCATCATCAAATTGTACCTCGGCATCTGGATGCCCAAGATACATGCAGGGTCAGACAGAAAATGAGCTAAATAGCTTTTTCAGCTAAGATTTTATTATCTAAAGCAACTCTTATGTGAGTCAAATATAGAGCAAAATATTTGAGAGACCTTCCTGAGAAGAGAAAGCCATGTGGATAAAGAAAAGGAAAGGTAGCTGGGCGCAGTGGCTCATGCCTGTAATCCCAGCACTTTGGGAGGCCAAGGCGGGTGGATCACGAGGTCAGGAGTTCAAGACCAACCTGGCCAACATGATGAAACCCCATCTCTACTAAAAATACAAAAAAAAAAAAAAATTAACCTGAAGTAGTGATGGGCGCCTGTAATCCCAGCTACCAGGGAGGCTGAGGCAGAGAACTGCTTGAACCCGGGAGGTGGAGGTTTCAGTGAGCCAAGATCACGCCACTGCGCTCCAGCCTGGGTGACACAGTGAGACTCTGTCTCAAAAAAAAAAAAAAAAAAAAAAAGGAAAGGTGGGCATGCTGGCCATTTTAAAGGGTTTGCTAGATGGATGCTAGAATATTGGGGTACAGAACTGGTTATGGCATCATCAAATAATTTTACATCAAGTTCAGGTGATGGTGGCTTCCTAAATTGAGCTTAATGGGTTCCACACATGCAAAATTAACTCCAGTTGGTTTAATTTGAAATGAAAATTTTATTCTAAGGGCATGGGGATTTTTCCGTGAACCCAAGTGCAGAATAATAACCATTGTACCCAGGCCTCTGGGAGGTACTAGAACTAGGGACTGGAAAATTGTACAGATTCTTTCTCCATCCTTCATCTCTGTATTACTGCTTTATTCTCTTCTTATGCTGCAGACTGGCTTCTGCTACATGAGCTTATCTGATTATGTCCAGACTTTTCTGACCTCACATTTTCCAAGCATGCATGTTACGGGTCCAGCTACCAGAAGATGGTTAATCTTAATTACTCTCTCTTTTTTTCATAGTCCCATATTTTTGGAAAAAATATTATTATTGACCTAGCTTGGGTCATGTGCCCATTCTTGTTCCAATTAAAATTTTGCATTATGGAAGCCAAGTGGTCTTGCTCATGAAACTGGCATTGCAATGGATTTATATTAATTGTCTCACCGGCACATTCAACATATTTCCTACCACTTTGGAGATACACAAGAAGTGCTTGTAAAGTGAAAAGGTATAGAGACTCAATAAAGTCAAGTCCCAGTTGTGGAATGTCTGACTCCTTTCCTACTTCAACCAATTGAACCTCTTCTTTTGGTGTCTCTTTAGCACAATGATCATTTATCATAATTGTGAGATTGCGAATTGTCACTAATCATCTCAAGGAGAGGTACCAAATTCGCCTGGAATGAATTTTAATTCAAATTTAATTTTTATCAAACCACATACAAAACACTGGGGTATAAGAAGAAGGGGGGGAACACAGAAAGAGAGGTCATGAAATTGAACCTTGATTAAGAGTTGGAAATTTATTCATCTATTTTTGAAGTATCTTCTTACTGGAGATAAAATTTAACTCTCCAAAATGTGGCTAATAAGGAAGCTGTACATAGAGTGCTTTTTAAGTTCTTAAAATCTGAGTTCTGTTTTAAATGGTAGGAAATTAATATGCTGCTTAAAAAAAATAGGAGAACACATGGGAAGAAAACACAAGGAGATAACATGTATTGGTGAAATCTGGATTTAAAGCCTGATATTTTGATCCGAATCTAAGCTCTGCTGCTTTTATGTAATCTTGTTTTTAATGCTTTTATGTAATCTTTAGAAAAGTTTCTTTATTTTATTCTTTATTTGTAAAATGGGGATAGGTATATCTAAATAAAATGGTTACTGTGTTGTTTAAAGAGATAGCAAATATCAGGTACCTAGTGTGTTGCAGCAATTGCAACATTTCATTCATTTGAATAAAAGGTTTCAGACACCCAGGTAAATAAATTCATGATAATATAGATAACACTCACTCCAGATCATGAAATGTGAATGTGCCGTGCTAGATGAATCACTTTTCATAAGTAGGGACGGTGCAACCCCACCTGCAGTCTCTTCAGTTGTGGTGTATAGGACACATGTTGCTCTATGTGTTCATCCCTCAATATGTTTTGAGTTGTTGCCTCTGCTCTGTGTCATTGGTCAGCCCACCCACTAAATCAACCTGTTACTTTTTAAAATCCTACTGTTTCCATAAAGTGTTATAAAGTTGTATTTGAGTCACCATAGAGAATGACATGTTATTCCTGTTGGTGAATCTAGGAAGGTATTTAATAGAATCTGACTGACATTTGATTCTGGTCTGTGCCCTTCTTTTGTTTGCACTTCCATTTGTCTTTTGGGTCCTTAGTCGTTGTTCCCAG
Source organism: Macaca mulatta (assembly GCF_049350105.2). Lineage (NCBI taxonomy): Eukaryota > Metazoa > Chordata > Mammalia > Primates > Cercopithecidae > Macaca > Macaca mulatta. Next base: position 176,116,124 of record NC_133411.1, read on the forward strand.
CAATCCTGACCACTTAGGGTTTCTAGCAACCTCTTTTGAGAACCAATATTAATTTATCAAGCATGGCTTTCTTTTCCATTTCCAGGGTTTAAAGAGTGTATATCTTTTGACAGCAGGGTTTTGATGACCTCTTTGAGACTTTATTCTTTGCCCCAAAAGAGTGGCCCCTTATTTTTATAATCAAAGGTAATGAAGAAGCCAGATTCACTTTCCAGGCAGTTGTACTAGAACACAAACATTTCATAGCATGAGGGATGTTAGTAATTGCTTTGGGAGGGAACATTCCCCTCTCAAAAATCAGACACTGCCTCTATATTCCAGGCAGTTCATCACAACTGTCTCCCGCAGAGCCTTTTATCTGCGTGTATGGAAGAGTTTACACTGTTGTAACATTTGATACTATATTAGACAATGGAGGGTAGTAGGCAAATGTGAGAGACTTTCATTTCCTTGAACCTCTGAGTGATTACAGCATTATGTTTCTGGTGAATGGCAGTGCTAATGGCTGTAAAAATATAATGGTATACCTTAAGGGATCCTTAGGAAATGGAGGGATGCAAGTACATAATTTTGAGATTGATGTTATTGAGTTATTTTTAAATTTGCACAAAATTTTTATAGGGCTGTACATTTTTTAATCTTCTCTTTCATATCACCTATTGATTTACAACTAAGCTACAATAGTAAGGACACGCAACGAAGAGTCTTTTAAATACAGGTTTGTGTAAATGAACTCTTTAGCTATCACCCAAATTCTTACTCCTTACTTCTTGACAAACATCCTTTTCAGCCAGTGAGAAAGAGCTTCTTTCTCTGCATTTGTATTCTGCTGGAACTTAAAACTTGAACTATCAACATTTTTGGTCATTTGATAAATGAAGTATATTCATTCTCGTAAGTGCAAAATAAGATACAGAGGCATAGAGATGGAAAAGTGGTATAAGAAAATAATTTGATGTAATCATTGCTGCTTCTAATATTCACTGACAAACCTCAATGCTAGAAAATAATTGACAAAATAATAATTAGCAGCAGCAGTCAGGCAATAACTAAACACATATTATACAGAAAGGTCAAATTTCGAACTATTGTCACAAGAGCAGTTAAATACAAATGCATCTTCTCAAGAGATGCACAGCCTTGGCTCCTAGCCTAAAAAAAATGTATCAATTTCAAATCAGTGACCTCCTAAATAGAAGCAATTTATTTTTGTTACATTGTACTAGTTACTGTCCCCACTATGAATGCCTTGTTTGTGTTAATTCAACATGTTGCAAGATTTCTGGCAAAAGAAGTCCTCATCTGCTGTAAGATTCTTGGTGAGGTATGCTTGATGTGAAGCTATTTGGCCAGATTCCAAATGTCTTGCTTTTGGTCGTTTCCTGTGTACATAATAGCAGAGGTTAGCATACTGTGGCCTGGGAGTCAAATGGAACTTGCTGGCTGTTTTTGTAAATAAAGTTTTATTGAAACACAGCCATGCCCATTCATTTCCGTATTATCTATGACTGCTTTTGGGTTACAATGGTGGAGCTCAGTAGTAGTAACATACCCTATAATGAGAAAAAAGATTTACTGTCTGGATCTTTACAGAAGATGTTTGTTGATCCCTGACATATAGCATTGCTAGGCCTCAGCACATCCTTTCCAAAAGATACACACACACACACACACACACACACACACACACACACACACACACTTTTTTTCTTCAGTAGGGCATTGATTTTGATTTCACATTGTTTCAGGAGCCAACTCCTACACTCTGAGTATTATTTAAAATTTTTCCAAGAAGTTAACAATATTTATACTTTGTTTCCTAATTAAGGAAGCAGAGCTACCTTGAAAGAGAACGTTTATGTTGTAATTTTTTTGACAGAACAGGAAGAAAATACGTCACAAAATTTCTGTGAAAATTCTTATGTAAATGCTGCAAATTAACACCAGACCTGAAAGATACATTCGGGGCAGTTAACACCTAAGAAAGACAACAATGGCTCAAAGGCCTTTTAAACATTTTTCCCATCATTTTTTTAAGATGTCTTGTAAACACACAGCTATTTTTAACAAAGCTTTATTGGGCGCTCTTTAATGCTGGGTTCTCTGCCAGCTACTGGAGATTTACTGGCAAGAGGCAAGGTCCCTGCCCTCACAGAAAATCTGATACACAGAGCAAAATGATCTTGTTATGATCCTTTTCTGGATTTTGCACCTTGGTTCTTGCCCCATGTCATCATTGAAGCAAGACTTTAATGAATTTTATATGCTTACTCATAGTAGTAAAATAGTAGAAAATAGTGACTACACACACACACAATCAGAATCACAACAAAAATGATGAAAGTACATTGTACTGTGGGTCCTCCCTCCTCTACCTTTTTGGCTGTAAAGGTAAAAAGGATTTATAATACCCAGTATATTTCATTCCACTCTGAAAGTCTCCAGGGATTATCTTCCTTCTCCACTCATTCACTCTCTTCTTCTCTGGATATGCCTCTTTTACATTCTTCCCCACAAGATCTGTAAATTCTTCTGGTTTCATTCTCTGTACTTACTCTCTTAAGACCCTTCTCTCTTCATTATGCAGAGAAATTTAGAACCACCCGAGTTCTTCAACTTCTATATCTCCACATCCATTGTTTAGGTATAAGAAACAACTGAATTCCCAGTTACCAGGATCAGGTAGTGAGATACCTGAATAAGTAGTGAGATAATTATAAACAACTCATCTTTTTCATGTCATTTCTCCTTATCATATGTGGTATCATTTCTGTGATGAACACAGTATGGTATATATACAATACAGGCCAAGTGCATCTAATTTAAGAATGAGTGATGCAATTAGAACACCTCAGTTTCATATTTTCAGTGTTCAGTGGAACTATTTCATGCAACAAAAGTAGGATACCAAATGGGTTATTAATATTTGTGTTTCTATGCTAAGAAAGTGCCACACTGCTAACTCTTTAGAGCTCAGAAATACAGCAACCTAACATATCATTTAGAATACTGGTACTTAACTTGTACTTTAAGGATCACAAAGTAACCACTACTCTTATTGTTCATGGCCAGATGGTAATAGTAATAATTGACATTAGTAGTAAGGGGGTGGTGGTGATGGTAAAGTCTGCCACTAATTAAGCATCTATTATTAGGAGATTCACACGTACCTGTTTGGCATGCTCATAATGCCTTCAAGGTAGATACGTTATCCCCACTTTCCAGATGTGGAAACTGAGGCCTATTTCCCTCAATTCTTCTTTGACTCTTCATCATGATCTCTCTCTCCTGTATCCAGTGTTCATGCTATATTCGAGGCACTGGAATATACTGCTTCCTTGATTGGATGGTCCCCTTACCCTTGATGTGGATGTTCCCACATCAAGATTGTGATGTGGCTAGTAACTTCCTGAGGCAACTGCATTGGATTGAAGGAACTAGGTTCTTGGACAATTACACATTCAGTGGCCAAAGGGCAGGGGAGGATGCTCTAAGACTGCCGTTTTCTCTGCCGCTTCTCTTTGTAATGAAGACAGGCCTTGGAGTTAGGCAGCTATCAGTCCCAATCTTGATGTGAGCACTTTTTAAATGTCTGGAATTAACAACTAACTTAACCTCTCAGAGTTTACATTTTTCCATCTCTAAAACACAGCTAAGAATATCTATGTTGCAGGATGGTTCCATTAGTGATAATTTACTTTAGGAGCCTAACTCAAGGCCTGGTGACTGGCAGGCATTCATGAAAATGGGAGCTTGATTTGGCGATGATTTTGACTTTGACGTTACATCCTCTAGTGTTGCTGTCAATCTCATTTACAGAAAGGGGCACATTCAATGGAAATGGAAAGAAAGTGTTCAGTCTTTTCCTTCGTTAGGTTTTGAGGCTGCAGGCTCACGGGCTTGCTCTGCTGCCTCTCTAAGAGCGCTGCATGGTGAGGAGGAGTGGGGAGGGACTGTCTTTCCGGTTATGGTAACTTAGCCAGTGCCTAAGTTACAGCCATCTGTTCGTCTCCTGATCTCAGGAGGCACATAGGAAAATGGGAGGAGAGCTGATGGCTCTGCATGTGGGGAAGGTGGAGCTGAAGAGGAAAAGCCTTCAGTAAACCTCCACATTTCATATTGAAATTTTTGCAGGAGGTGTAACCATGCTGGCTTTCTTGAATGTTAAACAGTTTGGACTGGAGAGGGGGAAAAAAAGGCATGGAATTAGATGAACTACCAATCTGATATAGATATTTGCCTTTTCATTGCTATTCAAATAAGAACACACACAAACACATAAGCTTGCACTATCATGACAAATATCTAGATTCATAAGGTACGTGTTATCCCTTTGTGGCTTTTGTTGATTTGGACTGCTAGTATGTAAAAAATGTTTTTCATTTCACAATTCATAAAATTCATAGACAGCAGATCCTGGCTCTGCTCTCACCATTTCCTGTGCAAATGGCTCCAGGGACCTTAACATATTCTAAAAGGCAGGAACATGTAGCTCTGAAGCTGGAGAGCAAAACACAATTGTGAATTTGCTCATTCTTTCTTGCTCTAGACATTAACCAGAGTTGGCTTTTTATCCCCAGACATGTCAGAATAATGGCACAAAGGAACAGGAAGCGAATTTCCTTTGACCTCTTATTTACTATTGCATTAAATTACTAGGCCACTGTCTCCCATTTCTGTAGATTTTAAACTAGAATTTCCTTGGTCTACCCAGAGGTCACAGGGATATGCTGTCTCTAAATATTTTGGAGTGTATCTATGCTTAGAATTACGCGTAAGTGTTTCTAAGACGAGACTGGAAATCTTAGAATACCAGTTTTCACACTGTGTCCATCAGGCCTTTCTTGGGGATGGAAGGAGGCAGAGTGAGACTCCAACTTCATCCCCTATCTCAGCTTCATCCCCTATCTCAGCCTTTTGTGTAGGGCTCCACGTTACATTCCAATTGGTACTTTAAATATTTTTAAATAAACCATTTTTATGCAAAAGTTCTAACACACAAGAATGGGATGCACTGTTTTCAGATTGACTTAGTTTTTCTGCTTTTGGGAAACAGGCAGACTTCACAGAGGAATAAAGGATAAAGGCCCCATGCATGATCCATTACATTTTCTTAAACAGAAAAACATGTCACCTGCAATATTTAAGAAACAGGTTGGCAATCCAATTAACGTGTTATCAGAAGGAAGAAAGGTCTTGTACAACAGTTTTCTGATTGAGTTTTTAAAATATATATTTTTGACTGTAAACATGCTCATCTAATAAAACTTTTTATTAGAATTATAAAATACCTGTGACATCAGCTCAAATTAAGAAATAAGAAAGCTTGATTCACGTGTCATAATTTTTAAGTGGGGAAGAAAGGTGGTCACATCCATCCCCGCTTAGATTTAACAGATTGCCTGTCAATTCACAGGGCCATTTGGAAATGGCTGGCTCTCCTGGTACCGTACATCCTAAAGGTACACAGTCAATTTAGAAGATACAAATATTTAAGAACAATGAAACAATGCCTGGGGTGTGATCAAAGACCAATGATGCGAGAGATATAAATTTAAACAACTGTCTGTAGTATTTGTTCTGACAGGGAAAACATGGATTTCCATTGAATTCACCTAAAATTCACCTATGTATCCTATTGCACCCATTTACACACACACACACAAACAGGTACACTCACATATACAATGGCACACACACACACACATACTCACACATGCACATCTCAAATGGGCTGTCAGAGATTAACAAGTCAACCTCCTTAAGTAGTAGGATATTCTGAGAAGTTAATCATGAACAGTGTTACAGCTCATAGGATTAGTTAATTAGACAGAGGCTTGCAGGCAAGATCGCTGTAGTCTGTTTTGCTAAAGTGATGGAACCCACTTAGGCAACTGATGAAAAAAGCAGTGTGAACACTCTTCAAGAGAGGAAATGTGGAATGTAACAGAATAAAGCCCCAGCATAGCAGTAACAAGCTGGCAGCGGTATTGTCATCCGGTGATTGCCATTTGTCAGTGGCAGAAAAGGTGGAGGCTTGGGGAAAAGATTGACAATTTTGGTTACCATCTTTCCTACTGCTTCAAGGCAATTTTAATTACTTTTTAAACGCAGTCTCTAAACTTGCATTTCCCCACGTGAATTGTTGACTTTAACTTTGAAGGACAACTATGCTGAGAGTGCTTACTCATCATAAGCAATAAATGCATTTTATTAAAAAATGGATATTCAACCATATTACGATTAAGAGTAGTATCTTATTACTTTAGAATTGTCTTAAAAAAATATGTTGGCAAATGTGGTTTCTTATATTGTAACTAGCTTTTTGGGATCCTTTCCAGGAGCCACAAAAGTGTTTCTTTTTCCTTTGTACCAAAACGCATAAATATAAAGACTATATTGTCCAAGCAGAGGTTTCAAATAAATAAAGAAGCCTGGCTATACAATTGAAAAGGGTGGTAAAATAATGACAATAATAATTTTTAAAAAGGGGTGTATGTGTATCCAGTTTAAAATTGTAAATGACCTTCCAAATAGGTATTTATTTTCGTGATGGAATTTGAGGCCAAGTATGTGGCACTGCATGATTTTTTTAAAGTAGGCTTTGTACTTTGCTACAACTGTCAAATCATATGCAGCCGGAAAGAAGTAATACAGAGATATCCAATGGACAATGACTAATGATGCATCCCTTTAGTCAATTTCCACCAATAGCAACATCTTGCACACTGTAGTACAATGTCACAATGAAGATATTGACATTGATACAGCCAAGATCCAAAACATTTCCATCACAAAGGGATTCCACATGTTGCCCATTTATAGCCATACTGACTTCTTCCACACCATCATACCCTTCTTAGCCCTGACAGCCACTAACCTGTCCTCCTGTTCTATAATTTTCTGATTTCCAGAATGTTATGTAAGTGGAGCCATGCCATCAGCATATAATCTTTAGGACTGCTTTTTTCACTCAGGATTCTTCTCTGGAGATTCACACTGATGGTTCTGTGACTCTCTAGTGCATTCCTCTTCACTGCTGAGCAGTATTTCATGGCTTGGGTATACCACAGTTTGTTTAACTAGTCACCCATTGAAGAACACTTGGGTTGTTTCCAGTTTAGGGCTAACGAATGAACATTTTGCTATAAATGTTGCGTACAGGTTTTTGTATGAACATAAGTTTTCATTTCTCTGGGATCAATGCCCAGGAGTACTATTACTGGGTTATATGGTAGTTATGCATTTAATTTTTTCTTTTCTTTTTTTTAGTTTTTAAGAAACTGGCCAACTGCCTTCCAGAGTCACTGCATGAGTGATCCAGTTTTTCCTCATCCTTGCCAGCAATTAATGCTACCATTTAAAAAAAAATTAGCTATTATAATAAGTTTGTAGTAATGTCTCATTGTGGAATCATCTATATTTTTCATGGCTAATGATGAACATGTTTTCATATGTTTATCTGCCATTTATATATCCTATTCAGTGAAATATGTCTTGATGTCTTTTGCCAATATTCTAATTGTATTGTTTACATTCGTTTTACGGTTGAGTTTTGAGAAATATTTATATATTCTCAGTATTTATCCTTTCTCAGATATATGGTTTGCACATACATTCCTGTCTGTAGACTGTCCTTTAATCCTTTTAACAGGGTCATTTACCCTGTCAGAAGAACATATATACATATAAATATATAAATACATATATACATATATACCATATATGGTGTATAAAATATATATACCAATAAATATATATTATATATTATATGTATATTGTATATTATATGTATATAGATTATATACATTATATTATATTGGATATAACATATTATATAGTATATAGTATATAATATTATATTATATATAATATAATATACAAAGTATTTATTGGTATATATATTTTATATAAAATATATAAAAATATATATGTATATAATATATATTTATATATTATATACTATATACCATATATGGTGTATAATGCATATTATGTATTATTATACATTCTATTATACATATACATGATATACATAGTATATACATACATACCATAATATATATCATATATATTATATACCATATATACCATATAGGGTATATATTACATAATGGTATATTATATATAAAAAATATATTATATGGTATATAATATACCATATGTATGGTATATAATGTATATATACACAAATATATATATATTTAAACTAAGTTAAGAAGTTTTTTATTGTTTGTTTGTTATTCCCTGTGGGTGTTCAATTGCTCCAACACCCTTTGTTGAAAATGCTGTCTTACCTCCATTGAATTGCTTTTGCACCTTTCTTAAAAATGAGTTGGACAGAGCTGTGTGGGTATGTACCTGGGTTCTCTATTCTATCCATTAATATGTGTGTCTATTTCTCCAAGACCACACAGTATTGATTCCTGTGGCTCTATGAGTCTTAAAATTGGATAGATTCATTCCTCCCACTTTCTTCTTTTTCAAAGAATTGTTTTAGCTATTCCAGTTTTTGTGCCTTTGTATATATACTTTAAGATAAACTTATCTATACCTACAAAAATTTTAGCTAAGAGTTGATAGGAATTTCATTCAATCTGTATAACAATTTGAGGAGAATTGATATTTTTACTCTGTTGAGTCTTTCAATCCATGACACAATATGTGTCTTCATTTATTTAGATCTTCTATAATTTCTTTTATCAGTGTTGTGTAGTTTGCACCATATAATTTCTATGCACGTTTTGAAAGCTGTATATCTAAGTATTTCATTTTGTTAGTGATTCTAAGTGGTTTGTGTTTTGATTTCCAGTGCCCATGTGTTCATTGCTAGTGTATTGAAATGCGATTGATTTTTACATTTTTATCTTATATCCTGTGACTTTGAGGAACTTGCTTATATTAGTTCTAGGAGTTTTCTTGTAGATTACTTGAGATTTTTCTTCATATTCAATCATGTCATCTGTAAACAGGGAAAGTTTTATGTATTTCTTTCTGATCTATATGCTTCTTATTTTCCTTTCTTGTGTTATTGCACTATCTAGAAGTTCCAGCACCATGTTCAACAAGAGTGGTGAGAGCAGACATCATTATGTCTTTGAATTCTCAGGGGAGATACTGTGACTAGAATTTTTTTAGCCTTTTAATACAATGAATTACATTCATTGCCTTTAAGATATTGAATTCTGAGACTTGCATCCTCAGAATAAATCTCTTTTGTTCATGATGTAATTGTGTTTATATATTACTGATTTTTTATTTGCTATCATAAGGATTTTTTGCATCTATATACCAAGGGAATATTGTTCTTTAGCTTTCTTTTCTTTTCTTTCTTTCTTTTGCTCTTTCTTTTTGTACTATTTTTGTCTTGTTTAATCATGAGGGTAATAAGTAGCTTCATAAAATAAATTGGAAAATGATCCCCTTCTAATTTCCTGGAAGAGATGTCGTAGAACTGGTGTCAATTCTTTTTTAAATATTTGGTAAAATTCTCTATTGAGACCAGCTGAGCCTGTTCATTGTGTGTTGTGTGTGTCTGTGTGTCCGTGTGTGTCTGACAGAGAGAGAGAGACTTGTAACATTATAAATTCAATTTCATTAATAACTATAAGATCATTCAAATGATCTATGTAATATTTCATATTGGAAGAGTTGTAATACTTTGAGTTTTTTGAGTAGTTAGTCCCTTTGTCAAAGTTGTATTGTGTATCGATCTGTTTATAGTACAATCACCTCTCGGCATCCACGGGGAATTAGTTCCAGGATGTCCCACAGATACTGAAATCCACGAATACTCAAGTCTCTTATATGAAATGGTGAACTTGCATATAACCTATGATATTCTTCTGTATGCTTTAAATCATCTCTAGATTACTTATATACCTAATATAATGTAAATGCTATGTATAGTTTTGTTATATTTATTATTTATTGATTTTTGCATCCACTGTCATTCAGATCCTTTTCCCCTATAGATAAGTTATAATTCTTTTTCTCACTCTTTCAATATTTTTTTCTCTGCCTTTAGTTTTCAGAAGTTTGACTATGGACGCAATAGATATAGTGTTTACTGATTTTTATGTGTATGATTTTTTATTGTTGTATGGTTATTTTTTTATTTTTCCCAAATATTTTTGATCCGCAGTTGGTGGAATATGAGGCTGATTGAATCTGATATGGCAAAACCCATGGATATGGTGGGCCAGCTATGTTCTCTAATTATCTTGTTCATGTCTTCAGGGCCTGTAATGATATCTCCTGTTTTATTCCTGATGTGGAAAATTTGTGTCTTCTATTTTTTTCTTTGTCAGTCTTCCTAGAGGTTTGTCATTCTTACTGACCTTTTCAAGGAAACAAATTTTTAATTGTTTTTCTCTATTGTTTTTCTGTTTTCAGTTTCATTGATTTGGGTCTTATGTTTATTATTCCCTCCCCTTTTTTTGCATTATGTCTTTTTCTTCTTATTTTTTCTTAGTTTTTGAAATGGGAGCTTATATTATTGATTTGAGGCTTTTTCTGTTGTTGTCCAGTGTATGCATTTACTTCTATAAACTTCCCTTTCATCACCGCTTTAACTGTATCCTGCAAATACTGATACTGTATTTTCATTTTTATTCACTTTAATGTATATTTTGATTTTTTCTTTGAGAATTCCTTGACCCATGGATTATCTAGAAGCGTGTTGTTTAGTTTTCAAGTATGTGGAGATTTTCTTCTTATTTTCTATTATTGATTCTAGTTTTATTCCATTGTTGTCAGGGAACATACTCTGTATGAATTTAATTCTTTAAAAATTTTTGAGGTATGTTTTATGGTCCAAGATATGGTTTATATTGATATAAACTCCATGCCCACTTGAGAAAAATTTATAACCTGCTGTTGTTGGGAGGAGAGTTGTGTCAATGTTGATTTATCTTGTTGGCTCATGGTGTTGTTGGGATCTTCTATATCCTTTCTGATTTTTCCATTTAAATATTCTATTAATTTTGAAGACCTGGGTGTTGAGAACTCAAATACAATTGTGCATTAAATATTTTTTTAGTTATATCATTTTTTGTTTCACATATTTTGCAGATATGTTTTTGGGGGTCATACATATTTAGAATTGCCACGTCCTCTTGGAAGATTTACCCTTTTATAATGCTCCTATCTCTGGTAATTTCTTTGCCTGTAAGGTTCACTTAATCCAATATTAATATAGTCATTCCTGCTTTCTTTTGATTGATATTTGCATTATACCTTTTTTTTTTTTTTAGTTTTATTTTCAATGTGCCTGGATTGTTATATATAAAATGACTTTCTTGGTGGAACACGGTGGCTCGTGACTGTAATCTCAGCACTTTGGGAGGCTGAGGAGGGTAGATTGCTTGGGCCCAGGAGTTCAAGACCAGCCTTGGCAACATGGCAAAATTCCATCTCCATAAAAAACACAAAAATTAGCCAGGCAAGGTGGCACATGCTTGTAGTCCCAGCTACTCAGGAAGTTAAGAAAGTTAAGACAAGAACATCGCTTGTGTCTGGGAAGTCGAGGCTGCAGTGGGTTGTGGTTGTGCCACTGCACTCCAGCCTGGGTGATAGAATGAGACCTTGTCAAAAGATAAAATGAAACAAAATGACTTTCTTATTGGCACCATAGAGTTGGGTCATGTTTTTAATTCACTTTGCCAGTCTTTGTCTTTTAATCAATATATTAAGACCATTTACATTTAAAAAAAGCATTGCTATTTTAGGACTTAAGTTTGCCCTTTTATTTTTAATTTTCTGTGTGTTCTCATATTCTCTGCACTTTTCATACCTCTGTTTTATTTTTCCTACTTTCTTATGGGTTACTGGACAGTTTATCGGGCTCCAGTTTTACTTACCTGTAGTAATTTTGAGCGCATCTCTTTGTATGGTTTTTGTGGTTGCTACATTGGACATACATGTCTTATCACAGTCTACTCCTTTCATCATTTTACTAGTTTGAATAAAGTGTGGAAGCCTTCCCTTCCTTTACATTCTCTGACCCTCCCCTATTTACAATATAATTTATTAAATATATTATCTACATACATTTAGAATCATATCCCAGAGTGTTTTAATTTTTGCTTCAACTATCGAAAAATTCTTAAAAACTCAAAAGGAGAAAGTTTATTACATTTGCTCATACTTTTGCTTTCCACATTCTCACTAACTCTTGGTGTTCCAAGATTCCTCCTTTTATGGTTTCCTTTCTATTTAGAGAACTAACTCTTTAGCTATTTTAAAAAATAGGTCTACTGGTGACCAAGTCTCTTAATTGTCCTCCATCTGATAATTTCTTGAACTTTATTTCATTCCAGAAGGATATTTTCATTGAATATAGGATTCTAGTTTGAAGACTCTTTTCTTTCAGCACTTGAAAAGTGTCGTGCTACTTTCTAATGACCTCCATGGTTTCTGATAACAAGTCCACTGTCGTTCAGATCATTTTCCCCTATAGATAAGTTGTAATTTTTTTTTCTAACCCTTTCAATATTTTTTCACTGCCTTTAGTTTTCAGAAGTTAGACTATGGATGCAATTGGATCTGTCCTGCATGGGATTCACTCAGCTTTCTGAATAGGTACTTTTATGCCTTTTGCAAAGTTGGGATATATACAGCTGCATTTTCAGCACTTTTCTGGCCCCTCCTTCTTTCTCCTCCTGGGACTCTGATGACATGAACATTAGGCATTTTATCATCACTCTATAGGTCCCTACAGGTCCCTAAGTGAGTTTCTTTCTTTCTTTCTTTCTTTCTTTCTTTCTTTTCTTTTTCTTTCTTTCTTTCTTTCTTTCTTTTTCTTTCTTTCTTTCTTTCTCTCTCTCTTCCTTCCTTCCTTTCTTTCTTTCTTCCTTTCTTTCTTTCTTTTCTCTCTTTCTTTCCTTCTTTCTTTCCTTTCTTTCTTTCTCTTTCTTCTGTTTCTTTCTTTCTTTCTTTCTTTCATTCTTTCTTTCTTTCTTTCTTTCTTCTGTTGTATATATTGGGGTAATTTCTACTGATTATTTGCAAGTTCTCTCATTCTTTTCTTTTTGCCTCCTCTTTGCTGTTAAGTCAATCTACCATCTATTGAGAGTTTTGTTTTGTTTGGGGTTATTGTATATTTCAGTTCTGAAATTTTCACTGGGGTCTTCTTTACATCTTCTATTTGGTTCCTGAGAATTTCCATTTCTTTGATGAGACTTTCTGTTTTCCATTTGTTTCAACTGTGCCCATAATTGTCCATTGAAGCAATTTCATGATGGTTGCTTATATCAGATAATACTGACATCTTTGTCATCTCAGCGTTGGCATCTATTGAATGCCTTTTTCCTTTCAGCTTAAGAACTTCCTGACTTTTGGTATGACAAGTGATTTTTTATTGAAACCTGGACATTTGGGATATTATGTTATGAGAGTCTGGTTCTTATTTAAACCTTCTGTTTTAGCTGATTTTCTCTAACATGGCCGTTGACAGAGAAAGGGGGAACTTACCTCATTACTGCCAAATTCCCTGCTCAGCTTTTGTCAACATTCAAAGGTTGGGAGTTTCTTCTTAGATGCCGAGGGGGAAGCTAACCCAGGGGATAGAAGAATGGAAGTTCTGGCTCCCCACGAGACACTCAGCGATACCTCTCTGGGTAGTAGGGGTAGGAATGCTTCAGTACTGCTTACTACATGGCATCCACTGACACCATAGGGGGCAAGAGGACTCACCACAGGAGGACCGTGAAAATTTCTGACTCTCCCAAACCTTCTTCCACACCACCCCAGTGGAGAAGGGGAGGAGTGCCTTGTTTATGCTCAGTGAGGGTGGACGAAGAGGAGAGCTTCACTACTTCCTGGAAGGGGCTGAAAGCCCTGACTCTCCTGTATTCTGGTTGAGGTTGGTGCCTACTTGCAGCCTCATTTTCATAGAATGGTGAGCTTCCCACTTGGCTTTTGCTGCTGAAGATGGGGGTGGGGCCACAGTCCGTTTCCATGGTGTGTGGCTGGAATGGGGTAGAGATTGTCTCAACGTTTTCTTTCTTGTGAGCCCGCCCTTTTCTTTTCTCTTTTCTTTTTCTTTTTTTTTTTTTTTTTTTTTTGGAGACAGAGTCTTGCTCTGTCACCCAGGCTTGAGTCCATGGGCACGATCTCGGCTCACTGCAAGCTCCGCCTCCCGGGTTCATGCCATTCTCCTGCCTCAGCCTCCAGAGTAGCTGGGACTACAGGCGCCCGCCACCTCGCCCGGCTAATTTTTTGCATTTTTAGTAGACATGGGGATTCACCGCGTTAGCCAGGATGGTCTCGATCTCCTGACCTCGTGATCCGCCCACCTCGGTTTACCAAAGTGCTGGGATTACAGGCATGAGCCACCGCGCCCGACCGAGCCTGCCTTTTTATAGTCCTTTGGCTATATAGGAGGCTCACTTTTGTTGTCTGTGCCCATTGAGATCTCCGGGTTACCAGGTCCATGTCTGGGATATCTGTATCAATCTATATCTCTGTCTATCTCTATCTATCTGTCTATCATCTAATTTGTTTTTGCCATATATATAGCAAAAAGAAACCCCAGGAAACTCACCTCTGTTGTTCCTTGGGTCCTGAGGCCCCTCATTGTTCTGCTCTTCTTTCTACTTTTCATAATCTTACATGTTTTCTATATAATGTTCGGGGCTTTTAGCTGTACCTTGTAGGGAAAATTATGTCTATTCTGTCTTTCTGGAAGGAGACATTTATAGACTGCCTGATTTTTAAAGACAAGAATCCAGATTTTCATATATAATTCTTCCACTTTGTCTTTTAATACCGACGGTCAATTTTTTTTTTTTTTTTTTTTTTTTTGAGATGGAGTCTCACACTGTTGCCCAGCTGGAGTGCAGTGGTGTGATCTCGGCTCACTGCAACCTCTGCTTTCTGGGTTCAAGAATTCTCTTCCTCAGCATCTTGAGTAGCTGGGATTACAGGCACCTGCCACCATGCTCAGCTTTTTTTTTTTTTTTTTTTTTGTATTTTTAGTAGACACGGGGTTTCATCATCTTGGCCAGGCTGGTCTTGAACTCCTAACCTCATGATCGACCTGCCTCGGCCTCCCTAAGTGTTGGGATTATAGACGTGAGCCACCGCACCTGGCCGACAATCAGTTTTTAAGTAATAGGCAGGCTAAATGCAAAATGTCTATTTGCCAACAGTCTGTGAGCTCTGCCTAGCTCCTTAAGAAATTTAGTTTCTCTGACTGAGATTTGTGATTTTTTTTACCTCATCATATATAAATTTCCATCATTTATCCAGAGGTGATATTGCTGACAAATTTAACTATCAAGGGCAGAGCCAAGAAAGAGAAATTTATCAGGAAAAGATCTCTGAGCAACCACATTAGATGTCAAAATGTCCAAACACTAAAGTTCTTGAACTTTATTAATAGGTTATAAACCTTGCGACCTGGCACAGTGGGTCACACCTGTAATCCCAGAACTTCAGGAGGCCGAGGCAAGCAGATCACCTGAGGTCAGGAGTTCAAGACCACTCTGGCCAACATGGTGAAACCCCATCTCTACTAAAAATACAAGAAATTAGCCGAGTGTGGTGGTGGGTACCTGTAATCCCAGATACTTGGGAAGCTGAGGCAGGAGAATCACTTGAATCCGGGAGGCGGAGGTTGCAGTGAGCCGAGATTGCGTCACTGTACTCCAACCTGGGCGACAAGAGCAAAACTCCATCTCAAAAAAAAAAAAAAAAAAAAGTTATAACCCTTTAAGCTCCCACTCTGAGCATGATTTAAAAAATAAAATAAAAGCACACACACATACACACACATATATAGAAAGTCAGTCTACTTTCCTAGCACAATGCAAATTAGAGAAGATAAGATTTCATGAGTCAGGTACACTGAAGATACTGAAATTACAAACTAACAGTGAAGCAAGAGAGAAGAAATCATCAAATTGACTCAAAACACTCAACTCCCATAAAACCACCTGTGGCTCCTCAGTGTTGGTGCACACAGTCTTATATTCTTTTAGCAGATGCTGAACGTCTTCCGTGATTGGAGCCTAGCTTAAAAATTAGGATTTATTATTAGAACTGTGAGTTTCAGGGATTCATATCATCATCTTCCTCCTCTGTCTTATGCAAGTGTGTAACTCCTTAGCTAACAAAAAAACATTTTAAAAATCATTCAGAGGAGAATAAAAACTAATTTTAATTGAGCACCTATGATGTGTTAAATAGTATACTAGGAATTTTACCACCGTGTATGTTTTAATTTTTACAAAAACTCTGGGAAGTAGATACTATTTTTTTCTATTTCAACTGATTGAGAAACTAAGTTCAAAAGACCAGGAATAATTTTGACAAGGGTTGTGTCTCACCAGTGGTCATGATAGGACTGACATCCAATTAAGACCTCAATGGCCACACTCTTAAATAACCTATAGTATGGATTCCAAAATGTTGAAATCGCATGTTAGAAGTTAGGAAAGGAGATTTGGGCATCTAGAAATTGCCTTAATATGGAGACACTTGAACTGACTATGCCACAGCAAAAACTGACATGTCGACACTACTTATGTCCTCTAAGCAGGTCCTGGAGTCATGACTAGAGACTCTCAAAGGCACTTCTGAACTTGCTGAGTGAGAGACTCTAGACTCCAGCAAACTAGCTACTGCTTGTGCTTTCTTATGAGCAATGGAGTTTTGCTTTTGTTGCCCAGGTTGGAGTGCAATGGCAGATCTCAGTACACTGCAACCTCTGCCTCCCGGATTCAAGCAATTCTACTGCCTCAGCCTCCCAAGTAGCTGGGATTAGAGAGGCCCACCACCACGCCCAAACTTTTTTTTTTTTTTTTTTTGTATTTTCAGTAGAGACGGGGTTTTACTGTGTTGGCCAGGCTGGTCTCAGACTCCTGACCTCAGACGATCCACCCACCTCGGCCTCCCAAAGTTGCAGGAGTGAGTCACCCACCGTGCCTGGCCAGTCATACCCTCTTTTGCATTGCCAATTATCAAACAAAATTGTCTGCAATTATAGGCAATATTTGACAAAGTATACACACAGTGTAAATTAGAGGGGTCCCTGAGATCTAGAAGAACTCCTGGTATGAAAAAACAACAGAGGGGCAACTTGGCTTCTGGTGTCTGGAGGCAAATGTCATCCACATTGCTGTGCACAGCTATCTTATTATAGTGTGGTAAAGTAGACAAGGAAGAACAGAGGGGTTCAAAACTACTGATCTGCTCCCCCCGTATTTCCTGACATATTGAGGAGGCAGTGAGCAACAGTAGCCTGGAGAAAAATCATCACCCTGGCTCTGGGTTGCATTTTCCATTTTAATTAAAATTCGTATTTGTCCATTCTGTCCAGGTCCTGGCCCTGTGATCTATGGTATTTTGCATGGCAAATGAAATCAATAAGAGCCTATGATTTGGAACTTGGAAGCGCCTAAGCATTTTGGTCATATTTGCTAGGCAGAAGGCGAGTGTTTTCTGAGTGATGTTTGGCATACACTTCCAGGCTGAGGGTATCATATGCCAGACTGTGGGGCTCCCTGGTTGCCAGTTCATATGTTAGAGGTTCCTTCCCTTCAGCTTTCCTACTGTACTTGGTAATCTTCCTCATTTTTTTTTCTGTTCTATAGTGGGTATCCCAGAAATGAAGGTAACAGAATGGCTTGGGGCAATTATCAGGTGGCTGCGCCAGTAAGCCTGCCTGTCAGCAGTTATCATGTTGGTGGGTGACTAGGCAGAAGAAGTAACCAGGTGTGTCCAAGACACAGATCTGCAAAGGAGGAAAAACTGGGAGTTTGCCAAAAGCTCGTTGAAGAAATTGGAGAAAGATTGTTTGCACGTCGAGAACAACTTTTATTCTTATTCTCCAGACATAGCTAGGAAATGTTTTGTTAGTTGCATGGAACTTGGTATCACTACAAAGTATTAATAGCACATATTTATGTCTGATGCTCAAATCTGCTGCTGTACCTTTCTTTGCCTTTTTTTTATTTTGGGGGGTCAGTGGGGATGGCGGGGTGGTATTTGTTTTCTACCCAAGCCTTCTCTAGCATAGAGAGAATGTAATTAAAGAAGGATAAAATCAATTTGGCTTTGAATTGCTTCATAGTAAGATCTTGCATTAGAGTGACAGACTCATCATATCATCTGTGCATACATAAAAAATCAAAAGATGAGTATTTGTTGTTACTATTTTTTCCAAATCTATTAAATTAAACAGCAAGAAAATTAATTTACTGTATCAAGTTCTTCTCTTTAGGTTGATTGTTTAGTTTACATTAAACTTTTGCAAAAGAGATTGCGCAGGGTTGACCAAGTCTGCATTTTCACGTTTTCGTCCGAGTCAGAGCATGAATCAGAACTGAAGGCAACATTTCTTGTAATCACAGTCTTGGTTTTTTTCTTCTATGTTTTTAGGTGGCAAAGTGACAAGTGCCAAAACTCAGGCCTGACTTTTCTGAAAACATCGGCATTCTACCATATCTGGAATAATGGATGTAAAGGACCGGCGACACCGCTCTTTGACCAGAGGACGCTGTGGCAAAGAGTGTCGTTACACAAGCTCCTCTCTCGACAGTGAGGACTGCCGCGTGCCCACACAGAAATCCTACAGCTCCAGTGAGACTCTGAAGGCCTATGATCATGACAGCAGGATGCACTATGGAAACCGAGTCACAGACCTCGTCCACCGGGAGTCAGATGAGTTTCCTAGACAAGGTTTGTCTTCCCCGGCTGATTTGCTCTCAACTGTGTAACTTACTTGATTTGCATGGTTGGTGGCTACTTTTGGAGATTCACCATGGTGGGTTTTGACAGATGTACCCTACAGCAGACCCTTGGTTCCATAAAGGATATTCCTAACACCGTGGTGAATCTCTATCCTGAAAAACCTAAGATTATCTGTGGTTTTTCAAAACTATTCTCCTCATAGTCCACTTACAAGCCTCAAATTTCTATTCCTTTTCGCGTTGGGTTTCTCACTTAGATTCTCCTTGAACAAATGGTGTATCTTGGTTAAAACATCTTTGAAATAGTGTATAATAATACACCCTTTTCCTTCAACTAAAATATGATGTTAATTCTGAGTTATACATTTCTCTTTTTGTGTTTCGGAGCATAGGTGGCCACATGTGTGTTATTTTCCAATTCCACTGATGTAATTATCCCTCCTACTTTCCCCAAGCCTTAATTTTCCTTTTCTTATACTGTTTTGATTTCTTTTGGGAGGAGAATATTTTTCTCCCAAGCACTAACAGTTGGCATTCTCTTCATGTCCAATATTTATGAAGAGCTCTGTTATCACTTCTCCCGGGTTGCTGTAAATGCATCAACACGTAGACTAAAGCAAAGCAGTGCTGAGAGGTGGTGTGACAAAGCTCACTCTCTAGCTCCGTGTCTTACTAGTACCAGCCTCGCCGTGTGTGCAATTTACATTGATGGCTCAGCAAAATTACAAGCAAAGGCACAGAACTCTACCGAATGCCTCGGGAAGGGTCACTCTGCCAGCACCAAAGGGCTAAGCCCTGCTCTGCTAGGTTATTGCATCATTTGTTTTATAACACTGATTCTTTATTTCTTGTTCCATGTCCTTGGGAGTAAATGTGGCAATGGGTTTAATTTCTAATGAAATAACTTAGCTTGGAATTCTAGTCCTGGTTTCTCAGCTTCCTTAAACTACTTTTCCTATTTTTTACTTATTACAAAACGTGCACGTGTGTGTGTGTGCACGTGTGTGTATTATTAATTAGCACTATGCCCACGGTTTATAAATCTACAATCCAGAGGTTGTCCTAGATAACATCTTTTTATACACTCTTGGTTTAGCCTAGCTCCAGCTTTTATATTTAACAGAGGACTGAAAAAATAAATCAACAGAGAAACTGTTAGAATTGTGTTTCCGTTGCCATTATAACTCTTGCAGGATACAATTTTTATTTAATCTTCCTTCTTATTTTCTGAGTTATCTTCATGTAAATGAAGCACATGCTGATCCTCCTCCATGAGAAAATGGGGGCAGAGGCTGCTTGAAAATTACTCCGGATCAAATGCCTTTGATCTGTAACTTCAACAAGTGTTTTTGCTTTGTTAAGCTCTCAACGTTCCCGAAATTGCAGGTAGTGACAATTGGAAAAAAGAAAATATGAAGAATCATGGCTTAATGAACTGAGAGAGAGCTTACATTTCCAATATAATAAAATTGGGACACCTCTCTGTTGTTTCCCAGAGCTGCACTAACACGAAACTCAAATATTTTGAAAGGTGATGCACGTTCAATGTGGTTGAAAGCCTTTCATTTTCTGCTGGAGATTTTGTCTCATTTATGTTGTTGCTGCATACGTTTTTGTGTCTCAGAATTCTGTACTGAAATGTTCACTCTTCTTCCTGAGTCTTATTAAAGGTGCATCCTGGTTTCTGGATCATTGTGCACTGAGACGTAGCTTCCAGGTTATTGCTGAATTGTGGATCGGCCTATCACCTTTTCCATTATTAATATTTACATAAAATAAAACCAAGGACTGGGATTTTATTGTCAAATATACCTTTATGCTTCCTGTTTAGTCTTGTTCCCCTCCATTGATAATAATAGAGGTTGCTTGGCCATATCAAACTCAGAGCTTTGCAATTAACAATTCACACATGCCGCATGTTGTTATTGAGCCCATATTTGTTTGTGTAATGTGTTTGCATGAATTAAAAACTGTGCAGGCCAAAAGTAGAAATAAAAAGCATCAGAAGGTATTTGCATATGCAAGTGCAATTCCTTCTGAAGACGTCTATGAATTTATGCATGAAAATGTAGTCAGAGTCTGAGTGGATCTACTTTGATGGGTTCTAAAATTGAACTCTGCAGGAAGTAAATAAGCACATATTTAAGGAGAGAAGGAACAGGAGATACAATCTGGCAAGCAGTACATTCAACTTGAAACTTAGCCACTACAGAGAGGGTTAAAATAAATTTTACACTCAGTAATAACAATAATTTTTTTTAAATGTCATGCATTTCCCATTTTATTTTCTTATTCATGAAATCAAAGAGCAGGATCATCTCCGTACTTATTAGCCTAGAGGTACATTAACAAGGATCATAGTGGGATCATCTCCTGCAGTATTCTTATTTAAAACCCAAGACACTGATCATAAAACAAACACACTTCTCACATACAACCAAGTTTTGCAAACACAGTTGGATGACTCTACAGATGCTCAGCGTGGAAAAGAATTGCCAGCCAGCGAAAGTGATGCAGGCCCAGAGTCAGACCTTGTCCAGTTACCCCACCTGGCCCACTCAAGTATCAAATGCAAGAACCTGCCATCTCCCAGCAGGAGAAATGAGCCAGGTGTTCCCATGAGAAGCTTACGGAAGCTCCGGTCAAATTGTGCTCATCTTTGCTTGCTTTCAACACAGACTTCTCCTCTGCCTTCTTCTATTGTGGCTTCTTCTCTTGAGTATGCAAATCACCTGTCTGGCCTCTATTATGCTGGATCCTCCTGGTGTGAAGGAAGAAAATTGCTGACCTTCGGTCTGTGGCCACCGGAGTAATTAGTAATTAGTAAATGACTAATCCTGCACTAAATAGCATCCTAGTGGTCTGAGAGCTAATGCATCTGACAAAAGTGAGCAGTGGTCTGATCCCTGGTCAGACCCAGCCCTAGTCCCACCTGTGAAATAGATGCCACTTTTAATAATGAAGGTCAGCCAAGTTCCCAGGCAGTTTGTACAAGCTTGTCTTTTTTTTGTTTTGTTTTGGACCCCAGAGGTAGGGTGAAGAGCAATGTGATATACAAGATGTTCTCCTGGGGCTTAGGAGTCTAGAGTTGGACGTAAATTCTGCTTTTGCATGTGTATGTGCCTGGGACTGTGCTCTGTATTCTGTGTTTCACAAGGATTACTACATGGTTTTCAGGTATATTAAACAAACAACAATAATAACTATGACAAAAGAACAATGGCAAACATTTGTTGAGTATTCTGTGTCTGGAGCCAATCTAAGCATTTTGCTTGCCTTAACTCAGTTAATGCTCACAATAACTTTGCGAGGTGGGTACTATCACTCCCTTGTTTACTTATTAGGAAACTGAGTCAGAGAGAGATTAAATAAGTCATCCAAAGTTGAAAACATGGAAAAGCTGGAGATAGGCTTCAAACCTAAGGGACTGGATTCAAGAACTATGTTTTAAACCAATGTGTTTCATCACCTCCCAAATAAATAAGTAAAGAAACAAAAACATAATTAAATCCTTGGTCAAAGGTGGGAAAGAGTCTATGAAGTACACTTTCTAAGGCTTTCAAGAATCCATACCTTTACATCTTTCTTAATAATACAGGAACTGTAGTTAATGGTATTGATTGAACATATAATATTCACCACCAGCTCCCAGCCCTGCTGATGTAATTCTTGTTCTCATCCATTCACCTCCATCTCACAATCATTCCTGACTCTCCAGAAGCATTCCTGACTATAATACGTCTCTACCAACACCACTGTAGGAAAAAGTTTCGACTGCAGGGATGTGTACTGGGCTGTCAGCGCTGATTCTATGTCCTCCCTTATGGTCATTACCTTTTTGCACAACCTGTCCACCTGGAACACTAACCAAGAAAGGTGTCACTATCTAAATGATATTGCTCAGGTAAGCAGAACTGACTCTTTTCTGTGCTAACCAAGGCCCAGTGGGCCAGCGAGTTCAGCCAGGCCTCTTATTCCTCAAAAAGTGCTTCTTTCCAGTTAGCAGTTCAAGTCTCTTGAGAGGGGGCCAAGATTGAATTCTTTCTCTGTACCTCAGGCTGGCTGTCTAGGTCAAGGTCAAAGAAAAAGTTGGGGGAAGATTGAATTTTTGAAAGTATGCTTGCATCAGTTCTCTCATTCAGTTAGAGCAAAGAAATAAATCCTACCAACTCTTTGATGTGCTTTAAAAACCACATAAACAAACACACACACACACGTACACATTTTAGGCTAGGTTTGGTTTTGGTTCTCCATAAATTAGTTCTTGCTCTTATGATCTTTAAAATCATTTGCACAATAACTTTTGCTCTGTATAATTTGGCATAATGTACATTTAAACAGTGTTAATGAGCTGAAAACTCATGAACCACTAGTGAGCTAGAGTACTACCTGCACTGATTCAATTAATTTATATAATAATTGTGGGAATACTCTGGAAATCTGTAAACATTTCTATCTCCACCATTGTCTTAAAATAGTCATTTTTCCACTCTACCTAAATAATGGTTAAAAGGTTCTAGTTTGAAAACCTCAGCACTTTAATTTACCTACAAAGAATACCTTGTAGATGTTAGTACATTTCAAGAGTTTGTGTGGTCAATATTTTGAAGGCTGAAATGTACCTTGAGAAGATTGCTTTCCATTTATCTTCCCACTTCTAGATAGGATTACTTTTCATAACTCAACTAAGAATAACACAGCGCTTTCTAGTCTTTGGTTGTATTTTTTTTTTTTAATCCTTAGAAAAAGAGAGTCTACAACCTTTCAATTTTATCTTCTTGCTGGATAACTTGAATCCTTGTTGTTTTATATGGGAGGCATATGGGAAAAGAGTAATGAATGAAGACTCTGGAGTTCAACTTTGTCCATATCCCAGTGCTGATGGGTACCATCAGTGTGATCTTGACCAAATTCTAGAACATCGACTGAGTCTCATTTTCTCCGTCTGTAAAAACTCTACCATATAGAGTAATTGGGTTCATTTCTCACAGTTATGTATTTATTATGATCTGGACATTATCTTTCTTTTGATAAGTGCTAGTAATTATCATTATAGTTATTGTCATTTTAACCCTACCACCAGCAAAAGTGGAGATCACTTGCTCTCCAACCCTAATAATATTTTGGTGCAACATAAATTTTTCTTTCTTCTTGATTTGTTTCCTGTGACTTGCAAAAATTCTGGCATTTTCAAACTCAGAACTTCTTTTTTTCCAGCTTGTTGATAGACTGTGTCTGACTCTCTATCCACCATACATTTTGTTCCCAAAGATGAACATAACTCATACGTTATTTTCTTATTTTTAGACAGGAATGAAAGATACTATCTAACAACTGTCAACTGATGCCAACGCACTGTAAGAGAGTTGCTAGTCAGACAATTTTACAAGTTAAAAAAAAATAGATTGGAAAACCTGCTCTAAGGTAGTGTCATAGGATTCAAACACTTTTTTTGGGTGTGCATTTTATGGCATGTAAATGCACACATATTTCAGAAATGAGTTTAATTAAGAGTAGACTTAATCCATACAAATGCTGGATAAAATTAATCTGTTTTCATCACTTTATGTGCAATAATTTGGAATCTATGTCAGAGAGTCAATGTTGCAGATTTTCATTGTTGATACTACCCTTCTAGGAATATGTCTATATTTTTCAATAACTTTAGCCATTTGGCAACTATCTTCATGTTTGTGCAATTGTTATCCTCCCAGTAATTATCTATTGTCAATTCTGCATTCAGCTTTGTATCCAGCTTTCTTTGAATTACCTTCCTTTTCCTGCTCTTTCTTGTTGGAAATTCCCCAGAGTTTCACCCTAATCCTATACTATTCTTCTCCATGGCACTTTCTTTAGAACACTCTTATTCATAGGACTCTTCAGTGGTCACTACTACTTCTAAAGACTTTTTCATTTACAAATGATAGTATTCCAGTTCAAATTAGCTTACTTGAAAGGATAATGTTTTGGCTGACATCACCAGATAATCTAAGAACGCATCTGCCCTCACACTTATCATCTCTCACAAGATTCTCATTCTCATATATTGGCTTTATTCTTCGGAGAGATCTCTTTGAAGAAGTCTGCTGATCACCCCCACTCTCACATTCTCTCATTTGGTAACATCACTGGAAAGAGTCGCTTGTTTATATATATGTTTGGGGTTTATTTTGCTATTTTCAGCAGAATATTCTCCACATAGATATTCAGGCTGGCCTGGCATGGGACACGTGCTGATAGTACCTATATCTACCATTTTATGGCTGTAGCTGGCCACGTCTTGGACGTAGGTTTATCCTGTGCTTCAAGGTAGCTTACAGTGAGTGCCTCCTAAACCTGATGGAATGAACTCCACATAGGAAAGAAAGACTCTCATCGCTGAAGTAGACCATAAACACTAACTGGCCCAATAGCAAATGTTCCTAATGCTAGTGAGATTGAAGTTTAAGGCTCCCCTTCGGTGGTCTTTCTAAGTTGTATTGGTCCATTCTCATGCTGCTAATTAAGACAAACCTGAGACTGGGTAATTTATAAGGAAAAAGGGGTTAAATGGACTTACAGTTCCACATGGCCGGGAGGCCTCACAATCATGGTGGAAAGTGAAGGAGGAGCAAAGGCACATCTTACATGGCAACAGGCAAGAGCACGTGTGCAGAGGAACTGCCCTTTATAAAACCGTCAAACCTCATGAGACTTATTCACTATCATGAGAACAGCACAGGAAAAACTTACCCCTATGACTCAATTACATCCCACCAGGTCCCTTCCATCACACATGGGGATTATGGGAGCTACAATTCAAGATGAGATTTGAGTGGGGACACAGCCAAACCATATTATAAGCTTCACATCCACTTTGCTACTGGACTTTGGAATATTTTATCTTTACGTATCCAAGTAGCAAATTTAATTGTCTTTCCTTCAAAATTTGTTTCCGTTTTTCATTTCTCAGCTTTGGGGAATGGTATCACAGCCTTGCATTTTAGATAAAGTCTTCCAAACCTCTTTTTTCTTGATTCTTTATATTGATGCTTGTCAAATCACACCTATTATTCCTGCTTCATTTATCTCAGTTCCAAGTTTCTCATTCTGTGGGCAGTTTCCAACATTTCAACACTGGACAATTGCTTCAGCACTTCAATTGCCTCTTTCCCTAATTTTTTCTTCTGGCACGTTTTCCATATCTTGGATGGTTTTGAGTTTTTAAAACATGGCCTCATTTTTTTCACTTCCCTCAAATTGATTCAGAAATATTTCAGGGGTTCCTAAAAGGCAACTGTAAGTTCCTAAAAGGCAACTGCCTTTACAACAATAAAAAAAAGGTAAACATGGTTTCTAACCTCACACAGCTTGGCAGTTTTAAAATGGTAAGATATAATTGATATGTAACTAAGTACCATATAAAAAAAACACTACAAAAGGGAAAATATTGGATGGTTTTGCAGAGACCTCTAACCCAGTTTTGTGTGACCAGAATGGCATCCCAGAAATTGGGGACCTTCTTGCATATGTTTGAGGGATGGGGAGGAGGTCAGACAATCAAAGAGGCAAGACAGTGTTCAGGCAAGAGTTATGGCATGTGAAAAGGTCCAGAGGTGACCACAGTTAGTTGTTCCAAGGATGTCAAAGAAGTGTAGGTTGGATGAGCTAGAGTGCCAGAGAGAAACAGTCATGAAGACATTTCAGGGAGACAATACTGGTTTCAGCTCATAGAGAGAGGCAAGGTGGTCAGTCACGGGTTGTGTCTTCATCTAAGCAAGGGAGCCTGGTGGCCTGAACTAAGGTAGCAGAGATTGTTTGAGAAATGTTGAAATAAAAAGATTGTTGGCTTTTTTAGACAGAATTTTTCTCTTGTTGCCCAGGCTGGAGTGCAAAGACACAGTCTCGGCTCACTGCAACCTCCGCCTCCTGGGTTCAAGTGATTCTCCTGCCTCAGCCTCCCAAGTAGCTGGGATTACAGGGATGCGCCACTACACCTGGCTAAATTTTTTTTTCTTTTTGTATTTTTAGTAGAGACAGGGTCTCTCCATGTTGGTCCAGCTGGTCTTGAACTCTTGACCATAGGTGATCCACCCACCTTGGCTTCCCAAAGTGCTGGGATTACAGGCATGAGCCATTGTACCTGGCCCCTGACTGTTGGCTTTTTAGGATACCTTAAAAGCAGAGGCAGATATACTGTTCTGAGACTCCTGGGCATTGACTGCTTTTTTCTCCTGCAAAGAGAATATTGCCTTTCTGATGCTGAGTTTACTTAAAGAGCCAGGAAAGGTCAATGCTTGTAAATAACCCCTTAAGTGGAAGTACATAGATTGTTAGTTCAAGTTCTTCTGGAATGTGGGACATAAACCTAAGTACAAAAATATAGTGTTGCAATAAGAATTTGTATTTTTTTTTTAATTTGTTAGATTCCTGCCTATGCAAAGGGTAGCACCAGCTACAGAGCACTCCATATGGATCCCAGGCAAGGAAAAAATAGAGAAGAGATTATGCTGCATCTGCCCTTTCTCTGTGTGGACCATGATACCATTGTTTATTCTCTATCATGGACTAAATAAATCAGAGACTAAGTAGATGTGAGTTCTGTGTGTGTGTGTGTGTGTGTGTGTGTGTTCAACTGAGTGTATGTTTTATCCCTGCCAATTGGTAACTTTATTTGCAAAGCTGAGTATGTTTAGAAGATAGAACCAATACTTTCTGGCAACTGATGGGGCAAGCAGGCTAAGAAAAAAGAAAGTCAAGGACATCCCTGAAGTTTCTGGTTATGGCAACTGACCATCAATCACCAGGGCTTGAGACAGAGGATGGCCTGGTTTGTGGGTTAAGATAGGATAGGTAACTGTCAACCTTTTGAATTGTAGGTATCCTGTAGGCTCTCCACGTGCAGATGTCTAATAGGCAGTGGCTGTTCAGTCTTGAAATTCTGGAGAGAGGCTTGAGCTGGATAAAGATTTAGGAGCTGACAGCTAATAATTTCATGGGACTTGGTATGATCATCTGCGAAAAAAAAATGTACAAGGAAGAGAAATAAGAAGCTCACATGACAATGCAGGTAATTAAGGAATAGGAAGAGGAAGAAAATCCTGTGAAAAGACTGTGGAAAAAAAAAGAACACCTTACTTTCCTTTACATGTGCTATTCACTCAGTGCAAACTTGACCTGTCATTACACAGTGCGAGTTTTATTCCCCATCCCACCACTCAGAGTTGACCTCCTTTTTGTCCCGTAAACCAGAGGCCACAAAGTTAATGTATAGGACATATTTGGCCCCTAGATAGGTTTCATTTGGCCTGTGGGTTTCTTTAGAATTTTGAATCAAGTGCCTGTCTATTGACATTTCAGTTTGTTACAGGTCCCGTTTCTGCCTTCTGTCTTACACCAGTCCTATTCCTCTCAGGCCTTTATTTTATATGCCAAACCTCTGAAAGCTCTCACAACTGCAAAAATATCATGGATCTTCTTATGTCTCTTTTTTTCTTGTGGAATACCTCTCTGCCTATTCCAAACCTATTCATCCCACAGGGTGTGACCTGTGGTCCACGTCTTTGGTGAAGCTTTCTGCCCTCTGAATTTTTATAGCCCTTAATGAGTTGTTATTGTTGTTATTATTCTCTTGATGAGTGACTCAGCATACATAGCACATGGATTCTATGACTCCTATGAATAGGGAGATAAACAAAGAGCTTTGCAGTTTTGTGCTCTGACTCATAGATGCAACTACCAGAGAATTTGTTCTTTTTAGTGGCTTGTTTCCTGTTCTAATGAGAAAAATGGAAAGCACAGCTCAGAAACAGACTCCACTTAGAAAATGTGGATGGTATGTCTGTCCAGCATGACCATTTCAAATCTCACTTTTTGAAATGCCAACTTGCAAGTTTTCTGCCATTTACTCTGACACTACCATGTTGAGTTGCACTAACAGTTCCTTTTTCTGATTATTGGTGATGCAACATTATCAGCTTTTCTTGGCTGGTGCCACATGTTGCAATTGTGTCTCTGCAGCTGTCTACTCTGCGGTATGTATAGGAGGTCTTTGGTGCGCATGTGCTCTGTGCAGGGATGCCGTTCTGACCAGAACCTTTGAGAAAACTGCAAGGTGAGAGATGGAAGAATTGCCGGGATCAGACTTACCATGCTTTACAGTCTGCGTCCAGGAGTGGCGCTGCCCCACCCACCGATGAGTCATCACACTGATATTATCAAAGGAGACATTACATTTTCAATGTCATGTTTTAGGTTTATAATTTAATTTTCAGCTCTGGCAACTCCAGAAGCATCCCTAGGGACATATGAAGAGGAGGGGGCTAGTGTGTACTCAAAATGAATACATGTTCATTTCTTGAGCACCTTAATTGGCATGCACATCTCACAAGCTCCCTTTTTCTCTGCTGCAACCACTCTCTCACACTACCAAGTTACTCAATATTCCTGCTGCACTGACTGCCTTCCTTTCCACTCAACCTCAAGTCAGATGTACTTTAGTAATAAATCTCTGCTGGGAGTGATCAGAACAAATACCGAGTGTGCACCACAATATTAAAAATAAGTGTAATATAGACTTATTTAATAAGGTCCAACAGACTTTTATAACATTTGGAATATTTTACCAAAGTTACTATCAGCATTATGTTTAATGCATTTTCTCCAAGACAGAAAAATCTTTTCAAGAATGAGGGGGGAAAAGAAAAAAAACACAAAACACAGAGAAAAGTCAGATGGGCTCTGATGCATTCTCACTCAACTAAATCTGTGATTCTCCTTCCTTTCCCAGATCTTTTTCTTTGGCCAGACCCACAAAATGTGAAGCCTCTTTGTGTTCACCCTGATTTATGAATAGTCGGCACTGGGCAATTGCGGTCCCAGTGGGATACATTTCAGTTTAAAAATAGTCTGAAGCACTTTCTTTCAAATTCCCACATGTCCACTGCCACCTCATAATATGTGCTTCTCCTTCTGTCCTTGTGCAGTTAAGGTCTAATCCATGTATGGGGAATGAAAGCACTGACGTTATTTGTAGCACTTTGAACCAAAATGGTGAATTTATTTAGAGAGTAGTTCCAGTGGGTTAAATTAGTTTCTATGGACCTATTGGCTGCAGCTGGAACATTGATGGAAGGGGGGCATACCACTTTAATGTCCTCGAAATAAATAAATAAATAAATAAAAACAAATAAATAAAGATCCAGTCAACTGCAGGATAAGTATCCATAGGCCAAACAAATCCCTCTCAAAATGACTGCAAATTCAGGTGACACCAACAGCTGTCAAAAGACCCCTGTTTTCCTGGCAGCCTTGGGTTCAAATTCTTCCTAGTTCACGGTGACATTTCATTCAATGCTTGCACTCTGACTCCATTTGTCTGCCCTGCAAAAGCTCTGCACAGAGCTGACCCAGTTAACACTTTCTGCTTCACAAACCCAGAGATTGAACAGCAGGGAGGCTACAGCAAAGTGCTGAGTTGTCCTAGCTGAGTGGTAAGGGGACAATGACTGTGGCCACAGTCCATGCCGTTTTTGTTTCTAGACCAGTGGTGACTCATTGGACTCTCCTGGGCAGTTTTGAAAAGTCTGCACGTCCTAGTGTCACCCAAGACTAATTAAGTCCCAAACTGTAGCAGGGAGGACCCAGGCATCAGCATTTTTTAAAACCATATCTTTATATAAATAAAATGTCTCAAGGGATTTGAGGGATTTGAGTGTAAAAGGACACACTCTATAGAATATAATATTTCTTTGGTAACTGATGACATTTCAAGCTTACAGGACCTCATACTTAGCATAGTGACTTAGAATCTCACTTTTCACTCAGAAGCTCATACTAGAGTCTTCTGATTCTTCAAGGGTTTGGGTTAATAAATGCAATGTAACCGAAGCTCATTATGCAGTGTTTCTAAACCACTGTGGAGTAACCATTTGCTGGTGTATTAGGCATTGCAGGCCCTTGGTGCCATAGTCCACCTCCTTGTTTCCGAGTCAGAAGAAGCAGGTGGACTGATTCTTCTGGCACCCCTGCCTCTCAGCCCACATTATGTCAAACATTAAAAATGAGGTTTTAATTGAGTACCTGGCTTGGAATGTAACAGGTAACAATTGATTATGTTAATTGATCCAACATCTTCAAAATCAAAGCAGTCGTGATGAATTTGGACCTACCATTGGAAGAAAATGATCAAGTTACATTTGTGTTGAAAGATGAAGTCAGTAGGGAAAGATTGTGTTAAAATGGTGGGTCTCTATCTCCTTCTCAATGTGAATATGTATCAAGACTATGAATAGCTAAATAAAGGTGAAAAGTCCCCTACTCACAAGGACCAGGCAGTTAAAATAAATGGGTGAAGAAGGCCAGGTTGTCAACTGTGCATCATGGTGGGGACTGTTCTGATTTGAAGTTTGTATGGCCAGGCGACGTCTCTCAGGGCTGGCAGGTTGGTGCTTCCAGGGAATTCAGGTCTAGAGTTGCTAGATCTCCCAGTTCCTCAAGAAAATTGAGCAGTCTGGATTTATTTTTATATAAAATCCCCTGATTTAAAATGGTTCTGTAATGGTCACTTGTGGAACAGTTTAAATAGGCTTTTTGCACAACATCCTGGCCGCAGATTTTTCTGACAATAAAGTGCTAAATGCCCTTGAGGAGCAGGACAGTTACACATACGCAACCCACGAAGTGCAGGAAGTTAGCAGCTGTGGGATTTCCTTGAATGATGGGTTCAGAAGCCAGAAGATAAGAAGCTGTTGATAAATGCTTCTTCCCCTCATGCTGAGACGCACAGCCTAAGGCTCCCGGGAAGGTCCACCACCATCCTGATCAGGCACCCACAGCAGCAGTGGCTGACTCTATAACTCATCCTTGTGTTGGCTTCCCTTTCCTTGTCTCTGCCACTGTTCCTTACTCTTGCTCTTTTGAATCACTTCCCCAGTCAATTCCTTGTTCACAGCCTCAGTCTCAGCCTCTGCTTTCAGTACAAATTGGGTTAAGACGTTTGGCATCTAATTCATTTTTAAAAGTCACTGTGTAGACCAAAAGAAGACTATCTGTAGGGCAGGTGTGTAGTGCAGGACTTCTTGGGAGATTGTAGATTTAAAAAGAAGGCACTGAGCTTGAGTTACAGACGTGATTTGGTACTTAGTAAATATTTGTAACTTACTTTATTTGTTTTCCATAAGAAACTGTGTGATTTTTTTTCTTTGTTTATTTGATGGTTTGTTTCATTTTTTAAAAGAATTTTAGTAAACGTTTCATTTTAGGATAGTTTTGGATTTACATGACAGTTGCAAAAATATTATGGAGTATCCTGGTTGAATTTTTTGTTGCCGTTGTTGTTTTGAGTACATGGGAGTTTTCTAAACACATGCTTAGCAAACCTGATATTGTTTTTCCCTCTTCAGAGCTGTCACTTCAGATTTCAGAAAGTGCGAATAGGAAGTCATAAACATACCCTGTAAATTCCTTGAAAGACAGTGCCTCACTCATGTTTCCATCTCCCTTAGAACCAGCCATATTGCCATGTACGTGACATTTAATAAATAGTTGTTGAACAGGGGATCCTATCATGCACGAGCATGGAGAGGGGTCATTGCCAGTCTCAAAGCCCTTCCCTGCACTGCCCCTGACCACCGTGGCTCTTTTCCTCCTCTCCAAAAGGCAACCTTTTGCCCTGTGCTATTTCTGTTCTACCAGGATAGACTGGGAAGGACATTGGATATTGGAAGACAAGGTTTTTCATTCAGGTTTGCCTGAATCTCCCACTCTCTCATGTATGATTAAGTGATCTTTGTTGCCAAACAAAGCCAGAGCTGCAACGTGGCCGTCTGGACACCGTGAGAGCTTTCTAGGACAAACCTGTGCACTGCATGTCACAGTGTATTTTTAGCCAATCCCTGATTGAAAGCCGACAAGCATTTTGTTTCTCTTCTAGATGCTATAAGCACCCACCCTGCATATTTACTCAGTGGCTAACAAAAACAGTAATAACAACACATGCTATAGTTTCAGCCTCAGATTTTAGAACGTCTTTACAAGGTCTTTTTATCAACCAGACAGCTTGCTTAAAAAACCAGGAAATATATAAATAATATCATGCGAACAAGTTACTTTTGTTCAATCGCAGTTTACATCTCAAGAGGATGATGACTCATAGAACTTTAAATGTGGTGACTTGATACTGTAAGCTATTTGTTTTCCATCCTTCACAGAATTGGAAGCATTCAGCATTCTATGGTAGGGGTTCGGCACATTTTATACATGGACTGTGTCAGGGATGAAATGAACAGAAGGCATCTTCCTTCACAGAGGTTTTGTTTTGTTAATGATAACAGTAACACCCTGCATTGAGTACGTCATTGGGTGCCAGGGATCCTCCAATGTACCTCACAGGTATTCAGTCAATAATATCCCCATTTTAAAAATGGAAAAACTGAGGTTGAGAGATTATGATCATCAGAGCTAAGGGGACAGTGGGAATTTGTGGAGGATGTTTAGTTCCAGAGCAATATAATATAATTTACATTATTGAAGAAGTTGCTGGCTTCTCAGTGGAAAACAAATGCAAAGATGGTAAGGGAGGAAACTGGGACAACAAAAGCTACCTGGGGTTGCTTAAGGGGAACCAGCATCCCAGTTCCTAGAGGAAGTGTTGGTGTGTCTGACAGAAGTTTGGAGACTCTGAGTGCGTTCAAACACTAACGGCAGTAGTCTATTCCTTATATTCAATTCAGTGAGAATTATAGATACAAGCAATGATTATTTTGTGGAGCACAATGAAAGCACGTTTCAATCAGATCGTGGCCCTTTTCCATAAGTCTTGCTTTCTGGAGCAGAGCAGTGGGTTCAACCCTGTTGTACTTTATCTCAAACCAGGTGGTCTTCTCTAGCTTCTATCAACTTGCCTGAGACACACGGTAAGTACTGGCTTCTTGCCCCTCAGTCATCCTTAGGGGACAATGATTTGCTTCTTGGCTTTTGAAAGGTGATTTAATTCAGGCGTAACATAGCCCCTTTTCTGTAAGAGGAAAGAATCTTAAAAAAAGAAAAAAGAAAAAAAAAAAAACTAGAAAATCCTCTGTTGTCCACAAACCCACACATCCCTGGTTGTAGGGAACATCATAGTTTCTTGTTCACAGGTAGCTTTAACAGATAGATGCGGGGATGCCAGCTAAGCCAAGTGATGAGAAAACGAAACAAAACAGTGGATAAGGGCTCATCATTAAAATCAACTATTTGTATCATGTATATAGCCCCCAGACCAATTATTCTGGGAACTGTGTCTTTCTGGAATTTTCTGTCACCATCATTCATTTTCCCAATTCTGTAACACCATAATACCCTCTTTCTCTTGTCTAACACAGACATAGAAGAGTTGTAGCAATAATGTTAATGACTGAACAGTATTTACTGAATATTAACTGTATGCCTCACTGTTCCTTGTAAAGTTACATGAAAATCATCACAATGCTTAAGGACAACCAAAGTCTAGAGAGGTTAGTTTCTTGACTAAGGGCAGGTAACTTGTACAAAAGGGCTGGAAAGAGAATCAAACCCAAGCTATCGGACTCCAGTGGCTGGTGATAGAAGGTGCAAGAAAGTGTCTGTTGACTGACTATGTGAAAACCATACTTCCTGCAACACTCGCCAGAGGGAAGAAATCAAATCCATATGTCGAGATGGTCTGGACAGGCAGGCTGCTGGAAGGCAGAGTATCATTACAGCTATTAAGACAATGCAGAGGGCTATTTTGGTGCTCAGATCTGTGTAGCCAGATGGAAATCGTAGTTCAAGCTTAGTGTTGTCAGACAGCAGAGGCTGTGGGCAAAGGGGAAGGCACGGGTGAGCGATTTTTGACTGTTTATCTCTAATGTGTGTGGCCAGTGTCACTCCCATCTTTGATGGCTGTGATTTATTCTATTATACTGTCAGGATTAAAACACCTTAGCAGGAGAAAAATAAAGGGAGGGATATAAATGGTGTGTCATTGATGTGACAGATGCAATTTCTCTGGAAACCATAGAGGATGAGGGTATGGAAACTCTCAAAAATGCCATGACCATAGAATATCAGAACCGAACAAACCTTTAGGGACCATCTGTTTCAAGCCACTCATTTGAGAGATGAGGAAACTAAGACTCAGAAAGCTTATGTGGTGACCAAAGTAACACAAGCTCCTAAACTTAGAGCAAGAACCCTAGCTCCCACCGCCCAGTTCAGTATTCATCCAGCAACTTCACCTGCTGGTGAGGTCCAGTGTTCCTTCCTCTCAATTCAGAGTTGAGATTCACATTAAGTAAAAAAAGAAAAATCTGTTTTTATTTTAGCAAGAGTAAAGAAAAGTAGAAAGCACAAGCTGGAAATTCTCTCCTTTGCTCTCCAGTATCCATACAATGTTAACACTGAGACTGTGGTCCTTGGCTCTCTTTGCTGTTGCTATCTTTTGCAGCTAGCTCCTTTCCCTTCTCTGAACAAAAGGAGATCCTTGTCACCTCCTCACCCTTGTTAAGTGATGGGGTGGGTCATTCTCTGCCTGTTGCAGCTTTCAGCTCCTTCCTGCGTCCTCACCCATCCTTGCCTAGACCTCTTCATCCACTGTCTCTCTCCTGCTCTTTCCTGTGTGAATAGAGAGAAAGGATCAGAGTAAGTCAAAGTCCTGTCCTGCCAAGGAACCCAGGCACCCGTCTCTCCACCTCATGCCTCCTTCCTCACTCATTCCTCTGCACCAATCTTTCAGCAATTCAGATTTTCTGAAATCCTTAAAATCAGTAGAAAAGCACAGATTCTGAAGCAGGATGACCTAGCTTTAAGCCTAATCCTGATCACAGTGAGCCATGCAACATGGGACAAGTCTGAGACAAGTCTCCCTGGGCCAGAGTCATCTTCTGTACAATTGGTATCCTAGATAAAGTTCCTACACCCAGTATTATTCTAGGGGTGAAGTTCATTGAGGACAAAATACTTTGTAAAGAGTGTTTATTAGCACCAAATTGTTACTGTGGGTGAAATGCCTAAATTACTTTGTAAACTCCTCAGCCCTATTAGAAAATCATCTTGTGCTCAGACTTGATCATGCATTGACAGGGACTTCCTGTGAGATGTGCTGTCTCAGCCCAGGAGACTGAATCCAGCAGCCTCCAAGAGTGCTGTGTTCCCCTCAGGCCACGCTGCCCATCAGAGACAGTCTGTGTTCACCCAGAAACAGGGCCAACATCTTTCCAGCTCTGAATTCTGCTTATCACTTGGCTGGATGCGACGTTGCTTGTGGCCCAAATCTCACAATGTTCCTCATGTAAATATGCTGTCAGGCTCTGCCCATGGTGTTCTCTCTCTAAGAAATGAAGTCTGCCAAGGAGATTAAGCTTAGAATTGAGAGCACAGTGTTTTCATTTCTCTAGTTTCTAACTTGAAGCCACACAGGGAAACCATTTTGGGAGTGAAGGGGTGGGAGGGCATTCCTGCTCAGAGCTCAGAATCATCAAAGCCCAACCTTGACACTTAATAAAAGTATCACTAGAATTGCCTGGAGTTCTGAATTACTGAATTTTGTAGGGACTTAAATCTTTGTCTATATTGTGTGTGTTTGTGGGGGTGGGGGTGGGGGTTAAGTTATTTAAAAAATCCCCCAAAAAAACAAATCACAATATCACCTTCCTATAGAAGGATCCTTGTGTCCTCTAGGAAGTCTTCTATTTTGTATCCCTACACTGAAGCAGGTAAGTTTGCTATGGATCTGATACCAGAAAGAAGAAAGGAAAGAACAAAGATGGCCGCTCTACCTTTCTCTGACCCCACTGGGTTGATACTACAGATGGTCTCTGATTTACAATTCTCCACTTCACTATGATGCACAAGTGATATGCATTCAGCACTCTTCTGACTTAGGATGGGATTAAGTCCGGATAAACTTGTTGTAAATTGAGAATATCGTAAGTCGAAAATGCACTTTTGACTTACCATATTTTCAACATATGATGGGTTTATTCGTAAGTCAAGGAACATCTATAGAATAGGCACAATCTCTCCCAAAGCTCAAACCAAGATGAACCCCTCAGAAAAACGAACGTTTGCAAACAGTTGGAAAAACCTCTGCTATGTGTTTTATCCTCACCCCTTTCAAACCTTAGGGCTATGGAAAGGCTTTAGAACCTCAAATCCAAGCTATGACTTTAAGCTGCAGGAGATCACTCTGTCAACAAACACTTAACCTAAGGTTCATGTTGTCCCTAGTTTTGTTTGAGACCTGGGGATACAGATGCTAAGAAGGTAGTCCATGCTCTCAGGAAACCCACAAGCTACTCCAGGAGAGGCTAAAAGAGTCTTATAATGCTAATACCATAAAGAAATGACCTGGTAGACAAACCACGGTATTATGGGAGCAGAAGCCAAGGCTTCCCGGAGACCCTTGTAGGGGAGATTTTGTGCTGCGAGTCAGAGTTGAGTTTGCTGAAGGTTTCCTGAGATCCATTTAGGTTTGCTCTAGTGTGAACTAGATTACTAAAATAGACAGAGAAAATAGCATCCTGATATTTAAATATATGATTACCCTTTCTTTATAAGTACTTAGCTGGAAGTGTCTTCGGATGAATACTAAAGCGCGTATCTGTGAATGTAGACCATATTGGAAACAGATTTACTGTCCCAAAGCGTAGTGCTTACTCAGCCATCTGATGAGATGTGAGCACTGAGCAGTTTGAGAGGGATGCATAGAGCTGTTTTATTACAAGATGCTGTTATGAGTTATAGCAGCTTTCCTTATGCTCTACGGCTGTCGCCAAACAAGTTACATGAATATAAGCAGTTTTATTTGCAATTTTTTGCTTACATTTTCTTAGCGTATTCGGATTATAGCTTCTCACAGCTCCACTCATGCTCCTGTGGCTGTCCCAGTATATTGCTTTATTCAGAGCCAAAAGGAGCCTTTAAAAATATTTGTAGAAAGTCCTCCTTAGAGTATGCAGTGCTAGTGTTTATTGATGCTGTCACCTGGCACTTGTTTTTGTTTTTGTTTAAAAAAAGAAAGAAAGAAAAAAAAAAGAGGCATCTTCACTCTTGGATATAATGTGTTTCTTTCAGAGAAAACTTAATAAGTACATGAATTTGCCTTTCGTTTGATGCAGTTGCAGTAACTCCTGTGTAGGAGGTTTTGTATTTCAGGAAAACAAAACAAAACAAAACAAAAACAAAAAATGAAAAACAACAAACAGAGTTTTGAATTTCAGTTGATCAGCATTGAACCTGAAACAACTAAAATAAGAGAGAATTAATTTTGTCTGAGAGATATACACCAGGCTCAGTTGTTACACACAAGTTACAGGCTGGAAAATTAGTGTCGTTGATTTCCCTGGAATGTGTGAAAGTGAATCAGAGAAATTGATGACGTTAATAAAAATGATAATAACAGTAAATTAGTTTATACTAAATGTAAATAATTGTTATGCTGGGACCTAAATGAACCTGCAACAGCTAGGGACTTAGTATGAACACAGTTTATTCTTATTTTATTAAGCATCCTCTAAATCGAAATATTGTTATTAATAATTAAAATAAATATTTACAATGCTCAGTATTCAGAGCCTGTCCTCATCTCACCATTTATTTTGGGAAAATAGCATGTTCTTTAGCACTTGGCTTGGTCCAGGGCTTAGGGGACACTGGACATTTGAACACGACTGCATAACCAAGCTTCACTGAGGAGTAGGGACAGGTGCCAGGTGGGGTTTTAGGTAATTTGAAGGATTAGTCTTTAAACAGTCTTTTAAATTACTTTGCGTTGTAGTCTTTTTTTTTCTGATTATAAAAATAATTCACATCCATTTTAAAGAATTTGGAAATAATAAGTATATAAAGAAGAAAATTAAAATAGCCTATCATTTTACTGCTGAATAGCAATTGTTTTTATCATTTTGGCATATTTATTTCCCAGTCTTTGAGTTGTTTGTGTGTATGTGGAATGTATTTTCAAAATTGGAATTATATGTGCTATTTATATATTACTCTGTTCATTTTACTTTTGTCATGAATACTTTCCTTTCCTTAAATTGTTCTTCTGAAATATGATTTCTTTAACAATGATGTGGCATTGTCATATAGATATATCACACTGTACTTTCCATCTAATCATTTTCCCAATAGAATTTTAGTTTTCTTGCATTTTTCTTTATTATAATACTTCTGTGAACATCATTTTACATAAATCTTTGTGTATGTCACTCATTTCTTCAGAATAAATTTGTATTTAAAATTATGCTAATGTAGAGGTAATAAAAGAACGAGTAGGCCAGGTTTTGATATAGGTACAAATGTTTGGGGCATGCATCTAAAATCAAAAATGCTTCTTAACACAAATTTTAAATTTTACTTACAAATCATATTCTAAATTTTTCAGCCACATATGCAACAATCCCTTTATATCATATTCTGAAATGCATCATTCTGTTGTAATGATATTTTGTTAAACAAATTTTAAATCGTGTGAATGTAGAGATCTTATGTAATTTTATCTGGAGCCTAGTTAAGGGGGAATTTTTTAAGGTCATATGACTATCCTTTAAACCTCAATTTCTTTGCAATAGCATCATGATGACTACATCCTAGGAAATCTGGAGTTGTAAGCATAATTATAGGCTTAATTGTTTTCCCTTGACCATATGCATATATTGTTGTATACATATACATTTGTGCATAAATACACACGTTAAATATATATATTACATAAATTGCATGTAACATATTACACATATTAAGCACAATGAAACATGTATTTATATATTTGTGTTCATGAACATACACAACATCATAATTTTAAACATATATTTTCTAAAGAGTTTGTGCATACAGTCACAAGATTTGGCGCATGTGATGTGTTTTAATCAGGTGACCTTTAGAACAATAAATACAATGCTATATATAGCAATCTGGTCTACTGTTAGTCTCCACTTGCCCCCGCTGTAAAACATTGCTGAGAGTTTATGTCAAAAGGAGCTCTTGCATCATGGTCCAAAGCAGACATTCCCCGAACAAAAAAAAAAATGGAGTCAAAAGACACAGACAGGACTTCCTTTTCTGTCTCATTTTTTATATATCTGTGGGAAGCTTTCCGCCTATACAACAAATCATTCCTAGGGAGGGCTGCATCACGATACGAGAAACGAACAAAAAAAGAAATGATTTCTGATTCCCATGGGAAAAATTGGTCTTATGTGAAAATTAAACTCAGTGTGTTATAACATTTGCTACATAAACCTGAACAAAAGAAAAAAAAAAACTTGTGAGAAGATGCTTTTTCTCTCCACAGTTATCTTTCATAACTATCTCTTTAGTTTCTGTGATGCTGCCCAAATTCTTTGGTCTACACTGCAGTGTTCTCAGAGGGTTCAGCACGTGCTCTTCCAGACCAGACCCTGGTAAAGCAGAATCAAGCGACAGGATAGCCCTGCCCTCATGAAACCTTGACCTTGACTCTTTTTTTTCTTCTTCTTTTCTTTTTTTTTTTTTTTTTTTTTTTTTTTTTTAATGGAGTCTCCTTCTGTCACCCAGGCTGGAGTGCTATGGCCTGATCTCAGCTCACTGCAACCTCCGCCTCCCTGGGTTCAAGCAATTCTCCCACCTCAGCTTCCCAAGTAGCTGAGATTACAGGCACCCACCACCACTCCTGGCTAATTTTTGTATTTTTAGTAGAGACGGGGTTTTGACATGTTGGCCAGGCTGGCCTCAAACTCCTGACCTCAAGTGATGCATCCTCCTCAGCCTCTCAAAGTGCTGGGATTACAAGTGTGAGCCACCGCACCCAACCTGGCCTTGACGCTTGACTCAGTTTTCTCTGCTCTGGGCATCTATGTTCTTCCGACCACGATGCAAGAATTCCAGGGCTGTCCAATCTTTTGGCTTCCTTGGGCCATATTGGAAGAAAAAGAATTGTCTTGGAGCATACATAAAATACACAAATACAGGCCAGGAGTGGTGGCTCATGCCTGTAATCCCAGCACTTTGGGAGGCCGAGTCAGGTGGATCACGAGGTCAGGAGTTCGAGACCAGCCTGACCAAATTTGTGAAATCCCTTATCTGCTAAAAATACAAATATTAGCTGGGTGTGGTGGCAGGTGCCTGTAATCCCAGTTACTCAGGAGGCTGAGGCAGGAGAATCATTTGAACCTGGGAGACGGAGGTTGCAGTGAACCAAAATGGTGCCACTGCACTCCAGCCTGGCGAGAGGGAGACGCCGTCTAAAACAAACAGAAAACAAAAAACAACAACAACAACAAACACAAACACTAACGATAGCTGATGAGGTAAATTTTTAAAAAATTACAAAAAAATCTCATAATGTTGTAAGAAAGTTTATAAATTTGTGTTCGGCTGCATTAAAAACCGTCCTGGGCTGCATGCACCCCAGGCCATGGGTTGGATAAGCTTGCTCTAAGCAATGCTTTACAGCAAGGACAAGTGGAGACTAACAGTAGATCAAATGTCTATATGGACTACAGTGTTTATTATTAAGTCTCTGACACCAATATACTTCACTTGGCCAGTAACTTATCCACCGTAAGCCTCCATTTTCTCCCCTAGAATGAGATCAAAAGAGGCATAAATGATTGCCCTTCTCCCATGATTTGCTCTATCTCTGCCTCTATGTAGACTCAGTTCTTGCTCTTCGACTGACTTGGTAGATCCTTGAATATACATAGTTGGTTTAATTCCAAATAATTAGTACTAAAGTAGGAAAATTCTGGTGAGAGACAACGGCAACTACGTTTAAAGGTACAAATATAGGTGAATCCCATTTGGAGTAAAGAACCTCCAGATGTCCTCAAAATAAGTATCCTTTCTCCTCCACCTATTCCCTGTCCCGAGTCTCATTTTCATGGTCAACAAGACCCTCTACCAGATCACGTCATCCCCCACTCCTGATACAAGAGGATAATGTTTATAAATATTGAATGACTGACGTGTCCTCTCAGCGTTGCCATATAGAGTGGCAAATAATGTTGGAAGGAAATCGGGAATTTTGGAAAGGATTCATATGGATATTAATTATACAAGTGTGGGCTCCAAAATCTCTTTGGTTAGGTTTTTCCCACCTGCACTCCTAAAGAATTGAATGTTTGTTCTTCTATTATGCTTATCAGTAAATTCTTAATTTTGTTAAAGAAAAAAACAAATCCAGGGCAAGTGCTTACATTATCACCATCATCTGCTTGAAGCCTGAATTTCATTAAGTAGATTGTTAATAAAATGAGGAATGATATATCACAACTGCAATGCTGTGTCTCCCAAAGTTAATGAAGAGTTATAATTTTCTAGACGACAAATTAAAAGGCTGTTAAAATAGTTGGTAAGACTGTCAACAGATTTAGCAACATTCCAATTAAAAACAGGGCATTAAAGAGAATTAAAATCTTGTATTTGGAGAAATGAGAAAATATGCTTAATATGTGATTTAATATAGTTAAAAGCCCTGGAACTTTATATAAGATGAGATGGATGTCATTTTAAAGATATCGTGACACATTTTTTCAAAAATGGGACATCACCATCTAATACAATTTCACAGACTTGATGAACAATTTGTTTGCCATTAAAATTATATTTTTGAATGTATAAGTAACATTAAAGCAATAACATTTTAATATATATATTATAAGATATGATATGTATAGCCTTAATATATATTAATGATATACACATTTACCTATCACCCTTTTCTAACAAATCAATAGCTTTTTTTTTTTTTTCATTTTCACTGATGTACTTATCTATCTGGATACATTTTTATACAAAAAATAGATTTGTATACAAAAGTTACACTTTTGCCTGCTTTTTTCAATTATACCTCAGTCTTACATATCTTAAATGTTTTCCTTTTTAATCACTAAACACCATTATTTGAATTGATGTGCTACATTTTACTTAACCATTCCTTTTTTGGTTAAATAGTTAGGTCCTTTCCACTTTTTACTATAATAAATAACATTCAATAAACATTTTCATATACATTTAGAGTAAGTTTCTGGAAATTAAATTACTAGATCAAAAAGTATTAATGCATTTGTGGTTGTTTCAACATTATCAAACTGCGTATCAAACGACTTTTATCATTTTACACCAGTAATTTAACTACAGTTGTAATTCAATGACAAGGTGGATAGGATTTGAAGGCATCATTATTTTATAATTTTTGCAAAATTAGTAGGTAAGTTGGTACCATATGGTTGTTAACTTATTTTTAACCAATCTGCTCCAAGAATTTCACAGATAATTAGATAACATGACCATTTTCTCTATTAATTTCTTTTTCTATATGTTATTGTTTGACAAGTGGTAATATGCTTGGTGCCCCACATATGATGCCATAATTTTCTTTTAGCAGATTTTGGAGGTGTTCACAGCATTGAGATTAAGCATCGCTCAAACAAAGATACCCATGGAATGAATAGGCTCCTGTTGCCAGAAACAATATTTAACAAAGTAAAACAAAGTGTTCAGAGACATATTATAGAGTCAATAACAGGTATACTGAGGATGATTTTTTTCAAGGGTGCTAAACTTGAAAATTGACCCTTTTTATGAGTATTTCAGGAGCTAGAGAATCCCTCCTATTCCTAAAACAAAGGTGAAGGAGAAACAGGGAAAGACAGAGACCTCCAACAAACAGAATGAATAGCTGGAGTGGACGGGCTGTCTCTGGGAGTGGGCATTCTATAGAATGCAAGCAGTGGGGATAAACAAACGCTTTTTACATTTCCCACCCTTGTTAAGTGAAAAAGAAAATTTGGAACGAATAACAACCAACAACGAACTAACAACTGTAGCTAGAGTTACAGAAATCCACCTTGTGAAATAGAGACCTTGGGTCCAAAGCGTCTATTTGCATTTCACTGTTTCTGCCTGGAACAACTCTGTTAGCATGGCTCACTCCCTAGTCCCTGCAGGTCTCTGCTCAAACATTACCTCCCCTCCCTACTCTCTACAAAATATAAAGCTCTGTAGAGCCCACTTGCCATTCCATTCACTCCCTGTTCTTTTTTATCATGCCTCATGCTTCTTGATCTAACATTTGCTTAATTGCTTATTTATTTACTCATCTATATACTGCAAGAATGTAAGCTTCATAAAGGCAGAGATATGTACTGTATCCTTACAGCTTGATAGAACAATACCTGGCATGTAATGGACGCATCATAAATATTTGTTGAGTGAGGGAATGAATGAATGAATTGTGAAAGATCGCCAATGGATAAATTACCCAAACTCTGGTTGATATAGCCAACCTGATACAAATCAATGACCATTCCAGTGCAGAGTTGTACATGAGCAGATGCAGTATTGGGGCCACAACACCACGTAAGGTTGGATCTGGAATTATACCTTTCTTGTAATCATATCTGTCTGAGTGTTTCTTATTTCTTTCTGAAGAGGGATTAAAGACAGATTCTACAAGTTCACTGTATATTATTTTCAGTTAGGTATGAGTATCCATACATGTTTACGTGTGCATGTGTGTATACACCTACATATACATAGGTACAAATATATACACACATATCCACACATCCCCATACATAAGTTTGTATATGTGTATTAAGTTCACTTTAGTAAACTCTGTAGAGGACATTCCATTGAGTACAATCGGTAGAGTCAGATAATGTCGACCAATATTTTTCTGTCTTTTTAAAGCTTGTTAAGAATTTCTTGAGACACTGCAAAGGAGAAAAGCCTGGAACAAGTGAATTTAAACTGATAATTACAGTTAGAATCTGGTACTTATATTGCGTAAGACAGAGTTATAACTGTGTAAAGAGTTCTGCTTTATTGTGGCTAATTATGCTCTTCTAAGAAGAGTGTTGCCAAAAAAAGAACACATAGTCAACAATGTCCCAGCCTTCCTCTGCACACTCCCCAATACCAATGTCTTCTTATGTCTCAGTCCTCTCCTCATCATCCCTTGGTCACTTTTCAGACTTTATTTTCTTATCACATTGATAACTTGTAGTATCATTAACCCTTGACACTCATCTCATCTACAATTCCCCTAAACCAGTAGACGTCCCTAATTTAAAATGGCCATAGTCATCAAAGGCAGAAATTC
The DNA here is from genome assembly GCF_049350105.2 of Macaca mulatta. Lineage (NCBI taxonomy): Eukaryota > Metazoa > Chordata > Mammalia > Primates > Cercopithecidae > Macaca > Macaca mulatta. Next base: position 176,160,884 of record NC_133411.1, read on the forward strand.
TGCTTCCTCTCAGCAGTCAGTAATACAACTAGAAAGGATCCCTTCAGTAGGTTCATGATTCTTCCTATTCAAGAAATGGCCGTTGGTGTTTTGCCTTTGACATCAATTGCTTTTATTTTTATATTTAATTCTTACTCATCTTTTAAAACTTTCTTTTCTCAATTCTAAGTCAAATCAGCACTAAACTGTCTCTGTGGTGGTTACATATCTCAGTTCCTCTTTCATCTTACCGTAGAATGGAGACTCATAATGCTAGAGAAGACCATGAAAAGAACAACTCATCAACCCTACAGTTAATCACTAAGAGAATTGAGCTCTCTTGCCATCTACCTTTCTATCGGGAAATGGATTCCTGAACATCTCTCTATTATTCCTTCTGTGTGTTGTGCTCAACGGAAATTTTCCACATCTCCATCTCTGTGACTCTACTGTCAAGAGCAATCTCTTAGGCACTGCCTGCCATTGTGATTATTGCCAATATCACTGAATTAAGGTAATCAGGCCACATGCATTGCATGCACTTGGAGAAGAAGCTGAAACCACAGGTAAAATTGAAATGTCCTGTAATAGCCATTTCTGTGTCGGTTTCCTGTTCCTTTCCCTAAAGTGCATTTGCTTTTGCTTTTCCTCCTTGCCTGCTGGGATCATTGTGTGGGTATGAGTGTCTGAGGGTTCAGGCTGATAAGTTGCAAAGGGAAGAGGGGATAAAAAGTCACACAGCTTAAATAAATAAATGCATGAAAATATGTGGTACTCTAGCATGCCCTACCGCCATGTCTCCATCACTACACAAGGATGTCCTCATAGATTAACTTCAGCATCAGAATTCTGAAAGCAGAGAAGCAAAAGTAGCAGCTGTGGGAGCTCCCTAAAGTGGAATCGGGCATGACACTCTGAATTTTGAAATTGCAAACCCACAGTTCAGTAGGTTGCAGCAACACAGAATGCAGATGGTGTGTTCCTTTGGATTGTCAGTGTAGTTCTACAGTATATATAAATGGCTTCGGTTCACTCCTGTTGGCTCTGTCACTGCCTTTTAACATCAATGTGACAGTAAAGCCATGTTGCAGTGACAATCATGTGTTGGTAATGGGGCTCAGAGGAGAATACCTTGAGAAAATTTGAAATTAACCATTTCAGAATAGAAAAGTGTTTTAAATATTATTCATGTTAGAAAAACAAGAAGCATAGTGCACTAGACATACAAGGTTACTACAATAACTTGGATTCACTTAATGCATGTTGTGGAATTTAAGAATAGATGAAATTGTTCATTTTTTTTTTACACAATTACATGTTTTCCCCCACAGTATGAATAAAACGAGATAAGTGCACATTATAACCATCTCAGTGATTAAACCATCTTCTTTTCATCTGTAAATATCATATAATAGCGTCAGAGTAAACACAAGGCTGTAATTAACTTTAAGGCCTTCACTGATGCACTATCAAAATGGGGCCTTACTGCCTTCCAATGGCAGCTGAGTCAAAAAGAACAGTTTCCATTTAGAAATAATGTTCGGAGGTTTTATTCAGGATCCTATGCCTTATTTCCCAACATACAGCCTCAATGGTCAGTTAGAAATAGGTTCCCTGCCATTTACAATATCTCATGCTCTTCCTGGTGTTCCCAACAGCTTTGAGACTCAGAGCTCACAAGTGGAATCTGTGCATGTGAGACTTATTTAAAAAGGAAAGTTTTTAAATTTTGTGAATTACATTTTTGAAACTGTCAGCTTAGAGTTGTCTTCCATTAAGTTGATAGAATGTGAAGCAATAGGAGAGCAGGTAGAATAATACCTTCTTAGCAGAATGTTATGCCTTGCAAAGGCAACTTGTCATTTGAGGCTTTCTTTTATCGGATATTTAGAGATTTAAAAAAAAAATCTGTCTATTGATTTACATACAGTTGGCCAATTTAAAATGATGACTTTATTTCACTAATGACCAATCAGTGAAAGGAATTTAAAATCAATTAACTCTGTGTGGGGCCAGACTGAACATTATTTGTTTCACTGTTGTAGAATGTCTGTAGAATATACTGCATGTAAAGCATATTGTAGTTAAGGCTCAAATGTACTAATTCTGCTTTTTAGTTATATGACCTTGAGCAAGTGAATACATTTCTCAGTTTCAGGGTTTTTGTTTTTGCTTTTTCCTTTAAATGAAGATAATACTACTTTCTTTTGGTTAGTTGTGTGTATTAAATTAGAAAATCCATGTAAAGGCACTTAACAAGTTGCCTGGCATTTAGAAGTCCTCAGACAGTGTTAACAATGATCATTATTATGTTAATTACATTTACCCATACAACCTAGGATAGCTATAGGGGAAAACCAAAAGCCAACTTTATTTATCCATCTGCATTTTTTAAAAGCCTTTCAGAATCTTACTGTACAAATGATTTAGAATCACAGATGGTTAATACTAGGAGGAAAACAACTAGATTTCGTTTACCCTTCTTACTGTACAGTTGAAAAACAATACCCAGGGAAGTCTAGGAAGTGACTCTTCCAATAACATGCATCTATTTGGAGGAAGAAGCTGCATCAGGGTGCTAGGTTTTCTCCAATCAGGTGTGATTTCTGCTATGCCATATGGCTTTCAAATATATCTGCTTAAAAATTAACTGGAAATAGGATGACTTGTCTTTGAAAACAGAATTACTTCAGTGTCACCTCACTTTATATTCAAACCTACCTAGAATCTATTAAATGACTGGAATCAAGGGATCAGTTAGTATGCACAATATAACCAATTGTAATAAGCAAGGTCACTACTGTGTTAAACACTATATGCAACCAATCTTTGACCATTCATTCTGCAAATACTTATTAAAACCTCTGGTGTATGTCAGGCACTCTACTAGCAGTAATGATAGTTAATATGTGTTGAACACTTATGACATTTCAGGCCACAGGCTAAGAACTTTGCTTATGTAATCTAGTTTGACTCTAACAGAAATTTTACCAAGTAAGTACTTCTATTAGTCCCACTTTATGATATGATGAAAAACAAAAAATCAAATAAGAAACAAGTCCTCATTCTATCTTAACAGATGATCTGCTGTGCTGTAGCCTCAGGAATAAAAACAGTGTTTGTCTTCTGACACATAGATGATGCCTAAAATATTTGTTTAATGGATCAGCATACAGCCTAATGGGAATTAAATGCAGACAAAAATTAATACAATAAAACTAGTCCAGGCAGTACAAAATACAGCACATTGAAATATAGTTAAGGCCCAAAAGAAGAAATGGGCTTATTCGGGAAAGACCTGAATTGACAGATTCTGCAGGTAAATCCTGACTTAAATGACATTTTAGATCCTTGCCTTCTTTTCTTTTGATGGACACAGAAGGAGATCATTCAGGGCCTAGCCACATAGGAGTGCTATGGTTTGAATGTTTGTTCCCTCTGAAACTCATGTCGAGGTTTAATTGCCATTGTAACAGTATTAAGAGGTGGGACCTTTAAGGCATGATTAAGGCATGAGAGATCTGCCTTGGGGGTGAGATTAATGCCATTATAAAAGAGCAAGTTGAGCCCTGTCTTGCTCTCTTGCTCACTTGACCTCTTGCCTTCCAACATGTTGATGACACAGCAAGAAGGCCCTCACCAGATGCTGGCACTTTAAAATTGGACTTTCCAGCCTCCAGAACTGAGCCAATAAATTTCTGCTCATTGTAAATTACCCAGTCTCAGCTATTATGTTATAGTAGCACAAAACAGACTAAGACAAGAGACAACTTATTTTTTATGTTCGTTCAAAGCTTCGTTTTCAAGTATCCCTTTTACTTTTAGAGGAATTTCTTCCTATAAAGACAAAAATTAAAAATAAAAACAAAAACAAGAAAACCTAAAATCTAGAACATACCTGCAATGCTGATTTCCTGTTTTGTTCTTTCAAGTCACTTTCTTAGGATAGAGTCACTACTGTGAGCATTTAGAGCCCCTGAAATAAATTCTCCATTTTCAAATGACCTTTCAAGAAGGGACTAGAAAATTGCTAGATAAGTGAAAAAAGATTTTTATTTTAAAAAAATTGATACTCTTCTCTGGAAATTTTATTACAGTTCTAGCTGTGATATGTATTCACAAAATTTAAAAAAAAGATAATCCAAGAGTAAGATGCAAACTCATTTTTTTTTTTTTGGCCTGTGTATGAAAATAGACAAAGAAAAATATAGGGCATTTTGGGGCTGTTTAGGCCAGGATAAAAAAGGAAATGGGTGTCATTCCTGAAGCTTCTCTCTCTGGCCTGCTTTTTCCTTTTCTATCTGGAGGCTGACAGACAGGAATCACATAGAAGTTATTTTGAAGGTAATTTTATGTGGAGTGGAGACGTTTTTCCCCTTCTGCAGACATGAACCTTGAGAATGTATCACCAGCTTCAAGGTAAGAAACTTTTTTGCCATGAATTTGCCTGCTCTAACTTTCCTCAACTTTGGTCTCTCAGTCAACAACTTGCCCCTCGTTATCAGCCCAGTGGTTAGGTGGTTTGCTAAGGTAGAGGGGAAGCAAAGCAGCTTAGGCTGGAGTGGCCAGAATACCCATCCATCCCTGCTTTGTGTTATGCTTTCTCTGTATATGAGCTCTAGGTTAGTTCTATCTGCTCAAACTTTTGTTTGTTTCCCCTTAATGTCTGCCTGAGCATTGAATCTGTTGTCTTGATGCCCTGGGTTTTTTTTTTTTTTTTGGGCGGGGGGTTAGTTGGGGAATGGAGGCACTCACTGTGCCACCCAGACTGGCTTACAGTGGTGATCTCGGCTCACTGCAACCTCTGCCTCCCGGGTTCAAGCAATTCTCTGGCTTCAGCCTCCCTAGTAGCTTGGGACTATAGGCATGTACCACCATGTCTGACTAGTTGTTTTGTATTTTTAGTAGAGACAGGGTTTCACCTTGTTGGCCAGGCTGGTCTCGAACTCCTGACCTCAAGTGATCCGCCCACCTCGACCTCCCAAAGTGCTGGGATTGTAGGCGTAAGCCACCATGCCTGGCTGCTGCCTTGGCTTTTATGTCTTCTTGACACTCTTTGATTTGTGTATTTATGATGCTCGTTTATTTAAGTGCTGAAAAGTAAGAAAAGTAAGTAAGAAAAAACATATATCCGGGGCCCACAGTGAGTCGTATCTCAGCCTTCAGTGAACTTGGCTTTGTATTCTGGCCCATGGAGAGAAAATCTCTGCATTTCCCTCTCCAAGAAACACCACCCAAACACTTGGGTTCTAGATTCTAATAGATCACATTCAAATCCACTGCATTGCTCCTGATTATGTGACCTCAGCTATGCAAGTTTTGTGTACCTTTTCCTTTTTTTTCTATAGGGTTGTGAAGACCAAATGAGATGGCTCATATGAAATGCTTAGCCCAGTGCTCAAGAACTCTTAATTACCTTTTCCCTCCCAATTTTTTTAATCTCCCCACTCTTCCTTGAAGGTGAAAATAAACATCACTGTCCAAAAGAAAAACAGGATGGAATCAAGATTAAATGATTAAAGCTGGAATTTTCCTTTTACGTACTTAACCAGTGGGTCACTCAAGGTACTTCACAATTTGTTGAGAGAACCATTAAACACCATTAGTAGGTCATTTGCCACTGACTTCAAAACTATAGTCTTTAAAACCCAGCCAAATAGGGAAATCATCTTAATAGCTCCGATCACTTTGATTTGGGCCAGAAGGCCATGGTGACAGATGCACTAAGCATCTCACAAATAGCGGGGTATTTCCTTTAGCAATTATGATTTACAGAATAGAAATAGTCATGTGCTATTATTATGTAATACGATATCACTTAAAAATGTAAAACTGTTGCAGGGGCATTCTGGCCAACTGGCCCTGCACCTTTAACCACCCTTCAGTTTGTTCTGGTCTCATCTGAATGACCCTCACATCATAAAGTGTCTTTTTCTCCTTCAAATTCTGAAAGGAGGATTTATACTAGTACAGCGTATAGAGCGCGACCGAACTTTTGAGACTATCTAGTCTTTTAAAAGTCTTTTAACTATGAGATGTATTATTCTAGTTTGGTTTCCTGAATGTACAGATAAAGAAGCTGATTCAGAACAGTGAATTGGTTTGGCATGGCTAAATGGATAGTAAACAGCTGGTCCAGAATTTGAACTGACATCGTCCTAACTAGTCTAGGTTAAGCTGAAAAATAAAGCCTTTGTTTTATAGATACAGATATGTGTGTATATGTTGCATACATACATATATAATATGTGTGTTATATGTGCACATATGTATGTGGATATATATATTCCCCTCCCTAAAATAGTGCTGAGATGTGTCCTCTGAATATCTAACACCTCTGAGTTTTTTGTTGTATTTTTTTCCTAAATGCAATCAGCTTTTTACTCACTGATAATAAAAATTACATGTGCTAATTTTGGAGAAGTCAAACAATTGAGAAGAGTAGAAAAAGAGCCAAATTTGCCTGAAATTCCAGAAATATCTGTGAAAATTTTGATAAATGTTACATGGGTATATTTCAAATTTCATAAAAGTATAAGTAGAACTCCCAGAGAAAAATCAATGATTGGTTCTTACTACCAGTTTCTACATTGTAACTCAGAGCATATAGTACAGGAAAATGATAGGATTCAAAATGTGGTTCAGGAAAAGCAAATATCAACATCACCTGTGAACTTCAGAGAAATGTATGAAGACAGAACCTCCCCAAGGCTTACTGAATCAAGAGCTCTGAGGGTGGGGCATAGTGATCTGGGTTTTAACAAGTCCACCAGACTATTCTGATTTAAGGTCAAGCTAGAGAACCTATGGCATGATGTATTAGTCTGAAAGAGCTGAGTTTGAATTCTTCTTAGCCGTGACCTTCATTGGATCGTGACCCTAAGTAAGCTAGTCACCCAACTGTTCCTCATGGTGAAGTGAGATAATATTTATCTTAAAGAGTTTTTAAGATTAGATATAAGTCATATGAAGTATTAAATACAGTGACTCGTCCATTGTAGAAGCTCAATCAATGACAACCATTATAGAAGACCACCGTTGCTTTCATCAGCAGCTCAGTTACACAGCTCATTTTTGAGAGATGCAATAGCATGCACTCTAGGAGAGAAATACACTGTTGTTAACATTTAAAATATTTCAAATAGCATTACAGCCAGAGAAATAGGATCCATCTAATTCACAATTACATTCCTCGGAAGCAACATATAGTTATTCATTGCCAAGTGGGTCTACTTTCAAAGATGGATAGGTAACTTTTTTCAAAATATTTTAATCCATATAATTTGAGCAAATAATCGGGGACATGAGATTCTACAACGAAAGCTCTGTTTTGATCACAAAACTCCAAACAGCAAATGTGAGAGCATGTATAATTCCATCTTTCTCTTTTTGCCATTTATGGAAAAAACTAAATTGAACCAGGTGGTTGAATCCTTCTTTCAAGAAGGATTAACAGTCACTGGGGCCACAATGTATTTGGATAGAACAAGAGGGAAAAAAATCATGGAAATAAATACGAAATAGAAATAAACATGATTGTGTTTTTAGTTGTATTTGCAATGCCTTACAATATCACTAATATGATAATAATCATCGTAGTATTCCACTTTCAGGTACATTGATCTTAAGGAAGATTACTGAAATGATTTATAGGAAAAAAGAAACAAGGTGAATTTAATAAGGTGCCAGATAACTGCCCTCTGAGTCTATAAAAGTGTTCAGCTAGACCGAATTCTACTTAACCTGACCCAGTGTGGCACAGTTCAAGAAACTGCCTCAGTCTTACTCAAGTGTGAACCTGGCTCTAGCAGACCCTATTGGGTATTAGTTATGGTGATGCTGTATCAAGTCTATGGAGTGTTCATTCCCCTTCCATCTCTGATCCATGTCTTTTAATCTCTTAAATTGAGAATGAATTGCTATTAAAAACTTTCAGTGATTTCAGGAAGATTCTTTAAATGTAAACCAGTAAAATGAAATAATGCAATGACAATATTTAAGTAGGAATATTATGGCAGATAAATTCTTGGAGGTTTACTGCTAATGGCCACTTGACATTTTTAAATAGAGCATTTCAGTAAATCACTGAAAATTAGCCAACAAGAATTTATATTCATCTATTTAAATGATACTTATAAATAAGTAAATACGGTTTAAATATAGTCTGAGTGATGCTGGAATTTATAGCAGGAAATGTCCTAGTGTAGGTTTTCATTCTCGTTCTAATTTCAGATCAAGTCAACAAGCAACTATTGTAGATTTCCCAGGAACGGGGAGGTATGCTAGTTCCTGCAGATCCACAGAGGAGAAAAGCCCAATTCTGCAAGTCCAGTAACTCATTGCCCATGTGAAAATCTGTCACCCTTTGTCCCAGAAAACCTCCTTTCTTAATCAAACAAATGGACTTACAAGACTTCCAGGTTAGAATTTAGAAATGCTCCTAATTATATCTTGTGGATTTTAGCTTGCATAACCTTCAAGAGCTATACACTGGTCAATGGTTTATAATAAATACCAGTGGCATATTTTAATTATGTACATATTAATTCGTTCATTTCACAAATATTTACTATGCATGTTCTCTTATATTCCAGACATCGTTCTGGCATAGAAGATGGTAACGGTGAACACGGCAACATCTGTGCTGCCCTGAACTTATAGTCTATAGTTGAGAGATCAACCATGAACTTGTAAATTTCTAAAAAAGATAATTTCGGTTAATGGTGAGTTGTTAAGGAAAAAATAAATGGAGCAATGGCATAGAGAGAGTAACTTTGGAGAGAGATAAGGAAAGGATCTTTTACGTGGACCTGTCTGAAAAGATCTCTCTGGAAAGGTGACATTTGAATTGGAGCCTGAAGGAGGGGCAGAAGCCTGAACGGTGGCCAGGAGGGTGAGGGGCATTCGGAGTGAAGAGTGGTCAGGGCACAGGCTTGAAGAGGAAGTGTTCTCAGTACAGTGCAGGGTTAGAGAGAAAGGTCAGCGGGGCTGGACTTCATGACGAGACAGGGAAACCATCCTATAAGATGAGTTTGGTAAGGAAAGCAGGACATATTTGGTAGTCTTCTAGAGAACATAATTTACTATGTTTTGATATTATAGTGGGAAGTCATTAGATCTGAAGCATGGGAGTATATCTACTTTGTTATTAAATTTCTGGAACTGGCCAAAAATCGTAGTAATTGTATATGTACTCTTAAAATAGAACAAAGTCGGCCAGGTGCGGTGGCTCATGCTTGTGATCCCCGCAACTTGGGAGGCCGAGGCGGGCAGATCACGAGGTCATGAGATAGAGACCATCCTGGTCAACATGTTGAAACACCATCTCTACTAAAAATACAAAAATTAGCCAGACGTGGTGGTGCACGCATGTAGTCCCAGCTACTTGGGAGGCTGAGGCAGGAGAATCGCTTGAACCCAGGAGATGGAGGTTGCAGTGAGCCGAGTTCACACCACTGCACTCCAGCTTGGTGACAGAGTGAGACTCCAGCTTGGTGACAGAGTGAGACTCTGTCTCAAAAAATAAATAAATAAATAAATAAAGTCTCCTAAGTCATGTTCAGTTTACATATTGGGGAAAACCCCAGAGTTACACTCAGTCATCACTTCAATGCAAGAAGCATGTATAATTACAAAAGTACTCAGCCAGTCTTTTGAAAGATACAATACTGATGAGTTTCTGTCTCAAGTAAGCTGCATGCTATTAGAGAAAGACACTATATATAATTACCTATGATATACAATTTTAATGAAATAAATTCTATATTGGAAGCCTAAAGGAAAACCCAGCAAATTCTGAATAACATTAAACATTTATTCTACAAATATGTTTTGATTGCCTGGCATATATTAGAAAGGATACAATGGTGAACAAAACATGCCTGGCTCTTGCTCTTATTGAGTTTGTAGTTCAACTGGGGAGGCAGGAATTAAATATGAAATATAGTCACAAATTGGAATAAATACAAAAAGGAGGAAAGAATAGCACTTAAGACAGTATCCGGCACATAGACACCCAATAAATACCAGTTGAATAAATGGTTGTTTATAGTAGAATAATAGGGATTACCATGCCTTAGAGAGAACATGTTCAGAAAAAGCCTCCCCAAGGATTTACTGCTAAAGTTGAGGTCAGAAGAAATGAAGGAATAACCATTTCAAAAGATTTGGAGATGGGATGGCTTCTAAGCAGAGGGTCCAGTATATAGAGGTCCAGGGATGGAAAAGCGTTCTAGAACATGTCGTAAAAACAGACACATGATGTTAGAGCGGAAGAGAGTGGTGAAATAGGGTAGAGTATTGCAGGTCATGAGGAGTTATTTTATAAGTCGGTATGTAAGCCATTGTGGGGCGTTCGTTGTATGTTTAAAAGATCATCCTAATTTCTGCAAAACGAATTGACTATGCGGGGATAAGAGATGATGCATGTGATTATATTGTATGAAATTAGATTTAAAAATGATGATGATTTAGGCTAAGATAGTGAAAGTGCAGATGGATGAAAGTGGCTGAATCAAAAGGGTTTGCAGAGGCAGCCACTGGATATAGTGGAATGGTGCATCTTCTGTCTTCCGGTTATTTAAGCTAAAAGCTTGGAGTTATCCTGAATTTATCGCAGGGAGTGTGAACTTGTTTAAAATCAGTTTTCTTATTTCTCTGCTCATAACCCATTCCAATAGTTCAGTAGTTTTTTGTTTGTTTGTTTGTTTAGACGGAGTTTTGCTCTGTCACCAGACTGGAGTGCAGTGGTGCGATCTTGGCTCACTGCAACCTGGGTTCAAGTGATCCTCCTGACTCAACCTCCTGAGTAGCTTGGACTACTCAGGTACACACCACCATGTCCAGCTAATTTTTTTGTATTTTCTGTAGAGATGGGCTTTCACCAAGAGATGGGGCTTCTTAACCTTGTGATCCGCCCACCTTGACCTCCCAAAGTGGATTACAGGCGTGAGCCACCACACTCAGCCAGTTTACCATATCTTTTGAAGAACTGAAACTCTTAAGCCCCTAAAAGCTCTTCCCTCTTATTAAATTTCTTAATCATTCCCCTACTAGTGTCCCCTTTAATTAATCTTAGCTGCCTCACTGGCCTTCTCCCAGCATTCAAATAAAATAGTCACACTACCTCATGGTGTTTTCCCTAGCTGTTCCCTCTAGCTGGAATGCTCATTACCTAGATAGACACTTGAAAATTTTAATTCCTTTATCTCTTGACTGAAATAGCACCTAAACAGTGAGGTCTTCCCTAGTAACTTTATTTAAATGTCCTGACCCTCCTTCTCGGTATACTCTATCCTGTTTCTCTGCTTTCCTTCTTTTTAGTGTTTATCAGTATTTAACAAAGTATATATTTTGTTTAGTTTTAGCTTTTTTGGCTTGTCTTCCCACTAAAATAAATGCACTGAGAACTGGGTCTTGTTATTTGTTTATTGCATATCCATGACGTCTAAAATAGTGACCAATACATGTTGGTTGAATGAATAAATACATGACAATAGTTGGAGAAAGGAGTTAGTACCTTCCAGAATAAATGTTGTTATAATAACTAAAGTTGATTGGCCATTTGAAAACAGGTCAGTTGTTGAGTTATTGGCTTCATGCAACAACAATCCCTGTGGGAGATGAGTCTGGGTAGATAGAGTTGGGACTGGTTGGAAGAATCTTCATTAGCTTGTCAAGAAGTTTGGACATGGTCTTATGGAGAGTTAGAATCCATTAGAAAATTTTTAAAGAGAGAGGTGGTGGGCTGGGTGCAGTGGCTCATGCCTGTAATCTCAGCACTTTGGGAGGCCGAGGCAGGGGGATCATGAGGTCAGGAGATAGAGATGATCCTGGCTAACACAATGAAACCCCATCTCTACTAAAAATAAAAATAAAATAAAATAAAATAAATTAGCCAGGCGTGGTGGCGGGTGCCTGTAGTTCCAGCTACTTGGGAGGCTGAGGCAGGAAAATGGCATGAACCCAGGATGCGGAGCTTGCAGTGAGCCGAGATGGTGCCACTGCACTCCAGCCTGGGTGACAGGGCCAGACTCTGTCTCGAAAAAAAAAAAGAAAGAGAGAGAAGGAGGTGGCATACTCTCCTTATGTTTTATGTTAATAATTTTGGGAATGGTGGGGAGCAAGGAGCATGAGTGGGTAGACATTGGAATTAGGAAAAATCTGTTGAGGAAATTATTGAATTAATCCAGCTATGAGATGTATGAGAAATGTTGAAGCTGAAAATTCAGTTTTAAAAATAGAAATAGAAAGAAGAGGAAGAGATATGGGGAATAGAAATTATGAATTCTTGCTTATAGTAGTGATTACTGTTGGATTTAAAGACATTCTTTCTCATTAAGACAATTTCTTTAGTTTTTCATATCCCTAATTCCTCATAAAGCGTTCATGTCAGTGGATGGTCTTGAATATAGAAATCCACCTTGAGTACCCTAGTACCATTTATTATCAAACAAATTATGTTACTGTCCTGGCTAAAGCATCTAAAACTTTCCTGAAATGTTTTTTTACTAGCAAGGTTGTTGGATTTTTAGAAAATCTCAGTTCTTGTTGTTTCTGTCACGTACCAGACATGTGACCTTGAGCATGTCATTTAACTTCTCTAAATGTTGTTTCCTTATAGTGTAAAAAAAACATTATGGAAAGAGGATATCAGTGACTTGTATTCAAATATCTAAAGTGTTGTCATAATTATAATAACCGACCTTAATTGAGTGCTTGATAAATGTCAAATCCTCAGAGTAACACTGTCAGTTTGGGATCATTGGTTAAATATTCCTGTTTTACAGTTGAGGAAACTGAGATGTCGAGAAGGTATTCTGTTTACGTAGGGACGCTTAGTTATTGGTGAAGTCTGGATTTGAATCCAGTCTGTCTGACTCCAGATCTTATGCTTTTAAAAGCTACATGCTTGCTGGGGTAGAAGTAGAAGACTTGTAGCACTTCCAACTCAATGTAAGAAAGAACTTTCAAAAGGCAGAGTGAGAATGAGCTGTTTTCACAGGGAGTGGTCTCCCTGTCATAAGACAGCTACAAGCAGAGACTGGGCACTCATGAGTATCCAGCACTTCCGTTCCGCCAAGTGTTTGTCAAGGAGATCAATAAAATGGTAGCTGAATTAGATGGCTTTGAATTCTTTCATGCTTTAGATTAGATGCTCCAAATCTGAGGATCTAGGAGACAATAGCAATGGTCATCATCATTTCTATTTCCTTTTATTTGCTATAGCATTTGAGGTCCATAGCAATTTTCTAGCATTTCTCATTTAACATTCATATGTTTGTATCTTACTCCTCTATCAAAATTTTGAGGACAGGGAGTGCGTTTCATTCTTCCATGTGTTCTCTGATGCGTACACATAAGTTTTGGTCACTATGGGCTTTTAAGTAGTATTATGTGTGTATTACCTATTGAAAAGCATTATGGACCAGGCGCAGTGGCTCAGGCCTGTAATCCCAGCACTTTGAGAGGCTGAGGCGGGCAGATCACAAGGTCAGGAGTTCAAGACCAGCCTGACCAACATGGTGAAATCCTGTCTCTACTAAAAATACAAAAATTAGCTGGGTGTGGTGGCACGTGCCTGTAATCCCAGCTACTTGGGAGGCTGAGGCGGGAGAATCACTTGAACCTGGGAGGCGGAGGCTGCAGTGAGTCAAGATAATGCTACTACACTCCAGCCAGGGCAACAGAGAGAGACTCCGTCTCACAAAAAATATAATAATAATAATAAAAGAAAAGAAAAAGAAAAAAAGAAAAGTATTATGAAGAAATAATTTGCTTAATTCTACTTAAATATCAGTTGAAAGAAGAAATTATTTCAAAAATGTATAGCTACATCTGGAAGGTCCTATCAGCTGGCAACTCTTTCAGGATAGAAAGATGGATAGATAGTGCCTATGGGATTATGATTATGGCCCTTTAACTGCCCTCAATGCATCAGTGCGCCGATAGAAGTGAGGACATGGAAAGTCTAAATCTCCTCATCCCACTTGAGAAAGATCAATTTACAATGTAGGATATTCTGTCATCCTAAGACAATCAAAAACTAGACTTTTCTTTGTTGGGTGCAAAAAAGGAAGATGGAGAACCTCTTCTGTTTGCAAGATATATTTTGAAAGAGTGTGAATACAGTGACAGCAAATGCAACTCTTTAAGAGATGCACCATTGAAATAAAAGTGGTAAAAGTGAGACCCATTAAATGTGAGCACCATTGAGTCAAGCTGCATGTAATTATCACAGAAGACAATACGGAAGCAGAGAATGTTGTTAATGATTTGTCAGAGCCCAAGTGGTGTGGAAAACAACTCCGAGTGCATTTACTCCTCCTTTTGTGTAGCCTATCACAATGTAAAATTGAGGGGGCACCTGGCATTAAATACTGTATTTACGAAAATGCGGTAAAAAAATCAAGATAGCATTTAGTGTATTGTTCTTATACAAAAGAGAGAGAAGGAAAAAAATTGCCTTTATCGACCAACGTATTCCAATTATGATGTTTTATTTAAATAATCACAAATGGGCAATTTGTTCAAAGTTATTTCTATATTCCCAGCATGAAATAATCCCCTATCCACTCAAGTTTTTTATGACTCTAAGATGGGATAAGTAGAACCATAATTACAGGAAAAAAATTTGGGCGTTACGATTGTAGTCCAAAGTGTTGGGGCATTCACTTTCGTGGCCTCGGCAGTCCCGTTTGTCTTTGTTGAGGCTCTATTTTCCCCCTCACTTTAGCTATGATTTCCTTATGGTATTTTAAATTAATTATCAATACCTTTTATGCCTTTTTATGTTTTTGTTCTACATTTGTATGGATAGCTCTTGCTATTCTTTGTCAAAATTGCTTCCTGTGCCTCACGTGCTTCTGAACTACAGTTGGATCATGATGAGGGTTTCTTTGCTGGTAGCTGCACCCGCCTCAACAGAAACAGGCTTTGTTCCCTGGAGAACAGCTTTGTGACTACTGAACCAGAAGCTTCAGCGTTGCAGGGGAAGGGTCGGAAGATGCAAATTCATGCTTGTTTGGCAGTGGACGCTTGGCTCTGCCCCAGTTTCATCCCCATGAGTAGCATGCATTTATTCCTTGGGATTCTTAATGTGACCTATCACTTCAGGAATATCCTGTGCAGAATTTTATTTGCTTGTACTGGGTTGAGTTCATAAATACTAATCACACAAAAAACCTAATTAGCGCAACAATGAAAATGGAAGCACTGAACATCTGAGTACTTATGAATAGTCTTTCAGTGTTGTTGATTCCGTTAGTTATCTTGTATATTTTATGTCCTACATATTACAGTAAAATAGTAATATTCTATAGACACACACTTATTAAGGAAGCCAGGAAGAGATGATACTGGCTATAGACGTTATGGCTGAGTCCCAAACTGAAGAGGCAAATTGATCCTCAGAGTTACATGAAAATACAGGTGATAAATGAGGTAAGAAGTTTGTTTAAAAGGTAAAGGGGAATTAAAGAAAAAATGGATGTGAATTTAAAACCCAGAAACAATAGTGTGTGGACTGGAAATTTCAACATGAATGCATAAGCATTCATCAACAAAGATGTAATCAACAAAGATTAAAGAAATATAACAGTGTTATGGGCATTAAGTAAAATGGATAAAGAGAGGAAAAGTAATCAGAGAAAATCTTTCCATAACAGGAAAACTAAGCCAAATTACGAAAGGATTAGTAGTGCAAATCAGAGAAAATGGGAGGGGGAAACACTCATTGCTTCAGAATTCCAGCCTCACGCCTTTCTATCTGTGGGACACCTACAACTACTTACTTCGCTTCTTAGCCTTGATTTTCTCAATTGCAAAGTAAGCATAATGTTAGCACCTCTCCTAAGATTATTTAATGAGTTGATGTTCAGATAAAGTTCTTAAAGCAAGGCCTAGTATATATGGTGGTAGTTGTTGTTGTTATTATTATCATTATTAGAAAAATAAATATTCTAGATTAGCTGATCAGTGAGCCATGTTCTTCCAAAGTCTTTCAACTGAAAAGTAATTACAAAGAACGTATATGTCCTTGGGCTAAAATAGGACATGATCATTGAGAGATAGGCAAACGGCAACACTGCAACTGAGTAGAGGACTTCCCAGTGAGGTGGAAGAGAGAGGACAGTTGCTATGGCTTTCTAGTGGACATGTGTGTTGCTCTTGTTCCTTTGCTCCAGGGGGAAGGATGTGGATCAATCAACATGACAGGGAAGGTATGTCTTTAAGAGTAGGTCTCGAAGCAACAAGGCTGCAATAAACCTGCCTCTTAGAAAATTAAAGAGATTTAGAGAATCTATGTCAGCTTTCTAGGTTCATGAGTACAGTGGGTACCTTGGTTTCACTCTGTATGGCAGCAATATTAGAAAAAAATAGTTCAAATGGAGTTATAACGAAGACATTAAGTCAGGGGTATAGATTACCTTGCCTACATCAGATTATGAGTTGATACACATATGTATTTTGTAACTAAATATATAGCATGTGAACATTTAAATAAGAATATACAGGCCGGGCGCGGTGGCTCAAGCCTGTAATCCCAGCACTTTGGGAGGCCGAGACGGGCGGATCACGAGGTCAGGAGATCGAGACCATCCTGGCTAACCCGGTGAAACCCCGTCTCTACTAAAAAATAGAAAAAACCAGCCGGGCGAGGTGGCGGGAGCCGGTAGTCCCAGCTACTCAGGAGGCTGAGGCAGGAGAATGGCGTAAATCCGGGAGGCGGAGCTTGCAGTGAACTGAGATCCGGCCACTGCACTCCCGCCTGGGCGACAGAGCGAGACTCTGTCTCAAAAAAAAAAAAAAAAAAAAAACTAGCCAGGCGAGGTGGCGGGCGCCTATAGTCCCAGCTACTCGGGAGGTTGAGGCAGGAGAATGGCGTGAACCCGGGAGGCGGAGCTTGCAGTGAGCGGAAATCCAGCCACTGCCCTCCCGCCTGGGCGACAGAGTGAGCCTCTGTCTCAAAAAAAAAAAAAAAAAAAAAGAATATACTAATAAATATACCTTATATTTATTGAATCTTTCCTGTGTGCCAGACATTATAAGTGCTTTTGTGAATTGTTTTATTTATTGTTCCACCATACCCTGATAATACAGAATACTTTTATTATTCCAATTTTAACAAGGGGAAAATTAAAACGAAGAGAGGTTAAGTAGCTTACTAAAGTTCACATAGTTAGGAAAGGGTGGATTTGGGTTCCAGCCAAGAGTGTCTGCAACTGGCCCCATAATCTTAACCAAACTTAAAAACTGACCTTTAGCAGATCCTTGATCACCATATAGATTTGACTGAATGACAGTAAAATTTTCTTAAAATATGCCTTTAATATTCCTGTTGAAAGAATTTGCCTTTTGAAAATAAAACAATTTCTTTCCAGATACACTTAATGGTATAAAAAAGTAACATCGACACTAGCTCTACCTCTTTCTCTGAAAATTAAAGTTAAGTGACATTTTCAGACTTTTCTAGGTAGACAATGTACTTGCTAGTCCAGGAATTATCATTCAATAATGCATTTTTTCTTTCTTTCTTTCTCTCCCTTTCCTTTTCTTCCTCTCTTGTTTTTTCCTTCCTTTTTTCTTTTGTTCTCATAAATTCATTGAAGTCTGTCAAAGTTGTGATAGCATGCTGTGACACACTATATTTTTGTTAGTCATGAACTCCCTTACAACACATTATCTGATTTGCAGGTCATATTATTTGAAGGAACGAGTTCTGCTGATATCTCAAAAGGATACCAAATTGAAGCTCTGATTTGCAAGCATTTTGCAATCGTCACTAAAGCCATATTTGTCTTTTAAAATCAGAATTTATGGAGGACTTGTAGGCTTAAAATCTAACAGGAGAAGAAGTTGACAAAATCATTGATGATATTTAACTCAAATTTCATTGCAAGTAATTCGTGTACTGCCAGATCGGAACCTCTTAGGTCGTCATAAACAGGGCTTGACTGTTTTATTAACAGCTTGGTTGATGTCGTTGTCCATTCTCACATTGCTATGAAGAAATACCTGAGATTGAGGAAAGAAGAGAAAAGAGGTTTAATTGGCTCACGGTTCTGTAGGCTGTACAGGCAGTATGGCAGCATCTGCTTCTGAGGAGGCCTCAGGGAGCTTTGACTCATGACACAAGGCAAAGCAGGAGCAATTCACATGGGGAAAGCAGGAGCAAAGAGAGGGAAAAGAGGTGCCATACATTTTAAAATGACCAGATCTTGTGAGAACTCACTCACTGTTGTCAGGAAAGTACCAAGAGGATGGCACTAAACCATTCATGAGAACTCCGTCCCCGTGATTTAATCACCTCCCACCAGGCCCCACCTCCAACATTAGGGGTTACATTTCAACATGAGATTTGAGCAGGGACACAGATCCAAACTGTATCAGTTGGCTGGCTAGGAACCTATGGCTCCGTGGCTTTTTAGGATACCTGTTTTATAAACACACACCCCTGCTTTCACCTCTACCACTACTACCATTTCATTTTGCATACAAAAGAATAAAGCTTAGTTTACCACAGCGATTCCACAATTAGCAAGACAGATGAGACATATCTTTTTTTAACTCCTTTGTTTTAAAGATGAGCAAACTAAAGCTAAAAAAAGTGACTTGTGAAAGGTGATACGAGTCCTAAGAGGTTTAGCCAAGCTCCAAATTCTAGCCTTTCAAAACCCATCCCAGCTATTTCCACCATCTTATCCCAACAAATCCAACTAATCAAGTTGCTGCTATAATGCTAGTGTTTATTAATCATGAAGCCTTTCCTTCTGTGTGTTTTTCTCAGGGACCTTATGAATAAAAGGGGAGCGAGATATGTTGAGCTAGGTATGCTGGGCTGTGTTCAGCATCCTGTCAGCAGCCCTAATAGGGATACTATCATGACCTCCTCCCTGCTTTATAATATAAGAAACCAAGACTTATTAGGCTAACTAACTATCGCAGAGCACACAAGAGTAAGTCATGGAATTTCCTTGTAATCCCATCTTATTGATACCAGACTCTATACAATGCTGTCTCCCTCGTCTCAAGCTAGAACACATGTAAATAAATGGTGCTTGTACATTTACACAAATTCATCCATTGGCTCATCCAATGTTCTTTTCATTTCTGCCCCTCCCCTTTTTTTTTTTTTTTTTTGGTCAGGATAAGGGTCTAGGATAAAGGGTGGGTGCAGTGATTTATAGTTTCTCTGTTTTTTGCTGGCCACATTCTATAGCAAGCTGATCTCAACAAGCCCTACTTGGGAGAGCTGCTTGGAGTGTGTACCAAGCTGAGGCAGCCATAGCCTTTGATTAAGAGGATAAAAAGGTATCTCTGGTCCCTGTTTTTTTTCCTTTGCTTTTGTTCTTGTCCACAGGAGTGGTAGGGATGGAGACTGAAGAGGCTTAGTAGGCTGGCTGTGAAGAAAGTTAAGAAAGCCCCTCTGTTATCTAAGGAATATAAATCACATGTCAGAAGTTTGCAGATGGAAATTTGAGCAGAACAGTAGAGAATTCCAAGGCTCCTTATACTCTTTCTAATCAGCAGTTACAAAGCATAGTCCAGCAAACTTAAATGCCAGCGTATCAAAACTCTGTCTTATCACACAGTTTGAGAATCCCTAATCTGAAAATCTGAAACTCAAAATGCCCAAAATCCCAAATTTTTTGAGTGCTGACATAATGATGAAAGGAAATGCTAATTAGAGCATTCAGATTTTCAGCTTAGGGATGCTCAGTGAGTACATATAATGCAAATATTCAAAAAACAATCCAAAATCTGAAACTCTTCTGGTCCTGAGCTTTTCGGATAAGGGATACTCAATTTGCAGTATGTGTAAGACACGGAGCAGGGACAAGAAAAATGAAAGCAAGCAAGTTTACAATTTGTTTCCCCTTGACAATTAAGAAAAAAATTAAACACTATGGACATAATTATTCACCTTTATTAAGCAGCCAACATTTTCAGGCAGAACTAGTTTGTAATTTGACATATTCACCCATTCATTCAAGAAGTATATTGTAGCTACATAACACAATAAGTAAGGGATATTTTCAGCCAACTTACAATTCAAGTACAAGGAACGGACATGTTAAAAGGTAATTTATAATGAAGAGGCATAAGTGCTGGAATAGAGATATCCATAAAGTGATTTGGGAATGTAAAGGGAGAAATAATTATTCGTGAAAATGTTGTCCAAGCTTTTGCAGAGGAATTGACAGTTGAGTTGGGTGTCTGGAATGAGCAGTCAACTTCCAGAAGGTGAACGGGACAACTCTAAAGCAGATGAAACCCATTATGTGAAAGCTTGATGTTGCAGAAAGACGTGATCCACGGAAGGAAAGGTAGATAGTTCAAAGTAGTGGGGTGACGTCAAGGAGTGGTATGACAAAGGAGGCTAAGTGCTGGTCTTGGAAAGGTAGTTGAGATTATAAAAGGTTCATACCAAAATGTGACCAATTTCAAATTCCAATCTCAGTATGTGTTGGGTGTTTTATTACAAACCAGTGAGATTAATTTTCTGTGGTTCATCATTACAAATAATAAAGACTTTGCAATAGTGTTAAACAAGATTAAGTAAAATCAAAAGTTGTTCCAAAATTATCTTGGATCTGGGTAGACATTTGTAATAAAATCTTGAAAGCATAAAATGAAATTTTGTGATTTCTCATTGGATTACAAAATCAGTTGGACAATCTTATAATTAAATGTCTATATTGTTACAAAAGGTCAACATGTTGTACTTACTACCTTATCTGGATTATATGCCCACTGTGGTTATTCAGCGGGCTATAGCAAAACGTTACAAAGTTTCTTGTTATTGTTGTTTGCTTCTGATTTTCCTACTCTCTACCCACAGGACTAAAGGGTTTCTGTTTGCTTGCTTCCTATATTTATTTATTTCCCCACCCCATGGAACTAAGATGGCTTTATCAATCCTAATATATGAAAAGTGTCAGTGACATAAACAACACATTCATTCTCACTTACATTCATGTCCATTATGGGTTAACTAGGAACTTCACTCCCCACTGTCCTCGCTCCGACATACAGCCTGACAAAAACTTCACCATCTGGACCACCACAAGTTGCAGAGGCAATTAAAATAGAACGTGGGGAGAATCACAATCTTTCCTATTAAAGACTAGCCATAAAGGTAATAAATGTTACCCTTGCTGATATTTCATTGGCTAAAATATATCACGTGGTTTCCCCTTCTTTCTAAATAGACTAAGGAAGTGCAGTCCTACAGTGTGTGTTGAAGGAAGATAACCCCAATTATTTGGGGACCACACTACCTTGCTTGATATGTATTAGTCAGCATGGTCTTTTGTTTAAGCAGGAACTGGGTGGCTTAAATAACAGAAATTTATTTTTTCCAGTTCTGGAGGCTGGAAGCCTCAGATAAGGGTGCATGCTCAGGTTCTGGTGAGGACTCTTTCTAACTTGCAGATGGCCCTGCTCTTGTTGCATTCACACATGACATAAAGAACTCTAGTTCTGGTATCTTGTCCTCTTGTTTTAAGTCATCAGTTTCATTGGCTCCAACCTCATGACACCATTTAACCTTAATCATTCCCTATTTCCAGTAGTCATTTGGGAGGATGAGGCTTCCATATGCCAAGTTGAGGGGAACGCAATTCCACCCATGGCATTCCATACTTGGTCCCCCTAGATTTGTGTTCTTCTTGCATAAAAAATACATTCGTTGTATCTCAACAGTTCCAAAAGTCTTAACTCATCCCAACATCAGCCCTAAAGTCTGAAGTCCAAACTCTCATCTAAATATTATCTAAATTGGATATGAATGAGACTCAATGCATCTTAGAAAAATTCTCTCCTGCTGTTATACTGTGAAACCAGACAAGTTAGATACTTTCAAAATACAGTGATAGACAGGTATAGACTAAAACTTCCCATTCCAAAAAGGAGCAATGAAAAAGAAGGAAGGGCTGACAGATCTCTGTCCTCTTTAACTGAAACTGGCAGTGTTGTTAATGTCATCTCTATTCCTGGTTTCTGATGAGATGGCTGATTAAGTCCATGAGTCACTCCCATGCTGTCTTTATCAAATAAATGGTTGTTTAGCTATACTCACGGTGTTGTCTTCAGAACAAGCTTTCTCATTTATTTATTCTTTTTTTTTTTCCCAATATGCGTGATGTGAGGATTTTCAGATCTTCAAATTCTGGCTTCTTTTTGTTTAAAACTTCCTTTTTCAATGTTTTTTTTTTGTTTTTTTGTTTTTTTGTTTTTTTTGCATTTTACTATAAGTAGTCAGGAGAAGCAAAACCATTCTGCTATGATATGTCTCTCCCAAAATTAATGTGTTGAAAACTTAACCTCCAGTGCAAAAGTGTTAGGAGGTGGGGACTTTTGAGAGGTGCTTAGCCTCATGAATGAATTAACACCATTATAAAAGGACTTGATGGAGACAGTTTTGTTTCTTTTTTATCCCTCTCACTTCCCATGGTGTGAGGGAACAAGCATCACTTCCCTCTGGAATAACCATCTTGGGAGCAGAAGCAGCCCTCATTACACGCTGAATGCCAGCACCTTGGTCTTGGACTTGGCAATATATAGAACTATGAGAAATAAATTTCTATGCTTTATGGATTACCCAGGCTCAGGTATTTTGTTATAGCAGCACAAAACACACTGAGACATATTTCTTCAGCCCTTTGCCTAAAAATTTTCTCAGCCAAATACTCAATTTCATCACTTGCAATTTCTACCTTCCACAAAACACTGGAACACAGATCAGCCAAACCCTTCACCACTTTATAACAAGGACACCTTTCCTCTGATTCCTAATATTTCCATCTGAGACCTCATCAGAATTGCCCCTAACATCTCTATTTCTAGCATGCACCTCAAAGTGCTTCCAGCCTCTATCCACTACCAGGTCCAAAGTCACTTCTGTGTGTTTAGTTATTTGCTACAGCCATACTCTACTTCTTGGTAAAAAAATCTGTGTTACTTCCAGGGTGCCATAACAAAATATCATAGATTGAATGGCTTAAACAAGGGAAATTTAATTGTTAACAGTTCTGGAAGTCCAAGATCAGGGTCCCAGCATGGTTGAGTCTGGTAAGGTCTCTCTCCTTGACTTGCAAATGTCCACCTTCTTTCTATGCCCTCAGATGACAGAGAGAGGTTTGGTGTCCCTTCCTCTTCTTGTAAGGGCACCCTTCTATTAGATCAGTGCTTCACTCTCATGATCTCATTTAACCTTAGTCACCTCCTCAAAGGCCTGCTGTCCAATATACTAGTACTGGACTTTAGGGCTTCAGTTTATACATTTTTGTGGGACACAATTCAGTCCATGATATATTTTTTATGAAGATTGACTGAATGTAAACGTGGAAATGACACTACTGAAATTATTTGGTGCACATAAAAGATGGATTGGTGCTATAATAGCATAAATCATATTAATCATACAGACAAAATACTAAACTATGTGCTTTAGGAATTGTTAGTTAACAAAGTCAAGACTTATTCCCTAGAATATTCCTGTTTGGGGTGTTTTTTTTTTAAACTTATTTCACCAGGATTCTAAAAATGACAAGTCAGAATGGAGTAGAAGTGGGAGCTTGCTTGGCTGTCATGTTTCCTTTCTCCTCCCTTCGCTCTTGGTTTGCAGAATGGAGGCAGTTCTGCTGACATCCTACAGATTCGCATTCGATGAGAGGCCAGCCCTGAGGAAGTTTTCAGTGTTCTTCCCAGGTCTCTGCTGTTCCTGTTTGGGTCTAACTTTAGATTAAGTGATAGGCATGCCACCGTTTCTTCAAAAACAGGTCATGGTAGGCCCCTGTGAGTTGTTCTAGTTTAATTGTGTGATTAAAATTAGAGAAGAGGATTTTACTTTATTTTTAGCTCAGAACCTAACTTAGTCATTGGTTTGTCCTAAAGATAAATTCTCTTTCTTTTCTTTCGGCTGCTGATGGATTTTTCTTTTTTTCCCCAAAATACCGGGATATCTGTGAGAAAGACAGGCAAAGTTTATCCATAGATTTATTTAGTTATTTTACGTTTAAACTGAATTATATAGCTACTTTGGCAAAGGACAAATTTTACAGCTTCTTTCTTTTTCTTTTAATGTATTGTTTTCTGTTTATTCTTTCATTTTTCTCTGAGTATCTCAGTTAGCTGGTACTACTATGTTGTTAAGTAGTAATTCATACAGAAGTAGGGCATGACCACTTATGAAGTATTTCACATTTGTGATGGTTAAAAAATCTGTCTTAAATGTCTGTATATTATTGTTGAAGATGAGGCTGTCGATCTCTTTTTCTTCTGGTTCATTCATTTTATATCTTTTATTTATATATAAAATATATTTTATATATTTTACAAACCATAATCATACATAATAATGGAGAGATCTCTCATTCTCAACTAAAGAATGGCTCCCATGCCTGGGGCAAAGTAACAGTTGGGACATTATTTGACCAATTTAGCTGGGATTAAGGAGGGAAAAAATAAGCAAACTTTACATTTCACCAAACTATTTCCCCAATTCATCTCCCCAAATACTCATAATTTTTCTTTTACATTTTGATCAAATTTTTATAATAAACTTTTTATTTTAGAGCACATTTAAATTTCAGAAAGTTTTAGATGTTTAGAATTATTGCAGAGAAAGTACAGAGAGTTCGTGTGTGCCTCACACACCCAATTGTCCAGGTTACTAACATCTTGCGACAGTATGGTGTCACAATTAAGGAATCGACAGTAATACATGATTATTAACTAAATCTCATACTTTATTCAGATTTCCTCGGTTTTCCCCTAATGTCCTTTTCTGTTCCAGGACCCCATCCTGGACACCACATTACTTAGCCTCCCCCTGGTTGTGATGGTTTCTCAGTCTTTCTTTATTTTTGACCACCATGGCAGTTTTGAGGAGTCCTGATTAGGAACTTTATAGAATGTTCCACAGTTGAGATCTGTCTGATATTTTTCTCTGGATCAAAGCAGAGTAATGCGTTTTGAGAGGAAAGCTACAAAGGTAAAGTGCCATTCTCATTATGTCATATCAAGGGTACATTCTATCTACATGACTTATTGCTTTTGATATTAACCCTGGTCATCTGACTGAGGTTGGGTTTTCAGGTTTCTCAACTGTAAAGTTGTTCTTTATCCTCCTTTCCATGTTGCATTTTTTAGAAGAAAGTCATTATATGCAGCTCACACTTTAAGAGTAAGGAGTTATGTTCCATCTGATTGAAGGCAGAGTATTTACATAAATGATTTGTAATTCTTCTATATGGGAGCGTTCTTCTCCTCCCATTTATTTACCTATTTAATTATTTATTTATGTCATTATGGACTCCCGGATATCTATGTTATATTTTGGGTTCCAAGCTAATACTATTTTATTTACTTTTTTGCTCAAGGTGTTCTAGCTTTGGTTTCTGGGAGCTCCTGCACCTGACTCCTATGTCCCTTTGCTATACACCCATCATTGTGGGGTTTTTTGCATTTTGTTTTAAGCACTTTCTTGCTTTCTGGAACTACTAGGTACATTTCTTGACCCTATCCCTAGAATCAGCCATTTATTTAAAGGGCACTGGTTTCTTTACCCTGAAAAATTGTATTGGACACCAACATCTGGGTGCTAGATGTGCTCCTGTTAGACCGATCTTTGATGTGATATGTCCCATTTTCTGTTTGATTAGGTGTTAGCTTTAATATTGGCTTGCCATTGAGAACTTGATATCTCTCCCATACAATATGGAGGAGCAATATTTTGTTTTATTTCCATATATGCTCCATATGAACTTTAGGCTTTGCCTCCAGATATTTTGCTTTATCTACTAGCACCTCTAAAATCAGATTCATATAACTTTATTTAAAAGGCCATACTTTGTTTTCATTCAAGAGAACAGAGCTATCTTCTGCAGTCTACCCAGGTGTTAGGAAAAGATCAGAAATCAAACTGTAATTGATAACTAAATACTTGTACTGCATTTTTTTAAAAGTGAATTAACACAAGAAGTTTGTTCCTTAATTTAAGATCATTATAAATTAAGTTGCTTTAAGACAATTACATTTTGTTTTTATTTTCTTAAACCCTAAGTTATGATGGTCTACCTTTTGGTAGATGAATCTGAGAAATGTCATACCATAGTGAAAGGCAGTGGGCTTGGGATGGGCAATTTCACTGGGAAATATTATTTATTATATTACAAAAATTACCACCATCATAAAATACATTCATTTTAGAGTGGAAAGGAAACTTAAAAACTCTCTCCTCTAACCAATTCATCTTAATTTTGAATAAAACGACTTGCCTAAGCTCATTCATTTATCTAGCTGCCAAACAGGATCAGAATTCAAGTGTCATGAGATGAGTTGATTCCATCCAGATTAGAAGAAGTTTAACTCCTTCAAGAACTTATATATCAGTTATATATATTATATTATTTATATATTGCTATATTACATATATATATATATAAAACAGAGAATACACACACACACACACACACACACACACACACACACACATATTGCAGAGATATGAAACTGACTCCATAAAGCATTTTGGAGATAATATATATAGCAGAGAATACACAGACACACACACTCACATATATATTGCAGAGATATGAAACTGACTCTATAAAGCATTTTGGTGACTGAAGGCATGGCCATCTGAATTGCATTTGCTATTTTTATCTTAAATTCACTGACTAGAACCAAGAAATGTTGAAAAGAAATTCATCTCTGCTTGGAACCAAATGTACTAAGGAGAAATTAACTTATTTAAGGAAAAAAAAAAATACACAGCTAACCAGGCTGCTTTTGATGATTCACCAAGAACACATCCTTTGAATGATACCAAAAATGAAAATAAATGTTTTCTAAAGAAAGCCATTAATATGCTTGCATTGCCTTTACCCTTTCTAGCAATCAGCCAGGAACTTTGGATCTAATAACTCAGTTTCTCATTCCTGTGGTTTCTGATTCTTGGGATTGGTGACAAGGAAAGACACCATGGAAGCTGGGGCACACCAGAAACTTGAGGAGATTCAGATGTCATAACTGCTCTTTAATTTATTAGAACTGCTTTCCTCACTTCCTGGAGTCCCCACAGAAAGCAGTGTGACAGCCACCTGGTGACCCCCTTTATCTGAAGGTGAAGGTGGGTAAAGAATGCCCGTTTTGACCTTCCAAAATCAGTCTTTGTCTTCCTAGTCTTTCACACTCTGAGATGAGGATGCAGAAAGAGAAGGTAAGGACGTGCAACCTTACAGAGTACTGCAAAGACAGAATCTCTGCTTTTCTAAGCATCTTCCTGTTGCATTGCTGCTGAAGAGAATTTTATAGGGAATATAAAGTCTCAAACCCTTACTCTCCACTGTTTGCCTCGTCAGGGCTGTTTCTCTGGGCTTTGGACTCAATTACTCAAAAGCAGACATCATTAAGAATCTCAGGAGGTGAGCCCATGGAAGCCAGGGAGGATGACTGTCAGCTTGCAGTGTGCAATGTGGCAAGCAAGCCTTCACATCTCGACTGCATGAGAAAGCCATGCTCACAGGCCCTCTCTCCATTCAGCTTTAGTGGTTGCACGTGTCCGTCAGCCTGTAGCTGAGCACAAGGAAAAGCATATAGCTTTCACTGGGGACAAAAGTGTTCTCAAAAGTGTGTTTAACTCACCTTCAATCATACATCATTTACGCACCCGGGGTGTTGAGTCTGGGGAACATGAACATACAGAGACGACAGAAAGAAAATTGGTATCAAAAAGAAAAGATCTTATTTAAATTATGTTGCGATTGTTGTTTTCTTTGTTGAAGATTCGAAACTGCTTTATGAGTGGGAGAATGAACAGAATACTTGAAGAGAGAGATGAATACAGAAGTCGCTTTTGGTAAAAATAAGGTTTTTTACTGGCATTTATAAATTTTTATTAGCAAAATTTTAAGTAATTCACATAGGCCCCACTACTGCAAAGGAGCTAATATTTCTGATTCCTTTAAAAACTACATTTGGGCAAACCCAAATAACATGAATCAGAATCTCAATGTAAGAGGGAACGTTATCTGGCAACCCGCTGACCCTAGAGAACTTCTTTTTGAGAAGAAACTTTTTTTTTCTTATCTCTGAATATAATCTGATTAGCTCTGATCATTTAATTCAACAGAGTAACATACAGAAAAAAAAAAAAAAAAAACAAGTAATCAGTAAAAGGAAAGCATAACATGTATTTTACCAAATATATATGTTCCTAAATAAATTCTTCCAAAATAATGCAGCAGGAAATACGGCCTAAGGAAACATGTTACGACATTTTGCCAGGGATGGGACAGAACAACATGGCCTAATTGTGAAGGATCATCTACCCAAATCTGCCAAATAGCAAGTTACCTAAAGAAGTCATTTGAGAGCAAAGTATTTTTATCTATTTGTTTAAAGAGGATATTGAACTACAGGAAAGGATCTCAACTCTTTTTTTCCTTTCTTGAACCAAATGCTTTGAAAAATGACCATCAAACAAGATGCATTTATTACATTACAGTTAGTTAATTTTCTCATCTTAACTTATCAATTATAGGTAACTGTAACTGTCAACCAGAATTTCTTATCAGCATGAGATAGCTCCTATTCATACCTGGAACTGCTTTTATTCCAGAGGAGAGTGAAGAAAGTAATGAGCTACTTTATTTGGTCTGCCCAGTTATTTTTATTAATAAACTGCCCAGTTATTTTATTAATAACTGCCCAGTTATTTTTATTAATATGGTTTATCCATGAAATCTGCTTGAAATGTACAAATGCTTTCTCTTAGACTTTTTAAGATATTAAAATTTGCTCTCGTGCCACATATTGGTAAATAGGCAAAATAGAGTTCTCTGAGGTCATTTCATCCTCCAATAATCAGTGATAAATTGCTCTTGTAGCCTCTGTCAAGAACTGTGACGGTTCTGAGATTTCACCCTACTTGTAAGCTAACGAGTCTGCCAGTTTCATGGATGCTGGCAGAAGCCATAAGCCTCCTAGGTCAGAGACAGAGGAGTTTCATACTCACAGCAAGGGATGTAGCCAGAATATTGGCATTTGTGCCAGTTCTCCAAGCCCCAACTATTTTCTTTTTTTTCTTGAGACAGGATCTCACTCTGTCACCCAGGCTGGAGTAGAGTGACATGATCACAGCTTACTGCAGCCTTGACCTCCTGGGCTCAAGCGATCCTTCCACTTCAAGCCCCCAGAGTAGCTGGAACTACAGGTGCACGCCTCCACGCCCAGCTAATTTTTTACATTTTGTAGAGACAGAGTCTTGCCATGTTGCCCAGGCTGGTCTCAAACTCCTGAACTGAAGTAATCCGGACACCTTGGCCTCCCAAATTGCTGTGATTATATGCATGAGCTATCACCAAGCTCCAGCTTTTACAGAGAAACACGAGAAAAGCCAGATCATACCTGTGTGCACAGTGAGGTGAATTACAAGAGAGAGAGACAAAAAAAAAAAAAAAAAAAACCTGTATGTAAAAAGACTGAATTTTTTATAATGGATAGTAAGCATGCCTGCTCCTGTGCTCCAAAAGAGATATTATCTTGATCATCCAAGTCTGTAATAAAACCTGTTCTTTGCTATGGTAGAAGGCACTATCTTTGTCTTCTATGTCTGTTTGCTATGCAATTTGCTCTGAAAAGATAGTCCAGACCCAAAGCAGTCAGTGCCTCTGCTTGCAAAATGTGCAGAAACAAAGGAGAAGCTTAGAGAATTGTCTCCCAACAGCTTCCTTATCGATAAATGTAGTTTACATTGGCAAATATTTTCATTGGCATAGAAAACACATTAGATTTATTACCAAGGAAATGAAGTTAAAATAATGTATTTATCGTCTGCCATGTCCCAGCTACTTTACTAGGTACTAGTGTTGCAGTGGTGAGAGCATGCTAGAAAATCTAATGGGGTACAAAGAAATGGTAAAATAATTTCTCACATCCACTTCTAAACCTCTTTCTTCCTTCCATCCTTCCTTCCTTCCTACTTTATTTTTTTCATCCTTTCTTTCTCCCTTCCTCCTTTCTTCCCTTCTTTCATTTTTTCTTCCTCCCTCTATCCTATCAATCGATTTATATTTATTTATGAAAAACCTTCTATGTATATACCCAGCACTGTTGTAGGTGCTGACAACAGAAATAAATTAGACAAGGTACCTTCTCCCTTCATGGAGATTGAATCTTGGTAATTAGCTTTCATGCAGGTGATGTCATAAGACTAGGACAGATGGAAACACAGAGCATTACCCAAAAGAATCTAGGGGGGCAACCACCAAACAGTCCCTCATGTCCTCTATGCCCTTTGAGAAGAGAGAAGAGAAGTGATCGCATCCACAACTCTGCCAGCGGGCAAAGGAATGTTCCCATATGCCTTTTAAACTAGACTAGACTGCGTGTTGTGCGGGAACATCTCCATTATAATAGTCCTGCTCAGAGTTTGGGAAAGAATTGTTCAAATCATACGGGAGGCAGTTCTTTGAAAGCCCCAGCTAATGTTAAAAGAGAAAACAGATTTACAATCCGAGGCCAGACTTAATAATACATAACGAATTGCAGCTCTGTTTGGGAATCCCCCTAGGTACCGTTCCTAAGGATTCCGAGTGTTTAATTGAAATTTCTTCTGGGACAGTAGTAATCATTCACTTAAGCATTATATTTATATTTGTGCGTGAAGGAAGGAAGTCAAAGGGCTAATAGACCGAGTGAGTAGAATGGCTGCTTTCAGCTGCGGGCCATGACGAGCCGGCAATTCTCCAAGGGGCGCTTATCCTGGCGACAGCTTGCTTAGGTTGTTCTCCGGGGACTGTGGGAGGAGGACGGCGATGTGACTGACAGCTGTTTCTTCCTAGACTGAGATAGAATACATGATCCCAGTGTAGCCTGTTTAATCAAACTATTTCAGTCTACAGGATTAAAAAAAACCTCATGATGGAAAAGTATTCCGGTAGAGATTTATTCTTAGAAAGGCTATTCTTTTTACCCTGATGGTTAACATAGAGTGTTTTAACCCCAGGGGACTTGTGCCTTCATGATTTCCAAAGCAACGTTAATGAGTAACTATTATTCTAGGAATATTTCAGCCACTAAAATTGGCGATGGAGTCAAAATGAAAGTCATGCCGTTACAATAATACTGCCTCTTGGCATCGTCAGATTACCCACCCTCTTTCAGTTCATGTTCTCACTGAATTGCATTAACTTCAACTACCTTATTCCATGTTCTGTAAGTCTTAAGAGTTTACCCCATTGTTGTTTGCTGGTTTTTACAGGTACAATTTTCACCTACATGCACAGAAATACTTACATTCAACTGGTTTAGTTTCTTCATGGCTATATTGAGGTATAGTTTACAAATTATAAAATTCCCCCACTTCAAGTGTACAATTGAATTATTTTTAGTAAATTTCCAAGCTGTTGCTTCCTGAGTTGCATTGCCACAATCCGATTTTGGACCACTGCCATCACCCCAACAAGATTGCTCATGCTCACTTGCTCCCAATTCCAGCTCCAGGCATCAACTGGTTCAATTTCAACCTCACATTGTCATGGTAGATGCACATCATCTAATGGATCTAGGTATAGTTTCCTCAGATGTGAGCTATAGTCTGTATGTTTGAATACAGTAGCTATTATTATCCTTATTTTATAAATGCAAAAACTGGGATTTATAGAGACCAGGAAATATACCCAAGGTCCCAGAACTAAGAAGCTACAGGATTTGAACTTAGTTTATTCTGACTCCAAAGCCTCTTTGCACTGTGCCACACGATCCTTCGTGGTCTGAAAGTGAGCTAATTGTGGATCTTACCAGAAATTAGAGATTACTCAAAAATTATTCTTGTTATTATTGTGTGTGTGTGTGTGTGTGTATATATATATATATATACACACACACATATACTGTATGTATACGTGTATATATATCTGTATATGTATATATACACACACAGAGAATATATAATATATGTGTGTGTATGTAAATATATATATATATATAGCCTGTTACTTTTTTAATTTTGGTGATTGTGTTAGTGTTTGATAGCTAACAGTGTTCTGATACTAGCTTAGGTAAGAGTTATTTTCTTTCACATTAAAAAAATTATGCTATCACATCTTTTCTTATATACATGAAGACATCTCACCCAAAATGGCTGTATTGAAAGACAATATTGCCTATATTTAAAAAATTATAATTTTACATATTGGTCAGCAAATTATTTATGTTCAGATGAATATTTAGGAATGCTTGAATTTTTCAGAGTTTTAAAATTTATAGTACAAATAATCAGAAATCTAACATGTGGCATATCAGAATGGTGTCAAATTATATCAATATGGACTCGTTTTAATAGTCAGATTTAGTAGACAGATTTTAATAGTCAGTTGCAAATACATGATGCTCCAGCAAAGGTGTAATAGGGCAGTGAGAACTTTTTTGGAGCCTCCAAAATCTGTGTCTGAGTCCCTGTTCTTATGCTGGCCACTTTCATGTCCTTCCTTGGGTCACTTAATTTCCCTGGTCCTCCTTATTTGATACAAAAATGAGTCTGACTAAATGGTGGCTATCAGCATCAGCCAACTCACAATAGGAAGTCAATATTTTATCTTTTGGATCACTTAGTTGTATACCTTTCCTATAAAACACAACTTCAAACAATTCAATACTTTCTGCATCATTTGGGATAAATTTAAGTGATGGAAATATGAAAACCTATATATATAAATCCCATATATACAAGATACATGTATATAACCCATGCATACATATACAGGACATGTGTATATATGTATGTGTGTATATATATCCGATCCATATATATATGGGATATATAGATAACCTATCCATATATATATACACACACATGGGATATATATACATAAGATCAACCACAATTAATTTCTTATTCACATGAAATTTGAAATCAAAAATGCTAATGACTGGGTGCATCTCCTCCACGTAGTGACTCTGACAACAAAGTGTCTTTCATCTGGTGACACCACCATCTTGAAGCCACCCTTGCATCATCAGGGAAAGGGAACATGGAGAAGTTTCATGAGCTTTTTAAGCTCTCTAGTTTTTAAATGACACAAATTACTTCTGCTTCACAAGAACTAGACACATGGCCTGACCTGGATGCTATGGGATCAGGGAGCAATAGCTCCTGACTGGGCATAGCCACTTTGCAGTGACAGTTCTATGGAAACGGAAACACTAATTCCAGTGAACAGTTAGTTCTCTTTGTTACTCAGGCTAAGTCTCAAAGCAGAACATGTAGAGCTGATCCAAACCGGAAGCTGAATGGAGCCTTGGACATTGGAGTTGTTAGATACTGGGGGACAAGGAATGGTGAATAACTTGGTTTATTTGCCTGTTGATGAAGGGATGGTCCTAATTAGCTGTTTTCAAAAGTTTGCTGGCCCCAAGTCATTATTTAAGGGGCAGCTATAATCAGGTCCTCACCTACTGCAGGCTATCATAGAGTCCCCAGGGATCTGGGAACAACAACAACAACAACAACAAAAAAAACAGTTTCAAACCACTGGATAAAATTGTTTTAGGACTCCCTCTCTCGACATTCTCTGATTTAAGGTCTTTAATGTCTCTCTCTCCTGTTTTATTTTTTAATAAAAGTGTATTTAAGTGATCAGTGAAGAAAATCTAGAGCAAAGACTGTAGACTGGCAACTTAAAAACCTATTTAATTTGGACTGTCCTTTTTCAAATTTTATTTTTTGCTATCATTTATCAATAGGTAAATATCACATAAAATGTAGATTTTAGGCTTTTCTAGAAACACTGCAAGATCTGGCAACATAAGCTCCACCTTCTTGAATGACAGAAGTCTACTGGAGCTGAATAGCAGCTGCTTTTCACAAAGGGACCTGCACTTTTTCCTATTTTTCCACAGGCCCCAGCTATTCCTTATTGCCTTCTACACTGGCTGAGTTAACTCCTTTATGTTAACTGCCTTGATTTGGTAAGTCATTTGAATTTGCAAAATGTGATCTAAGGAAAAATTGCGTGACCTTGTTGAAATGTGTATCTTTTCCAGGTAAGCAGATAATTATTAAAAACTTATGAGTAAGAATAAGTTGAATCTTCAATTATTCTTCAATCTATTTTGCATAGGAAGTTTTGCCACGTTGACCCTCCCCTTTTTGGAAAATATTTGTAAAATAAATTTTCCAAAAGAATTGTTCCCCCCATTACCTGTGTTGCTCCCTTTAGCCTTTGGACTTACAGGATTTTAGGCTTCTGCTCCAAATTAATTTAAGTAGTGATTTTCTCTTATCAGACAAAGGATCTAAATAGCAACAATACATATGAGAAAAGAGATGATAGCACAATTTTTATAAAAAATTTGGCAATCTTCTTCTTAGAGTTGTAGCTAGTAATGTCTTTGTGAGGATGTGTAGTCAAACTCTGACATATGTCATGGTTGTCAAAGTCGGCATTAACACAAAATAATAAGTTATTTAATATAGGATTCAACTTTATTATTTTTTCAAGTAAGCTGTCTATCACCAAGTTCTGAAGTGGATTTCTTTAAAGTCTCCCTGTCTCCAGAGAAAAAGGGGAAAAGGCAATGTGTCCCTGGACAGGATCTATGACTCATTACGTCAATCAAACCCCACTTCAGAAGGGAATAAAGAGATTTGTATCTCAAAGCAGCGCATAACGACTCCTCGGCTTTTCATTTCATATTTATGAGCGGTTTACTTTGAAGTGTTTATCAGCCAATGCGCAGAAACATGAGGGAGGCTCGCCCGAAACCATACTCATGCCTCTAATCTGTGAAATGCTTTCTGAGCAGACTGGCTCATCAGCGCATGCCATGCAAAAATAAATACATAAATAAACTTTTTGTTATTTGAGGTCTTGGAGCCACGTCTTTATATAAACTATAAAAAAGGGATAAATGGTGCTGAACGTTTTGAAATTGGTGTAACACAGGAAACTTGACTCGGTAATGTGCAGGGGGGTAGTCGGGGGGGGCAGATAGTTTATTGCTTGAAATAAAACCTGATAGAATGCAGACAAGTAAAAATACACAAATTTTTACATACATTTCCCATCTGATCTAAGACTTTGAGTCTGTCCAAGTGACCACATGATGGCAGTGAATAGTATATGGTGTTTTATTTAAAAAAAATTTTTTTGGAGATGTTATTTTCGGGATGGAGAGAGAGAGAGCACTGCCAAGATGTTGAAACCAACTGAATGAAATCTGTTTTATAATTTTTATCTGTACTAGTATCCCATGCATATTGTAAAATAAATAAATGTGTAGAAGAAAAATGGAAGATGAAGAAGAAAGAAACATAGAATAAAGTATACATTCTTGATGAATGGAACTAGGACATTCTCTCTGCTTTTCATCTACCCGTGTTATATGTAAGCAAACTACCTGTGTGTTTATTGAGCAACTACTATGCTAGATCCTGGGTTTACAAGGGTAAAGACCAGCCAGAACTGCCAACGCAGATCTGGCGTGGTAGGAGAGGATGCCAAGTCAACAAGTCAATGTCTATGTGGTGTCATAGTTCCTGAGACCAAGGGACACTCAATTCTCTACTTCTTTAAATTACATCTCTTGCTTCTGTGCTCATGGCTCACTGATTTTATCCAAAAAGAATGTTTAAAGGCATAAGCCTAATTCACTTTAATAATCCACAAATTATGTCAGTGATTTGAACAGTTGGGAGAAAATAAAATTTAGGACTCCATAAACCATTCTCTTATAAAAAACAGTTTCATTTCTGTTTGCCCTTTTTCTACAGATTCTCTAAAGAGCTTTCCCTGCACCCGGTCCCCTGAACCCACCCCCATCTTCCAGTACTCTAATTGGGAAAAGTGGCTCTATGTCTAGTCCCTGGCTAGAAATACTTAATCATAGAAGTTTAAAGCTGAAAGTCTTTATATTCTAGAAAGCATGGCTTGTGAGAGTATATAGCCTTTGAAGTCAAAAAAGAGCGATGTTTGAATTGAAGTTTCCCCACCTACTCGTTATGTGGCCTTAGGAATATTATTTCTTTCTTTTGAGCTGTATGCCTTCTTCATAGTTTTGTTCTGATATGTTTCATGTAGAGTGTTTATAAGTCTTGACACATAACACCTAATCAATAAATATTAAGTCATAAATGTTTGTTGCATGAAGGAATGAATGAATGATGCCATCCTTTTCATGCCATCTTTTTACTTTGAAAAGAATCTGAAGCCTCGGGGGATTAAGGACACATATTTGCCATTGAGTACAGGTTCTCTAAACGACGAAGAAATAGTTACCTCTCCCCTACACTACCCCCACCAATGTAGGTGGAGTGAAAATAAATTATCAGGAATAAGATACGGTATTGTAATTGTGTATTTCTGTAATTGTGTATCTTACTTATTAGCTTGGGAGATCCCCAAAAGCAAGGACACAGATTTTCTATGTTTCCCTAGTTGGTTCTTAGCACACCTTTCTGTCTATTTGTGGAGCCAAATTGAAGGAAGCAGTCTGAAACACATACAGTGGTGCCCGTGGGTCTCTATGTGCAATATAATGGCAACTATTCTTGGGGAGACTTAAGTACAAAAAAGCATACAACCTGCCAGATATGCAGGAAAGTCAACCAAAGCCTTTGTGGGGTGTGTTTCTGATAATGCTGATGGATAGACTTTCTGAAAGGACTATTCTGATTTTCTTATCTGAATGGAGATTGAACACACTGCACACAAGAGAAAGTGATTTGGAGCCAATTCTGAGAGAGAGGAAATTGAAGCAAGAAATAAGTGTTTGAAATAATAATCTGCTGCTGATCCCTAAATAATCTGAAATGAGAACACAGGAATTAATGAGGCTCCTAACCCCTTGTGACACAGGAATACCAGACTTGTGCCAGTGACACAGCAATTTCCCTGGTGGTCTGCTCATGAGCTGTGAGGGAGCAAACAAAACCATTGTGTCCTTTGAAAGCAAAGCTATCTTAATAAGGGAAATGTGGCTTCTCAGATGAAAGCTCACAAAGTGCCAAATAGTGCAAATGTTTTTCATAAAGCACCTGGAAAACCTCACCGAAGAGAAACATCTCAATAGAGAACAATTGTCACATTGGGTTTAATTGCCTGTCATTCTAGAGATGTAGCAGTTTTGCTGAGAAAAGTTGGCATTTTAAAAAAGAAGCAATCTAAAAGAAATGACCCCTGATTTTTTTTCTCTCTCTCTTTTTTATAAAGGCAGGAAGATGGCCAGGTGCCATGGCTCACATGTGTAATCCTAGCACTTTGGGATGCCGAGGTGGGCGGATCACCTGAGGTCAGGAGTTCAAGACTACCCTGGCCAACATGGTGAAACCCCGTCCCTACTAAAACACAAAAATTAGCCGGGCATGATGGCGGGTGCCTGTAATCCCAGCTACTTGGGAGGCTGAGACAGGAGAATCGTTTGAACCCAGGAGACAGTGGTTGCAGTGAGCTGAGATGGCACCACTGCACTCCAGCCTGGGTGGCTGAGCGAGACTCTGTCTCAAAAAAAAAAAAAAAAAAAAAAAAAAATTACAAAAAATTAAATTAAAAAAAAAATGCAAGAAGATGCAAGAGGGATGCACCTCTATTCTAAGCTCTGTCAGAGATATGCTTTGTGACTTCTGGAAAGCCCAGAAACCTCCCTGTTTTTTGCTTCTCAGGGGAGGTAATTCTTGTCACTTCCCGTGGAGGAAGTTGCATCCTAAGGCAGTGTGCTTTGAAAAACTCTTTGATAAACCTCCTCTCTGAATTCTAAATAGTAGAAGATAGCAGAGTCACTGGATTCTGGGAGATATTTTGAAAAAAAATGAGGAAAGGCCAGGGAAGTTGCTTGTAATGACTAAACAGTTATTGGGCACTGGGTATGCCTTGCCAGAACCCCTGGGAGGAGGCCAGGCGCTATCTCTTCACCTCTAAAAAAGGCCAAATGGCCAGAGCATTTGATGTTTATGCAGGGGAGTACATTATTTGTGCATTCCAGGATGATATCAATAATGGAACACGGTACAAATTTCTCATAAGAATCCTTTGAGAAGGTTGGTGTTTTGATTCAGAGTGATTTTGGCCTTCCATACACGTGAGAATTTATGGAGGGAGCAGGGCTGCATTATAACTTTCATAGGCCCTAGGCATTTTTGCCTTCTCAACCCCTTTCTCCATAAAAAGATATTTAAAATTACATTTCTCCACTGCCTTAATATGAAGGCAAATGTATTGCTTTTGTATATTAAAACATCCTCTCTACCCTAAAAGTTTATTTCTTTTGATTTTCAAAGAACTTAAAGCTTTTTTGTGGGTGCCTAAAAGTATTGTGGGCCTTATAGTACTGAGCCTATTGTGTCCAATGGATAAGTTGGCTCTGGGAGAAAAGCTTTGTTCAAGTTGACAGTTTTAAAAATCTAAATGTAGGAATTCCATTATTTTGAGGAAAGAGGCCTTGTCTTAAAGATGAATATCTTTATCTGACAAAAAGTAGAAATTTGTAACATAATACTAATTGATTACTGTGGATTCAGAATTTGTAGTGATAACTTATACTTCAGGAATAACATGGTCCACATGCAGCACAGAGCCCTCGTTGCTTTGACTTTTTCCCCCTCATGCAAGAGCCATGCTTTTTGTTTGTTTGTTTTGTTTTGTTTTGTTTTGTTTTTTGAGATGGAGTTTCTCTCTTGTTGCCCAGGCTGGAGTGCAGTGGCGCAATCTCAGCTCACTGCAACCTCCACCTCCCAGGTTCAAGCGATTCTCCTGCCTCAGCCTCCTGAGTAGCTGGGATTACAGACATGTGCCACCACACCTGGCTAATTTTTGTATTTTTAGTAGAGATGGGATCTGGAACTCCTGACCTCAGGTGGTGCACCCGCCTCAGCCTTCCAGCATGCTGGCATTACAGATGTGAGCCACTGCTCCCGGGCGAGCCATCCTTTTTAAGAACAGTGTTTCCACATTGCATTTCAAATTGTCTCATTTTTTAAAAAGTCAATATAGTCACCATAATTTAATTATTTTTTATGTGAATCAAGGCAAGGCTAGTGAATGATGACTTGAGTGTTATGTGTGTACGATAATAAATTTGTTCTCATATGTTTTTGAAGTTTATTAAATTTCGAGTAGTCCTTTGATTCTGTTCTTCAGTTGTACTAAAATGCCTGATCTATGCATTCTCACACTCTTCCAGATGTCGCTTCTAAGCCTCCAGCACCTCCTCCTCATCTTCAATCAGAAACAAATTTCCAAACCACATCTACCATCTACACATTCCCAGCATCTGTGCCCACATACTCCACCTTATTGCCTATCACTATAAGTGAAAAACTACTACTGTTATCCCAGATAAAAAATTCACCTGTGTGCAAGTGCAACATCGCGGTCCCACTGGTCTATTAGAGGTTTCTCCAGGAATTCTACCTGCCTGTCTCCTAAATGAACCATTCTTTCATTCCTTCTAGCACAAATACCTGCTGTTCTTTTCCCTGACTTACATTCACCCACTTCTTCTACCAGTTACTGCCACGTTCCTTTACTACAATCTGCAGCAAATCTCAGAGGAGCTGTCTCTCATATTGCTTCTGATTCCTCTCCCCCATTTTTCTCATAAACACAATCCAATCAGACTTTCACATATACCCCTCCACATAATTGCTCTTGCCAAGGTCACCAATGATTACTATGTTGCTGCATCATAATTGTCCATTCTCAGTTCTCTTCTTAACGACCCATCAGTAACATTTGAAACAGTGAATCACTCCCTCCTCTTTGATACACTTTCTTCATTTAGATTCCATTCTACCACACACTTGTGGCTTTCCTCCCATGCACAGGTCACTCTTTTTTTTTTTTTCTTTTACGGTTATTTGACCCTTCTGGTCTTATGGTTTCTCTTTCCAT
The DNA here is from genome assembly GCF_049350105.2 of Macaca mulatta. Classification (NCBI taxonomy): domain Eukaryota; kingdom Metazoa; phylum Chordata; class Mammalia; order Primates; family Cercopithecidae; genus Macaca; species Macaca mulatta. The sequence goes on from NC_133411.1 coordinate 176,200,759, forward strand.
ACTCCTTTACTGCTTTCCCTTCTTCACTCCAAACTCTTAATAGGAAAGTGACCCGGGGCTCAATTCTTGATATTCTTTTCTATCTATGTTTATTCCAAACTGGTGATCTTCTCCAGTTCCACAATGTTAAATAGCACGTATATGGCAATGACTCCCAAATCTGTATCTTGTATATCAGATATCTCTGATATATTCAGCTAACTGATCAGCATTTTCACTTATATGTCAAACACCCAAAGCAAACTCATGTCGAAGACTGAAATTCTGATCTGCACACACACACACACACACACACACACACACACACACACAGAGCTATTCTTACAGCCTACCCCATTTTAATAGAAAACTCTTAGTTTTCAGTCCAAAAATGATGTCACTTCTAACCCTTCTGTTTCTACCACACCCCACATGTAATCCGTCAGCAAATTTCAAGACTGTGGACCCCGCCACTCTTTCCATCCAGACGGGCTCTAATCGTTTTTCCCATGCAATCCTAAAATGTGTTTAAAGTGGTCTCCTTGATTCGGTTCTGCCACATTCCTTTACTGCTCTTTGCAGCAAATCTCACAAGAGCAATCCTTTTAAAATGTAAATTAGATGATGTCACCTTTCTCTCCCAAAACAATGCAATTGCTATTTCACTGAAACCAAGGTCCTTAAAATCACCTCCAAAGTCACACAGGACCCAGCTCTCTCCTTAACTTTCTGATGTCTTCTCCTAAGGTTGTAACTTTATTCCCTTCATTCCAGCCACAAAGTCCCCCTTACTCTTCCTAGAATGTGCCAGGCATGCTCCTTCCTGGGATCTTCGCACCAACGGCTTCCTCATTCTGCAGGTATTGGAAAGATTAAATTTCCCAATTTACTTAAGTATTTGTTTAAAGTCACTTTATCAGTGAGCTTTCCTGGATCAGATTATTCAAAATATTCACAAATGGCCATGCACTCCTCTGCTTTCTTTTTTTTTTTTTTTCTTTTCATAGTACTTACCACCTTTTAAGATACTACATTCTTAAGTTTAATTAGATTCCATTTGTCAATTTTTGCTTTTGTTGCGATTGCTATGGGCATTGTTGTCATGAAACCTTTGCCAGTTCTTATGTCCAGAATGATATTGCCTAGGTTGCCTTCCAGGGATTTTATAGTTTTGAGTTTTACATTCAAGTCTTTAGTCCATATTGAGTTGATTTTTGTATGTGGTGTAAGGAAGGGGTCCAGTTTCAAACTTCTGATATGACTAGCCAGTTATCCTAGCACCATTTACACCATGGAATACTATGCAGCCATAAAAAGGAATGAGATCATATGAGCCCTTTGCAGGATCACGGATGGAGCTAGAGGCCATCATCCTTAGCAAACTGAGACAGGAAAAGAAAGCCAAATGCTACATTTTCTTACTTATAAGTGGGAGCTAAACAATCAGAACATATGAACACAAAAAGAGGAACAAAAGACACTGGGGTCTACCTCAGGGTGAAGAGTGGGAGGAGCGAGAAGCAGAAAAAAGAACTATTGGATACTAGGCTTAGTACCTGGGTGATGAAATAATCTGTACAGCCAACCCCAGTGATACGAGTTTACCCAAACAAGAAACCTGCACGTGTACCCTTGAACCTAAAATACAAGTTTTTAAAAAATAAGTAAACCCATTATATCCAAGTACCTACTGTAGATAAGGCACTCTATCACCCTAAAAAAGGTACTACATACTTAGACATTATGTTAACTGTTTATTGTCTATTTACCTCAGCCAAAATAGAAGCTCTGTAAGGGCAGAAACCTGGATCTGTTTTGTTTGCTGATACATCCCAAACCCTTAGAACCAGGCTTCGCATTTAGTAAGCACCAATAATATTGGTCATATGAATGAATGCATGCACTAATGAATAAGGTTCTTTACCTTTGTTTTTCCAGCCCAAGGTCCCATTCTCTTAGGGTCTATGCCTCTTCTCATGTATTCCTGGCTCCCATATAGTAGGCTGTCTTTCTGTTCATGGTATCCTTCATTTATGGTGTGAGATAATGACATAACAATGTATGTTAGGAATGAATATTCATTATAGGAAAAAGGACCTGAAAAATTTATCCTACTGGTTCTGCTGCTGTTTCTACTACAATGATTACTCTGCACTATTTTCTAAAATATTTTATTCAGGACCCCCTATTCTGGTTACACTGTTAAGTGTTTTCTAGTCATAGATAACTTTTATCTCAATAGGCTTATGAGGATAAGGTATTACTAAGCTTGCTTCATAAATGAGAAGACTGGAGATTGGGAGTGGAAGTTTAATTAGATTGCGTACTATCAAACCGTAAGTAGTGGAATAGGAATTCAAACTGTGGGCTACTCGCTTCTAAAATATTCTTAACCACAGATATACACAGTCTCTCACCTAGGGAACAAAGTGCATGGGTTTCCTGGCAGTATATCAGTCATACTGTGGTTTGGTCACATGTATTTTTGCTCCATAACTTTAGCCCAAATTGAATGGAACTTGAAAAGACATACAAATGAAGGTATTTCTATGTAGTGCAATTGAACATATGAGCAGGGAAATGCTCAGTGATGTGACATAGTAGACAACATTATGATATCACAAATAATTTAAAGTATGGAATTAAGATAGACTTATCCAAGGTTTTTATTTTTTAAATTTTTTAAATTGATTTTTTTAAAGAAAGTCATAGAAAAGTACAGAGAAGAAAGCAAGCAATGAGCATCACTCGTAATTAACGAGTGTCAATATTTTGTCAAATTTGCCTCAAATTCTCTTTTTTTTCCTAATTGCATTCTTCTCCCTCCATCTCCAGAAATAATCGTGATTAAGAATTTGATGTGTATTTTTCCAGTCCAAACTTATCTCTTTGCTATGTATGTGTCTATAAACAACATATAGCACTCATTATATCTTTCTTATTGTGTTTTTGTAACTGGACATTTGTAATTTGATATCTATCTCTCTTAAGACCAACACTATTATTTCTAATAATTCTCTACTCCTAAAATTGCCATTGTGTGGCAAATGATGGCCAGAGTTGAAGGCCTTAAGTTCCTTTTGTCACTTTTTCAGGAGACTTTTTCTATCTAAACATCTTTTGTAACAAGCAATATATGAACAATGTTATTTAGCACATTTAACTCTGTCAACGGTTTTCAGTGGAGAGTGTGAAGATCTTTTTAAAAAAATCATAACTGGATGCCTCTGGATATGCTGAAATCCTCATGAAACTGTTGTCTCTATTATATGTGAATACATCCATCAAGTGTTGATAGTAATGGTTGTAAGGTCCTTTGGTGTATAGCTCTAACCACATTGGGAATGATATATTTTAGTGGAGAATTAGTCTCTGGCATTGCTGAAACTGATTACTTATAGTATCACTCACACCATGTATATAACAAGTGCTGATGGTGTAGTACTTCAGCTGTGATGACATAAGAATTTTTTTTAACCTTATTGAGCCAGCTTCTGCCTTCTATTCTTGAACTCCTTTTTGACTTTGGCTGTGTGTGACTCAACAACTCTCTGTAAGTCAACAGCTGCCAGATGCTAAGTGTAATTAAGGCTTTACATGTATTTGTAACCTACGACATGTGTTTGGAAAACAGGAAGCAAGGTGGAAAAGGAAGAAAAAGAAAACTCTTGACTCAGTTTCAATTATCCTCTCCCTGTTTAATGGATGCTAACAGGCACTAGGAAGCTATGATCTAGCCTTTTTTATAAGCTCCATGGCTGGAGGCTTATTATGGTTTTAGACGAGTATCTACATCCCAACTGTAACTGGTGATGAAGCAGTTGATTTAAAAGAATTATTTTACAAACAAGAGTATATCATTAACATTTACCCTCAAATATTTGTGGTCTAATATACAGTATGATTACTTACTGAGGCAAAGTATCTGCTACACATATATTCACCTGCTGATAGACTGTGATCCATCCATCTCGCTAGATGTCAGAATGCAGATGAGTTAATTAACTCTTGAGATCTAGAATAATTCTTCTGTGATAGGAAAGTCAAAGTGTTTTCAAAACATCAAGTACCTGATGGAAATAGGCACCTTGGTGAATGCTGAAAATGCAAATGTCATGTGCCTTTTGGTTAATTTCAGTAATGTTAGCAGTGTCTCTACTGATATCTCATATTTTTTTTTGTATTTTTATGGGAAAGTAAGATATTGTGTTACTTAATGGAATAAATATTAAATATATCTAAATACATGCAGTTTAACTAGAAACTGCATTTTATTTACATTGTGGCAGAATAAGCTGAAAATAGAATCCCATTTCATTGCCTATCATTTTGTAGTTTTATACTTACTATTAATAGTAAAATGATAATGATAGTAAAATAATAATAGCTCATATTGATCAACTTGTTGGTGTGTGTGTGTGTGTTTGTTACACACACCTACACACATATTTATTATATGTGACCGTAAGAGGCAAGTACCGTTATTCTCTCATTTTACAGGTGAGAAAATGGAAACAGGAGTATTAAATAGCTTGATCAGAACAACAGCAACAAAATAGTCCTCACAGCAAGTAAGAGAACTCTCCATCCAGGCAGACTTTAAAAAAAAAGATAGAAGAAGAAACAAAAATAAGCAAAAGTCAGAAATCTGAGCATTGAACTGTAAGCCCACAGTAGGTTTTCATTGTGAGCAAAGACTGCTACTAGAACTGCAATGGAGAAATGACCTGAGGCTTAGAGCAACAAGGACATGAAACTGAGATTTCTGTAGTAAGCCAGGAAACCTAAAAAGAGGTGTGTTTAACCCTACCACATGCACATTGCCTGTGTAGAATCAAATACAAATTTTTTAGCAGGCAAGAATCCCAGTTTCGCCCCGTGTGATTTTTGAAAATTAAAATAAACGTGCATATCTAAAATTTAATATAATTACGTATGTAAGAAAACAAACCTTCATAGTTAAGTGTGAGCAAGTCCATAAATAATTGATCTTGACCTTTAAAATTTTAAAACATTAGAATTTATCATATACATAACTACTATGTATAATAGAAAAACTAAACAATTGAAAAGCAATATCAATTTTATAATGAAATGCAAATTGTTGAAATTAAAAAAGTTTAGAACATAACAGTGAATGTGAATTCAAGCACAATTAAAGAAATACATAGACATAACTGGAAAAATAATAATAAGAAATTAGCAACAGACCACACAGAGAGAAAAGAGATAAAAATACAACAGAGGCATTTAGAGAGAAAAAGGGTAGCATAAGATCAACTGACTTTGGTTGGCGAAAAGAATAGAGTATGGAAGTGAATGAACATGTAAAAGAGGCAATGACTGAGACTTTTTTATATTAAGAAATCATGAGCCGGGCGCAGTGGCTCAAGCCTGTAATCCCAGCACTTTGGGAGGCCGAGATGGGCGGATCACGAGGTCAGGAGATCGAGATCACCCTAGCTAATATGGTGAAACCCCGTCTCTACTAAAAAATGCAAAAAACTAGCCAGGCGAGGTGGCGGGCGCCTGTGGTCCCAGCTACTCGGGAGGCTGAGGCAGGAGAATGGCGTGAACCCGGGAGGCGGAGCTTGCAGTGAGCTGAGATCCGGCCACTGCACTCCAGCCTGGGCGACAGAGCGAGACTCCGTCTTAAAAAAAAAAAAAAAAAAAAAAAATCAATAGAGGCACCAAATATATCAAGTAAGATTAGAACTCTAAATAGACTGGTACAACATACATATTGTAGTCCCTAGAGCACCACTAAAAAATACGTGAAAAGATAGACAAAAAGCCTAGACAAAATTTAAATGAAAATTTTAAATAATTTATTAACTCATGACAAATTAGGCAAAGAAACACAGAGGGAGGAAAATACAGGGAGCACAAACAGGGAAACATAAATAATAAACCTAAATCCAATCATATCAGTAATTACATTAAATATAAATTGACTAGCATACCAATTAAAAGACAGAGGTTGTCAGATTACTTAAATAACAAGACCTAATTATATGCTGTCTACAAAAGGCATATGTTAAATGTAAAGACAACAGAAAAGTTGAAAGTGAATAAATGGAAATAGATGAATCACATGTTTATTGTTCACAATAAAAATAAGAAAGCTGGCTTGACTGCTTTATATAAGGCAAAATAGACTTTAAGATCACAAGAATTACAAGAGAAAAAGATGAACATTTCAAATTGATAAAAGGGTCAATTTATTCTAGAGATACAAAAGTCTATGTGCCTAATAACATAGTTTTACAGTGAGAAAGAGAAGGAATACAAGACAAAGCAGAATTAATGAAAAAAAAAAAGGGGGGGAGGAAAGAGAAAAAAAACAAAACTGCAGATTTAACTCTTTTCTCAGTAACTGAAAAACTATCTAGACAAAAATAGAGGATATCGAGAATTTGAAAAACGTTGTCAACCACCTTGACCTAGTAGACATTTATAGGACACTACACACAAGAATTCTAGAATCACATTATTTTTCAAGTGAAAATTCTGCAATATATTCTATATGTTGGGCTATAAAATGTCTCAATAAGTTTCAAGATGGAAATCCTGGAGAGTTTGTTTTCTGTCCACCAAGTATGTAATTCAGAAATCAGTATCAATCAGACAAGTACCAGATATTTGGAAATAAAATTACACACTTCTAAGTAACCTATGGGTCAAAGAAGTAGATGCGAAATTTAAAAATTTTGAATGATTTGCATGCACAATACATTCAAATTTGGGGAGTACAGATAAAGAGGAAAATATTATAGGTTTGCATAATTACTTAAGAAATAAAGAAAATATTTCAAATCAGTGATCTACATTGCTACCCCAAGAACCTAGAGAAGGATGAGAAAACAAAACTCAAGTAGAAATAAATAAATAAGCAAGATAAAAGCAGAAATTAGGGAAATGGAAAATAAACAATACACTAAATTAAAGCCAACATCTGTTTGAAAAATCGATGAAATAAAACTCCAGTAAGAATGATCAATTTAAAAAGAAAGAAAGGATCCCTCATATCAAAAATGAAAGAAAGAATATTGTTATAGATTTACACATATTAAAAAAGTCATAAATGGTTGATGAAATGGACAAATTCCCTGTAAAACACAATTAATATTAGAAAGCATATATTACCTCAAAAGTCTTTATTAGGACCACCATATGTTGATGATAAAATGTTCAATCCATCAGAAAGCTATAATGCTAAACTCATAATACATACCTATAAAATAACCTTAAATAAACATAGAGCAAACATTGATGAAACAGTAGTGAGAAACACCCATCACAGTAAGAAATTTCAATATATATCTTACAATTATAGACAGGACACGCCAACAGCAGATTAGTAGCAATGTATAAAATGTATAGCATGAAATGCTTATAATAATAAAGAAGAATGTCTGAACATTAAAGACATAAAGGACCAAATTTTGAAGGTATAGAAAACAGCAAATGAATGAACTCAAAGAAAGAAATAATTTGTATGCATAAGGGTAGAAATTAATAAACTAAAAAACATACAGACAGGAGATAGAGTCAGAAAAGCAGAAATTTTGTTCCTTTGAAAGAAAAAGAGTATTATTGGTAAAACCAATTCAGTTAAAAAAAAAGAAGGCACAAATAAATATTCTGAGGAATGAAAATAAAGACAGTATTCTACAAATCCAGCAGAAATTTTTAATAAGCCTAAACAATACATGGATAACCTATTGTATTTGTGTCAACCTATTTGAAATTATAAATGAAATGGGCACGTTCCTGGAAAATTTATTGTTCCTAAATTTTCTAAATCAACTCACTACAAAATGGAAAATAGTAATAATTCTATACAAAGAAATAAAGCAAGTTTCTTCCTCTGTAGACTGATGATCATCATAATAGCTACATTTGTTTTGTGGTTATTCTGATGCAGGCAACAATCTAAGCATTTTCTGCCACTTTATGTCATTCGGTACCCTCTTCCACCCTGTGAAGGTAGGTGCTATTTTTCTGTCCATTTTATAAATGAGTAAATGAAGTCAGCAGAAGTAATTAATTCTAAGACTATCTGGTCAACAAGTATTTTTAAAACAGACAATCTAACTCCTGATTTTCTTAACCTTAGGCTATATGGTGACTGTTTTGTGGGGCTGCTTTTTTAATTAAAAGGGAAAACTATATAAAAGCATTTAGGACAGTGCCTGACACATTTTGAAGCCCTAGTAAATGTAAACTAATCTAGTAGCCTTGCAGCTAACTCACTACTGTCCTCTTTCCCTCTCTCTCTGATGAAAACAATTGTTTAGGGAGGCAGAGTCTCATAGAATCAGGTGAATGTACATGTTTGTAATGTTCTCACATAGGATAACTGATTGGTATAGTTTTTAATACTGAAATTGATTTTTAATCTTGTTAGAATTTTCATCAGCAGAAAACCATCTCCAACTAGCCAAGCTCCTGGACATTTCATTATTCATTATGAACTGCCAGTTTTTCAGCAGAACCTTTGTGTTGTGGCTGATTTTGGGTTTTCCAAATTGGGCATTGTTCAGATTTCCCGCTGGAATGGGAAAATGCCACCACACCAGAGGAAAATGCCACCTTCGTCTTTCTCTTTGAAAATTATAAGCTTACAGGAAAACCTAGGTTACTGGAAAGTCTTCTGTCTTCACTAGCCATCTTGGTGTTTCCTTGATTTAGAATGTGTTTATTCATATTGGAATGGTTCTAGTCACAAATTGTAAATGTTTGGACACATCAGAAGACATTTATATAGATTAAAATAATTAGTCTAAAAGTTTACAAACATCAAAACATCAATCTCTTAGGTGTCATACATTTAAAAATGTAATTCTTAAAGTACACTTTTGAAATACAAATATTTGACTTAAACTTTTATGAATAATAATGCATGTACACATACTCTGTTGTTTTAAGCCAGAGGATTTTGGGTGAACAGTTTTATCAACATTGGGAAAATATCTAAATATGTAAAAACAGATGAACTTTAAAAGGGCATTAAAAGAGAGTTTATGTGAAGACTTTCAGGATATACAAGCATAAAATATTAGTATTCATAAATAGTTCCTTCGGTGCCTTCCAAAGTGGTGATCAGTGGATATATGTAAATATGTAGGCTTTTATATTTGTATAAAAATAATATTTTAGATAATGTTGATAATGGTTTTAAACTGATTATTTTGTATGGCTTACACATATCTATAATTGCTCAACATTTAAATATAACATATTTAAACTAAATGTGAGATAACAATTTGGCATTTCATTTTGATTTGTCAAACAGAAATAAAATTATATTTTATCACTTATAACTGCTACATTTTGCTTGATGACATTCTATGGGCAAAAGCTGAGGGCCTCATGTCAAATTACTTCAATTTCTTTGATAAAAAGTACTATAACATTATAATTTCTATCTTTTTCTTAAATATCTGCTAGAAAAAAATGGACTCCATATTCATTCTTGACTTTAAAATGTACGCTCTAACATTTGCACAAGAAAAGTGACCCATGATGTTTACAAGGGATTCTCTTTGTTTTAGGATGAATGATTTTAGAAAAAGCCCACTTAAAAAAGGAATCAATGTTCAAAAGAATGAATATTTCAAATTAAATAGTAAAAATAATTTATTGCAACTATCTTGAAAAAAATAAACCTAATTTTCAAAACTATATTTCAGTTTGTTTACTTTTATTTACTATTAGAACTATGCATATTTTGCATAGTTCAGTTTAAATTTAATATTATTCACTATTTGAATGATACATATTTTTTTCAAAATGATAAAGAATAACAGTTTGGGGGTGGGGCATATATATTCATGTTACAGCAAAATTGTTTCATTGTACCACATTATATCTTTCCCTTTAGCCTTGCATTTTGCAGCAGGATCATAGAGAGTCATTTTTTCCAAAAAATATTTGATGAGTTCATTAATTTTCCTAAGGGCTTCTCATTAACCTTTTATTTAAATAATTATCATTGCTCATTCAAGTTGAGATTTTCTTGGTACGTGGTATGACCAGTGATTTTTTACTATATCCTGGCCAATTGAAATATTACATTATGAAACCCTGGATCATATTTAAATCTTCTGTTACAGTAAGCCTCTTCTGACACTGAGCCAACGGGAATAGTGGGATACTGCGTCTTGACTACCAGGTGAACGTAAAGGTCCATCCACTGCGTGTACCCTGACAAGGTGGGGAAGACGGTGCAGTGAAAGAATGCTGCTTCATTGCTGCAGGGCAGAGGTGGGTTTTTAGAACCCTCCCAGTCCCCCACCCCAGGCCTCTGCCGATGACAACCTCATTGAGAGGGAGAGAGTTATCTCCTTACCATTCCCCACAAGTCCCCTTCTGATTGTGTTGGTGAAATTAGATTTAACATTTAGCCTTCTCTGCCCTCAGCAAGGAGAGGGAGGGCTGGGGATAAAAGTCCAGGATTCCTGCGCTGCTGGTCTCCACGGACAACACTTGGTCTTTTAAAATTTTACCCTGGTGTGTTTGTAGAAGTGTAGGGATGGGGCTCCTTGCTATAGCAGGCTGTTCTTGGGGCTTGTTTTGTCCACTGCCATTTCCAATTTGCAGGTTTCTCTAGCACCAGGTTTGGAACACATGAGGCAAAAATAAATCCCAGGGAACTCGCCACCATGTAGTTCCTGAGGCTCCAGGACCCTGTTAAATCTACCTCCTTCCCTCCCATTTTTCAGAAACTGCTTATGTGGTTTTTGTATGTAATGTCCAGGGTTTTTAGCTGTACTTAGTGGAAAAGTAGAGAAGGGGAACAATAAATCTTGGTCCAGAACCAGATGTCTGTCAAATCAGATTTTGACGTTCCCATCATCGTGAGCACACTATTCTATCTTCTCTTGTTAACTGGCTTAATTCTGTTAGATTTTGGTTATTCTGTGACCTTTTTATGAACTAAATTTTTTTTTTTGCATACTTTTTGTTGACTTCATGGAAATCTGCAACTTCCCAAGCTTTACAATCTAATTACAGATTGGCACCATATTACTTTCTGCTCTCAGTAAGAAATTACTTACTTACACATTGATATGGTAGTTAATATGAGAAGAGATACTAGGAGAAAGTGGGCAGGGATAGGTGAGGATTAATTTTATAAGTGGTCATTCGTGACTATTTTCATGTTATTACAATTTTATTTCTCTGTATAAAGTTTCTTCTCTTAAATTCAGGGTACTTGCATTATAAACATTTAGACAATGAGAGTTTTCTGTATTGCATTCTCACTTTACTACAGTTAACTTTTATCTTCTTGCCCTTGTAGTAGAAAAATCTGTTCCAATGCTGACATTTTCAGTGCTATTTGTATATCCTGGTATTACCATGACATGATAATTCTGACTTAACTACATATGTGCTTTTCCTAGTTAAAGGTTATTTCAAAGTTGGTAAAAACTTATAAAATAAAGCCATAATCACAATGCACATACATATATCTCCTTAAAATTGCATCCCAAGTAGAATTAGTGGGTGAAAGGATGACTCTTGAATTCTGTTGCGAAATTTCTCTCTAAAAAAGGCATGGAGAGGATCTGGATTATACAATGTGGTTACGATCAAGAAAAGACAATTTTATGTCCAAGATATTTATCAAGAGAATTATTTTCAGACTTGTGTTCCCCTCTTTTGATCACTGAACAGTTTTTAGATGTTAACATTCTTTCCTAACCTTAAATTACACTAAAATTGCTTTATGTAAATATTATAGATTACATGTAATCATTTATCTATAAAAATATTGATTCTGGCCTCGATAATGTACTCTGGGGCCACACTGGGTGAGTTACTGGCAACAGCCATGGAGCTCGTCCCTGAAATAAAATGCATTGGCACATCATCCATATGCACTTTAATCAGTGCTATCGGGAGACTGGAGGCAGATAGAAGATAAATAATAAATACGTATTCCATGAATACTGATATATTGTGCCTCCTCGTTATCTTTCTGCAAGATAGTAAAGAAGAAATGAAGGGTTCATGGCTTTCCACTAGAAATCTTAGCTTGGAGAATCACACGTTGAGTAGTTTCTCTCTTCCATTCAAAGCTGCCACGGAGCTTACTAAAGACTTAATTGTGCAAGATGAATTAGGGCAAAATCAGTCTTCCATCGATGAGCAAAGTAAGTGCAAAATGGTAAGTTGAGCTGGTATTAAAGATGCTTCCATACTAACTTACATTCTGAGAAGTGTGTATAGAGTGCGGGGTTTCTTGCTGTAAGATAAAATACATGGAAAACAATGGTTGGAAATCGATCCGTATAGAGGAATGTTTGGGAAAACCGGGTGTGGTATGAGCAAACTGAAGTAGGTATGTGTGATAGCTTCTCAATGGAGTAAATCCCCAGTCCTTCGGAGCGTTCACCCCAAACTAGATGAACAGCTGGTGAACAGGCTGTGAAGGCATGAGGCTTGGACCACTAGGTGACCTCCGTGGCTCCCTGTTCTTTTTTCTTTTTTTGAGACAGAGTTTCACTCTTGTTTCCCAGGCTTAGGCTGGAGTGCAATGGTGTGAACTCAGCTCACCGCAACCTCCGCCTCCCAGGTTCAAGTGATTCTCCTGCCTCAGCCTCCCGAGTAGCTGGGATTACAGGCATGCACCTCCACCCCCGGCTAATTTTGTATTTTTAGTAGAAACGGGGTTTCTCCACGTTGGTCAAGCTGGTCTGGAAGTCTTGACCTCAGGTGATCCATCTGCCTCAGCTTCCCAAAGTGCTGGGATTATGGGAGTGAGCCACTGTGCCCGGCCTGTTCTCTTCCTATGTAATATTTATCACTGTATGGATTGTACTTTGTTTATGTGATTCTTTGATTAATGCCTTTTTCCCCGATTAGACTGTAAATGTCATGGACTATATTTTTATAATGCACACTGTTATATCCCTGATGCCTCGCACAGCACTAGGAACAATAAATATTTGTTGAATGATTTAATAACTGGATAGACCCATTTTTTTTTTCTTTCTCCTGCGTATATGACTCGCTAGCTTCATATGTTAAGCCAGCATGCCTGGAAAAAGCTTGGTCCAGAACCTGTCCCAGGTGTTAACACTTTCAACGAGGTTCCTATTCTTTGAGTTAGTGGAGGTTAGAAAGATACCAAACTAGGAACTATGGGGAAATGGTGGCATTGGCAAGGAATGATCCTGTTGGAAGGTGAAGATGAAAAGGTAATTTTTAAAAAAAAATCAATATTGATTTTATAGGAAAATCTTCCTTTCTATATATACCAATGTAAACATACTCATTTACCTTTTCCTGGCAAATTCAGCACAGAACTTCCAATTTTCTTTATAATGTTACTCCTTTGTGGCTCCGGGGCTATAAGCTTGAAGTGGAAACTCTTAAAGTACACTTTTTCTTTTCTAACATTTGTGGTTACTTTTTAAATGTATGCAAATCTTACCTGATTCATGAAGATCTCAAGTTTGTTTTCTCATAAAAATAAGATTTCAATTTCTTTTCTCAGGTAAATTTAACTAAAGAAGGGGCACTGTGTGTATTCCATGTGGTCCCATGGCCTCGGCCCACTGTTACCTCTGGAACCCAGGCCAAAAAACACATGCAATGCTCTTCACAGAGACTGCCGTCCTCACACAGCTGTTTCTTCTTTCCCGAGGAGATCTTTGAAAGTAGTTCTAGATAATGAGATGTGGAAAGCTATCTGAAAAGTTGTCTTACTACACACCCACTCCATTTTAAATGGGATTATATACCTACAAGTCCTCACATGTGGAATAAAAATATGTGTGTTTTAGTTTGGATTTTCATTTATTGTGGGAAAATGAATCAACATATCTTATGACTCTGTCCAGAAGGAACTTGATCTCTAAGGACAAGATGGAGGAATATTACTCTAAAATGACTTTTTTTTCAATGACTTAAGGATGAGAAAAGCAACAACGGAAAGATCTTTCCATATTATATACACACACACACACACACTCAGTAACTTCATTCTCATAGGCTACTGAGACTGAAATATACATTTTATACATTTTAATGTATAATTATGAGACTAATTACCAAGGATGCAAACTGGAACTGAATACGCTGGGCAGAGAATTTCAGACAGCATGATAAACCGCACCCAGGGAATAAACAGCAGCACTTAGCACTGTACTGATGGCAGAGAGGACTTCCCTCTTCACTGCACAGGTAGTGGGTTATCACCCCATGCTGACAGGAATCTGCACTTGGGTTTACTCTCCAATGAATAAGTTTCATTCTGAAGAGACAATTATGTGTAGAATTGGGCTTGATTCCATTTACACAACCAAATTAGGCTGGGAAAGCTCAGTGTGCAGTGAAGACAAGAAAAAAACTCGGAATAAAAAGACATATGTCTATTACAAATTAAAGTACCACAAGGGTAATGTGAACTAAACAGTGGTTTGGTGCTTTGTAAAATAAAAGGTAAAAAATGATATTGAGTATGTAGGCTACCACAGCGTGTCAAGTTATATCAAGAGTTTAGAGACATGAATGATATGGAATGGCCTTTATGTAACAGATATACTTAGAGTGGGTAAACTCCTGGCTTTGGTATTATTTATGAGGTTTTCTCCACTCTTAGCAGAGAAGTGCATTTCTTCACTGCATTTACTTTTCATTGTCATAAATTGGTTAAAGACAAAAGAAATCAGCATTATACATCAGTAAGTAGAGTGGACCACTTGATTCTATCTATTTCTCATTGAAACCTTAAAATATCTCTTAAAGAGCCAAATAGTAAAGCGCACAAATAAATAAACTGCACAAAAATGTTCCCAGGTTTGCTTTGGCTGGAGACTGCTGACACTGTAGAAGCAGCACAGGCTGGGGGTCTGCAGGTACAGAGGTGAACCCTGGATCTGCTGTGTGCCCAGGTGTGACCTTGGACATGGTGTTTAACCTCTGCTTGTAAAGAGGTGATGTCAACACCTAAAATGCTGAGCGATGATGGTATTTAAGTGGCATAAAGCCTAAAGGTAGCTGGCCCATTTTCTGACACCTAATAACACACATGTTTGTAGAACATGATAACGTGTTCAGTAAAAACCTATTCTCTTTGCTTCCTGTCAGATCATGAGTTCACCCCTATAGGTCTTCGTGTACACACATTCACTTTCCATAAGTGAAGCCTACTTGTGACTTTAAATTGTGTTAGCAAAGAGAGATTCTTTGATACCATTTAAAAACCAAAGGAGTAGCTCTTCGTCTCTAGGTTACTGATTTCAGTGACACATTACATATACATACCTAACATAACTTCATTTCTGCCAGTGATGGGCCATGTATACAACAGTGGTCTTGTAGGATTATAATACTGTATTTTTAGTGTGTCTTTTCTATGTTCAAATACAAAAAATACTTGCCATTATGTTACTTTGCCTATGGTATTCAGTTCAGTAACACGCTGTGCAGGTCTGTAGTGTAAGAGCAGTATGCTAAACCAAAGCCTAGGTGTGTAATAGGCTAGACCATCTAGGTTTGTGTAAGTCACTCTGATGTTCTCAGAGCAAACATCACCTAAGGACACATTGCTCAGAACGTATCCCTCTCTTTAAGCAACGCATGACAGCATTTATTAAAAATGACTAATTTGGCACATATTATCATATGAGGCACACAATCACCCTGAGAAGATTTTAAGAGATTAATGCCCAGATTTCACAAATGAGAAAATTGGGGTTCGTGGAGTTAAGAGAATTGCCATAAATGAGACTGTTGTCAGTGGAAAGCTAGGACAGGCACCCAGGTATTTTAGCTGCCACTTATATTTATCGGTGGGTTAAGGCTATAAGACATGAACCTTAATTTGATCCCTGCATAGGGATCAGATCCAGGTATTGCGACCATCAAGATGCTTGACCTTGGATAAATTCCTTAAATCCTCTGGTCCCCAGTTTCATCATCTACATAAGGATTACAATAATATTGTCATCTTCATAAAGATGCAAAACTTTAAAAAATATAAAATGAAAGTTGCAAAATAAAAGGTGCACAAGTAAGCACTTGGTGTATATTAGCTATTATACATTCAGAGTTTTTTCACCTACATGGAGCTACCTAGACAATAGTGTCAGCATACCTAAAAATCACTGAAATAAAATCTGAGCATTCTGTCCTATAATCGATATTTACTTTCTTTCTTTTGTTTGTTTTTCAAAGGTATCCCACTGTCCTGAATACTCTTGTCCAAGATCTGTTTCTGTACACCACGGTGAATTTCATGTATTTGTCAGACGGGAAAAGTGTCTGCTTTGTTTTGTAAGACTACATTTTAACTTTGTAAAGCATCTCACAAATTTTAATCAGCTTCTCTGTCACTCTCACCCTAGGAACCAACTTCACCCTTGCGGAACTGGGCATCTGTGAGCCCTCCCCACACCGAAGCGGCTACTGCTCTGACATGGGGATCCTTCACCAGGGCTACTCCCTTAGCACAGGGTCTGATGCCGACTCCGACACCGAGGGAGGGATGTCTCCAGAACACGCCATCAGACTGTGGGGGAGAGGAATAAAATCCAGGCGCAGTTCCGGCCTGTCCAGTCGTGAAAACTCGGCCCTTACCCTGACTGACTCTGACAACGAAAATAAATCAGATGATGAGAACGGTAGGCCCACTTCTTAAATACCTTTTTATGTTCTGTGCACTGCACCACGTGGGGCTTCGAATGTTTTTGTTTTTTAATAAAGTGGCGTCATAAAACCATTCATTTTCTTTGAAGTTGACCTTGTTTCCACAGTGTGAGCTGGGGGGAAATAAACCAGCAACCCTCCAGCACACAAGAAATGAGAAGAGAATTTTAAAATCACATTTTGATGATAACACAGCATTCAGGTGTAGTCAGTTGGTCTTATTAGCAAGTAAATTACATTGCAAAAGAGGCAGCTTGATAAACTATGACCTATACCTAGAAAATGTCCTCTCTCCACAAGTTTCTAGGTCTTTGTATTGATTTCCCCTTCCCAGTAAATGGAAACCTGGGTTATTTTTTTTCATGAAGATCTCTTAAGAATCTCACCTTATCTTAGACTTTCATTTCCAGGCGGCAATGCCTCATATCCGTATTGAAGATCAAACTTGGAACAGATGCTCTGGAGCTTAATAATGACAAATAGGAAGAGACTTGTCTTCAAAAAAAAAAAAGAATTCTTTATATGTTTACTTTTCCCCTTGGCACCTATGTAGGTTAATAGTTTCCTGCATCTTCTGTCACAAATCACTATTGCCTATCCATCAGCTTTCTAGGTGGGGTTTAATGAAACTTTGAAAATTAAATCCTTCCAATCATTAAGCAGTAAATATAGAGAAGCCTAAGCAAGTCATTGAAGAGATAAGGTGCTTATTTGTGGGTTTCTGAGCAATTCCGAAGTGTGTTTAGTCAAAAACATTTTTTAAAAAGATAAATTGCATTAGGTTACAGCCGATTTAAGAAGAAAACATCAAATGCTATGTGGTGTGTTATGAATAGATTGCATGTTTGCTAAAAGAATTACCATTACCATTAAAATGTTTACAAATAGATCAGTTAAGAATGTTTATATAAAATATTATAAACTTCTGCCAGAGCAGCTTTAAATATTTCCTTTCATTTAAAAAAGAAAAAGGAAATTTGCAGGCGGACAGCTTGTTGTGAATGCAAAAGCATAGCTAAATATCATTTAATCTCAAAACTGTGTTGAAAATACATCATTTCCTGGGTAAGTCTCACATACTCAAAAAGATGTCACTTTTTTGCATTGAAATTTATGTTTAATTTTGAAATAATTTATTCTACAGTGGGGACAAGGGGATGTGTCTTACTTATGCCTCCGTTCATGTAGCTAATCAAGGTGTACTCTCAAGGAAAAATCTGCACTTGACTCCTTTTGAATTTTAACAAAATTCTGACACTTGGCACATTTGACACTCTGAGGTGCTTATTTGATAGGAAATTACTTTTAGAAGTTTCCATAAAAGCATATGTTGAATCCATTTACTGATGTCCTTTTTCAACTTCATTGTGTGTGTCAGATACTATTTAAATGAAGGCAATTTGATGGCCTAATAAATAAAATCACTTGTTATCCAAGAATTTATGGCACATTTTAAACAAGGAATTTTAGCAAGTCCCTCATAGTTGGTATTCTTACACCTATGGAGGGAACCATCTATGCAGAGTTGTTTATACATATTTATAGACCTGCACCTTCTCCCATTTAAGTTGTATGCATCTTAAAAACTCATCTAATAAGGGGGTGTTTCCAGTGAAGCCAAGGGCACAAAATATGCTTGCCATGAATTTACCTAGAAGAGTTATGGATGAAAAAAATCTGAAATTAATCATGTATTTGGTAGACCAATAGTAGTTTCATTTTTTTCAGTATTATTCAAAACATCATATTTGAATAATTTTTACTTTCTGTGAGTCTATATAAATCCCTGCATACTGATAAGAAATAAACTCTTAGATACAGTGTCCTGATTATTTCCTGTAGTGCTAGTTGCAATGCAGTCAGAATTACATAAAGAAAATATACTTAGAAGTACTAAGCAACTCTGTATGTGAGTGTGGCTGGCAAGGCACAAAGGAGGTATTGAAGTCAGAGTTCAAATTAGATGAGAGATGGTTATTTTAAAACATACAGGTAGACTGTCTTTCTTTTTACTTTTAAAACATTTTTTCAATATTTTACATATTGAAAAGAGGTACATAATGTGTCTTCTGTTCTCATTCTTGGCCAGAAATAAAAATAAGAAATTTTACACATCACATCATAAACTCTTTAAGCAAATAAAAATTGAAGTGTGAGCAACTCTGCAGGCAGAGGTGTTAACTTCAGTAAACTTCTTGCTCTTTCTCTCTGACGAATTCTGTTTAGCTCACAAAGAAATCAATGCTTTTTCACATCACTGATTTTATGAAGTTTGGGAATGTATTATCATATAGATTGACAGTTGCCCCACTGGTTCCACACCACGGCATGGACACTTACAAAGCCATCATTAATTTCTCACACTTGTACCCAGCGGTGGCTTCCTCCATAATAAACACTGTGTCCTTCAGAACCAAATCAATAACCTTTTAGGTATGCCTTTCTTGAAGAGGAAGTAACAGGAATCTATACTTTGAGATAGAAGCTCTCCAATTTAATTTTAGGTTTTAAAGACACATGGTCATAAAATGAATCTTTTCTGTGGGATTCCATATGTTTTAATTTCATTTCATGGTGGGATTTTAGGATACATGGATTTTTCACTGCGCTTATTTAAAAATCTCCCTTAAAAAATTCCAATTGTGATTTTGCTAAGCATAGTTAGTGAGTGAATACAGCTCTCAGAAACCAACTTCCTTTTTGGTGATAAGAAGTGTGTGTTCAGTCTGCACAGTCATATAGTAAAATCTCTAACTTTGCCAACAGTTCTCCCTAGATCAATGTTGATTGTGCTTCCTATGTGCTGCTGTGACAAAAATGACCCATTGGATAACTTGACAGTCCCATCAAACAGGTGAACCTGTCTTTCTTTCTTTTTCTTTTTTTTTGGTAGTATAGATACCAGAGTGCTGCATACTACACTCACTAATTTAGCCACTACATTAGCATTGTGCTGGCTTGGCTCGGGTTACTTCAAATAGATAAAACTCTCAGATTCATGTTATCTTTTCAGGTTCTTTAATCCTATCTTGAAGTCAATGATGATTTGGCTAGAAATGGCAATGAGAGTTGAGAACAACTTGGTCAAGTTTTTGCTGCTGTGAAATTTGACGACATCCAGAGAAAGGGCTTTCCTAGTAATCTTAAATTAGAATCCATACTTTTGTTCAGTAATAAATGACCCCCTTAAAATATGTCCTCTCTAAGACCATTTGTATTATCTGAGTTATGGAGAAAATGGCACAGTCACTAATACACAAGAATAACTAATTGCCTCCTTAAAGATGCAAAGTAGCACAAACTGTAAAAATCTGGTCTGTGTTCTCTTGACTCCCTCAGGTAATTTCTTCACCTTGGGACTTAAAAATATCCTTCAGTTTTTTTTTTTCTTCCAGCAAAATTCTAGTTTCAGTTATTTCACTGGAAATCCAGAAAGGGAAAAACAAAACAAAACAAGAACAATAAACAAAGAAAATAAAGTTGGTATGAAATAGGAAGCCAGAAATGGCAGTAAATGAAATCCAGCGTTGGTTAAACCTTTAAGAAAATTATTCTTCCCCACCCCTCTCCATGTCCACCCAAAGTAAATAAGCACAATGTTCATTTTCATCTGTTGTAATTGGGAAATTTACAATTCTCATAATGTACTTTGAGGTTGAAATATAAATGTTGGGTTAATTCCATTGCATTTCACAAAATGCATTTATAAAACAAGCTGACTGTGGGCACGTAATGGATTTATGTAAAGTGTATTTGTGGAACACAGATTCTATTAGATTGAGTCCTTTTCGCAAAAGGTCTGTAGCATATCCGTCTCCTCGGCAGAGTTTCAACACACCCAGGTACTCACTGCTTGTTATCTGAGACATGAGGAATGAAGCCTGAGGGAAGGAAGGATTTTCCTTAGCACCAGCGACAATGTCCTTAGATTGTCACTGCCAACCAAGTTGCATTCATTTGTCATTCAAGGTGAGTTACTTAAATTTTTCTCTTTTCTCTCCAGAAAGCGGCTTCTCAATAAATCTAGCATTGGAGCATTTCTTAAGTAAACACAAAGTAAACATGCAAGTGGGATTCTATTTCTACTCCCACTCTATTACTCTTACATGCTCAAATTAATTCTGTGTTTTATAACCCACTCTACTCCTTTCTTCTCCCAAATCCCTCGTGTAAAATCACAGCGAATGCCTGTAACAGACGTAAAAACTTACTATGAGCTCCAGACCTAGCCAAAGGCCCGTAATTTTGCTCTTAAGGAAGTGAAAAGGCAATGGCAAGAATAGTAAAAGAGGTAGCTACAAAAGGTATACATTCATATTTGACTGTGCTTAATGTTGATATGGGATGATTTCTTTTCCAGCCACATTTTATGAAGCCAATTTCCATGGAACTTAAAGCAAATTGTTGCCTCAATTTCTTAAAAACAAAACAAAATTTAAAAACATACCAAAAAAAAAAAAACAAACAACAAAAACCAGAAAAAACTTTTAAGCCCTTTGGATGGCAATGATTTCAATTTGTGTTTTTAAGCTTTATTTTATATACATGTACATTTAAAAGAATACCATTATAAAGAAGAATATGAAATGAATTATCATGGATTTTAAAAAAATGAAAGACATAAACACAAAATATCATAGGTTCTGTCTTTTCCATTCCTAAATGAAAGAATGATCTCCTTTACATTTTTCTAATTCAATTCCCTCAAAGTCCAGGTATCAGAGGCTATAGAGAAAACTTATTTTTAAAAAGCTTATTAATGGGAGTCTTAATATATGATCACTATGATGCTAAAACACAGCTGATAATAACATATAACCAGAGGCAAAATGTAAGAATATCACATTGTCACATGGCATGATACGAAAGCTAGAAGTGAAAGGATTGATATTCTGCAAATGGACTTGTATGAAACTTTAGAGGTTTACTTTTTTGGCAAATTAAGCAATTCTTACATTACTGTAAAGTAGAACAGAGTACTTTGAGGAGTGTAGGAGTCTGTGCTTTATTTCAGTATTGCACTTTCCAGATTATAAACTTTAGTGGCATGGTCTTTAGTTATTTATATATTTTTTCCTTTCCTTTGGTGGTTTCTTTCATGTTTGCTAATGCTCCCAGGGGCTATCAAGGAATAGCTCCATTCAATAAATACAATAAATAAAATGAAGCACTAAGCCTTCCTTTTGGCAAGGGCAGCCTGATTATTACATGTGTAATCTCCAGGCCTTCGGGGAGACATTGGACTTGGTGGATAATCATTTGGTTTTAAGCTGCTGAGTTCCTGATATCAGTACTTTAACTTCAGTTGAGTTGCTCTTTTTACTGTGAAGGCAGTAAAATGGTAAGAAGCAAAATGTTTTTGTCCGTTCGCAACTGGAAGCCTCTTCAGTCAGAAAACTCTTTCTTTGCTTATTGTTTGGTCATTTTCTTAAGTTTAGTTGTTGTTTGTCAATGATCAAATTAAATTTATCTAATAGGTGGGAGAGATGTGCCATGCCTTGAGAATTAAAGTCATAAATAAGATGAGTTAAAACTAAGGAAGTTGATAGTATAAATTTTCTACAACTGAATCAGAAGAAGCCTGCACAAAAAATAATATCAAAGTAAAACGAGTTAGAAAAGAATGTATGAGAAGTAATGAGGCACTTCAATTAACCCTTCTGAAACTGAGACATAGCAGGTAGAAGAAAATTTCAGGTATTAATAATAGATTTGTAAATAGGATAGAAATTCCAGATATGTGGGCATTATGTATATAGACTTATTCATGAAACTAAGAATGTTACTTGTGATTTAATTTTGAGTATTATTTAAGTGCTAGCTGTAAGAACTTTCTAGAAAATTGTTCTTTCCTGCTTTCCATCAACTCAGTTTGAGGAATGTTAAAGGAGTTTAAGCTGTGGCTAAGTGGTTTATGGGATAGTTAACAACAGAAGTTACGAACTGCATGTTAGTCTACAGGCTGAATCCAGTTTGAATTGTTTAATTTGATTAGTGCAGTATCAAACATTTTTAGATTAACAACCAACGTTTTGAAAGTGAGAGATTTTATATTAGAAATTTTTATTTTTGGCCATTCTCAAAACATAAGAAGATTCAGTCACACTGGTTGAGGTTTCGATCGGGACAGATAGGATTAGAAGCAGTAGCAGTTCTGCATAGATTCCATGTCTTTGAGGTCACCTGATCCTCCTCCAGGCTACTCTGTTGTTTAAGGTCTGACTTAGCCTTTGTTGATCCTTGAGTTATCAAGACCCTTGACCTACATACAATCTTTATGGAAATCAGATATAAAAATTGTAGAAAGCTAGAACGCAGCAGTTTTATGGGTTCATGTATTCAGAGTTAGAATGTTACTTCTTTTGGTAAGTTTGCTCCATCTGCAAAGTGGGTTTAATTTTGCTCTAAATTTCTAAAATGGTTTTAAGGCATTTAGATTTAAATGCTTCCGATAAAATTAAATCAATTAAAATCAATTTAATTTAGAAAGTAATAAAATAATTGTATACGTGGGGGGTGAGTTTAAGTGGGTAATATGTCATCTCCATCTTCCGAAGTAGTAGATGCCCTGAAGTACTGAAAAATTAAGGTCAGAGTATTTGATTTAACACATATTCTTAAAGCTATTTTAATGTAAAAGTGTTAGGTGGACTATTTGGAAATAGATGGAGGGAAAACCTACTTTAAAAACTTTAGCTACTTCAGCTGATTGAGGAAAACCCCAGGGCTTTTCAGGAGGAAGCCATTTAAAGAGGAGGAAAATGACTTTGTGCTAATTATGTTCAGTTTTGATCCAGCAAATGGTTTATGGAGTCTGTAACAATGAAGTTGGAGACAATAAAGTGAAGGCTAGAAGAGAGACATGCAGTGATAGACGAAGACCTTCAGTATGCCAAGAGAGAAAGACATGGAGCAATGTGAGCTCATGCTGAGCTGGGAACCAGTGAGTCAGAAACGGTGTTCCAGAAACCAAGAAATGTTCTTCAACCCGTGTAGAAGCAGGCTAGCCGAGGAACATTGAGGAGTGACTTGCACTCTCCATCCTCATTTCTTATTTGTGAAGAAGAAAAGTTAACTGAAATATGAGCATGTTTCCTAAGGAGGACTGAAATATTTGAGTAGGCATTCTTTGAAAAAGAGTAGGTTAAGAGATAACTTATGCAGAGTTATACTATTCTGAGGGGAACAAAAAGGATAAGCACCACGGCAGTCTTTCCATCCGTGTTAATCATGAGGAAAGGGGCATGAACTCACTTACAGCCAGAAAGTTAGGCACTGGAGGAGTTTTGGGAAGTATTTTTTGTAGTATTTTATGTAAGAAATATACTATGACACATTCAATAATCAAAAAGGATCTTTGAAAGGAATTTTTTAAAATTTTTAGTTTAGGGAAATATTTTTTCATAGTATTTTATGCAAGAAATACACTGACACATTCGATAATCAAAAAGGATCTTTGAAACAAATTTTTAAAGAAGAAAATTGGTGTTTGAAAGGTACCACACTATGCTTAGATATGCACATTTTAATATGCACACAAATATAAAGTTAAACTATGTGTTGTTTTATTCAATATTGGTGAAAAATAGGAAAGTACTCTCAGATGAGGAGAGACGTTAATTTGGGGGGGTGCTTATTTCTGAAAAGATTTCAAGTAATTGCTAATTGCTCTGCATTGGACAAAGCCATTGTGTGTGTGTCTCTTTGTATTTGTGTGTCTGTGTTGTGTGTGCATGGTGGGGAAGGTGCTTTGTTGGGAAGAGGGATGTTATTGAGAGGGATAGAAATCAATAAATATAAATTGATCAAATTCCAGGGGTATGAAGACCATATATGAAAACGCCAAAATGAGCACTGTAGACATTTTGTAGTGTATAGTTTCAGGGGAGAGAGAGAAGAGAAACCTGTGTTGACCTTCTTGCATCTTGAACTCTGTGAGTCATCTTACATCCAGGAGCATGCCCTTTAAAGCCTGAGATCCCTTAAACCAGTGATGCTGTCTCATCCATGTAAGTCAGAATCCACAGAAAAACACCCATGTTTTCTCAAGTCCCACATAAGAACTCTTGCCTCTGAGGAGCTCCGAACCAATTTGAAACTGTCAGAGAAATATTTGACTTGGTGGGAAATCCACTTTATTTGCAATATGTCTCTCTTCCCTTCCCAACTCTCACCTTTCCCCTAACACCCTCCCCAACCTGCATCCAGCAGGGCCTAATCACCTACTCCATGAGCTAATTTCTTTATTACTTCATTCTATCCTTTTGTCAAAACTAGTGGGATCATGTCTCCAAGATGTGGTTTGAGCATCACGATAAACTGGTACAGGATAAAAAATAATCAAAACTTCCATATAAATTTACCTTCATTTTCACTTGTTCTTTAAAATTTTAACTTTTGAATACGTTTTACGATGCAAGTAATTTATTGGTGTATGTATATGCACACATACACATGCACACACACAGCGTACATGACAGGTTACATAAATACAGAAATGTGTACATTGGAGATGTGTCCAAAAGACTTACGTTTATTATTTTAGACCTTTGATTTCCCAGAAAATTAAGCCTGAGCAACCACTCACTCCTCAAAATATTTGGATAATTCATTATTTTGTGGCAACCTGTTTGGTTGTCTTTGTATTGGTAATGACCATATGTGCTAGTCATACCTAACTATGTTATGGCAAAATTCCTATTTTTCTCTTTCAATTCTCTCTGCTGACTTTCACTTCCTAGATGAATAGACAAAAATATTGACTTTGTTGTTTCTTGAAGAAACCAAGCACTCCCATGCATTTACAGAGATATTCCTGTATACCCTCAATAGGGAGAGAAGAAAATAAACATTATTTATATTAGCATACTGGTACACTAAGGGAAGCTTTGAGAAGGTGTGGTTTTAATTAGGTTGTAAATAGGAGTCAGGACTTTTATGTATGGAAATTAGATGATGAATATTCTAAATGAAGAAAAGTGAGAGTGTATGGTGGTTGGAGAATGGGAGGTGAGGTGAAGATGATGATGATTTTTCAGGGACACTTTCTTGTCTAGAAAAAATTCCAACTCTAGTCAGGCTAATTGGAATATAGTGATTTTATTGAATAGCAGTAGAAATACATGAATAGATGTGTAGTAATCAGATGACCAAGAGCTGCGAGCTTCATCTTAAGGAGTTAAGGTCTGATCAAGCAGACAATACAGAACTATTGAAAGTTTATGTGAGCAAAGACTGCAATATTTTAGGAAGCATCTGATTGAAACACACAGATACAGCACGCGCACACACACACACACACACACGTGTTTGGACAAAGTTACAAGTGATATCAGAAAAGAGAAGAGCAGTGCAGGTAGAAGGACTCCAGAAACCCTTATACCACAGAGTCTACCTGCTTCTTGGCATTTCAGTAGGAGAAATTAACCTCTGACTAGCATATGAATGCTGAATATTAGTAACTAAGATGATAAAATTTAAAAGGCATTTAATTTTATGCTGAATAGCAGGAAAATAGGAGGAAGTACATAACCCCACACTCTTGCAATGCAGGGAGTGTACCTTACAGTGCAATCTATCCTGCTTACATGTAGAATACAGTATTACAACAGCTAGACTCCAGTGTTTATAATATTTAATCAAATGATTAAATAATAAAGTAGCATCAAATATTGCTTTGTACAAGGAAAAAAGTCATAATATTATTTTTAAGGGCACAGTAAGTGTGTTGTAGGTGAACATTGGCTAGAACTATTCCAGGTTGATTAATAGCTTCTTGAAGATTATTTCTGCTTCTATATCCTTGTCGCTTCTTCATGAGTCATATTCTCATGCAATTTGTTTAATTGCTCCTGTAACTATAGTTATGTCTCCCTTCTCATCTCTAATCTTTTATATTTTTATCTCTCATGTTTTTTAATCAGGCTTGAAAGACATCTATTTTTTTTTCAAGCTTTCTATTTGTCTTTATATACTTTAATTTTTCTTTCTCATTACATTCATCTTTATCATATTTTTTCATTTCCTCATTTTAACTTTTGGATTATATTGTGGGATTTTCTTAGGTTTGTTTTTTAATTTTTTTTTATTTCTATAGGTTGTTGGAGAACAGGTGGTGTTTGTTTACATGTGTGACTTCTTTACTGGTGATTTGTGAGATTTTGGTGCACCCATCACCCAAGCAGTATATGCATCCTATTTGCAGTATTTCATCCCTCAGTGCCTTCCCACCTTTCCCCCTGAGTCCCCAAAGTCCATGTGTCTTTCTTATGCCTTTGCATCCTCATACCTTAACTCCCACTTATGAGTGAGAACATATGATGTTTGGTTTTCCATCCCTGAGTTACTTCACTTAGAATCATGCTGTGAATGCTATCAATTCATTCCTTTTTGTGACTGAGTAGTATTCCATTATATATATATATATATATATATATATATATATATCACAGTTTCTTTATCCACACGTTGATTGATGAGCATTTGGGATGGTTCCATGTCTTTGCAATTGTGAATTGTGCTGCTGTAAACATGCATGTGCAAGTATCTTTTTACATATAAAGACTTCTTTTCCTCTGAGTAGATACCCATTAGTGGAATTGCTGGATCAAATGGTAGTTCTACGTTTAGTTCTTTAAGGAATCTCCACACTGTTTTCCTTAGTGGTCGTACTAGTTTACATTCCAACCAGCGGAGGAGAAGTGTTCCCTGTTCACCGCATCCATGCCAACATCTATGATTTTTTGATTTTTTGATTATGGCCATTTTTGCAGCAGTACAGTGGAATCACATTGTGGTTTTGATTTGCATTTCCCTGATCATTAGTGATGTTGAGCATTTTTTCATATGTTTGTTGGCCGTTTGTATATCTTCTTTTGAAAATTGTCTCTTCTTGTCCTTAGCCTGCTTTTTGATGGGATGATTATTTTTTTCTCGTTGATTTGTTTGAGTTCATTGTAGATTCTGGATATTAGCCCTTTGTCAGATGTATAGATTGTGAAGATTTTCTCCCACTCTGTGGGTTGTCTCTTTACTCTGCTGACTGTTCCTTTTTGCATGCAGAAGCTCTTTAGTTTAATTGAGTCTCAGCTATTCATCTTTGTTTTTATTGCATTTCCTTTTGGGTTCCTGGTCATAAAATCCTTGCCTCAGCTAATGACTAGAAGGATTTTTCCAATGTTATCTTCTAGAATTTTTATAGTTTCAAGTCTTAGATTTAAGTCCTTAATCCATCATGAGATGATTTTTGTATAAGGTGAGAGATGAGGATCCAGTTTCATTCTCCTACATGTGGCTAGCCAATTATCTCAGCACCATTTGTTGAAAAGGGTGTCCTTTCTCCACTTTATGTTTTTGTTTGCATTGTTGAAGATCAGTTCCTGCAAGTATTTGGGTTTATTTCTGGGTTCTCTATTCTGTCCCATTTTTATATGCCTATTTTTATACTAGTACTGTGCTGTTTTGGACTATGGCCTTATACTGTAGTTTGAAATCAGGTAATATGATGCCTCCAGATTTGTTCTTTTTGTTTAGTCTTGCTTTGACTATGCTGCCTCTTTTTTGGTTCCATATGAATTTTAGAGTGTTTTTCTAATTCAGTGAAGAATGATGGTGATATTTTGAGGGAATTGCATTGAATTTGTGGATTGCTTTTGGCAGTATGGTCATTTTGTAATATTGATTATACCCATCCATGAGCATGGGATGTGTTTCCATTTGTTTGTGTCATCTATGATTTCTTTCAGCAGTGTGTTGTAGTTTTCCTTGTAGAGGTCTTTCACCTCCTTGGTTAGGTATATTCCTAAGTGTTTTTTTGTTTTGTTTTGTTTTGTGGGTATTCTAAAAGGGGTTGAATTCTTGATTTGATTCTCAGCTTTGTCATTGTTGATGTATGGAGGAACTACTGATTTGTGTACATTAATTTTGTATCTGGAAAGTTTGCTGAATTCTTTGATCAGTTCTAGGAGCTTTCTGGAGGAGTCTTCAGGGTTTTCTAGGTAAAAAATCATATCATCAGCAAACAGCAATGGTTTGACTTTCTCTTTACAGATTTGGATGCCCTTTATTTCTTTCTCTTGTCTGATTGCTCTGGCTAGGACTTCCAGTACTACGTTGAAGAGGAGTGGTGACAGTGGGCATCCTTGCTTTGTTCCAGTTCTCAGAGGGAATGCTTTCAAATTTTTCCCTTTCAGTATTATGTTGGCTGTGGGTTTGTCACAGGTGGCTTTTATTATTTTGAGGTATGTCCCTTGTGTGCCGATTTTGCTGAGAGTTTTAATCATAAAGTGAAGCTGGATTTTTTTCAGATGTTTTTTCTGCATCTGTTGAGATGATCATATGATGTTTGTTTTTAATTCTGTTTATGCTGTGAATCACATTTATTGACTTGCATATGTTAAACCATCTCTGAATCCCTGGTATGGTATGAAACCCACTGGATCATGGTGGATTATCTTTTTGATATGTTGTTGGATTTGGTTAGCTAGTATTTTGTTAAGGATTTTAGTATCTATGTTCATCAGGGATATTGATCTGTAGTTTTCATTTTGGTTATGTCCTTTCCTGGTTTTGATATTAGGGTGATACTGGCTTCATAAAATAATTTAGGGAGGGTTCCCTCTTTCTGTGTCTTGTGGATTAGTGTCAATAGGGTTGGTACCAATTCTTCTTTGAATGGTAGAATTCTGCTGTGAATCTGTCTGGTCCTGAACTTTTCTTTGTTGGTAATTTTTAATTACCATTTCAATCTCACTTCTTGTTATTGGTCTGTTCAGGGTATCTAATTCTTCCTGATTTAAGCTGGGAGGGTTGTACCTTTCCAGGAATTTATCCATCTCTCCTAGTTTTCTTAGTTTATGCACATAAAGGTGTTCATAGTAGCATTGACTGATCTTTTGTATTTCTGTGATGTCAGTTGTAATATCTCCCGTTTCATTTCTTATTGAGCTTATTTGGATTTTGTCTCTTCTTTCCTTAGTTAATCTTGCTAATGGTCTATCAATTTTATTCATCTTTGCAAAGAGCCAGCTTTTGTTTCATTTATCTTTTGTATTTTTTTCCTTCAATTTTATTTAATTCTTCTCTGATCTTGGTTATTTTCTTTCTTCTGCTGGGTTTGGGTTTGGTTTGTTCTTGTTTCTCTTGCTCCTTGAGGTGTGACCTTAGACTGTCTGTTTGTGTTCTTTCAGACTTTTTGATGTAGGGGTTTAAGGCTATGAACTTTCCTCTTAGAACCACCTTTGCTGTGTCCCAGAGATTTTGATAGGTTGTGTCATGTCATTCAGTTCGAATAATTTTTTACTTTACATCTCGATTTCATTTTTGACCCAGTGATCATTCAGGTACAGGTTATGCAATTTCCATGTATTTCCATGGTTTTGAGATTCCTTTTGGAGTTTATTTCTAGTTTTATTTCACTGTGGTCTGAGAGAGTGCTTGATACAATTGTGTTGTGCTTTTTCTAACTTTTTAAAGATGAGTACTACATTTTATTACTCTCATTCTCCCTTACTTTGTAAGAGTAAATATATTTATCAGGTCCTACAGAATTTGATAAAAAATATTGTTCTCTGTGATACTTTCTAAAGATTCTCAGCCCATTTGGACTCTCAAAATAAAACAGAATCCTAATGCTAGCAGTTTTTCACTTTAATACTAACCATTTCTGAAAAAGTTCAATCTTTATTGTTAAATCTTTACACTGTCCAAAGTAAGATATCTATATGTTTTATATGCATTATATTTAGATATACATGTGTATTAACTATATAACATAGAATTATACAAAGTAAATGTACATATATAGCACATATATAACATATATACATACATATAGGCATGAAAAAGAATAGAAATCACCTATAATTTGACACCAACACTAACTATGGTTAATATTTTGAGGCATATATCCTTTGGTCTGTGTATCTGTCTGAGAGAAAGAGAGAGGGAGATTAATAATTTTACAGAGTTGGCATGTTTTACAAGTCCTATGTAGCGTCAAATTTTTTGGGAAATGAACTAAAATCATTTCCCCGTGACATTAAATATTTTCTTCAATATTTAAGAGGAGCATAGTACTCCTTTAATGGAATCCATTTCCTCAATTTCCTTACATTGTACATTTAACTAATTTTTATTTTAGTTGCAGTAAAGAGCAATGTGATGAATAACATCCTTCTAGCTACATTCCTGTGGACATCCCTGACTGTTTTCTTAGGATGAATTCCTAGAAGAGTTAGAACATACACAGCTATGTGAAATTGCAATCCTTTTCAACCAGTGTTCTCAGAGGAACTCTTGCACCAGCACTGTGGGAGAATCAACAGGCACACGGGGTTCTTGAGCTCAGGAGTCACTGGGAATGATCACTAATATTTTACCAAATTATGGATCATAATATTTTTATTCTGGCTTCCCTCCACTTTAATCTGAGCAACTCTTCATGTATTCATTGTCTACATGTATTTTTTATTTCATGATTTGTATTTCTTCTCCATATGAAAAGATATTGGGACGACGCATCTCACTTTTTAGTTTGTATTAGCTTTTTACAATGTCTACAGTGATCCCAGATTAATGTCTACAGTGATCCCAGGTCCTATTGTACCTTGTTGTTTATACAAAGGCTTGAAAATGTTCACTTATTGGTGTGAAAATCACTTGGCTACATTTTCAAAAGCATGCGACTTATTTTCTGTGGGATAGAACACCAAATATATTACGGAGTTGCCTCAGGAATCAGGGCTAACTTGAAAGCAATTTAAAATTGTCGCACTGACCAAAGAAGAAATGCTAGCTTTAAGTAGAGTGGGGAAATTTTTTTCCATATTAAATATGTCAGCTATTGTTTGGAATGCAGGACTTTATATCAGATTGTTAATTTATAACAAACCAAGGATAGAATTGCATTCCACATGATGAAAGGAAACTCACATGTACTAGGACAATCTGCAAGGCACCTTGAGGAGATAGAATCGAGTAAATTATGCATTAAATATTCTTAAAACTTCCTCCATCTGTGGTGCCTTTGATTCAATGAGGTTAGTAATCATAAACACAGTGGTGGCCCTGCTATTGGTATTTTCACAAAATAGGTAGTTCTGCAGGCAAGATAAATATCTCAGTACATAAGAAAAGACTCTGAAAATAAGCATGTGGAAGCAATTACTATTATAATAAGTATATGGCTCTGCTAATATACAGTGTTGCTTAATAATTGATGTTATAGAATAAAAACAGTAGAAAACATTTCTATATTCTGGGGCATCCCCTTGTACATTTAGAATGGAAAAGACCCCAGTGAAATGCAGAACAATTAAGAGAGTACAGGTTGTCTTCCATTTCCGCTGATACACATTTATGACCATGAACAACAAGGCACATCGGGAAAGCAGGAAGTATACAAATCAACTTAATCTGTCCCACTGTGGTATTTCAGGCCCTCCACAATGTAGTTCAATTTTATGTTTTTAGCCCTTGCTCCCACTTCTCCTCTAAATATATTTTCAGCTCCAGCCCAACTGGGCTACTTATTTTTTTTCCAGAGCATACTCTTTCCCTCTGTGCCATTGTCCCCCCGTTCCCTTTGTCTACAGTGGTATCCCCAAATCCGTTACATCCCCACCTATCCGTTACATCCCTATCCATTATCAAAGAATTATCTAACGTGTCATGCCCTCTATGAAATCATTCTGGTTTCCTTAACTACAGGTGTACTCCCACTCCTTTGAAATTTTTTAGCATTTTATTTATCCATTTCATCAAAAATTTAGGGGAAATGGTGTAACCTTCACCAAAGTAGAGAAGTAAATGATTTGAGATGAATTTTGGAACTAGAGTATACAGAACTTGATGACAGTTTGAATGTAGTAATTGAGAAAAGAAAAGCAAGAGCTCTTGGCTGGGCACGGTAGTTCATGTGCGTAACCCCAGCATTTTGGGAGGCTGAAGCGAGCTGATCACTTGAGGTCCAGAGTTCAAGACCAGCCTGACCAACATGGTGAAACACCATCTCTGTTAAAAACACAAAATTACCTGGGTGTGGTGGCTTGTGCCTGTAATCACAGCTACTCGAGAGGATGAGGCAGGAGAATTGGCTGAACCCATGAGGCAGAGTTTGCAGTGAGCCAAGATGGTGCCACTGTACTCCAGCCTGGGCAACAGAGTAAGACTCCATCAAAAACAAAACAAAACAAAACAAAAACCAAAAAAAAATCTCAAGGATGGACTCCTAAGTATTAAGATGAGGAATACTTGGAGAAGATAGGATGTGGGGCTTATTCATTTTAGACATTGTTAAATAAGACAACTAAATAGAAAGGCAATGTGGGTAATTGTGTAATTATTAAGACTGGAACCTGCAAAAGAGATCTAGACTGGAGATGTCAATTTGAGAATCAGCAGCTTAGCAGGGGTCTGTATATATCCAGGAAAGTAGATGAGTTCACCCAAGGGGAAAAGTGGAGAGAGAAGAGGAGGGGGCCAGGAACAAACTCTGAGTAGTCCTTAAGTGTTGGGTAGAGAAGAAAGAACACACAAGAGACTGAAATCAGTGATTTGCACAAGGTAGTTCTTTGTTCATTCTTGTTGGTGTGATTTTCTTTAGGGCTCCCTGAGGGCTTCTGGTTTTGGTGTGGCTTTTGTCATCTCTCAACCCACAGTCTTTTTTCCCCTTTCCATTATTCTGTTTCACAGGAGGCAAGACTGGCTGAGCCTCATCATTACAGGAGAAAGAGAACAGGAATTTAAAAAGTGATAGGGGCACAGGAACAAAAATAAATAAGATATGCATTCTCATATAATTGTAAACTAGTTTGATGGTTAATTTTACATGTCAATTTGACTGGACCTAGGATGTCCATGTAGCTGGTTAAATGTTATCTCTGGGTGTGCCTGAGAAGATGTTTCTAGAAGAGATTAGCTTTCAAATTAGTGGACTAAGGAAAGTCAATGGCCACCCCCAATGCAGGTATGCATGATGCCATCCACTGATGGCCTGAATGGAACAAAAGATAGAGGAAGGTTGAGTTTACTCTGACTGAAGGTTGAGTTTACTCTGACTGATTGTTTAAAGTGGAACGTTGGTTTTCTCCTACCATGAGCATTTCTGTCTCTCAGGCTTTCAGACCAAAACTGGAATCTACACCTCTCCAGCTCTCAGGCCTTGGAACTACACTACTGATTTTCTCCAGCTTGCAGGCAGAAGATGGGATTCCTCAGTCTCCATAATCATGTGAAGCCATATTTTGTAATATCTCTTCATTATATATATTCCATTATTTTTGTTTCCCCAGAGAACCCTGACTAATATAAGTTGTCTGTAATTTCAAAATGTATAGGGTAATTCATGGCAATAACATTTAACTATAAACTTTTATTGCACTCAAAATATTTATTTAGTTAGTTATTGGGCATCTATTGTTTATTGTGCTTAGCATATATTAATTAACAAACTAGAAACACACTTTCCTTTCCAGGCGGGTAGATCAGGAGGTCAGGAGTTCAAGACCAGCCTGGCCAACATGGTGAAACCCCATCTCTACTAAAAATACAAAAATTAGCCAGGCATGGTGGTGAGCTGCTACTCGGGAGGCTGAGGCAGGAGAATTGCCTCAACCAAGGAGGCAGAGGTTGCAGTGAGCCAAGATCACACTACTACACTCCAGCATGAGCAACAGAGCAAGACTCCATCTCAGAAAAACAAAAACAAAAGTTAATTTTTATTAGGCAATAAAAAATGAACTTGAAATAAAGCAAAAAGAGAGAAAATAGAAGGGAGGGAGAGAGAAATAGAAGGAAGGGATGAAGGAAAGAAAGAAAAAACTACGCTATATAGTGATAAATGGTATGGGGAAAAAGAAGACAGTAAAAATAAATAGGAGTTTGTGATTCCCAGAGTCTTGCAGTAGTAAATGCGGGTCAGAGGGCCAAGGAAAACTTTATTAAAATGCTGACATTTGAACAAGAGAACAGAGAAAGAGAATTGACTATACGGATTTCAGGTGTATGGCATTTCAGTCAGGTGGAAGAGCTAGTATAAAGATTTTAACGCAGGCACACTTTTGGTGTATTTAAGGAAGTTAATGTGATTGCAGCAGAATGCAAATTGGGCAGAATAGCAGGAAATGAGAACAGAGAAATGAAGGTGAAGTCAGGTCATATAGGGTGTCACAGATTATTTAAAATGGTGGCCTTTGCTCTGAGGGAAATAAGTATCCAGACAGAGTTTTGAGCGTAAGAAGGTCATGATCTGACTTCCCATGTAAAAAGATCGCTCGGGCTATTGTGTTGAGAATATAGTGGAAGAAGACAAGAGTAGGGAGAACAGGAGGCTATTGCAGTAACCAAGACAAGAGATAACAGTGTCTATCTAGGACAATAGCGGTAGGAAGAAGTGATCTGATTCTCAATGTATTTTGAAGGTAAAGGTAGGAGTATTTCTGGATGTATTAGCTGAGAGGTGTCTGCAAACGATTCCTTGAAGATTAATATCAAATCCTGTGCACATTTTAAAATAAGGCTATATGGTTTTCTGATATTGAGTTGTAGGAGCTCCTTATGTATTTTGGATATTAACTCCTTAACTCATATATGGCACGCAAATATTTTCTTTCATTCCATAGACTGCCTTTTCATTTTGTTGCTAGTATTCTTTGCTGTGCAGAAGCTTTTGAGTTTGATGTAGTCTCACCTATTTTTGCTTTTATTGCTTGTGCCCATGATGTCATATTCAAGAAATCTTTGCCAAGACCAAAGTCATGAAGTTCTTCCCAATTTTTTTTAGGAGATTTACAGTTTCAGGTCTTACATTTTTTTTTTTTTTTTTTTTTTTTTTTTTTTTTTTTTTTTTGAGACGGAGTCTCGCTCTGTCGCCCAGGCTGGAGTGCAGTGGCGCGATCTCGGCTCACTGCAAGCTCCGCCTCCCGGGTTCACGCCATTCTCCTGCCTCAGCCTCCCGAGTAGCTGGGACTACAGGCGCCCACAACCGCGCCCGGCTAATTTTTTGTATTTTTAGTAGAGACGGGGTTTCACCGTGGTCTCGATCTCCTGACCTTGTGATCCGCCCGCCTCGGCCTCCCAAAGTGCTGCGATTACAGGCGTGAGCCACCGCGCCCGGCTCAGGTCTTACATTTTAAGTCTATAATCATTTCACATTTATTTTTGTGTATGGTGTAAGATAAGGATCCAAATTCATCTTTTTCACATGTGACTATCTGATTCTTCTGACATCATTTTTTGAAGAGACTATCCTATCTTCTTTTTGTATTCTTGGATCTGTGTTGAAGATCAGTTGACTATATATACGTGACTTTATTTCTGAGCATTTTATTTTGTTCCATTGGTCTAAGTGTCTGTTTTTACGCCAGTACCATACTGTTTTGAACACTATTTTGTGTGTCAATTTGACACATAGACTTATAAATAAATATACATTTATTTATTTATTTATTTTGTTTTTTGGAGATGGAGTCTCACTCTGTCACCCAGGCTGGAGTATAGTGGTGTGATCTCAGCTCAGGAAGCAACTTCTGCCTCCTGGGGTCAAGTGATTCTCCTGCCTCAGTCTCCCGAATAGCTGGAACTTCAGACGCATGCCATCATGCCCGGCTAATTTTTTTTATATTTTTAGAGACAGGGTTTCACCATGTTGCCCAGGCTGGTCTCAAACTCCTGAACTTAAGTGAGCCACCAGTCTCAGCCTCCCCAAATCCTGGGATTACAAGTGTGAGCCATCAGGCCAGGCTGTAATGTATTTTAAAATCAGGAAATGTGATGCCTCCAGCTTTGCTCTTCTTTCTCAAGATTGCTTTGGCTTTGAACCAAGATTATGGTTCTACATGGATTTTAGGATTATTTGTTCTATTTCTGTAAAAAATGTCATTGGAATTTGGTAGGGATTGCATGCATTGGAGGTGTAGATTGCTTTTGATAGTATGGACAGTTTAACAATATTAAGTCTTCCAATCCATGGACATGGGATGTCTTCTCATTTATTTGTGTCTCTTTTACTTTCTTTCATAAAAGTTTTGTAGTTTTCACTGGACAAGTCATTCACTGCCTTGAGTGAGTTTATTCCTAAATATATTTTTGCTCCTATTATAATTGATTTTTTTATTAGTTTCCTTTTCAAATAGTTCAGTGTTAGTGTATAGAAATATGACTAATTTTTGTATATTCATTTTGTAACCTGCAACTTTACTGAATTGTTCGTCAGTTCTAACAAGTTGTGGGGTTGGGTTTTTGTTTTTTTTTTTTTTATTGTCTTTAGGGTTTTCTACATATAAGATTGTGTCATCTGGAAATGGAGATAGCATTACTTCTTCCTTTCTAACTTGAATGCCTTTTATTCCCTTTTCTTGTCTACTTACTTTGCTAAGATTTCCAGCATTATGTTGAATAGAAATGGTGAGAGCATGTATCCTTGTAGTGTTCTTGATCTTAGAAGGAAAGCTTTTGGTTTTTACAAAGAAGACATTCAAATGGCCAAAAATATAGCAAGTCCTCACTGAATCTCATCAATAAGTTCTTGGAAATTGTAACTTTAAGGAAAACAAAGTACAGTGACTCTTGAATGATGTCATTTTGTTTGGCATCCCTAGGGTGTAAAGTTGATGAGAAAAAAAAATGGTGTGGTTATATATCCTTTCACTTAAACTCTTGGTTTCCAGGAACCTATAGATAATTTTAATGAGGACTTGCTGTATGTGAAAAGATACTCCACATCACTAATAACCAGGGAAATAAAAATCAAAACTACAATGAGATATCATCTCACACACCTGTTAGGATGGCCATTATAAAAGCAACAACAAGAGATAAGTGTTGTCAAGGATGTGGAGAAATTGTAGCTTTTATATACTGTTGGTGGGAATATAAAATGATACAACCACTATAGAAAACACTATGGAGTTTCCTCAAATTAAAAATAGAATTTCCATATGATCTAGCATTTTCACTTTTTGGTATTTATTCAAAAGAATTAAAATTGGGATCTCAAAGGGATAGATGTACTCCCAAAGTCATTGCAGCATTATTCACAGTAACCAAGATGTGGGCAGAACCTAAATGTCCATCAATGTATGAATAGATAAAGAAAATGTAGTGCATACATACAATAGAATATTATTCAGCCATAAAAAGAAGGAAATCCTGCAGTAGGATATAACATGGATGAACCTTGTGAACATTATGTAAGGGAAATAAGCCAATCTCGGAAGAACGTGTACAGCATGCATCCAATTATATGAAGTATCTAAGATAATCAAACTCTTAAAAGCAGAGAGTAGAATGAAATTTGCCAGGGGTTGAGAGAAGGGGAAAATGGGAGGTTGTTGTTCAAATAGGGGTGTCAGTGAATGACAGCAAGAATGAGAGGTAATGTGATAAAATCTGATGGCAAGAGATGCAAAGCTGAGGATATCTACATAGCGTTGAAGCATCATACTGTACCAAGGACAAGAAGCAGTGTGTATCTCTTTTATATCTTCAGTGCCATTGGTATGACGGCACAGGGAGGAAAAACTTCCACCACCTGTAACTACTCCAGGGAAAGTAGTGTCCTTAGGAAGAACAAGACTTCTACTGGAGCAAGACCATGAAATCAGCATTTGGATAAATGGTTAAGACTTTTTTCAGTGATTGACATACAGAGGGACAGTAGACAGGACAAGGGTGAAGGCAGACAGTGAAGGCAAGGCTTTGAATGTCAAGGGCTAGGGAGAGATGGATCTTGGGCACCTTTCTTAACTCCTGATGATGGATGGGGTTAGAAGAACTAGCAAAAGTGTGGTTCAGTCCTGGTGGACAGTTTCATCGTTGATCCTGGAGAAAAATCCCCAATCTATTTCTCAATTAAGACACTGATCAATTTTTGATGCTGGAGAAGTAATGGAGTCTTCCTTTAATAAACAGAATCAGATGTCCTTGGTGAGTGCAGAGAGAAAGAGGAAACATTTTCTAACACACCGTAAGAAATCTTGAATATAGGGACAACATCTTATTTATGTATGTTTCCAAAGGCTACCACATTGCTTGTCGGAATGAGTCACAAAACCATGGAAGGGAAGTAGGGAGAATAAGAGAGAATGCAGGAAAATGAAGAAAGGAAAACAGAAAGGCAAATTCAAAAAAATGAAAGATAAGAAACTATTATCTTGGTAAAACCATACTCATCAGGAGACTTAAGTCCTTATTCATTTAACTTAACAAAGTTTTTCTCAAAATAATCACAAAACATTCTGAAAATTAACTAATGAAAGAAAATGATAGTGAAATCATTTATAAAGCAACGTATATGGACCCGTGATTGATAGGTTTTCTTGCAAACAGAGCACTGAGTATGTGTGTGTCCATGATTCAATATAAAACTGACCTTTCTCATTTTGAAGAGATAATAATTTTCTTATTTTGAAGAGATTAATAATGTGGTGAATTAACAAACCAACAAGGAAGGGATTGAGAGAACCATGGGAAGGTGATTATATCATACCTTCTAAAGAAATATGTATCTTATTCAATAGGATACAAAATACTGTTTCTATTCCTGCTGAAAGAGTAGGTTAAGAAATGGTATCTGCAATTTGAAGATACCAGAATAGCAACTTAACCTCATATATCTTTGTTTGCTTCTCTGAAATTCATATCAAGAAAAAGGCTCTAAAATATGTCTCAGAATGATTTTCTCTAGAATCCACTAAGTGGGCTTTAATCCTTTAAAAATATCAAAGATTTCTATTACTATCTCTCCCAGGAAAACTATGCCTATGACCATAGTCTTGTTTCAACTTCCAATGTATTTTATGAAGCAAATATGAGAACTATATATATTCCATGCACTATGATGGTGTAACATACTAATGGGAGATGTCCAAGGGCTTAGTAGAAAAAGTCTAGAGATGTGATTTCTTGTCCTTGCTCTGCGACCAACTAGCTATATGGCCATTACTGTTCCAAGGGCAACAAGCCTAAATCTCTCTGGGTGTCAGTATCATAATTTTTGATATGAAGACAATCGAGGCTATAGTGCAGAAATTTTGGAGTCAGATAGACAAGTGTTTAAACCTTAACTCTGTCCTTTATCAGCTCCATGACATTGGCAAATTACCAATAAGCTCTCAAAACACAACTTTCTTCTGCAAAGTGTGGATAATAATTGTCCCCTTCCCTTATTCTTTCTTGTTTTCTTTTCTTTTCTTTTCTCTTTTTTTTTTTTTTTTTTTTTTTTTTTTTTTGAGAGGGTCTTGCTCTGCTGTGCAGGCTGGAGTACAGTTGGCACCACCTTGGCTCACTGCAACCTCTGCTTCCCAGGTTCAAGAGATTCTCCTGCCTCAACCTCCCAAGTAGCTGACATTACAGGCATGCACCACCATGCCCAGCTAATTTTGGTATTTTTAGTAGAGATAGGGTTTCACCCTGTTGGCCAGGCTGGTCTCGAACTCCTGACCTCAAGTTATCCACCTGCCTTGGCCTCCCAAAGTGCTGAGATTACAGGCGTGAGCCACCAGCACCCAGCCCCATTTCTCTTATTCCTGTTGTGATTATTAAATGAGATGGGCTAGTACATCAAGCTCTTAGCGAAGTGCCTGGCACGTAGTAAACAATTCATGCATAGTACTGATTATTTTTGGTGTTACTGTTTTTAAAATAATTTTTGCCATATTTGATCAATGTAGACTGCTTTGAAAGCTTATAGATTTACCACATGCAAATGATTAAATGTGATTTCTGTGTCTCCTTCATAACCCTTGGCTATCAGGTCCTTGGGCAGATATGTAAATCCCTGCTCTTGCATTGATCTGATGTTAAAGGCGATGGGGATTAGATAATTTTCACTTAAAGTGACTGTCCTCTTTTTCTGGGAACCTGTCACAAGTGGGAGGTCTGCCTCGTATATCAAAAAGGAATTTTAGCAGGCGATTTCATTTTTCCTTTCATTTTGTTCTTCAAGGAAAGGGAGTTAAATATTAATTAAGAAGTCTAATCCAGTAAATATAGAGATGCAACCATCCCAGACTCACAGAGTTGATGATAAAAGGAGCTGTGAAACGGATCAAAGCCAATAATAAGCCAGGATGAGCAGAGCGAGGAGCGGGAGAGGGATGTAGGATCAAAATATGCAAGAAGTCCAATCGCAGGCTGTAGTGCAGAGCGCCTTTAACTACAGCAGAATGCTGCAGCATCGCTCATTCTGAACACAAGTCATCAAACATTTATTGAATATCTACTACATGCTGAGAACTGGAAATACAAAGATAAATTTCACAAAATCCCTGCCCCCAAGCAATTCGCATCCTAGGAAGAAAGACCTAAATGGTGATAGGAGGTAGCATAGCACAGTAATTAAGCACATTTCTTTGGCATGAGACTGTCTGGGTGTAAAGCTCAGTTCTGTCACTTCCTAGCTTTTGGGATGCGGAAATTACTTCATTTCTCTGAGTAGAATTTTCTGCATTGGTATGGTGGAAGAACCAAGTCATGACTTTGTTGTGAAGAGTAAATTAGTAAAATATTTGAAATGGGCTCAATGTAATATCTACTACCTGGTATAGGCAACATTTACATAGTGCGCCATGATTAAAGGTTGCACAAAGAAGTTAATATTTGGACTCGGCTTTGAGCTAGAGGAAGATTGTTCTTGTTAAGAAACAGAATAGATCACATCTTAAGCTGAGAATACAAAGATACTATAAATTCAGAGCTCTTACGTCGTATGATGGGGAAATAAAGAAATAGTGGAGTGAGAGAGAAATTGAAAGCGAACAAGGAAGATACTAGAAAGTTAATCCTGAGCCAGCTTTTGGAAAATGTAGAATTGCATAGCAAAGTATTTTGACTTTACCATGGAAGTGAATGTGGGCCACCGAAGGTTATTAACAAAGGAGTGGACTGATTAAGTGGGGCTACATCAGGGGATGAGATGTCTGGCAGAGGGAATGTAAAGGGACCAGGGCCAAGGACACGAACCTAGAAATGCTCCCTTTTAGGGAACAGTCCAAGGAAGGTGAGTCAGTGGAAGAGGCGGAGAAAGGATAAGGGCGAATCTATCCTCTTCTTGGCAGAAGGGGCAATTAAGTAGAGCAAGGTCAACTGTGACATAAGTCAAAAAATATTTAATTAGGATGAAGAATGAGAAAGTGCCCTTGGATTTGACACTGATAACATTTGATGGAATATTCTAAAGTGTGGTTCTTGTAGATGCTTGATTAAAGTGCCTAACAAAGGCTGGGCATGGTGGCTCATGCCTGCAATCCTAGCACTTTGGGAGGCTAAGGCAGAAGGATTGCTTAAGCCCGGTACGTTGAGGCTGCAGTGAACTGTGATTTTGCCACTGCACTCTAGCTTGGGGTGACAGAGTGAGACTCTGTCTCTTAAGAAATAAAGAAATAAATTTTTAAAAAACCTAACGAAGAGGAGAGTATAAAAAAATGAAAGCTGAGGGAACATTACATCCTGTACATATGTAGAGATCCTGCATTTTCTGTACTAATGCCTCATATACGGTAGACAATCTAACAGTGTCTGTCCCATGCTGTATGTATTCTGAAGTTTTCAACTTATAGGAGTGATGCTAACTGACAATTTTCATCATATTCTGTCCTGGAGGACCTTGATCCGAGGATGCTTATGGAGAGGCATCCTTGGAGCAAGTATGCTTATGGAGAGTCATCTAAGCATGGCTGATGCTTGGAATTACTCAAATTACAATTCTAAAAATTGTGTTTGCTGAGAATCATGGGCAGTCAGTAAGATTCTCATAATTTATATAGCATTTGAGGATTACCATTAAACAAGAAGTCTTTAAATTTTTACAAGGACAGAGTGTAAAATGTTCTAAATAAAAGGCTAATGCACTTAGCTTAAAAACGTACCTCCTCTGCAAGCTTAAACAGTGAATTTTAATCAAAGCCACTGCCCTCTTTGAGGGAGTTACTCAGAAGTTGCACCAGATTGTTGATGGTAAATAGGTTTCAGGGATTCATTTGAATAATATTTTTTAATCTAAGAAAACCCCTATTTTCCGGCTTTGGGTATGGGAATAAATTCTCCTATTAGAACACTGACATTCTAAATTTTGAGAAATAGCATAAAACTCACTGACAAAATCAGTTTGTATTATAGTTTGATAGTTTGGGTTTTTTCAGTTTTAACTTTCTCTTGTCTTTGTCATTTCCTTAAGTGACAGAGGAGAAAGAAAGGTGGATAAAAACAGAACTTATAGAGGGTATATTCTCCTTCCCATCCCATGTCACCCCCCCACAACCAACAAATGCATATTTAATGGCCCTTCTCTCCCCTTTATTTTGATTACCTAATCATTATATAGTGCTATAGTTTTTTAATAGTCCCTTCAAAATAAGAGAAGATTGTCAGTACCATTTTTTAAAATAAGAGAAACAGTTAGGTTTTGAATTGAGACACACCTGAATTTGAATCCCATCTCTTCTAAGTAAAAGCTGGGTGATCAGCGATTTTTTGATCTTTCTGAGATTCTCCTTGGTCATCGGTTAAATGACAAAAGAGAAT
This sequence comes from Macaca mulatta, assembly GCF_049350105.2. NCBI lineage: Eukaryota > Metazoa > Chordata > Mammalia > Primates > Cercopithecidae > Macaca > Macaca mulatta. The sequence goes on from NC_133411.1 coordinate 176,243,923, forward strand.
ATAAATATCCATTTTAGAAGGTTGTAGTGGGATTATATAAGCTAATGTATTATATGAGCACTGCGTCTTCCTTAGGTTCTATTCTCAACCAGGAGGTAAAATCATAATCATAGGTAGAAACATTTACCCCTGAAAAATCCCTTAAACTGGCTCTAAATTTGAGAATGCATGGGTTCATGCATACAGTCCTATACAATGAGAAGTGTGTACGAAGGTTTAATGCTTACAATAATACACAGAACATAATGATGTGAACATGTATCAAGTATGGATATATTTAGAGTTTTGAGACACGCATATGGTAAGCAAGAGTTAGAAGGAAATGACTTGTCTGACTTGTGAAGAGATTAATGTCTCCCATCCCTCACTTTGGCTGAAGTATAGATTGTCTCTTTCTCCTTCTCCCATCCCGTAACATGAGGAAATTTTCCAAGGCACATAGAATGGAACATCTTGATACACCAAAGGCATGCCACAGTTCCTAGCACATAATAAATGGTAAATAGCCATTCATATTTTCAATGTATTTTGTTCTCCTATAGAAGGGATTTTCAAACAAAAACTACTCTATAGCTTAACAAGGGTTTAAAGAGACTTCAGAGCCAGCAGCATCAGAACTATGAGACATGCAGCCTTGTTGCCTAATTCACTCTTGGGTGACCAGTAATGTGAAATCATTTGAATTAATTTTGATCTGTCTTGTAGTCTTCTGAGGGCCTTATAAAAGAAGTATATACTTACAGCTAATACATAGGAAGGCCTGAAAGCTCCAAGGTGTGCAGATTTGGTGGATTTGAGGTAAACCCTTTATGAGGAACAAAAGAGAATGGATTTAGTTGTGGTTACAGTTTCTTTCTCTAAAGATTAACCAACTTAGAAAATGTGTATATGTGCACATATGTGAGTGTGTGTGTGTGTGTGATAGTTATTACTTTTTTTAGCAAAGCAAAATTGCCTTAAAATCCCTGATATTGAGAGAATAGTACTAATACATTTGGGCCATTTGTGACTTCTTTCTCAAAAATGCTTTTTGGGATGCCAAACCAAACTGAAATGTCTGCCACCCTTGATTTTTGGTATTTAAAAAAAAAAAAAAAAAAAAAAACACTTTGAAGTAGCCTGAAGACACAACATAAATCAATGTTATTCATAGCTTACTTATGCTATGCTAATATATTTGCCATAGGCAAGAAGTACTCCTAAATACTAAACTAACTTTAAATCATTAGTTGAAATGTCTGGATATTCCTTCTAATGATTTCCCCAGCTTAGTTTTGTCAATGCTTTGCAGGTCTTCACGCCTTCTACCTGAACGTATGGGTCATGGTAGATAGACACAACAAAAAACTTTTATAACGTTTTAAAAACTGGGATTAAAAGATCCTAAAACCTTGTTTGAGTGCTCTGCTGTTGATTTCTCGGAGGAGTAAAATATACGTGGCAACTTCTTCAGAAAGAACATATTAAAGTTGAAGTATAAGGATTTTTAGATCAAAAGGATAATGATTTTTTAAAATCTTTACTATGTGATAAATTATTCTGAAGGCATTATAAAGATGTACAAGCTTGCACCAGGGAATAACACAGAAAGTTGGTGGTGACTTTGAAATTAGTATAGACATAACACTAACCTCCTTCCATCCTTGGCCAAGTTTCTTTATATCATGATGCCACAACTGTTTTTTTATTTTTAAGTAATTTTTTATCACCAAAAGATTTTCTTTTTCTTCTTTAAGTGATATACACAAGAACAGCTGCATGTTTTAAAACATGTGAAGCGTGATACCCTTACCTGTTTTCCCTCTATTTAAAATAACGGTTTCATAGAGAATTGTAAATTATTTCTCCTCTTAACTTTCATGAAGAAAATGACACCTACATTTTAAACCAATTTAACTCTCAAGATGTGCCATCTGTGCCTCTCCTCTTGTCTCTAGGCCAAGAGAGTGTTATTAAGCTTGAGGATGGGTAGAAGAGAAGAGTGGCAGAGAGAGGCACTAGAGTGTTTGAGAGAGGCATGAGGGGAGATGAAAGGCCTGTGCAATTGGGGAATTTCCGGGTGCATTTCCCTGAGAAAAAAAAAAACAAACAAACTAATGATGGTGATTTGGGGTTATGAAAAATGACTGACTGTCCATCAGTATAGGGTAAGATCAGAAGATTCTTCGTAACAGTAGATACAGGATTCCTGAAGGCAAATAGCATAATTGACTATCACATGGGTCTCATGCAAGATGAGTTTGTATGAGTGAAAAGGATAAAAGGTCTGGTGTAGCCCCTTGAGGAGAGATAAACCTTTGAAGGAAGCCCTTTTAACCACGTTCATCAGTAAGGCCATAAGTGACTTCCTTGGAAGTTTATTACAATTTCTTTTGCATGAAACTGTATTTTGCATCATGGTCTCCGATGAAGATAAACCCAGTGCTGCTGATATCATTGAAATATACAATGGAGATCTACAATGACGCTCTCCATGCGTGTTGGTCATCTCTTTCCGCTTCTTCACGCCCTACTCATGTTTCTTCATGTTCCTCCTGCGACTTATTTTTCGTAACATTATGATCAAGACATAATCCATATAACATGCAATTCACCCACCTAAAATACAAAATTAAATGATTTGTAGTATATCACAGGCTTGCGCAACCTTCAGCACAATCAATTTTAGAGTATTTTTATCACCCCAGGAAGAAATTCAGAACTCTTAGCAGTCATTCCCATTCCCCTCCACAACTGCCAGCCCTAAGCAGCATCCATCAATCTACTTTGTGACCCTAGATTTGCCTATTCTAGACATTTCATGTCAATGAAATCATGCAATATGTAGTATTTTGTGACTGATGTCTTTCATTTAGCATGATGTTCTTGAAGTTCATCCGTGCCACAGAATGTATCGGTTCTTTATTCCTTTTTGTTGACAAATAATATTCCATTGTATGGATATAGCATGTTTATTTTTTTTCGTTCATCAGTTGATGGATATTTGTGTTGTTTTCCTTATGGGTTGTTTCTTTGAATTTTTTCTTCTTGGTATTGTGTTTGATTTCCAAATAGCATGGTGCAAAACAGGCCTTGAAGCTTCCTGCATCTGGGTGCAAACTCCAGTTCTGCTACTGATAAGCAATGGCGCTCTGGTCAAGTTATGTGACTTTTGTGATTCTTTATTTCTCATTTTGTATAAATGGACATCCCACAGGATACTGCTCATATTGCCCCTTGGCCCAATGTGAGGATTAAAAAACTATTGAACATTTTTTTCATTGATTGAATGAGTAATCACATAATATGAGCCTTCACAAGGAGCTCTTATATATTGTTAATAAATGTAATCCGGGTAATGCCAGGCTCTTACACTCTGTTTTAAATCAAGCAAGTGAAGGCTTCAGAGACATCTCTTCGCATTGTCAGTGTGCTCTGCAAAATGTTCAGCAAAGCTCCATGAGAACTGTTTCTGTTCATCTCTTCCTAACTCAGCCTCACTCTGTAATTTTAGGACATAAGCCCCACAAACCTTTACCTTATATAGTGCAATTCACACACACATACACACACACACACACACACACACACACACACACACAGATGCCAACAACCATTCTGAAGAAGGAGCTGGCAGGAATCTTCCCATTTCATAGCATTACCTATTGAGGCAGAAATAATGTAATTGATTTGCCATGTCATCCAGGATTTCAAAAACCCCCAAACTAAGCCACTTTACATTTTAGATCCAAAGTGTTGTTTATCTGTTAAAACTTTCTTATTTTAATTTCAACCAGAGAAGAATACACTGATTATAAATAGGACCTCTTAGAGAAGTCAGAGAGCATGCGTAGAGTTTCGCCAGTAATAGAGTCAAAAATAGTGACTAACCAAGTCTTTAAGTGGAAATGCTACACCTAAATAAATGCTTCTAAATGAGATGGCAAAAACGAATAGACTCTTGTTTAATTAAACATACTTGTAAAGTTTGCTTAGAGTTTGTAGTAATTCACCTTGTCAGTTCTCATCCAGGATGTTTAATGATGGGTTTGCTTTAGTTTCCAAATGGAAATCAGCTTCTCCTTCTTTACAGCCTGACATTAGGCACCCTGTGGAAATTGTATTATTCTCCACATGCATATTCATAGAATTAAGTATTACCAATGGACTTAAAGAGCTCAATTATTTTTTGCAATTGCATGCTTAGTTGCATATGCTGAAATAGAGTAGATTGAGTATTTCAGGGCCTGGTCAAATCCTTGAAATATAAATGTGAACATATAGCAGCAGAAAATCACCAGCTTTACTTTATCAGTTGGATTTTTAAGACAATTACCATCAATATTATCCCTTGATTTATAGTTCACAAAATGTCTTCTGTTATAATGAGCATAGTTTTTTCCTCACAGAACTCTGAACGAAAAAGCATTTTACAGACGAGGAAACTGATTGTCATCCAAGAAGAATATCTTATCTAAGATTGTATAAGTACTGAAGCAAGATTAAAATCTAGACCTTCCTGACTTCTAGATCTTTATTACATTTTCTGCATCCTATTGCTTCCCTGGGGAATGTCTTATTTCTGTATGTTTGGAAGTACCTACTTACTTTAGATTTTTATTTTAGCTTGTGTATGTGTCATGGTGGTGTCATTTTAATTACCAGGCCACTGAACCACATGGACATTTGGTAGTAGACAAAATGCTGCATTTCCAGATGCCAGAGTTAGTGTAATTCTTGAGTAATAATTTAATAGAAAATAAGGTGTTTGTTTACAATGTTAACTAAACATTGCAGGAAAACACACAGCAGCAATTGATATGAGAAAACACAGAATGCAAACAGGAAAACAAAAGAAATGAGGATGGATTAATTCTACATGCAGTTGAAATATGCCACCTGCTTTGCCCTTGCTTTTGGGACATTCAAAGTTCATCTTTCTTTCTTCAGGATCATTGTCATTGTTTTAGATTATTACTGCGGTTTGTACAGCTATAGGGATTTTGTGAGCAGTGATCTCAAACTCGAATGTCTACAAGAACCAGACTAAAAATATAAATGACTGGGTATATGCTGGTTGTAGATACCTGTACATGTGTTCTGCAAATGATGGGATCTGTAGCGAACTAGAACATAGGTACTAGTTAAAGGAGCTGAGCTGTGTTCCCAGCTGGTTGTTGCTATCTTGAAATTAGCACAGAATTTCCCAGATCTTGTAATTTTCCAAGTAAGTTCACATATCAATATATTTTTTAACATTGTGAAGTCTCTTACTATTTGAATTAATTAAACCTAATGAAAAAGAATTTTGTGTAGAAAAAAAAAATGGCCGGACGTGGTGGCTCATGCCTATAATCCCAGCAATGTGGGAGGCTGAGGTGGGCAGACCACCTGAGAGGTCAGGAGTACAAGACCAGCCTGGCCAACATGGTGAAATCCCATCTCTACCAAAAATACAAAAATTAGCTAGTGTGGTGTCACACACCTGTAATCTCAGCTACTCTGGAGGCCGAGGCAGTAGAATTGCTTGAACACGGGATGTGGAGGTTGCAGTGAGCGGAGATCATGCCACTGTACTCCAGCCTGGGCAGCAGAGTGAGACTCTGTCTCAACAATAACCACAACAAAAAACCACAAGCTGGCAGAAATTAGCCCACAGGCCATTTATTTCCAACTTCACTTAAATAGACCTTCCTCCTAGAAAGGAAAACCATCCTCATTCAATATGAAGGGACTAAAAGTGAAAAGCGGTGTCAGTATATACATTCTGATCCCATCCATACTTGGAAGTTCATACAATGAATTATCAAACTTTCATTCTTCTTCTGGGGAAATATCTAAACTCCATTGCATTTCCTTACTCCATTGTGGCCCATTGTGGATTATGTGTTATATTTGAAGATATCAAATCTAGCAAATTGACAATGAAAACCAAACATATCAAAGGCAAACTGTAGTAACTCAATAGAGAAAATAAATCCGCTTTCTTTCCAATCATTTCAAATCCTAAAAGTAGAAGGTAGCTTGGAACTGGAGGTGTTAAGGAGTTTGCTTGGTAAAAGCAATGCAATAAATATTGCTCTCTCTCGAGAATATATATGTGTAACTCATCTCAGGGTTTGGACCTGGGTGTTGAATGAACTGAGGATCTCTTTGGCAAGAAGCTCTAGTAGATGACAAATTCTTACTCTTGTGTATTGCTCAGAGAATGCCCCCTACTTCTTGATAGCATTTCTGAGGTGCCAGAGCTTCAGGTGATAAATGACATTTTTATTCTTGACATGTTACTCTTTATTATATCATTGAGAAATAAAGTTCAATAAGTGACTTCTGATAATACTTTACTGCGGTCTTTATGAAAGATCGATTCCATTAAGTAGGTACATTTCAGTTGCTATTACTTCAAGTGATGCCATAATGTACTTGAAATTCAGTCTTTAGTTAATAATAGCAAGCTTATTGAGTGTATTAGAGATGTGCTAAAGTACTTACTTTTGGGCCAGGTATCAGCCAAGACAGAGTATTTTAGACCTGTATGCTTTCCATGTATTTTCCCCCAAATCATATATATATATATATATATAATTTAATATGTATCTATAGTGTATACATATGTCTAATATATATATGACAGAGTATCTTATATATGGCATAGTATTTTATTATGTATGTCATTGTATTTTAGATCTGTTTGCTTTCTATGTATTTTTTCCCAAAATCTGTGTGTGTGTATGTGTGTATATATATATATATACACACACACACACACACAATTTTTAAAATGCAAATATGCGTACAATCATTTTATAGGGTGTATTATTTAATATGCTAAGGTAACTTCATTGATTAGAACTTGAAAGATGACTTTACTCGAAGTCACTTGGGAAATATGTTGACAGTCATGCTGTTCATAAAAATGAACTCAAGTTTCCCTGTCTAGAAACTAAGCAATGCCACTTGAAAAGAACATAGCAGTAAGAATAAGAAACTAAACCAATTATAGTTTTTAAAAGTATTCTTATGGTCAGGAGTAATAGCTGTGTGCAGTGAAAAGGGGTGTAATATTAACTAAAGTCTGGAGTTTGATTTCTCTCAGATTTTAGTGATCAAAAAAATATGATGAGAATGTCTGGGCAAAGCAGAATGGATAAACTTACAAAAAAGTTGTAAAACAGTACAAGAAACTTTCATATCCTGAAGGGGCAATTTTAAAAGTAATTGTGCAATTTTAATAACATAGGGAAGTACTCATTCATCTATTGTTAAGTTAATAAGCAGCCTAAAAATTGGCCTACACATTATAGAACCAATTAAGCTTTAAAAAAACAAAGATAAACTCACACAGAAAGCAGAGTGGAAGCATGCACTCAAAAATATTAACAGCGGCATGAATACATAATAGGATTATAGATGATTTTGTTTGTGTTTTTCTATTTTTCTGATTTGTTAAATAATAAAATATTCCTTTATACAGAGAAAATATGTTTAAGTAAAAGTATGTTGTATTGGTAGTGTTACATGTGCTTATGCCATTTTTATTCAGGTAGGGGTGTGTGTGTGTGTGTGTGTGTGTGTGTGGTTTCAGCACATTGATAATAGCAAAATACCAGTCGTATCAATGATCCATGATGAAATTTTTAACACTGACGATGCTATTTCACTGTGGAACTTGTGGTGTTGAAAATCTTCTTTGTTAGTTTTTTTAAATGTAAAAGCTTTTCATAAGGAAAGTACAAAAAAATTGGGATTAGAAATTTGTAATTAATATTAATTTAATAACCCAACTAAACAAATTACAAATTTTGGGGTTTCATTATGATGTAGCTTCATTGCTTTAGCATGAATTTCTCTCTACCATCAGAAAATAAAATTCTTACCTGTCGAGTATGGAGCATGTAGAAAATTTTGTGGCCAGCACGAAATTCTTACAGTGATGATACCAGCAAACACCTCCAAGATATAATGTCAGATCTGCTTAATCAGTGTGTTAGAATATATTCGAATTTGTCTTGATTAGGAAAATAGCAATCAAAGCATTCAACTCTTTTCACTTGTTGAGACAGATGGCCTATCTTTATGAAGGCAAATATCCAAAAACAACAACCCACTACCTTATCTTTCAAAATATGGTGCTCAGAATCATCTTGGAAAAGAGCTATTTAAGCCTAATAAGCCATATGCTCGATGAATTGATTTATTCCATTTTGTGGTATAGACATAAAAATCTTCTTTGCAGCATCTTTATCATATCTGCATTCTCTGCAACTCATTTATAAAAATTAGCAAAACTTCCAAATAAGGAATAAATTATTATAGAGAATTCAGCTTTTGTGTCTTACAAAAGAAAAAAAAAATGTGTCTAAGTGAACAGTCTGTGGTTTGCCAAAGATTCTCCCCATAAAGTTGAGTGTATTTGAAGATCAAATAAACTGACAGCTTCCTTGGTATGCATAAAGCAGGTCTAAAATTATTCCAGAAAGAATCCCTCAGAGAAATGCAACTTCCCTGTCATTCTTATTTATTATTTAAGGTAGAGATTGACCATGGGCATAGAAGAAATGTACAATGTTTCTGGGTCCTAAAAGAACAGAGTTCATATAATTTTTAATTTTGTGTGTTTTAAAATATATGTCAGTGCATTGTATTTAGCATCGAAAAGAATGTCCTATCAAAATAAGCAGCTAATCCTGCCTATAATTTAGTGGAGATCCCAACTATTAACCTCGAGCCACAACCAAGTAAAAATGACTTGACACCTGAGGTTGATTAGATGTACCTTTGTTCCCTAGAAAATTCTTTAAAATTATAAATTTCATTAAAAGAGGAACATATTTGGTCAACTTAGAAACACATGGTTGTGCAATAAAAGAGCATGGTCTTTGCTATTAGATGGAGATGCATTCTAAATCTGATTCCACCATTTGCTTAACTTGGAAATGCTGGGTAAAATATATAAAATCCCTGAGGCTGAGAGAGGATAGGAAAGTGATGATGTAGAAAATCAAAACTAAATTTTAAAAGTAAAGTATACTTGACTTTTGCATGGGATATTATACTTACATAAATGTGGCTATTTCTGGTCATCTGAGCTATCGGATTTCAAATTATTAGATCAATTACAAATTCCTTTGACCAATAAACATATAATCTTTGAGAAAATCTTTCTTTGCACTTTAATTGTGAAACATAAACAAAAGTGTAACCTTTCTGGAGTATGTTGAGTCTTTAACTGAAAGAGATGGTGTATCATTGTTAGAAGGGAGACCAAGAAGCTGCTGTAAATTATCAGTCTCCAAAGGCTATGATATTTGTTACCCAGGTTGTGTGTGTATTTGTGTGTGCATGTGTGTGTGTAGGTGAGCGTGTGTGTGTGTAGGCGGGGAGAGAGAGAGAGAGAGAGAGACAGAGACAGAGACAGAGAATGAGGGTCAACTTAAGACTTAGCTTAAAATATCTCTACAGGATTCCAGGACATTGGATGAAGTTTAAATTATGAAGTAATCTAGGAAGCATTAATAACTCTCTCTGTTGATCTTCAAAATCATGTTATTAAAACTCAAACCTTTTGGCAAGAATAATCATCATTGTATAGAATGCACCTGAAACAATCAGGAATTAACTTTTCCATCTTTAAAATTATTAAGTGATTTGTTTACAAGATCTACTAACTTACAATATCATGTTCATGTCTAAATACATCTGTGTTGACTGAATGACTGCTGATCAAACTATATATGTGTGGAAAAGGACAAAAGATAGAAATGTGAAAGTCAGAAAAACACTTACTACTTAAATGCAAGTAGTTTTATAAAAATCATTTTCAGTGAACCCACCAAGGAAATGTTTTCTGGGTGCTGGATTGGTACAGAAATCTCTAGCTATCAAATTGGGTAAAGTGGGATTTAAGGGTTCACCTGGGAACTCTATCAAAATTTGCTTAGCTCTAGCAGACCACCAGGATCCCTCTCGTTCCAGTGGGCTTTTAGAATCTCCAAAGCTCTTAGACTTGAATCACATTTTGTTTTTGGAAACAGACTCAGAAAGAAGGAGGAACAGGAGCAGCTAGTAAGTGTTTTTAGTAATGGTTCAGAAAGTGGGGTCCCGGGAGCAGCAGCATTATGGTCTGAGGAGAAAAGAGAGGGACTTGTTATGGAAATTGTTAGGACTAGATATGGAAATTCTTAGGCCCCTCTCCAGACCACCTGAATCAGAAACTAGGGTTAGCAGGCCGGGCACGGTGGCTCATGTCTGTAATCCCAATACTTTGGGAGGCTGATCTACGTGGGTAGATCACTTGAGGTCAGGAGTTCAAGACCAGCCTGGCCAATATGGTGAAACACACAGTCTCTACTAAAAATACACAAATTAGCCAGGTGTGGTGGTGCTTGCCTGTAATCTCAGCTACTTGGATGGCTGAGGCAGGAGAATTGCTTGAACCCAGGAAGTAAACAAAAAGAGTGAGATTCTGTCTGGGAAAAAGAAAAAGAAAGAAAGAAACAAAAAAAGAAACTAGGGTTAACAATCTGTGTGTTGACATGCTCTCCAGTTGATTCTGATTCTTACTACAAGTTTGAGTACCACTGATTTACAGTAATGTCAATCTTGTTAACCAAATACAACCTTTGCAAATACATTTTTTTTCTAAAATGTTTGAAAGATGGCCTCCCCCAAACCTTCACAGATACCCTTTCAGTAAGGAACATGATTACTGGAGGATGTGGTACCACCTAGGTTTGTGTGCAAAGACACTTTTTTTATTTTGCCATGATAAGATTATCCATTACTCAATCTTAGAAGTAGCAAAAGAAATTATGGAATGCTTTTTAAGGTATACTTCTCCCTTGAATCAGTAATCAAGGAAAAACTATGGCAGGGACAATAGAAAAGGTAGGCAATTTGTATTTCCCAATGGTTTGAAAAAACAGTGGCTGTTGCATTTGTGCTAAAGGCTGCTAAATCCACATTGATCAAACTTTTGGCCCAGCCTTGCATAATTCCCTTTGAAATGTTTTGTCATGTCTGTCAGTTTAGTCATAGTTTAAGATGTTACATGTTTAACTTAAGGAGATGAGTGCAGAGTCTGAAAATATGTCATAGAAAGCAAAAAAAAAAAAAAGTGATTTCAATTTATGACAAAAATATAGCAAAGGGACTGAATTGGAATCTTCAGCAAGCATGAGTATTTGAGACCCTGCCAAATGTTAATCCCTTTCAATGGAAAGAAGGATTAGAAATGTACATTGGCCCTATATCTTCATTTAATTGAGGAATACTAGTTATCTAGAAACATTTTTGTTATTATATCTAATTTTGCACTATTTTAGCATCATTTTCAAAAGTCTTTACCCAGAGTTTTTTTTGTTTGTTTGTTTTTGTTTTTGTTTTTGTTTTGGCTCTGATGATCACTATTAATTCAATTCTATTTGTTTTCTACATAATTAAGTTGTTCTATGTGGGCATCGATCTTTTACAGTATTACAACTTAGCTCATTGTTTCAAGAAGGTAATGTTAGTATATCTCTGAAATAATATGTAGGTGTCTGATTGAGTCATGAAATACAATGCATTCAATTTATTCTATTTAGCCTACCTGGAATCGTGTTTGTCAGAGTAACTCACCACAGAGTGAGCACGGATAAACCCGTATGAGATCAAAGCCCATACCACTGAGGGTACTAATATAAAAGATTGCCAATTTGTGACACCTTGCTATTGCATTATTATCCATGCCTACGAGGCCAGTTGCAGTGAGATGTCTAATTTGAATTTTCTGAACCATGCCTTTAATGCTCACATACCTGAGGTATTTATCCAAACACATTGTAGGTTTACCTCCCTCAAATATCCAGCCATCCATCCATTTCCTTCTGAGCAGAGCAATAAAAATCAAGCCAGACCCTATGCTTTACATATAGAACCAGTATGATTTACAGCCAGGCTGAGTATAAAACCATAAAACTTTCAGTACGTGGTTAATATATAACCATCAAAATAACAGAGTGCAATTCTAAATTTATGAGGCTGAACTTAACACTGAATATCAAATAAGAATCACATTGATCTCTGTAGCGGATGACTTAAAAACACATTAGGTGGCATAACTGCAAGACAGTACATTGATTTAAGCATAAAATGCATAGCACTCAATACTTTACCACCTAACGTTTCTCAATAATGAACAAAGCTGTTGTATATTGATGAAAGGAAAATTATTTGTTTTGTTATATTACAGTGCTCACGGAGATGCCTTGTATTTAGGCTAGGCAAACATGGTTTGAATCACATTTAGCAAAGGGTCACATTGGATGGACATTTTACTGAATTTATACTTGTTTCTCAAAATAACTATATAGCAGCATTATCACGATGACAGTTTTCTCATTTTCTCTTTTAACAGAGGAAAGATTCATACCGGGTAGATACTGATTTTTTGTAGAAATACATTTTACTGTAAATTTTCTGATAAAGGCAATTCCACATGGAAATTTAAGGTTGATCTAAGTGCATGAAGTGATCTTGTAAAATTACCATATTCAGAAAACCTAAAAGCATCTTTTAAAAAGAAACAATAATCTTATGGTAAATACATATTTTATAAAAATCTTTACTGTAGAAGGATCTTTAAAAAATTGATTGGAATAAGGAATATTAGGAAATGTCAATAGCTGTAGGTATGTCCAGGTAATGTAGATAGCAAAATGGATAAAACTCGTTCTGTTATGAGGTGAAAAACAAAAGCTAACACTGGGGCCGTGATTTAGGGTGATTTATGGTGTGATTTATAGAGGTATTAGGGGCCCTGGTTCGCTAGAGAGAGTATACCCACTTCTCAGCTTCCTCTATCTGATTGTTGTGTTAGGGTGTATGAAAATATCAGATCTTGGGATTTGAAATAAAAGTGAAACATATAGATTTATCTATGAAGTCTCCAATTTTGAAACATTAACAGATGATTTAAATGGGAAATAAGAGGTACTGATCAAATGTAACCTATCTTAGGTCAATTTCCAGCATCCACACTGCTGGTTAAAGATCACTCATCTTCAGGCTTCTGGGAACATTGCTTCATCCAGAGGAGCAAGAGTCATCCTTCCTGTTGGTGGAAAAAATAATTGGTGGAAGAATCCAATATTCAAATTTGCATAATTTGCTTGGGAAAGATCACCTTGGTACATGAGTTAATATTTTACTAAATGGGCCCTGTTGTATTATACGTTTCCGTCAGGTGGGTGGTAACGTCAAAACTTTGGTGAGAAAAGCTCCTTTGCAAGTTGGTTCTCTTTCCTCACAAGTCTCTACAGGTAAAGAATTTTGCCAGGACTCAGAGAGCAGCATTCGCTCACTGAAGTGTTAATCGCAAAGCAAATCTAGGTGCAAAGTTGGCTGACAGGTCTGCCACAGAAACGTTTCTGTCTATCACCATTTCAACTATAGGATAGATAGGTAAGTCCCTTTTCATGAAATGGTGCTGGGAGGAAATTGTATCATTCTTTCAAGTAAGTGGCTCTTAAAAAAAAAAAAAACAACAACTACTACAGCTTTAACTTTACATTCAAATAAATGATATATGCATATTTGTAGCATTTATTTTACCTGTTGTATACTTTCTAGCATTATGTTTTCAGGCTATTTTTCCTTCATAATAAATTAACTTATTACTCTTCATGACATGCAAGATGGACTGTGATGTTAAAGAATAATGTTTTCTAATTATCATTGACATTTGCAGAGAAGATTAAAATTTAATAAAATTAATTGTCCATTCTTGAATGGCTTACTTTGCAGTTAATCATAGAACTCTGATTTCTCCTACTCTTATGAAAACTTCTGAATTTCCTGTGTCTTATTAATATCCACAGTAAACCCTGTGCTTAAAAAGTAAGTTAGATATTTTTCCTTCTGTTGACATCGTTGAAGCAAAAAAAGTATTGATTTTGAAAAAATTCTATGGTTGAAGTTTTTCAACTGAAACCTTTACCAGGATTCTCACCCATCTTACTGGGAAAACCTACCTTCTGGAGGTTATGTTGAATGGTGAGGAATGTATCCTCTTCGCAGTGGTACATCTCTAGTAATATAATTTGAAGTGCTAGGGCCCCTTGCATCCATTTCTGAATCTATTATTAGTTGATTAAATTAGCTGGCTGGATCAGTACAGTGAGAAGAGACACAGTAATGATATTATAGAATTAGTATGCTATGATGAATTGTCAGGAGAAGTAACTGTGACAGCCCTGTGGCCATATGTACTTAGCCATGCAATTTATAGTCATTTGGAGAGCCAAGGACTTTTCAGTTTGGGTTAGGAAATTTGTTCCTGCTTTTGACATAGTTTTAAGGATATGTGTGTAAGAGTGAAGGGAGAGCTTCGTGGCAATTCAGGAAGAAATCAAAAGTCTCAGTTCTTAGCCAATGGCATTTGGATGATTTTCAGGGAATAAACCAGTGTGTGGAGGCCTTTATTGTAACAGTGCCAATTCCTTTAAACAGATTTATATGATAGTGCTGTTACTTTATGGTTGCTGAAGATAATGTTACTTTGGGTAAGATAAAAGTAAATGCAATCTGGTATCACGATTTCCCTTGTTATGGAATACTGTACATTCTCATCCATGTACTGCATTTACAGCAATCTTGAAAACATTGCTGGGGTTGTTTTGATTTAAATACATACGGGGCTCCTAATTGCAAGTAGTTTTTAAGCAACTTAAAATATAACATTACTTTTTGTTTGTTTGTTTTGCAAGTATTTGCAAGATAAACGGACTGTCAGATGCCTCTAAAAGGCTTATGATGACAGCAGTTGGCAATGCAAATATTGGCACGACACCACATTAGGGCAAATTTATTGCAGAATTACCAAAACATGTATAACTGTGAAGTCACCTCAGTACAACTGTTGTATGAGAATTACTCTCTTGCTGTTTTTGTTTTTGTTTTTTTCATTTTATGATTACCAGGCTACAGTAATATTCAGTAGTACAATGAACATGCTTACTGACATTCTAACTCCAAACAAGATTCATGCAGAAAACTACTTCTTTTTCTTTTAGTTGGCTATAGAAATTTTCTGTGTATAATCGATCGCTTTTATTTCTCAAACAGGATTGTAATTTGATTATGAGCATAGATTGTTTCATTTCTCTTCTCTTCTGTTCCGTTGTTGTAGTCATTGTTTTATCCATTGATAACTCGATGTCAACATTTCAAAGAGAATCTATAATCAAATATTGTCTTAGGATCTTAATTGATGTCTTAGCCCCTTCTCCATGTCCCTAATCTTAATTATCCAGAATTACACATTTAGAAGCACTTCTTCAGTAGTTCTGTAGTTGGACATTTCACTTCAAAGGTAATAGAAGGGTGTCTATCACTTCTGCATTTCTGTATCCTTCCAGCTCACTAATACTCTTATCTGGGAGTTATTTTTGTCTCTCCTTTTTCACCTTCCAAGTCTAATTTAACACCAACACCTGCTGATACCTTCCTAACACAGTCTCTTAGATTACCCCTTCTTTTCTGTTTCTGCAGCCTCCATCCCTGTCCCCTTCCATCATTCTATACCTGGAGTGCAATGCTCCCCTCTTAGTCCATCTTTCTGCCATATCTTCCCAGACCAGTAGAACCTATATATACTGAATTGCCAGATGGATCTCTTAAATTTTTATTATAGCCCCTCATATTTCCTCCATGTGACATGAGGCCTTTTGCTTATTCTTATTCCAGCCTACAGAACTTATGTGCTTTTTCTCTCCTCTCTCTTACCCTTTCCCTAGCACACATAGTTGGCTAATTATAATTGTAATTTATAAATTTTTGTGCCAGGTACTGTGCTAAGTGCTTTCCATACATTATCTAGTTTAAGCATCATGGCATTCCTACGTGGTAAGTGGTGTGATTCCCTTTTTATAGTCAAAGAAACAGAGGTGTGAAACAACTTGCCCACCAAAGTGAAGGTGTAAGAGGAAGAGCCAGGGCCCAAAAGTAGGTCTGTCTGACTTTGTAGTGATACCATCAACTACCATGCAACACAGGCACCCTGGCTACATGTGGTTGTGTTGCTGTTCCCCTGGTGTGAATTTGCATTCAATATTCATCTTTCTGATAATTTGTGTTCCTCCTCCCCTTTGTGCACATTTGGAGACTGACCCCACCTTTCATTTGGCATTTTCATATTTGTTTTACTGCATTAATTTGCACTGAATAATGTGTCACTTAATATTTGTGCTTGTACATGTACATCCTCACCTAGACCACAATCAAATTAAACTGCTTTGGAGAGCCAGGCGTAGTGGCTCACGCCTGTAATCCCAGCACTTTGGGAGGCCAAGGTGGCCAGATCACCTGAGGTCAGGAGTTTGAGAACAGCCTGACCAACATGATGAAACCCTATCTCTCCTAAAAATATAAAATTAGCCGGGCGTGGTGGCGCATGCCTGTAATCCCAGCTACTTGGGAGGCTGAGGCGGGAGAATTGCTTGAACCTCTGAGGCGGAGGTTGAGGTGAGCCAAGGCTGCACCATTGCAACAAGAGTGAAATTCCGTCTCAAAAAAAAAAAAAAGAAAAGCAAAAACAAAACAAACAAACTTCTTTGGAGAAATGTATAGAATCAAAATGTTTTCCATTCTTCAATACAATACTTTGGACTTACAGTCCCTGATGAAGGTGGACATTCAACTTCCTAATTGTTCCACTTTGTCAGGGTGACTTTGTTGCAATATTATATTTTAATAGTTTCATTTGGTAAATCACAGGAAAATTAGATTGTCTTCTACTATGAAACTTGAGAAAAGCTAAGCTTTGCAAACAAGCTCCTGACCATATAGCAGTAGCCAGAACAATGAACAGGACATAAACAATGAAGAATCTGTGACCAACAGGAAGATATGGAGATTTGCATACTTTTAAAACCTTACGTGATTAATATTAGATTCAATCTTTACATTTATTTTTGTAACATTTTGTTCCATAAAAAATATCAAGCCTGTGTTTGCTGGGAGAAGGAAGAGTTCATTATTCTTATGGTTTGTTTCATTACAGTTCGAAAAGCCAAGGATGGGGAAATCAACATTGGTAAAAGCAATTAGTGATGTGGGTTGAGGTGGCGAAATTACATCCTATCCCTTGACATCAAGAATAAATACAAATCATTATCATATATATGTGTGCCTGTGTCACTTAAAAAATTATGATTGCTTCAAGATAGTTTAAACATTATCATCTAATAAAAGCATATTGAGAAATTACATAATTTGACTAAAATAGATAACTATACTAAGCAACCTAAACTTAAAATTATACATATATTTACATATATGTTTTATATTATAAAATATACTCTATATATACACATGAAAACATATGTAGATAGATGATAGATAGATAGATAGATAGATAGATAGATAGATAGATAGATAATTATTTAAATATGTTGATAGGCCAGGTAAGGTGGCTCATGCCTGTAATTCCAGAACTTTGGGAGGCAGAGATGGGCAGATCACTTGAAGTCAGAAGTTCAAGACCAGCCTGGCCAACCTGGTGAAATCCCGCCTCTACTAAAAATACAAAAATTAGATGGGCCTGGTGGCTCACACCTGTAATCCCTGCTACTTGGGAGGCTGAAGCAGGAGAATCGCTGAGCCTGGGAGGCGGAGGTTGCAGTGAATCAAGATCATGCCACTGCACTCCAGCCTGAGTGAAAGAGTGAGACATCGTCTCAAAGTAAATATATATATATATATATATATATATATATACACACACACACACACACACACACACACACACACACACACATATATGTATATATATGAGATGGTTGGGTAAATGGGTATTTAGAATGACAGAATTTCATCAGCATCTTTTCCAATTTCACTTAGGCTTCTGAAAAGCCCTGCTCGGTCAGAATGACTGAAACAAAGAGATGGCCATTTGAAAGTTACATAATATATTTTCAACACATCCCCTGACTAACACTATGAAAAGTACATCCATTCTAGAGTCAGACAGACCACAGACCTAAGTTACAATTCTGGATTTACTCATCACTTTCTCTGTGTTTTTAAATGAGTAATGCAACTTCTCTGCAGTAAGCCAAGAATAAATATACCTATGTTATGAGACTAAGATTATCTATAAAGGGAAACCTCAGTCCTCATTTGAACTAAAATCAGGTTCAAAGGCAAAGTGTAAGTAATAAGAGGGGACTTGCAATAGTGAGCAAGTTCCACCAATATAGTAAGCATTCCAGGATTTTGCAGCAGCAGAGAGCATGATTCTAACATTTCAATGCGAATTTATTTGGCATAAACGCAGTTAGAATTAAGTTGAACTTTGAAGTAAGAATAGTAATTAAAATAATAGAAGAAAATAAGGCAAAAGGAAAAGATGTAAACAGGTATAGAGTTTTATACATTGCAAAGGGTCACCAAAATTCCTGCGGACCAGTTGCTTAATATGAATAGGGAAGCATGGTGGCCTCTCTACTGTACTGTGAGTGAGGACATGTATAGCTGGCAATAAGTATGATGGCGAGTGGAGTGGAGTGGAGTGGGCTTTACACTCTGCAGCAGGGGAGCCCTGGAAATTCTACAACCTCACCTCCTACCAGTATTCCTCTCACTCACTCGATTCCAGCCATGCAGTCTCTGAATAAGCCAATCCCACTTCCAATTTAGGGAAATTTGCACTTAGTATTCTTCTTGCCTGAAATGTTCTGCTTCACATATTTTCATGTCTAATGCTGTCTCCTTCAGGTTCAGATGTCACCTTCTCAACAAGGCCCACCCTGACCATTGTGTAAACTTGCAACTCCCTTCCCCTCCCTGTTTTAGCAGGATAACCCCTGTCTTTTTCTGAGAGTACCATCATTCTCTGCTACAGAATTTACTCCCTTATCACAATTTCTTCTTATTATCACCCTCTCCCTACTGGAATATTAGTTCCAGGGTGGCAGGCGTCTTTGTTTTGTTTACTAATATACTTAGAACTAAGCCTGATATGTTGCACACACTCAAAATATTTGCTGCATAAAGAAATGAGTGAAGCAAGGAATGAATTAAATTGTTATTTAAAGACCATAGTAAAAATGTGGACACATATTTTTGAAGTACAAGACTAAACTAAATTAATCAGAGACAAGAGGACTTTAACATTTGGAATTGGAGGCACCAGCATAGTAAGAATTGGGAAAGGCTTATGAAATTGTAAAGGTGTTTTGGGGTCGTGGTTAAACAGTAATATGTCTATGCTAAAACTTAAAGAGTATTTGCTAATTAACCTCACATGGAACAAAAACTCCACATTGTTGACATCTCAAAAGAAATATTAGTCTGACTTAGGCCACTGATCCATGTTACTCAGTGTTGTTTTTCTGACAATAGCAATAAAGATAATTATATTTGAATATTAATGGTTGTTTTGCAAAGCATTGTTCTGACAGAGTAGTCACTTATATTGAAATTAACATTTCCAGTGTACACACGTTAACCTTGTCCTCAGTCAATCAGCTAACTTAAATTAAGTGCCTATTAGAGCTCCATTTAGCTAGAGATCAGACCAGCCTTGGCATGGGTGTTGTCCCTGGGGTGTTTAAAGAGAGCCAAGCTTCCGCTCAACAAGTGGACCTCCTCTTTGAACTTCTAGTGAGAGCTCCAGTGAATATGTGGAGATATATTCCATGGGCATTTTAATGTAGCAGGACAGAGTGTGGACGTTGGAGACTAATAAACTGGATTTAAGATGGTTCTTCCATGTCCATTAGCCCTGTGGACTCCTAGACAGTTCACAATAAACCTCAGCATCCTTACCTATAAAATAGATAATAGGAACATCTACTGCATAAGATTCCTGTGACTATAGCATGAGTTATTATATACAAAATTCCTTATCACGCTATTCTCTTGGTAGTATTCTGTTTTGTTTTGTTTTGTTTTCAGATGGAGTCTCAATCTGTCACCCAGGCTGGAGTACAATGGTATGATCTTGGCTCACTGCAACCTCTGTCTCCCAGGTTCTAACAATTCTCTGCCTCAGCCTCCCAAGTAGCTGGGATTACAGTTGCCCACCACCATGCCCAGCTAATATTTGTATTTTTAGTAGAGACGGGGTTTCACCATCTTGGCCAGATTGGTCTTGAATTCCTGACCTCGTGATCCACCTACCTCGACCTCCCAAAGTGCTGGGATTACAGGTGTGAGCCACCGTGCCCGGTCGGTAGTATTCTTAAGAATGTTATCTCTACCCTCTCCATTAATAGGTTATATTTATGACTTTTAAAAGTAAATGTCATATTTGTTTGACAATTGTAATCGTGGTGATGGTAGTTTGACAAGTAGCACAGTTATTCTGTTTCAGTAGGATGTAACCTCATATCTTAACCGAAATATAATGTGGCTAGGAATTTTACAATGTTCAAAATACTTCAGAAGTCCACAATATTCAGTTCAACAGAATAATTTCTCATTTTCTCCAATCAGCATCCTAGGAGTTCTAGTTATTCACGTAGATCAACATATCCACGACCTAAGCTGTGAGCCATTAGGAACTTCAATGGCCCAAAGCTAATAGGTGAAAAGATACATACCTAATGTTTTAAGGAATTTTCAACTCTTGATATCTTATTTTGCAAAAGAGCTTTGCAGCAATAATTTATCAGGCAGCCTCTCTGTTCATCTCAGAGTATTCTCTAGAATTATTTTTATGTTTATTTTACATTTCCCTTCCCTGCAAGAAGACAACTTCAGGTAAGGAGAATTGAGAGTTAATAAGATGCATGCCACTGTTAGCAATAGTCTATTTGATGTCTATTTCCAAAAGAAAAATGCAAAGTGGAGTGTGTAATCCCTTAACGTAAGATACTCCCGTGCATCCCAATGCTTTCTTCTGAATCCTGATGCCAGAGCTGCAAGGAGCATACACTCTCAGGGTACAGAAAATGAAGACCTCTCTGCTTGAAAGTTTAAATGCCCTGCTCAGCAGGAAGTCTAGAAAGATTTGTTCAACTGAAATGAGCTTATAATCAGGCTTTCATCCAAAGATAAGGAAAGACAACATCCAGTATGTTGTCTTATGATGCACTCTTACCAGGAAAACACAAATAGTTTTGTCCATGTTGTGCAACGTTGACTCCTGTACAGCATATTTCAAACTGCAATCATGAAAATGTTCCGTTTTGGAATAAGAAGAAAAAGCCACCCATGAGACTTGATACAGTACCTTTATTTTTTAGCAATGAACAAAAAATACAGATTGTTAGTGTCGGCCATTCTCTTTTATTTTTTCATTTTCTTTTTGTGATGTAGAGGTGTTCCTAAGACTTGCAATTATTTAAATAAAATTATTGTAGCATTTTTAGGGGTCATGGGTACATTTATTCTGCAAAGTTAGCTAGCTGAAAGACAGATTAACTGCTAATCGGCGCTTAATGAGGGCTTTGCAGCGCCATGTTTGAGCGCTTGTCAGTATGAGAATATCGATGAGCAAAGCCACCTTTTGGACTTACTGTTGGTAAACTGGGTTGACTTCTGAGGTGGATAAAATGCATGGCTAGATATTCTGTCCACTGTGCTGTTGGCAGGCTGTTGTTTATCACCAGGTTTTAGTGTTCTTAATGAACTGTTAATAAGCTGTCAATTATAGTGTTTATGCAAATTAGGGAAAGAGACACTGAAGGATTGATGTGCCTAGAGTTAAAAATGCCTCCTTGATACATTACAAAGTAAATAATTCCCCTTTTAATAATTGTCCTTAAATGTTTGCTCTTCTTCCCCACTGAACCATTTCCCATGTTGTGCACCCTGGAAAACAATAGCCCAGGTCTTCTTTAAGCATTATACTGAGAAAACAAGACACATCTATCTCTAGGATGTACTTTGCTTTATGTTATCAATTCTGGAATCATTTTTATTCACCCTCAGCCATAAATGAAGTTCAATATCAAGTGTTCTGAAATTCATAGGTAACTATTTTATGATTCTCAGGTGGGGCATCCATTTTCATCTTTCTTCCCGCCAGAGACCGTAGACCACGGCGAAGCAACCTCCTCAACCCCTTAAATGTCCTGCGCTAATGTTAGCTGTCCAAATCCCATGTACTTTGTAGTGCTCCAGATTATCTCTTTAGTACAAATCCTTTGTGTGGTTATAAATTGTCAACTGAAAATATTTCTTTTAAAAATCTGCTTCTCTGCCTCTGTCCCAGCAGAAATACCTGTCTTTGGCCCCAAATCCACTAATTTTCTATTATGGGTTTTTGTTTTTTTATTTCACATGCCCTTGAATGTGTTAACCTATCACGCCCCACCCTACGTCCTTCAAGGACCTATACAATTGTCTTGTTCTCTCAGTCATTCTTCCGGCCCGCTTCCCTAGGCAGAATAAATCAGTTCCTTCCTGCAGCAGCCCCAGAGTACTTTAAATAAGTTAAATATATTCCAGCACCCCCCAACCCTATTCTGCGCACACACACACACTCAGAAATTGTGAGGTTTTTCAGGGCTTGGCCTGCTATTTATTCATCTTCAGAAATCGTATCAATGTTAGAAAATAGCCACCTCAAGACACTCTGGAAGAAACTCTGCTCAGATTTCCATTTTATAATAAAACTAAGGTTATTAAATGGTTCCCAATATTTAAAAGGATAATAATTTCACTGCAATCTCATCACTTTTATTTTTAATTGTTGTGATCAGAATTCTATCCAGATAGTTATTATGGGAGAACAATTCCTGAAGAATGCTTAACCTCTCAATACAATTAAAGTAGACATCTTTTAAAGGCTCTTAATATTCCCCCCAGAAATGTAAAATTACATCTTGTTTTGTGAAAGTCATGTTTTGATTATATGAAATTGGTATTTTACGTAAAAAAAAAAATCTTCTGTTCAGCTTGGAGCATGAAGGTTTGTGCACTTGTTAGCACATTACTTATTCCAAAATCATTGAAAATATTATTCTTGCAGGTTTGGGGTTTTTTCTAACCTCATTCGCTCAGCTCTGGGAGTTATAATGTTTCATAAAGGAAGTATCATAATCTACAGCAAAAATCGTGCATCCATATCAGTTGAAATGATGGATTAAGCTGTTTTATTATAAGTATATCACAAATGCAATAAATATTTGCCAATGAAATGCAGTTATCATAAGGTTTTGCACAGTGCAATTTCATGTTAATGTCCAAGTGGAATATAGATGGCTTTATATGTTTGGTTATAGTACCTGCTTTGCAGTTTGAAAAATTTATTTGTAAGTGTTGAAAATGTAAATATGAGAGTTCCAAGTATCTATGAGTTATTTCTAAATACCACTTAACTCCTCCCAAGACAGATGAGGGTAGTATAAAACTGCAATTCTTGTGACTGATAAATCAAAGGAAATAATCCAATAAACTGGAAGAAAAATTGCGAATTGGTCTTCTGAGAGGCAAGAGAGCATGCTGTTAAGAGCTTGAACTCTGAGGTCAACAAGTGTCTTGACCTTCTGGCACCTTGGTCTGTAAGTGTGGAGATAACACCCAGCTCCTAGGATGGCCTTGGGGATTAAATGAGTTTGTGATAACAAATAGCACTCAGTGAGGGCTTACTACATGCCAGGTACTATCTAAATGCATATTTCAATTTCTAAATTTTAATCTCTCTCTTTAATCAAACATACAGCTTTTGATATTTGATATGCATTCTTGTATTTTCCTCTTAGATGCTTTTCAATTATCTTCCTGAGAATTTGTGCATTTTATGTAGAAATAAGATAAAATACACAAGATATAATATCCTACTGGTCCTTAATTCTACAGTTTAATAACTGTATGAACATGGGAAATTACTTAATCGCTCTGTGTCTCAGTTTCTTCAGCTCTAAAATAACAATGCTGATGATAATGATGATGATGATGAAGATGATGACACCTATTTCATAGGGCTGTTGTGAAAATTGAGATTATCCCTGTTAAGTATTTAGCAGAGTGCCTGACAGTGAGTGCTCAATCACTTATTATTATTGCTGGTAGTACTGTCTTTAGCATTACTTTTGCTGTTATTCATTATAGTGTGATTTATTTTTAAATTAGGGTCAATTGAAGGAACTGGGAATATTTTGTGAGTAAGGGTTTTTGTGTATATCACATTCATTCTTCTCATATCCTGCCACCCTCCTCATCGTTGTTATTGGGAATGAAATCGGCTTTAAAATAAACCTAAGAACCAGGACTCCCTTGGATCTGACACTGACCCCAGACACCAAGCCACAGAGGAGCATGCTGCAGTCAATCTCTCTTTGAAATTCTAATTAAAAATAAATTTTAAAAGTTTTTTAAATGTATATTTTTCTTGAATTCTAATATGAGTCATGCAGTATAAAATGGCACTGTAACATCTCTTCAAATATGTGCACTTCTGTTCACAATAGTATTTTAAAAAATAGTCTTAAAAAAGTTTTACTAAAAAATACCTTGCCAGGAGTGATAGTGCATGCATGTAGTCCCAGCTGTTCAGGAGGCTGCCCCTCTCGGGTTTGTTTTCTCTAAAATAAACCTGTCCTTGGTTGTCAAGCCACCTTTCATGTTTCTTTCCTCTTTCTTTAATTCTTACAGAGGTGGGAGGATTGCTTGAGCCCAAGTGTTTGAGACCAACCTGGGCAATGTAGTGACACCTTGCCTTTAAAAAAAACAAACTAGATTTAAGCATTTTGTTAATGCTTCCATTTCACTGCTTCTTTCTTAACTGTTTTGGTGTGATTGGGATCCATTTTGTAGTTCACTAATTTGGTAATTAACTGAACCGATCTGTCAGATCTATCCAAATGTGGGCAGTTGATAAAATTTGAGCTATTTCTTCATCATACCTGTGTTTACTTTGAGTGTTTATCAGTGAATGTTTATCAAGAATTTGGAAGGCTAGCAGCAAGGTGAATTCTAGAAGAAAAAAAAAAATCAACAACATATGCTGTACATTTTTTTTCAATATAAAATTGATCATCTCAAACATTATTTTCACTACAAAAACCTCCATGAGTCACATAAATAGCTTGTCCTTTCAAGATCCTAGAATAAAAACTACAAGGACAGATGTGCTCTAGATGTCATTTCCCAGCTGGGGCACTGTGAGCAACATGGCAGTGGTGAAAGAACATGTGGTCAGGATGCCTTCGTGTGTTCAGTTTTTATTTTCAAAGAAAAAGAAAAAGGATGAAAGAAATGGGGAAGGAAGAGAGGGAGGGAGAAAGAAAGAGAAAGAAAAAGAGAAAGACAAAACAACCAAAAGAAACAGAAGGGCTGGGCACGGTGGCTCACGGCTGTAATCCCAACACTTTGAGAGGCCGAGGTAGTGGATCACCTGAGGTCAGGGGTTCGAGACCAGCCTGGCCAACATGGTGAAACCCCATCTTTACTAATAATACAAAAATTAGCTGGGCATAGTGGTGGGCACCTGTAATTCCAGCTACTTGGGAGGCTGAGGCAGCAGAATTGTTTGAACCCAGGAGGTGGATATTCCAGTGAGCCAAGATCGCACCACTGCACTCTGGCCTGGGTGTCAAGAGTGAAACATCTCAGGGAAAAAAAAGGAAGGGAGGAAGGGAGGAAGGGAGGAAGGGAGAGAGGGAGGGAGAGAGAGAGGGAAAGGAAGGAAGGAAGGAAGGAAGGAAGGAAGGAAGGAAGGAAGGAAGGAAGGAAGGAAGGAAGGAAGGGAAAGGAAGGAAGGAAGAAAGGGAAAGAAAGAAGGAAGGAAGGACGGAAGGAAGGAAGGAAAGGAAGGAAGGAAGGAAGTAAAGGAAGGAAGGAAGAAAGGAAGGAAGGAAGAAAGGAAGGCAGGCAACAGTAATAATTCCTGGTGTCATCATCTGGTATTCTAGTGTATTTTTCCATTCAGGTTCACTAATTTAGAATTTTCTCTGTTTCCTCCGTTTTTTATCTGTTACTATTAATTTATGCAAGTCTTTTACTATCTCAATTTAAAATGAATGTTTTCTTTCTATAAAAGGGAAAATACTATAGATACAGAGATCATGCTGCCTCCTCAATAGATACATGAGTGTTTTTAAAAATCAATTATTACTCTTACTATTACGGCTACATTGAAATGATTAGTAGGAAATGAATCTAAATTGCTTCTAAAACAATAAAGTTTAAGTGCCTCAGTAACCCTATCCTTTGAATAAATACAACCAATTTTTAGTTAGGTAAATTTTGTTTTTGAAAACTACAGATTATTGAAATTCTTAAATAATGTTATTGTGTTTTTTTAAAAAACATTTTGGTCTTCAAATACGTTATTAATCAGCAGCATTCATTTATGGTATACCTAAAACGTGCTAGTAAAACTGCAAGCCTCTTTCTTCCTTTTTTACTTTGTATATGCTCATTCAAATTTGACTACTTCAAAGTTTTGAAATTGAGAAAAAAGAATTTGAAATTTCACATGTGCCTTTGCAAAAAGTAAAATGATTAATTTGCCTGCAATGCTTTTACAGTGTGTCATACTGAAGGCTTAAAGGATGTATTTGATCTTATCTTAAAATTGAGTAGCCTTGTTTTAGTATAAAACTCTGAACAATGAAAAAAAAAACGCATTTTCTATATCCCAGGTTGCTTTTATAAATGATATCCACCTTGAATAATTGTTCAATCGAGGCCGAGCTCAGTGCATAGAAAAGAATGTATTTCTCCTCTTTCTTAACAGTGGTCAGGGCCTCACGCAAGAATGTTTTCATGTTTTGTTCTTTTGAGGCTTCTTGAAGCTCATGGTAGTTCATTGAGAACATGTTCCATCACTATTAAAAATAATGTCCTTCTTCATCCGTAACATCCTAATGTCCTTTAAGTGTTAAACCCATCCCTTTCTGCATTCCCACAAAGTATTTTTATACACGTATGTGTGGTTTTTTTTTTCTCTCTCTCTCCTGGCAAATTTATAAATGGAATTTTTGAATGGAATCCTATGATATAAATATCTTTTAAAGCTTTCTCATAGTTTTACCTGCTTTGCAATGAGCCATTTTCTCTTCAAAATCAATGCCTCTCATTAAGACAACTTCTGGCAGGGATGAGGGTCTAGCATCAGTTTATAGAAAAGTGGTCATGATTTTGCCTCTGGGTTTGTTTTAATTGTTCCTCTCCATGCAGCAAGCTCTGTGGTTTGAGTAGCAGAGAATTCATTTGTAAGCTTGCCTCCTATGTTTCTCAAAAGGTTGTTGTGAGGACTAAATTAATCCATCCAAAATTACTTACTGCACATCTCTTCTGTGCCAGGCCCCGCTACAGGTACTGCAGACATCGGTGTAAACAAGCCAGTCCCTGTGTTCATGGAATGTAATTCAGGAGTGGGGGGAGCCTGAAAATGAACAAGACAAAAATCACAAGTGAAGACACCAGAATAGAAAATAAAATATAACTTGTGGGGAGAGCCGTGGAGGTCTTCGGGAAGGTCAGGGAAATTCTTTTTTTTCTTTCTTTGTTTCTTTTTTTTTGTTTGTTTTTTGAGATGGAGTCTCGCTCTGTCCAGGCTGGAGTGCGGTGATGCAATCTCCACTCAATGCAACTTCCGCCTCCTGGATTCAAGCAATTCTTCTGCTTCGGCCTCCTGAGTAGCTGGGATTACAGGTGCGCACCACCACGTCAGGCTAGTTTTTATATTTTTAGTAGAGACAGAGTTTCACCATGTTGGCCAAGCTGGTCTCAAACTCCTGACCTCAGGTGATCCACCCTCCTCAGCCTCCCAAAGTGCTGGGATTACAGGGGGAAACTCTCTCTTAAAATACATCATGTAAGCTGAGAGTAGACTTACAAAAAGCAGATAGCCACAAGGAAACCTCAGAGAAGATAGCATGACCAAATGTCCTGAGAAGAATGAATGTGGAGTGCTGGTAGAAGGAATGGAATGAGTGGCTGAGATGGAGGGCAGAAAAGATTAGACTGGTGGGGAGAGTACAGGGGCAAAATCATCTGAGGCTATGATCTCTAAGGAGTTTTGATTTTATTTTAAGTTGCAGAGAAACCATTGGAGAGGTTTGTGTGGAGGGGAATAATGTGATATACTTTACATTAAAAAATAATTATGTATGTAAATACATAGTATTTGAATGTATTTTCAGAGCCAAGATTGAATCCTGACTCTGCCACTTACCTCCCTAAACCTCAGTTTTATTATCTGTAAAATGGCCATCACAATCAATCATAACTCATACGGTAGAGATTACATAAAATAATCAACATAATGTGCTTTGTCCACCATAAGCATTCAACAGACGGAAGTATTCGTTTAGGTTTTTCTTAAGGGTCCCCTTGGTTCTCCAGTCTGGGCCATTCATTAGTTTATTTTGTGCTCTCCTCCTCTCCCTGAATATCTGAAATTTTTTGACAATTTTCTCTGAGATTCCTGGCATTTGGCTTTCTGGAGATGGCAGGGGGTCTGGTTTGCTGTCTGTTAATTTTAGCTATTCTCCGCTGGAAGTGCCATCACCACTAGAATAACCAGAGAGAATGGGAGGTGGTGCAGCCTATTAAGGGGCCCCATGGGGCTGCCCTAGCAGCAAAAATCAAAACAAACAAACAGAATCCCAAAACAGGTTTGGGCTTTAGGGGTTTTGAAAATGGACATTTTTCCCATTAATAACATATCCGTTAAACTCTACTGTGACAGCTCTCAAAAAGTTTCTTCTAATAACAACATTTCTAATCCAAAAATCATTCATTCTGCCTACAAATGTCAGAGCCAAACAACACCTAGCAGATAATTTGCTCCACAATTTTCAAGGGTACAGGGAGTAGAAAATAGAAATAGGTAATCTACTGCTATGTCATATTTCCAATGTTTCTATGCAAGCCAATCACTTAATGGAACCTGAAAAATCCAAGAATTTTAATGATTCGAAATATCTAGTTGAATGGCTGGTAATCTTCCCTCCTATTTGGGGAGTCTGGAAGCTAAAGAGTACATAAAGAAAGAATTTAAACCTTTGAATATAGGACAAATGATCTATGTAGCGTTATTGTTAGCCTAGCTATAATATTACTATGAAATTTTCATAGTGAGGGCATAACATTTAGATTGTAGGTCATTAAGACAGTTACTAATTTCTTTTTATCTGAACCATTACGTACGGAATAAAATGATGTACCTTATTTCATTGCTTGGTTAATATCAGCCTGTGAAAAAGAAAGATATTTTCAGAAGAGAATTATAAAATGTTTTAGGTTAGTTCCCCCATATTTAGATTGATAGCAAAGAAAGCAGGAAAAATATTTTTAGAATGTTAAACCTGGGACAAAAGTGTATCCCAAGTGATTTGGATATCAAGGGGAAAACCCTTAAAAATCTTTGATAGAGCCGGGCGCCGTGGCTCATGCCTGTAATCCCAGCACTTTGGGAGGCTGAGACGGGCAGATCACGAGGTCAGGAGATCGAGACCATCCCGGCGAACACAGTGAAACCCCATCTCTACTAAAAATATAAAAAAATTAGCCGGGCGTGGTGGCGGGCGCCTGTAGTCCCAGCTACTTGGGAGGCTGAGGCAGGAGAATGGCATGAACCCGGGAGGCGGAGCTTGCAATGAGCTGAGATCCGGCCACTGTACTCCAGCCTGGGTGACAGAGCGAGACTCAGTCTCAAAAAAAAAAAAAAAAATCTTTGATAGAAAGTGAAGAAAATTATTTAAAAATGAGAGTGCTTCCTAACAACCAAGATCCGGGAAAAGTTTGAATGAAAGGAAATTTAAGACAGTTGTTTTGCATTACACTATTATATCTCTCCTTTCTCTTTGCCTAGCTAATGTTTTCTACAAAATAGATTGCATTCAATCTTGGAATATATGTTTATACTTAACTATCTATGTCTATCTATATACACAACCACAGACATTTATCAATTTATGTATCATGTATATTTTAATCATAACTTAGGAATGACAAGATAAACTTGTTTTTCCTACCACCCACTGTTTTTTAAAAAGGCATTCTGTTTATACAGAATACCTGCAAATAATATTTTCATGACTGTGTCATATGAATAAAATAGGAATTTTAATCATTTATGTATTTACGGTGAGAATCATTATGATTTTATGATTTTACATTTAGCTCATGATTCCAAGGTGTGTGTGTGTGTGTATATATATATATATACACATATATATATATGGAAGTTCAATGCTTTCTGTAAACTGGAATTTTAAGTGTATATCTACACTTGAGAAAAATAATGGTCAAGATAAGAGGAAAATATATGGAAGTTAAATTCTAATGCAGTAAAAACTCCCCTGGAAACAAACTCTTACCCCTGGTCAATCACCTACTTGACACCACAGATTTTTAGGAGAGATTCCCAATCTAGGAAAGCACAGTGAGTGGTTTACGTCCATAAAACAGCTCATCATTGACATGAACTCCTATTTAAATCTGAATTACCAGCATTTGAGTTTTTCAGCATGAGGCAGCAAAAGATTGAAAAGCAATGTTTTCTGATGTTACTCTAAATGATCATTTCCATAGATATAGCCTTTATCATTTCTTCTCCATACCGGAAAAATAAAAACCGGTTAAGGTAACCCCACTGCATATTTTTCTTCTGCTTGTTGTACACTTCACAGTTACAGAGTGAATCAGCTTTGCTAAATGCATTCATTAGTGCCCAATTTGTTTCTCTTCATCTCTTTGAAGAAATCTTGCAAGCCATTGGAACGCTTATTTTATTTTGATTCCACAGTGGAAAATTGTATTCACATAAGTAAGCATATACCAAACAGCAATAAATCATTATTTCTCAGATGACCAATATCAGCAGGAATCTCATATACTTCTCTGCTGGAGTTGATTTCCAAATTCATTGAATAATTATTGGTGCTGTTTTTCGTAAGTGAAAAACATTTTTTCCTTTCTATTCCAGTTAACTTTTAAATGCTACCTTTCTCCTTCATTTCCGCCACACATCTGAGAATTATGTGTAAAGGAAGAAAAAAGTCAAACTTTGTATTCAGCAAATGTCAAGGTGGTTAAATGGATACAACCCTTGACAACTGCCCCCACCAGCCCTGAAATTTAGACTTGCATAGTATGTACTTTGGACAAAGATTGAATTTCATGTTAGACTGTTGATAAATGAAATAAATACAAATTAATGCTTTAATGTTTTAGGAAAATCTGAGAATTTATTAGAGTGTTTTAAAATGCAACATTTAGACTAGTAAATTTCCTTTTCTTTTGCTCTGCCAAAAGAAAACAATTCATTGTTGTTTCACTTACCAAAGTATTAATTGGATTTTGGTAATAAACATTGAATAATTTTTTTATTAGTAACAGGCACATGCATTTCTGCATTTTTTCCTTAACAAACTTTATTAACAGCAGGTAATCCATATACTTTGCCCCAGAAATGAATTTTTATAAAACATCTGTTGGTGTCAAGTCAATTTTAATACAGATTAAATATTGTGGCCATTGTTCTAGAAAGTGTGAGTTCTCTATTAAGAATATTTTTAATGACTTCTGTACATACTGTATTATGTTAGGTGCTGTGATAAGGAAACAACCAAAAAGGACTTTAAAATTAATTTCAGAACTTAGACTGGAGAAGGTTAACAGTGTCAGGTGGAGATTCAGACTAATATGTAGATTCTTTCTGTTTATGCTATTACTCTTTCAAAGATTCTTTTCCCCTCTTATGCTTTTGATTGCTGTTCTTGATTTTTTTTTTTTTGAGTTACTAATTATTAGCTAAGTTAAAGCAGTTTAAAGGATATATATTTCTAAATTTATTTTTTTCTTTGAGTTAAAGCCTGAACATAGCTAATACTTGAGCATAGAGTAATGTGACATTTGTACTATTGGTATCATCCTATCAAATATATAGTCTTTCTATTCATCTCCACATTCAACTTTTCCTCCTAAAGTGAAAATATGGTATGAATATTTACATGATTCAAAAAATAATGATAAACTCTAAAAAACATTTTAGTATAAAACATCCTTGTTCACATTATGATCTTATTTTTTTATGAGGAAAGCCTCCTAATCTTTAAATTGATATATTTGTAAAAAGCACAATATAGTTCAGATCTTTGAACCATCCAGGGTAACTCAATATGGTTTTTTTTTTATAAAAAGATATAGATGTAACTATGAAATTATCAATGTAACATATCTTTGAATTATCTTGTGCTGAGATCCTTTAGCCTCTACAAAAAAAATTTAATATGAAAATGAGTTTTAATTAATGTAATAAACAGCTTACATTTCAGATATCCTAATACATCTTAATATAACTATTATTAAATAAGTATATATTGGAAATCATATTAATTCATTAACATAATTAGGGCTGGGTGTGGTGGCTCACACCTGTAATACCAGCAGTTTGGGAGGCCGAGGTGGGTGAATCACGAGGTCAGGAGTTTGAGACCAGCCTGGCCAACATGGTGAAACCCCATCTCTACTAAAAATACAAAAAATTAGCTGAATGTGGTGGCAGACGCCTGTTGTCCCAGCTACTCAGGAGGCTGAGGCAGAAGAATTGATTGAACCCAGGAGGCGGAGGTTGCAGTGAGCTGAGATGGTGCCACTGCACTCCAGCCTGGGCAACAGTGTGAGACTCCATCTCAAAAAAAAAAAAAAAGACAATTAAATAATTTAATAATATAGGAAAACATTTTAAAACTACAAGACAAAATTTTTAATTAATATTTTATTCTCAAAATACTCAACTGAATTGTTTTCAAAATAAGTATTTTATATTTCAGATGTAATCTCAAAAAATGAATTTTTATTCAATTATGGAACTTCTGAACTTCATGCATTCATTTAAAAATCATTAAAAATGATTAAGAAATCCACAACATAATTACTCTATGTCTTGTCTGAATTTTACATAGATTTAGTAAAATGAAAACTTTAGAGGTATATGACAGGACATTAAATTCATGATGCCATATTAATAAAGTAGCTGAGGTTTAAAATATTAGAATATACAGCCATAATATGTAATTATTTATGGACAGCATCTATTCTCATGCAAAGATAATACACACGTAGTTCAAACTCTGTGAGTTTCTTTGACCTTATGGAAGAAAAGATAGAAAATTATAGATTCAGATTTAGATTAGATACTGAGTTGAATATGTCAAATTATCCAACTACTTTCTTGTCCAGAAATTAACAAAATAGCAGATAGAACCACTTGGCTGGAGAGAATTTATCTAGCAGTTGATGCCAACATAGTAGCAATATATATAGCATTCTAATCTAGATTAATTTTCTACACCTCATTTATGGATCACCTGTTTATTTTCTTAAGCAATTCTCCATTAAGCAGAGTCATTTTCTGTTGTACATCTTATCAGTAGTTTCATGGGGGGAAAAAGGAATAATATAATCAGAGAGATATGGAGAATACTAACAGTCAATGCCTTAGATGCTGATATGATTTGGCTGTGTCCTCACCCAAGTCTCATCTTGAATTGTAACACCCACAATTCCCACATGTTGTAGGAGGAACCTGGTGGGATATGATTGAATTATGGGTGCAGGCCTTTGCTGCGCTGTTCTCGTGATATTGAATGAGTCTCACAAGATCTGATGGTTTGACAAGGAGAAACCCGTTTCGCTTGATTCTCATTCTCTCTCTTGCCTGCTGCGATGTAAGATGTGCCTTTCACCTTCCGCCATGATTGAGGCCTCCGCTCCCTCAGCAGGGTGGAACTGTGAGTCAAAATTAAACCTCTTTCTTTTGTAAATGACCCACTCTGGGGGTATGTTTTTCTCCGCAGCATGAAAACAAACTAATACAGTAAATTGGTACCAGTAGAGCGGGGTGCTGATGAAGATACCTGAAAATATAGAAGCAACTTTGGAACTGAGTAACAGGCAGAGGCTGGAACAGTTTGGAGGGTTCAGAAGAAGACAAAAAAATGTGGGAAATTTTGGGACTCCCTAGAGACTTGACTGGCTTTGACCAAAATGTTGATAATGATATGGACAATGAAATCCAGACTGAGGTGGTCTCAGATGGGGATGAGGAACTTGTTGGGAACTGGAGCAAAAGTGACTCTTGTCGTATTTTATCAAAGAGACTGGCAGCATTTTGCCCCTGCCCTAGAGATTTGTGGAACTTTGAACTTGACAGAGATGATTTAGGGTATGTGGCAGAAGAAATTTGTTTTTTTTTTTTTGAGGTGGAGTTTTGTTCTGTCTCCCAGGCTGGAGTGCGGTGGTACCATCTCAGCTCACTGCAACCTCTGCCTCCCCGGGTTCAAGAGATTCTCCTGCCTCATCCTCCCGAGTAGCTGGGATTAGAGGTGCCTGCCACCACGCCTGGCTAATTTTTGTATTAGTAGAGACAAGGTTTCCCCCATGTTGATCAGGCTGGTCTGGAACTCCTGACCTCAAGTGATCTCACCACCTCAGCCTCCCAAAGTGTTGGGATTACAGGTGTGAGCCACTGGCTAGAAGAAATTTCTAAGCAGCAAAGCATTCAAGAGGTAACTTGGGTGCTGTTAAAAATATTCAGTTTTAAAAGGGAGACAGCATAAAAGTTTGGAAAATTTGGAGTCTAATAATGTGATAGAAAAGAAAATCCCATTTTCTGAGGAGAAATTCAAGCTGGCTGCTGAAATTTGTATAAGGAACAAGGAGCCTAATGTTAATCTCCAAGACAATGGGGAAAGTGTCTCCAGGGCATGTCAGAGGTCTTCATGGCAGCCCCTCCCATCACAGGCCCAGAGGCCTAGGAGAAAATGGTTTCATGGGCTGCACCCAGGGATCCGTGCTATGTGCAGTCTAGGGACTTGGTGCCCTGTGTCCCACCCACTCCAGCCATGGCCAAAAGGGGCCAAGGTACATCTCGGGCTCTTCCTTCAGAGGGTGAAAGCCTTAAGCCTTGGCATCTTCCATGTTGAGGTGTTGAGCCTGTGGGTGCACAGAAGGCAATAATTGAGGTTTGGGAACCTCCACCTAGATTTCAGAAGATATGTGGAAATGCCTGAATGCCCAGGCAAGTTTGCTGCAGGGGCAAGCCCTCATGGAGAACCTCTGCTAGTGCAGTGCAGAAGGGATATATGGTGTTGGAGCCCCCTCAAGGAGTCCCTACTGGGTACCACCTAGTGCAGCTGTGAGAATAGGGCCACCACCCTCCAGACCCCAGAATGGTAGATCCACCGACAGCTTGTGCTGTGTGCCTGGAAAAGTCACAGACATTCAACACCAGTCTGTGAAAGCAGCCAGGAGGGCAGCTATACCCTACAAAGCCACAGGGGTGGAGCTGCCCAAGACCATGTGAACCCACCTCTTGCATCAGCTTGACCTGGATGTGAGACTTGGAGTCAAAGGAGATCATTTTGGAGCTTTAAGATTTGACTGCCCTGCCAGATTTCGGACTTGCATGAGGCCTGTAGCCCCTTTGCTTTGACCAATGTCTCCCATTTGGAATGGCTATATTTATCAAATGCCTGTATCCCCACTGTGTCTAAGAAGTAACTAACTTGATTTTGATTTTACAGGGTCATAGGCGGAAGGGACTTGCCTCATCTCAGAGGAGACTTTGGACTGTGAACTTTTGAGTTAATGCTGAAATGAGTTAAGATTTTGGGGAACTGTTGGGAAGACATGATTGGTTTTGGAATGTGAGGACATGAGATTTGGGAGTGGTCAGGGGCTGAATGATATGGTTTGGCTGCGTCCCCACCCAAATCTCATACTGAATTGTAACTTCCACAATTCCCCCATGTCATAGGTGGAACCCGGTGGGAGGTTATTGAATTATGGCTGCGGGTCTTTCCTGTCCTGTTCTTGTGATAGTGAATGAGTCTCACAAGATACGATGATTTGATAAGAGCAAACCCATTTCGCTTGATTCTCATTCTCTCTTGCCTGCTGTGATGTAAGACATGCCTTTCACCTTCAGCCATGATAGTGAGGCCTCCCCAGCCACGTGGAACTGGGACTCGAATGAAACCTCTTTCTTTTGTAGATTACCCAATCTTGGGTATGTCTTTATCAGTAGCGTGAAAACCAATTAATACAGATACATTGAAGTTCTCAGAGTTCCAACGGAGAACGCATCTCTTTAACGCAGTGTCTCCCAAAATATCATTTAATAATCATTACTTAAAAAAAATAAAAAAATAAAAAAAAAATAAAAAATATAAAATAAAAATAAAAATAAAATAAAAAAATAATCATTACTTACTAATAATCCACAGAATAATGCAGTGTTTGAGATTCTTCCACATAAAATATAGCCTACTAAGAACTGATAATCCAGGTTAATTTGTAATCTGCTTTCAATCCATCTTTCCAACTTTATTTTCACGAGGCAGTCTATACTCCATCCAAAATGAACTATGTACTTTTTTCCGCATGGATCCACGAAGTGTTCCTCTGATGTGCCTTTTTTTGTTCATGTTTTCTTCCTCTTTCTGGAATGCCTATCGCCTCTCCCTTTTTACCTTTCCATGCTCAAAACCAAAAGTACATGTAGGCACTTCACAGACATATACACAAAAAAACTTACTTACAAAATGGTGGTCTTCTAGGTGTTCAGCTTTACAATCAACATACTAAATGAAGCTTGAACAAACATCTTTAATGGCGTCCATGCAAAGTGTATCTAAGAAGTAATCTTGTCAGGCACTGCTATGAGAAAAACAGGTAAGCGAACTTTTTTGTTTGTTAGTTTGTTTTTTGAGATGGACCTTCACTCTTGTCACCCAGACTGGAGTGCAATGGCACAATCTCGGCTCACTGCAATCTCTGCCTCCCGGGTTCAAGCAATTCTCCTGCCTTAGCCTCCCGAGTAGCTGGGATTACAGGCACTTGCCACCACACCCAGCTAGGTTTTGTATTTTTAGTAGAGACGGGGTTTCACCATCTTGGCCAGGTTAGTCTCAAATTCCTGACCTCAGGTGATCCACCCGCCTCATCCTCTCAAAGTGCTGGGATTACAGCACTTTGGCTGTGCAGTTTTTACACACATGCCACATGAGAGAGTTGGTATTGAGTTTTTCAAAGGAGGCAGAGGTGATCAGGTTAGCATTAATGGAGAGGGTAGGGCCTACATCATATCCTGATGAAATAATGTAGGCTAATAACTTTTTGCATATATGATTAGAAGCTCTAAAGTCATAGGACACCTCTCCGCTCTGGATGGGCAGACTTGGAAAGGAGATGGTTTGCTCTGCAGAGATGCTCAACCTTTTGTGGCTTAGATACATGAATGTCAGGTTGCTTCCTAATCCGTGATTCAGTGATTCAACAACTGTTAAGGGCACCAAATTCAGTGGTATGAACACCTCAAATTGAATCCTGCCTTTGCTCCTTGGTACTTAACCTTCCTAGGCTAGTGTTTTCCTGTGAAAACTGGAATAACAATGCCAATATCTTAAAGTCCATGCAAATTAATATATACAGGGTATTATTAATTCATGCATAGACTCTAGGATATATGCAGTATATTATTCATACACTGCATGTAATAATAATGAATTAGCATGCATGAATAATATACTGCATATAATAATAATACAGTATTATATATGTATGTTGTATATATTCACACACTGCATGAATAAATAATACACTGCATATAATAATGAATTAACATGCATGAATAATACACTGCATTTAATAATAATACACTTTACATAATAGATTGGCATGTAGTAACTTTCAATATGTGGATACTATCACTTACAACATTATCCTTTTTCATCTGTTAGCTACTCCTCCTTCTCTCAGACAAAGCCAGGAAGAATTCTATGGCATTTTATCCATATTCACCACTTTGAAAGTCATGAAGCATTCTTAACAAGCTATATATTTTGAAAAGCATGAAATTATAGATTACTACCATGTCCACATTTTTAAAGATATAATATTTTATCTATGCTGCATTATTGCCAATTCAAATTCAGTTACATAATAAATGAATTATATAATTTAATTTGAACTGCTGACCATCTCTTGTAGCTGGAAAAATGTCCTGTTTTACATGGTAGCCCTAACCGTTCCCAAATTACCACAGTCTGATGTTTTCAGACATAATTCATTTGCAGTAAATAGATTTTATTTTTAAAATGGTCTATCCAGCCCTTTATATGTTATAACCAGATCCAGTTTTAATGAGATAACTATAGATAACAGGGTCATATTTTCATGTCTCTTAAATAATATATCGAGATCATTCTACTTATAACAATGTAATGAAAATAAATTTTTTTTGTTATTGAATAGAATTTCCATAATACAATGAGTTTCCTGAGATAAAAGCTTCAATGCTAAGTGAAATGTAGAACTAGGACAATGATCCTAATGGAGAGATAGCAAATAGTGTTCATCCAATGTGCCAACTTCAGCCCATTGGAAATGGCTTCCTGGATCCCTGCGTTGAAAAGGATTATAAAGCATCATCTAGGCTTGGAAACAAAATGTATCACATTGGTTATTAACATGGGAGCTGAAAATGGGGGTCCTCTGTACATATTATTTCTGTTCAAATGAAACGTATATATAATGTCCACAATTACTAGAGAATGAAAACAAAGAAGTAACTAGAATATTTTCTATTCAATATTGTAGTGAATATTGGACATCCTGATAATAAAAAGGCAGTATGTAATATGAATCCTGGGCAACCTTTGATCCTTCTTTTAATTTTTTTTTCTTATGTCTTCCATCTTCCCACTCTCCCCCATCCTCCCTTCTCTTTCCTTCTTCTGCTCTGTTTCTGAGTCTCTTTCTCTTTCTTTTCTCCTTTTTCCTTCCTTCTTCTAACTTTTTGTGCATCTACAATGTGCTTGGATACTAAGCCAGGAGCCCAAGTAAGTCAACAGTCTGTGGCAAATTAGAAAGGCAGCACTGTTTGGTTGTATCCAATCGGTCATTTGTAATTAGTCCTGATCACATAGAGGACTCCAGCTGGCTTTTCCTGACCAGCATATGGATGTACCAAACTGCTATTTGCTAACCTTCTCCCCAACTTCCCAGCAAGCTAATGACCCAGGAGACAGCCATTTCCCACCCCACTCCTAGAGGTAATGGAGAGCGGGCTGCGTTGAAAATGCTTGCATGCTCAGCCATGCATAGAATCTTTCTAGGACTGCTCTCATTCATGGAGAGTTAATTGTCCTTTGGGTTTCCTAGGTATTAATCTAATGTCTACCTGAATATTAACTTTTTTTTTTTTCAAGCCCAGCTAAAGGCAACTTTTACCATAATGCTGAGCATAGGCTAAAAAGTAATCTTTATACCAGTTTGAAGGGAGGCAAAGTGATATTCCAAGGAAATTCAGCATTAACCACTGGCTGTTACCCATCTCTACGTTAGCCAAAGCTGATAATTTTGTGTCCTTTGGATTCCCTCAATTCTTTATTTTTCAAGTAAAGTTGCTCTGTAACTCTATTGATAGATGTTTTTGGAAGTCACTCATCAAATATCTTGCATACTTTATCAGCAAGCGCTTCATTAAATGTAATTTGGGTTTATTCAACTATTTTTCTGCTTTTCTATCAACTGAAACCAAGAAATCCTCTTTTATCGTATTCAATGAGGAAAATCAATTGCAAAGTAATTTTGTTTCCTATTTCATCTGCAGATAAGTTGCTGTTGCTGGTATGTAGTCCTGTGGTATGGCGTTAACCCTTTCTCTTGGATAGAAACAAGAGGAAGAAAAATTATTCTCCCCCTTTCATATGTTGTGTTGATGAAGGGCCGAAGAAGTCTTTCTCTACTTCATAATAATTTTATTTTTCTCCTTTTTGGAAATGAGTTTATGTGCTTCTCTTGTGATGAAGGGTAAGGCATTGTGGAATATCCTCTCTTGGAAGGATGTGCAGCTATAGAGACGGGTCACAGCTGGAGCATCCCTTGCTAAGTTTGCCTAGAATCTGGTGTCTTCTTTGCCACTTACTTGACTTGCATTCTTGGGTAAACCTCCTAAACTTTCTGGGCCTCGGGTTTTTGCTTTAAAAATTTATTTATGCCAAAGAAAAGAAGAGAAATTTTAAAAAGAAAAGAAAAGAAATGCATTCTTCTTTTTAAAATTAGGATGTTGTTGAACAATTTTCTCCACCCTGAAACCTTACATTTGAAAACCCAGGCGCGTTCCTCCCCTCCCAATGGGAAATTATTTTTATAATTTCTTTGACTGTTTTTTCATTCAATGATGTTTCCTGAGATCTGTTCATATCATGTTGACAAATAACTAGGTTTGATTACTTTTAACTGTTTATAGCATTACATTACGTAAATATAAATGAATAATATTTCATTCAACCAGTTACTATTCATATTATTATTTGCAATATTTCTTTATTATACAAATTGCTATGATAAACATTCTTGCACATGTGTGTGAGTGGGCTCTTTAAACTCATAACTAGAACTGGATCCTAGATTATAGAAATGTCAGTTTTTAATTTTAATATGTATTGCCTAATTCCCTTCACAGTAATAATATCACTCAAGTTTCCACCAGCAGCTGAGGAAATGTCCATTTCTCATGATCTTACCAACATTTGATATTATTGATAGGAAAGTTTAAGTTTTCTTGCCAATTTTATCAGAAAACATATATCCTTTTAACTAGTATTTCTTAATTCCGTTTTTATTTAAATATATAAAGTGGTGAAGTTAACTTTTCTAATAAAAATAATGAAAATTGATTTTAAAAATAGCTTAAAATTTATTAGACTTTTAAGAGTTCTCTGAAGCATTTTTCAAAAATAGCATTGTTTGCCTGTGTCATGGAATTATTCATTCAATAGGTTAAAAATTGCATAATATGGACAAATTTTCAGTGAGAGCTCTCACCCCTAACCCCCTTAGTGCAAGGAATCTGCTATTTATGTGGGCATCCCTGTTGAATTTATCATGGGCCAGTTATGAAAACACAGGAACTCTGCTCTAATTATTCAGGAGTCATTGACTTGGAGTTGCTCAATTTGCTTATACAGGAAAGAGTTGTTAAACATTATCCTTTCTGGACTAAAAATGAAGTTGCAGTGTGTACAGAAGTTTGCAAATGCACAAAAGGTCACACCGATTGATGGGCTTTGAAAATTGGCCATTTATGTCAAGAAGGAGATGATGATAAGGTTTATTATTCTGTGAAAGTCTTCCAAGTGGTGAGGACATCTCAATAGCACAACTTTTTCTCCTTTTGCTTTATCCTTTGAAATAATGAGTCATGAAACCAGAGAAAGGGAGTTGGCATGCAGTATGGCCGGCTTCCTCATGCACTTCATAATGCTGACCTAGCAGTGGTTGGCAAATTAGGACTCGGGTACCAAATCCAGCTTAAAGCCTATTTTTGTAGATAAAGTTTTATTAGAACAGATTAAGAAAACCCCATTCGTTTATGTTTTATCTATGCTTTCTTGTCCCACAAAGACAGAGTTGAAAAGTTCTAACAGAGACCATCTGATGCAGAACTTAACATTTTTACTCCCTGGCCCTTTGCAGAAAAGGGTTGCTGATCCCTGGTGGAACCTGCAGTAGATTTCATTTGAAAGTTTGATTGTTAATAGATATGTGAATTCTGTGCTTTTATTACTTTGAAACATTTAAAGAACCTTTAGTAAT
This sequence comes from Macaca mulatta, assembly GCF_049350105.2. Taxonomy (NCBI): domain Eukaryota; kingdom Metazoa; phylum Chordata; class Mammalia; order Primates; family Cercopithecidae; genus Macaca; species Macaca mulatta. The sequence continues at coordinate 176,285,455 of NC_133411.1, forward strand.
TCTCTTAGCAGATGGATTATAATTGTTGAAAGCTTATAATGAAATTCTAAGTTTATAAAATGTTTTTGTTTGTCCTAAAAGAGGTGAGGATCATAGTATAAGTACTTCTGAAATATATCTTGGCTGACAGTAAACATTCATTTAAACCATGTATTTTGTTTTCTATGTTTTCTAATTTATTATTAAAATAATATCCCCTTTAACTTGAAAAAAGGGGGCTTATTTTACACAGTAACTCTTTAACTTTTAAAATTAAAAAAGACCATTAAATTATGGTTTATGGATTTTTGTAGTGTTTAATTTAATGGTAAGAAATATGTCTTATGATTACTCAAAACATCTGTCTTTTTATCCCAGTAAGTTAATTCATTAAGTTCAAAAAGGCTTACTTAAAATAGCATTAAAATGTTAGCATATTCATTGGCACATAAATGTTTAATAATTATATTTTATATTTCCTTAATTCATAGTGACTGTTATTATGGTGGTAGATAAGTAAGATAGTCTCCAGAGATTCTACTAATTCAAGAAAATACTACCAGCCTCATATTTTAATAGCATGTCTTCGTCATAAAGAAGAACCACCATCAAAGTCTCAAGAAACACAATATTAACTTTCTTTTGAATTTCCACACTTCCAGTATCCAGTAAATATGTCTCAAAGTCATACACATTTGCTCATACACACATGCACACACACACACACGTACATACACACACACACAGAGTGCTTAATTCTGCCATGACAAAAATTACACTGGTGATTTTCACGTGTAACAAATGAACAAGCTGTTTACTAAGAAGCAGGAGAACGTCGTGAACCCGGGAGGCGGAGCTTGCAGTGAGCCGAGATCACGCCACTGCACTCCAGCCTGGGCGACAAAGCGAGAGTCCGTCTCAAAAAAAAAAAAAAAAAAAAAGAAAATGCAGACATTTGGGGACAACTAAAAGTCAATATAAAACTAATGAATTGCTTGAAGGCAAATCAGAAATTACTGTTGGCAAATATCTAAAATAAGAACAGAAATAATCACACCTGAAACAAATGCAAGTTGAAAGATGCATGCCTACTTATACTCCATGGAGAGAAAGAACCTGTAGAAGTAGGTTACTAGGTTACTGACCCTACAATGAATAAAGCCAGATTCCTCTTCCAAAAATTATTGCAATTCTCCAATTCTCACTAGTTTTTATTATATTGTCTGTAGTAATTTTATGCTAGCAAGAGTTTATGCTCACCAGGAAATATGATGGGAATCTGTGTCTTTTCTAATCTGTAGCCTCCATACCTGGCACTGGGTAAAAGCTCAGTAAACTTTTGCAATAAATGAGCATTGGGGCAAGTAGTAAAACAGATTATTATACTGAATATATGATTAGAAAATGGCCACCAAACAAATATGATCAAACTCAGTACAGACACTTTATTGTACACATTTTTCTCATCATTTACACATCAAAGTGATCACAGGCTCTACGTCTGTGAGCTTGTTTTTCCATTTGGAAGAATAAGTACAATAATGTTACCTATTTTGTAGCATTAAGAGTTATTATATATTAAGCACTTAGAAAAGCCTGGTATATAGCATATAGCTCATCAATATTACCTGCTTGTAATAGTAGTAGTCCTTGTAGTCGTAGTAGTAGTATTGATAGTAGTAGTATCCAAAAGCACCTTTTGATATCCCCACATTTCCCAATTTAATGTGTAAATAAATAATACCACTATTAGCAAATGCATTGTCTAGAGAATTCATCATCAGAGATGAGTGTAAGCCAATCATGTTTGTTCCTTCTGAAGATACTTATTATATGTCAGGCTTATTATACACTGTATGATTTTATATATATATATACACACACACATTATATATACACTACATATATATATACATATATATATATATATAGAGAGAGAGAGAGAGAGAGTCAGGTTTTGTCTTATTTTTGGGCAGGTAGATTGGAGATGAGTGTAGCTGTTGTCCTGCCCTTGATGTGCATGCAGCCCAGAAAGGGAAACATAATATAAGCGAGTAATTTCAAAGCTACATAGCAATTTTATGCAACACAAAGTTATAGACTATGACAAATCAGCAGCAAATAACTAAAAGTTGTTTTAAATGGAACTTGTACATATATTTTATCCTCCCAAAAACCCTACAATATCAGTCTCACCATTAGCATATAACCCATGAGAAAGCTAAAAGGTTGAGTCACAACCCTAGAATCCTATAGGCAGAGTGTAAGAAAGGCAGGATTGAACGAGGTCTTCAGAGTCCACAGCCTGTGGTTTTCCAGCCCCTCAGCCATTGCTTGTCTGGGAGATGGAAAGCTTTGGCTGGGACATCCCTTACTCCATGGTGTAGCTGCCCAAACCATTCCTGGTCTGGACACCACAAATGGAGCAGAAAGAGAAAGGGAGAGAAGCCATTTCATTGTAGGACTCTTGACCGCAGTCTGTTCAATCTGGCCTGGTTTCTTCTTGGTGCTTATGTACATGCTAATTGCCATAGCTAAATGGTGTCATTGTGGATAATAATGCTGTGATGAAATGTTTAATCTCCCCTAGGGTTTGGTGGACTTTTTCAGCTGCTGCTCTAGTGATAAGCTGGGCAATGGGAGGGAAGCTACTCCACTTCAAAAATTATCTTCTTGTTTCCTGGTAATCACTTGTTGACAAATATACTAAATAAAGACTGATATTTAAATAAAAGTGCTTTGAAATGGGATAAAATATTTAGACACACTTTGAATGTAGTGTTTTGTCGAAGGCTTTTCTCCTCCTGGACTCTGAAAAACGAGTGGACACTGAAAGATTGTCTCTCTCATCTCTCACCGATTGATGAGATCCATCCAGACCAGGCTGAAAAAACTTGTGATCAGTGCATTTAAGCATTCCCTCCTGGTCCTCTACCTCTAAAGCCTGGAAGAGATCTACACATAGAAATAGTGGCCCAGCACCCCGTTTTCTCTGTTTGGCATTGATTAAATCACTCCTTCATCTAGTTTGGAGAGTTTATCATTTAAAGCTGTATCCACACATTTCTTGGGCCAGTTACACTGTGTTAATTTCTTATACCATTCTAATATGTTACTTGGAACTGATCCGTTGCTGTGTATAAGAAGTCCAGAAAACCACCTTCACTTTGTTTTATTCTTAGTTTGCCTGAACTGTTACCCATAACATTTTATCCCCAGCGCATTTTGTTATGACTACCTTCAAACATGCCATAAAGTTATAAAAGTTATGGAGTAAACCTATCGACTTTTGTGGGGTGTGGATTTGTACCCATTTGATGTCTAACTTTTGTGACCTAGCTACTGTCTTAATTTTTTACCCACCCCATCTCAATTTTTGAAATGTGCACACACACACACACACACACACACACACACACACACACACACAGACATACATACAGATACTTACTAGGCATTAGATACGGGTTGAGTATCCTTTATTTGAAATGCTTGGAGCCAGAAGTTTTTCAGATTTTTAAATTATTTTTAGATTTTAGAATATTTGTATAATACCAGTTGAACTTCCCAAATCCAAAAATCTGAAACTCAAAATGCTCCAATGAGGGTTCCTGTGAGCATCATGTGGGTGCTTAAAATGTTTTGGAATTTGAAGAATTTCACGTTGGGTTTTCAGATTTGGAATGTTCAAACTGTGCAACAAATGACCGAGTGTGTGGACTTTAAATCGTACTGTACCTGGGTCTGAAGCTTCTGTATGCCTCTAGGTTAGCCTCAGAGCCTCCCTCAGCCTGAATTTTCTATCCAATGAAATACGGATAACAAATCCCATTCTAAAGATTATTGTTTGAATTAAATAAAGCAACATGTGCTGAGAATCTGGCACAAACCCTGGCCCTAGCCCTGGCACTTAATAAATAGTAGCTGTTTTAAATTATTACTGTATGATGTGTGCTTGGTTATTTAAATAGGTTAAAAGTACATTTAAATTATTCTACATTAATATATATTAAAATAGTTTGGACCTGGGTTTTGTTTGTTTGTTTCTCTTTGCTTGTTTGGTTTTTCTTTTCCGCAGAGAATGTAGCAATTTTACTTGATCCTTGCAGAACTACTGAGTTGTTACAACTTTGACTTGGGTGAGGATCTCTTATGTGAGGCTCAACCAGTAACATTTTATTTCCAGTAAAAGGGGCCAAGGAGTGCTCTGCAAACCTGAAGCATAGCACCTGACCCCATTCACATCACACGGAACTGCTTCCCCCTGGAAATTCTGGGCTTTCTCCCAAATGCTTCATTTGAAGGTGAATGCCTTGTGAAAAATGCCACATATGTGCCTCTCTCTCTACTAAACAGTTAATGTAGAATACCAGAAAAGATCCCCTGCCCATGCTGTCTTTCTTAATGAATTGTGACAATGCACTAATTTAAGTACAATTGGCCCAGCGTCTCTCATTGTGACAGAGGCGTTTCCACCGAGGAAAGTGGCAAGGGTACTCTGAGATTGTGGGCTTGACCAGGGCTGAGTTTGATTTATGAAATGAGACCTAGGAGCCTGGATTGAACAGATTGGCTTGCAAGAGACAGCTGTACTGGAGGAGCTGCTGCCAGGTATGGGTAGTGGAAATAGAGAAAAATGAACAGTGGGATAAAAATTCCTTTCCCGGTCCCTACTTATCAACATGAAACATCTGTTTCAGCTACAGTGGTTCCCAGTGGCAGTCAGAATTATTGATATGGCAAAATCGCTGCTTATATGCAGCACAATGGCATGTCCCCCCACCCCTACTGGCTGCATTGTAATAGTTCATTACTGTACCAGTGCGACCAAAGACACTGTGCATGTGAAAGGGGAGTTAGTGCCAGGGCAATTGTGCAAATGGTGAGGGTGGTGGAAGAAAATTTTCCCTACGAGCAATAAATTTCCGCCTGCTGTTCTATTTTATTGTGGCTGAACACAGTGATTATACTGGTTGGAAAATAAGCAATAAACGTCTGTCTGTCTCCAATTGTTTTTAATATTCTTGTTTAATGGGAGAACATAGCTTTTATTTAAACTAAACATAATGGATGCATTTTAAGATTTGGATCGGTTTTTGAAAAAAAAAAGTATCTTGCTATCTCATATGTTATGTAAGCACATGCTGCTATAAATAGGAAAACAAATATGCTTAGTTCAGCTTTTTGTTAGATAAAATTTGATTAGGGATGTGTAAAAGCTGATGCTGTCAGCCAACACATAGCACCAGGGAGCAATACATACTATGTTAGAATGAAAATTAAATGCATTTATTACCAGAGAAACTGGTTTTGCAGGAACGTACTAAGAAAGTTTACATGCTCAAATAAATAGGAACTTGAATTCCTTAATTTCAGTAATATCACTTTATAATGCATGCTGGTAAACTTGTATATGAATTTCCATGGCGGCTGAAGGATGATTAGAAAAAGATTTACTAAGCCAAGTTCTTGTGGTTCTTAACCTATTCTAAGAAGCGACACAATGCAAAAATATAAAGGAAAAACAAGAATCCACACTTGTAAAGATACTTCACTTTCATATGTGTTCTTACTGTTTTTAACCTATAAAGGAATTTTAGTTGTGCCTTCTTATCTCTATGATAAGGCATTTATTTGTTTCTAAATGTTGACCGTAAAAAAAAAAAAAAAAAAAATTGGTATGCAAAAATAGAAATTTTTAAATTAATTTTCCAACTAAAATTGTAATGTGGCCAATTTAGATGTAAAAGCTAAAGGATGTAGGCAGGTGTGATGTTTCCTTGCTGCTTTTCCTGTGGTACTTAGCACTAGTCCTTGGGATGAGAAAAATATTGTTTGATACTTCAGACAACAATGAAATGAAGCATTGGCAAATTAATAAGCAGATCTTACCTGAAAGCCTGGGCACTGAAGAGGTTAACACACTCCAGTGCTGACAACATGATAATGAGGATTCATGGTGAGCAGGAGGTGAAGGTGTGTGGGATGTTTCCAGGCTCCCATGTGTGGTGGCTCCAGGCTCCCTGCAGACATAATGCCTCAACAAGAGTGAAGGTTACCTTCTGGATTGTAACAATGGCTGACTTGGGTTATGTTTGTGGCAGAGTGTGCATACCTTAAAGATAAGCAGATAGATAGATAGATAGATAGATAGATAGATAGATAGATAGATAGATAGATAGTTTTTAAAATAATTGTAGTATTTTATAGTTTGACGCTTTCTAATTTCAGATGTATACTAAGTGAAACCAGAATTTTATAATGAAAAGAAAAGAAATGAGACCGGGTGCAGTGGCTCATGCCTGTAATCCCAGCACTTTGGGAGGCCAAGGTGGGTGGATCACCTAAGGTCAGGAGTTCAAGACCAGTCTGGCCAATACAGTGAAACCCTGTCTCGCTGGGCGCGGTGGCTCAAGCCTGTAATCCCAGCACTTTGGGAGGCCGAGGCGGGCGGATCACGAGGTCAGGAGATCGAGACCATCCTGACTAACACGGTGAAACCCCGTCTCTACTAAAAAATACAAAAAAAACTAGCCGGGCGAGGTGGCGGGCGCCTGTAGTCCCAGCTACTCAGGAGGCTGAGGCAGGAGAATGGCGTAAACCTGGGAGGCAGAGCTTGCAGTGAGCTGAGATCCGGCCACTGCACTCCAGCCTGGGCGACAGAGTGAGACTCCGTCTCAAAAAAAAAAAAAAAAAAAAGAAACCCTGTCTCTACTGAAAATACAAAAATTAGCCGGGCATAGTGGCGTGTGCTTGTAATCCCAGCTACTCAGGAGGCTGAGGCAGGAGAATTGCTTGAAGCTGGGAGGTGGAGGTTGCAGTGAGCTGAGATCCCGCCATTGCACTCCAGCCTGGGCAATGAGGGCGAAACTCTGACTCAAAGAGAAAAAAAACAAAAAGAAATGAAGCTTTCCCTTTGTTGAATATAAGGCATACAGTCGGTGGGTGCGTGGAGAGATGGATGGATGGATGATGGGAAAAGTAGTTTACATAGTTTTCAAATATCTTCATGTTCTTTCCCCTGTCTAGTGTTCATATCTCTTCTTTTTCTCTCTATTTAAAAACTATTTTCATTTTCCTCAAAAAATACATGCTTATTTTTTGGTTCAAGGGTCTTGGTACCTGCTTTCCCCTACAACTGGAACATTCTTCCCTGGATTTTCATAAGACATGTTTTGATAGCCCTTGGGTAGACAGTTCAGTCTCTTCCACAATGTCAGTGTATCCCTTAACACATGCAATCATATTTCTCTTATTGTTTATTATTTCCAGAACATATTTGTTTGCCTTTTAATGACCTCTCTCCTTCTAGAATATAAGCCCCATAAGAGCAAGGACTTTGTCTAATTTCTCATTATTTCACTTGCACCAAGAACTATATCTCTTATCTGATGCTTGATAAATATTTATTGAATTTGTGATGGGTGTATATAGAAAGTAAAACTCTATAATTTTATTCTTTGACTTTTTTATATATGTGTACTTATATTTAAGGTCCATGGATTGTTCTAGGTTAGTTATTCTTTAAAAATAATGAATGGAGGGAGGATTAAAAAAAAAAAAAGCAAGTATAATACTTCCAGGGCCCCAAATGATCTCAGCTCACAAGGAAGGCTCAGGTTTAAATCAGCATGTATGTTCTCAACCTTCCCCTCATTCTCAGTCAGCATCAGCTCAGTTAAGTTTTCACGACTTTTACTCTCTGCTAAATTAGATACCTTACTGGGTGGTATGACTTATTAGTCAAAAGCTAAGGATGTTTCTCTGTGGGATATTACTATTAATATCACATCATATTTCACTGTTCTGACTCTCTAATGTGTTGATATCCCTTGTTAATGTAATGTTTTGCAAGACTATACAGTCTCTTATTTTTATGATAAAAATCATTATTTCAAAAATTGTTATAACTGCTACCTTTATATTACAAAATGAATCACTAAACTGCTTCGTAAAATGTATTTCCACTTCTGTACAGGATGTCCATAAAATAATGAAGATGTACTTGGTAACAGAAGTATTTATCTGCACACACTAAATTCAAGCTAGTTCTGTTTTCCCTGAGGAGGCAAGTTGGTGTGTCGTTTCTCATATTTAAGCGACGATATCTTGACCCCAAGATTGTCAGAGCCTCCCCACAGGACTCCGCCATGAGATTACTCAGAAGGAGCCTGTAATGAGCCCTCCGCACACACCACATGGTTTCAATTACAGCTTTATATGACTAGACAGTGTGGTGCCGGGAAGGAACGATTGAAAACGATGCGAAGGGTCTTTGTCTTCATGCTTCAGGTACCTGGGCCTCCGCTTTCAGGATGTTCTTCTACTTAATATTATTCAGATTTATTTTATCTGGGTGAAGGACCAGTTTCTGAAGTTAGGGATTCTGTGTTGAAATAAGAGAAACAGAAAAGAAGAGCCCAGGCCACAATCCTAATCTTGTCATACTCTTCCCCTTTAGTTTTCACACTTGTCTGAGACCTCTGGGATGACATTCTCTATCTCAAGGGTGCTTTCAGGAACAGGTGCCCAATAGCAACTGATTTTTTAAAAAGGTTGTGGTTAGTGAAAGTTGCCTCAAAATTGGGGGAGAAAGGTGATGGAGTTTTCTACAACTTGAAAAGAACTGTATCAGAGTATAAAACGTTGCCTACATAGTTCTTTGAAGATAAATAATAGTGACTTATTAAGAAAATAAAGTTTAGACTTAAGAAACGATCTAATAGAATTGGAAATATTGGTTCAAGTCTGCTATGTACTTGCTTCTGGCTTCTGAGTGGGGTGACGGACAACTTAATTCAACATTTCCTGAAGAGCTGACTCTTTACAAATGTATGTTTGTTGAATGTTAGAGATCAGTGTGGTCCTAGACTGGAAGGTTCCATGGGAGGAGGGTCCGTTATGGCCCTGTTGTCTCTCACTAGTGCATTACACAAGTCAGGGATATAGTTGTCAGACTCATGAGTAAATAAATGCCCAACTTTACCTATTCTCTTATGGTTGGGAACAGAAGTTCAGAGGAAAGATGTGGGCTTCCCAGGGTGACAGCCAGTTTGTGGCTAAGAGAAACCTAGAACCCAAGGATGCCATAGTTTTCCATTGCATCAGTGACAATTGTTGTGTGATGAAAATGTAGTGTTCTGAGAACTGGAAAGGAGAACTGAGTGTATGTCTTTCTCAAAATGGCCTTCCTGGGTTACTGAGAACACAAATGCACAGATGTATCTAGTTTAACACCTCTCTTATAGTATTCAATCAGATTCACTGATAATGAGCTCAGATTCTTATTAACACACACCAGTATGGCAGCTGTAGACATGTAAATGAACTTCTGGAGCTGAGTGGGTAGTTGAATGAGAAGGTGAAGTTTTTGACAGCATGTCAGATTTCCATGAATAAAGAGAGAGAGAGGGCACAAGAAAAGTGGGGTGAGAAACAGAAAACAGCCCAGAGAGAGAGAACCTGACAATATATTGTAACTGCCTTTGGAAGCTTCAGTTCCTTACATAACTGAGTAAAATAGAAGATAGGAAGAACAGGTTAGATGATTTTTAAAAAAAATAGAGTTTTAAAAGCCTTCCAGTTCATGTAGAGACTCAAAAATCCTCTTTCTAATGCATTTGTTTTGTGGAAATGGTGCAATTTTTGTCTCAGAAGGCGCATCTTCCACCAATCTGTCATTTCCTCTAATTGAAGAAAGAAACGGTTAAGCATGCCCAGTCACTATTGTTTGAGTAAAAAAGACTTATCTGTCCCTTTCCCTGGATGGGAAGATATCACATTGTGAACATCTGTGAATCTCATTATCAAAATAAAAGAGAGGAAACTTTTGAATGACTGTATCATCAACTGGTTGTGTGACTGTAAACAAATCATATTGCACATTTTCTTAACTCATTTTCTTCATTTTTAGGAAAAGTCATTTAATTAGAGACTTTCCAAAGTTTCTTTTACCTCTTTTATCCTCATTTAATTCATAGTCCAGGGAGACAACAGGACCTAGAGTTCAAATTGTCCTAATTCAAGATCAAAAGAATGGATAATTTTGGGACTAGGCCCATGAGCCGTAAATTGAGCCAATGCGTAAACATCAAACTCTGTTAAGACATCCACTCATCTCAACATTCGATTTTCTTCTGTGGTTATTTTGGTATGCAGGAATTCAGATTCATTTTGGAATATTTGCTAGGTGTATCACACTCTAACAACTTACTAGCATGTTTTAAAGTCTTCCTGCATTCCTGTCTGTAATGGTTTTTAAGCTTTATAATTTTCCATCTCTTCACTACTTAGGGACATGGGTAATCAATGAAAATGTGTATTTCAAGAATGCGCATGTCCCCCAGATTGTAGTTTATCAAAGTCACTTTGAATCATTCCAATTGAATTTTCACTTCTTGTAAATCATCAATGTCCATAATCATATTATGGGGTCACAAGAGATCACCAAGAAAGGTATATTAAAGGAATGGCAGAGGAGTAGCACAATGCCCTTGAGTCACTCCTCAGTAATATAAGAACAGAATTTGTTCTTGGAAAGCTGGTGGGGATGGGAACATTTTCTTTCCTTTCCAACAGGCATATAATACTGCTCATTCTCAAATCTGTATTGCTGTACTTACTAGTCAGGATGTTTACTGTTTAAAATGAGAAGAGCAGCAGTTCAAATGAGCATAGGCATGAAAGGGAATTTGTTGGCTTATGTAATTAAGAAGATCAAGGGGTCAATATGGATGGCTTCAGGCATGGCTTAAAACAGAGTTCAAAAAATAATAGCACTAGCAATCTCCCTCTCTCTTTCTCTCTGTCTGTGTGTGTGTGTGTGCATGCAGGCACACGTGTGTGCATGTATTTCTCATCTCTGTGTATGTGCATGAGCACCCACACATATGTATGTGTGTGTCTGTATTTCTTTGCGTGTATGTGCGCACGTGCATGTGTATGTGTGTGTGTCTGTATTTCTGTCTTTCTCTCTCTACTCGCCCTGCCCCGTCTCTCCCCTACCCACTCAACTGTTGGTTCTATTTTCCTCTATATTATCTTTTCTCCCAGGTTGGCCTTTCACAGGATCTTTGGCTAACGGTTGCATCAGATCTGTATTCTACCATATTTCCTGCAAAAATCCAGGGACTCTTGTGGGCTTGGTTTTAGACACTGTTTACCTCTGAATCACTATGACTACGATGATCCAAGCCTGAGTTACATGTCCATGATGAAAGCCTGTGATGGAGTTATCCTCTCACAAATGATGTTAACTAAACCAGGGGAAGGGATGCTTCTTCAAGGGGAAGTGAAATGCTGTTACCAGAAATAAGGGAGAGAGTAGTGAAAGAACACATATCCTCCCCCAAAAAGAGAATTTGTTCTTTTGGTCCACAGTGTTGTGAAGCAAAACAATATATGATCAAGAATTAATCCATAGATTCCCTTCTGATGTTACCAACATTCAAATTTATCTGTTCTTCCTGTCTTCATGCCATTCTTCCAAGTGTTGCGTAGGCTCATTAATGTTTAATTCGTTATTTTGAGAAGCAGGAGAAATTCCTTCATATATACAGTTTCTTGTTCACCGAGTGATCACTAGAACAATAGCATTTCTAAGTAGTCAAACAACAAATACACAGTTCATCATTTGGGTTCTGTTCTGAGCTTTGAAATGAAAATGCAGCTCTTCTTTGAAACAGGTATCTCATGTCAATCCAAATAAAATATCAAATTTCCTGAAAAAGATTGTATGATGAAATGCTTTCATTTCTAGGAGTCATTGGCCTGACTTATTCCCTTGTTGTTGATGTATGTGTAGTTTGTTTTTTTTTTTTTTTAAATGTATCTCCTGGGAACATAAAAATAAAACATTTCATTATCCATCTTCTTTTTATTTTTTTTCCAAGTGATGTCTCTGCCAGATACGGAATGCACGTAATTCACTGTTGCTTTTAATTTGTCAGTACATTAATTTTAGTTGATAAATAAGTTAACTGAATCTGCTATCCCAGTTATCTTTGATCATTCAAGTTCATTTGGCTCTTGCTTTTAAAGGCTATTCTTTGCCTCCCCAATTCTCCTTGGGTTTATATAGCTTTTAAGTTGTCATTGACCCAAGAGACCGTTCAAGGGTGATTATAGTTTTCAAGCTTGTTTGTATGCAACAGCCACGACCTTTTTTCAAAAGACACCCAGCTGCTCTTAGCTGCACCTTGACCTCCAACAGACATTTATTACAAATCAATTTCATAGATTGTCCATATAATAATCTAGAGTGTCTCTGGTAGCAAGATGATGAGAGGGCACCAATTTATTGTCCTTATGAGGTTAGAAAGAGCAACGAAATCATGAATTTTGAATGAATTTTGAGTGGTCTTAATAATTTTTTTCACATTGGCTATCCTTAACAGGGACTATCATGCCCTAAATTTTAGAGACAACATCTCTAATAGATTCTACATGAAGTCTTGGTAGAAAGGGATAGAGGTGTTCACTCTTTGGTTAATGACTCTAAAAAATCTCAAAATTGGCAGTATGGAACAGGACATGTCCTTGGAAGAGATGACCCACCGTGTCCGGTTGCTTATTTACACTCCAGTCAATAGGAACCCCAAACCACTTTGAGCATTCTGGGGAGGAAGAGGAGAACTTAATATTTTACATTACTTAATCTTATTCCATAAGTAGTTAATGGTCTTTATGTTTTATTCTATAGCAGGAATTTACATGTAGTTGGTATCTAATAAGCACTGATGAATCAAATTGAACTTAATCCAACCTCTAATTGTTTTCCAAGCAAAAGTAATCATCTTTACTAAGTCCATTTCTTGTTGCTATGAACACACACACACACACACACACACACACACACGCTTCTGTTTTTTAAATGTACTATGCCTTTATTCTAGAGGTTTTACTGTGTGTTTTAGTCAAAACGTCATTTTCAGACAAAATGTAGACTAGCTAGAGGTAACTGTGCTTCAAAGAATTTATCCACTAGGATATTAATTTCCATTTCAGAGTATTTCTTTTTACACAAGATGGATGTTCTGCTTTCAATTTATTAGCTACATAAATGAGCGTATCTATTTCTAATTTTGACTTAATATAAAAAGCATCAAATTTTAGTTTTCATCCATCTAATTTTCATTTTGTGTATTTATTTGTGGTAAGCTGATTTTGGTTTATGCCATCTGTTCATCAGGTTCAGGCAGATAATATTAAAGGTATATGTTCTCCAATATGTGAATATCCACATTCATAAGTCATGCTGCAGCTCTGAAAAGCACTGTGGTTGATTTAGGCTGCTCTCTGGGAGAATGATGTTACCACAGCTAAATACAAGCATGAGAATTTCTCGGTCCACTCTGCTGTTTCCAGTTGTGGTTTGAAGCAGATGGCTTCTTCTCACCGGCCTTTCTTACCTTAGGCAAAAATGTAAAAATTATTTTGATGGCTTCTTTCCTCCTTAGCCTCAGAGCCATCTTGGAACACTCTCTCCTCTCTCCTTTGATATCTCTATCCGTTCCTTCTAAAATCATAAAAAAGTAGAAAGCCTCAGTTACATTAGCATTTGATTCAGTTAGTAGCATACCAATCACTCTAAAACATATGGAATCATGCAAAAGCTTATAAGAGTTAGATAATTTAGGGGGCGGAGCAAGATGGCCGAATAGGAACAGCTCCAGTCTCCAACTCCCAGCGCGAGCGACACAGAAGACCGGTGATTTCTGCATTTTCAACTGAGGTACTGGGTTCATCTCACTGGGGAGTGCCGGATGATCGGTGCTGGTCAGCTGCTGCAGCCCGACCAGCGAGAGCTGAAGCAGGGCGAGGCATTGCCTCACCTGGGAAGCGCAAGGGGGAAGGGAATCCCTTTTCCTAGCCAGGGGAACTGAGACACACAACACCTGGAAAATCGGGTAACTCCCACCCCAATACTGCACTTTAAGCAAACAGGCACACCAGGAGATCATATCCCACACCTGGCCGGGAGGGTCCCACACCCACAGAGCCTCCCTCATTGCTAGCACAGCAGTCTGTGATCTACCGGCAAGGCAGCAGCGAGGCTGGGGGAGGGGCGCCCGCCATTGCTGAGGCTTAAGTAGGTAAACAAAGCTGCTGGGAAGCTCGAACTGGGTGGAGCTCACAGCAGCTCAAGGAAACCTGCCTGTCTCTGTAGACTCCACCTCTGGGGACAGGGCACAGTAAACAATAACAAACACAGCAGAAGCCTCTGCAGACGCAAACGACTCTGTCTGACAGCTTTGAAGAGAGCAGTGGATCTCCCAACACGGAGGTTGAGATCTGAAAAGGGACAGACTCCCTGCTCAAGTGGGTCCCTGACCCCTGAGTAACCTAACTGGGAGACATCCCCCACTAGGGGCAGTCTGACACCCCACACCTCACGGGGTGGAGTACACCCCTGAGAGGAAGCTTCCAAAGCAAGAATCAGACAGGTACACTCGCTGTTCAGAAATATTCTATCTTCTGCAGCCTCTGCTGCTGATACCCAGGCAAACAGGGTCTGGAGAGGACCTCAAGCAATCTACAACAGACCTACAGCTGAGGGTCCTGATTGTTAGAAGGAAAACTATCAAACAGGAAGGACACCTACACCAAAACCCCATCAGTACATCACCATCATCAAAGACCAGAGGCAGATAAAACCACAAAGATGGGGAAAAAGCAGGGCAGAAAAGCTGGAAATTCAAAAAATAAGAGTGCATCTCCCCCGGCAAAGGAGCGCAGCTCATCGCCAGCAACGGATCAAAGCTGGATGGAGAATGACTTTGACGAGATGAGAGAAGAAGGCTTCAGTCCATCAAATTTCTCAGAGCTAAAGGAGGAATTACGTACCCAGCGTAAAGAAACTAAAAATCTTGAAAAAAAAGTGGAAGAATTGATGGCTAGAGTAATTAATGCAGAGAAGGTCATAAACGAAATGAAAGAGATGAAAACCATGACACGAGAAATAAGTGACAAATGCACAAGCTTCAGTAACCGACTCGATCAACTGGAAGAAAGAGTATCAGCGATTGAGGATCAAATGAATGAAATGAAGTGAGAAGAGAAACCAAAAGAAAAAAGAAGAAAAAGAAATGAACAAAGCCTGCAAGAAGTATGGGATTATGTAAAAAGACCAAATCTACGTCTGATTGGGGTGCCTGAAAGTGAGGGGGAAAATGGAACCAAGTTGGAAAACACTCTTCAGGATATCATCCAGGAGAACTTCCCCAACCTAGTAGGGCAGGCCAACATTCAAATCCAGGAAATACAGAGAACGCCACAAAGATACTCCTCGAGAAGAGCAACTCCAAGACACATAATTGCCAGATTCACCAAAGTTGAAATGAGGGAAAAAATCTTAAGGGCAGCCAGAGAGAAAGGTCGGGTTACCCACAAAGGGAAGCCCATCAGACTAACAGCAGATCTCTCGGCAGAAACTCTCCAAGCCAGAAGAGAGTGGGGGCCAATATTCAACATTCTTAAAGAAAAGGATTTTAAACCCAGAATTTCATATCCAGCCAAACTAAGTTTCATAAGTGAAGGAGAAATAAAATCCTTTACAGATAAGCAAATGCTTAGAGATTTTGTCACCACTAGGCCTGCCTTACAAGAGACCCTGAAGGAAGCACTAAACATGGAAAGGAACAACCGGTACCAGCCATTGCAAAAACATGCCAAAATGTAAAGACCATCGAGGCTAGGAAGAAACTGCATCAACTAACGAGCAAAATAACCTGTTAATATCATAATGGCAGGATCAAGTTCACACATAACAATCTTAACCTGAATTGTAAATGGACTAAATGCTCCAATTAAAAGACACAGACTGGCAAACTGGATAAAGAGTCAAGACCCATCAGTGTGCTGTATTCAGGAGACCCATCTCACATGCAGAGACATACATAGGCTCAAAATAAAGGGATGGAGGAAGATCTACCAAGCAAATGGAGAACAAAAAAAAGCAGGGGTTGCAATACTAGTCTCTGATAAAACAGAGTTTAAACCATCAAAGATCAAAAGAGACAAAGAAGGCCATTACATAATGGTAAAGGGATCAATTCAACAGGAAGAGCTAACTATCCTAAATATATATGCACCCAATACAGGAGCACCCAGATTCATAAAGCAAGTCCTTAGAGACTTACAAAGAGACTTCGACTCCCATACAATAATAATGGGAGACTTCAACACTCCACTGTCAACATTAGACAGATCAACGAGACAGAAAGTTAACAAGGATATCCAGGAATTGAACTCATCTCTGCAGCAAGCAGACCTAATAGACATCTATAGAACTCTCCACCCCAAATCAACAGAATATACATTCTTCTCAGCACCACATCGTACTTACTCCAAAATTGACCACGTAATTGGAAGTAAAGCACTCCTCAGCAAATGTACAAGAACAGAAATTATAACAAACTGTCTCTCAGACCACAGTGCAATCAAACTAGAACTCAGGACTAAGAAACTCAATCAAAACCGCTCAACTACATGGAAACTGAACAACCTGCTCCTGAATGACTACTGGGTACATCACGAAATGAAGGCAGAAGTAAAGATGTTCTTTGAAACCAATGAGAACAAATATACAACATACCAGAATCTCTGGGACACATTTAAAGCAGTGTGTAGAGGGAAATTTATAGCACTAAATGCCCACAAGAGAAAGCAGGAAAGATCTAAAATTGACACTCTAACATCGCAATTAAAAGAACTAGAGAAGCAAGAGCAAACACATTCGAAAGCTAGCAGAAGGCAAGAAATAACTAAGATCAGAGCAGAACTGAAGGAGATAGAGACACAAAAAACCCTCCAAAAAAATCAATGAATCCAGGAGTTGGTTTTTTGAAAAGATCAACAAAATTGACAGACCACTAGCAAGACTAATAAAGAAGAAAAGAGAGAAGAATCAAATCGACGCAATTAAAAATGATAAAGGGGATATCACCACCGACCCCACAGAAATACAAACTACCATCAGAGAATACTATAAACACCTCTACGCAAATAAACTGGAAAATCTAGAAGAAATGGATAATTTCCTGGACACTTACACTCTTCCAAGACTAAACCAGGAAGAAGTTGAATCCCTGAATAGACCAATAGCAGGCTCTGAAATTGAGGCAATAATTAATAGCCTACCAACCAAAAAAAGTCCAGGACCAGATGGATTCACAGCTGAATTCTACCAGAGGTACAAGGAGGAGTTGGTACCATTCCTTCTGAAACTATTCCAATCAATAGAAAAAGAGGGAATCCTCCCTAACTCATTTTATGAGGCCAACATCATCCTGATACCAAAGCCTGGCAGAGACACAACTAAAAAAGAGAATTTTAGACCAATATCCCTGATGAACATCGATGCAAAAATCCTCAATAAAATACTGGCAAACCGGATTCAGCAACACATCAAAAAGCTTATCCACCATGATCAAGTGAGCTTCATCCCTGGGATGCAAGGCTGGTTCAACATTCGCAAATCAGTAAACATAATCCAGCATATAAACAGAACCAAAGACAAGAACCACATGATTATCTCAATAGATGCAGAAAAGGCTTTTGACAAAATTCAACAGCCCTTCATGCTAAAAACGCTCAATAAATTCGGTATTGATGGAATGTACCTCAAAATAATAAGAGCTATTTATGACAAACCCACAGCCAATATCATACTGAATGGGCAAAAACTGGAAAAATTCCCTTTGAAAACTGGCACAAGACAGGGATGCCCTCTCTCACCACTCCTATTCAACATAGTGTTGGAAGTTCTGGCTAGGGCAATTAGGCAAGAGAAAGAAATCAAGGGTATTCAGTTAGGAAAAGAAGAAGTCAAAGTGTCCCTGTTTGCAGATGACATGATTGTATATTTAGAAAACCCCATTGTCTCAGCCCAAAATCTCCTTAAGCTGATAAGCAACTTCAGCAAAGTCTCAGGATACAAAATTAATGTGCAAAAATCACAAGCATTCTTATACACCAGTAACAGACAAACAGAGAGCCAAATCAGGAATGAACTTCCATTCACAATTGCTTCAAAGAGAATAAAATACCTAGGAATCCAACTTACAAGGGATGTAAAGGACCTCTTCAAGGAGAACTACAAACCACTGCTCAGTGAAATAAAAGAGGACACAAACAAATGGAAGAACATACCATGCTCATGGATAGGAAGAATCAACATCGTGAAAATGGCCATACTGCCCAAGGTAATTTATAGATTCAATGCCATCCCCATCAAGCTACCAATGAGTTTCTTCACAGAATTGGAAAAAACTGCTTTAAAGTTCATATGGAACCAAAAAAGAGCCCGCATCTCCAAGAAAATCCTAAGTCAAAAGAACAAAGCTGGAGGCATCACGCTACCTGACTTCAAACTATACTACAAGGCTACAGTAACCAAAACAGCATGGTACTGGTACCAAAACAGAGATATAGACCAATGGAACAGAACAGAGCCCTCAGAAATAATACCACACATCTACAGCCATCTGATCTTTGACAAACCTGAGAAAAGCAAGAAATGGGGAAAGAATTCCCCATTTAATAAATGGTGCTGGGAAAATTGGCTAGCCATAAGTAGAAAGCTGAAACTGGATCCTTTCCTTACTCCGTATACGAAAATTAATTCAAGATGGATTAGAGACTTAAATGTTAGACCTAATACCATAAAAATCCTAGAGGAAAACCTAGGTAGTACCATTCAGGACATAGGCATGGGCAAAGACTTCATGTCTAAAACACCAAAAGCAACAGCAGCAAAAGCCAAAATTGACAAATGGGATCTCATTAAACTAAAGAGCTTCTGCACAGCAAAAGAAACTACCATCAGAGTGAACAGGCAACCTACAGAATGGGAGAAAATTTTTGCAATCTACTCATCTGACAAAGGGCTAATATCCAGAACCTACAAAGAACTCAAACAAATTTACAAGAAAAAAACAAACAACCCCATCAAAAAGTGGGCAAAGGATATGAACAGACATTTCTCAAAAGAAGACATTCATACAGCCAACAGACACATGAAAAAATACTCATCATCACTCGCCATCAGAGAAATGCAAATCAAAACCACAATGAGATACCATCTCACACCAGTTAGAATGGCGATCATTAAAAAGTCAGGAAACAACAGGTGCTGGAGAGGATGTGGAGAAATAGGAACACTTTTACACTGTTGGTGGGATTGTAAACTAGTTCAACCATTATGGAAAACAGTATGGCGATTCCTCAAGGATCTAGAACTAGATGTACCATATGACCCAGCCATCCCATTACTGGGTATATACCCAAAGGATTATAAATTATGCTGCTATAAAGACACATGCACACGTATGTTTATTGCAGCACTATTCACAATAGCAAAGACTTGGAATCAACCCAAATGTCCATCAGTGACAGATTGGATTAAGAAAATGTGGCACATATACACCATGGAATACTATGCAGCCATCAAAAAGGATGAGTTCGTGTCCTTTGTAGGGACATGGATGCAGCTGGAAACCATCATTCTTAGCAAACTATCACAAGAACAGAAAACCAAACACCGCATGTTCTCACTCATAGGTGGGAACTGAACAATGAGATCACTTGGACTCAGGAAGGGGAACATCACACACCGGGGCCTATCATGGGGAGGGGGGAGGGGGGAGGGGGGAGGGATTGCATTGGGAGTTATACCTGATGTAAATGACGAGTTGATGGGTGCAGCACACCAACATGACACAAGTATACATATGTAACAAACCTGCACGTTATGCACATGTACCCTACAACTTAAAGTATAATAATAATAAATAAATTAAAAAAAAAAAAAAGAAAATGGGGAAAGGACATAACAAGATAAGTCAACAAAAAAGTAAATTTAAACATCTTTTGAATATACGGAAAGATTCTTGGCCTTTCTATTACCTATGATATAGAAAATATCAAAAAGTTTCATAGCACTCTTTTGGCTAGAGGAGTGGAAACACTCATTCTTATACGTGGTTGTTGAAATGTAAATTGATATAATTTTTAAGAGAAAGCACTTTGGTAATCACTGTCTATCAAAATAGAAATTTATGTCCTTTGACCCAGCAATTCCACATCTCAAATTTATCCTAAGGACATAGTGGCCGGTGTACAAAATTACCTATGTACACATTTATTCATTATAGGATTGTTCATAGTTGTAAACATTGGTAGCAGGTATCTCAGTTAGTTTCTGGTTAAATAAATTAATAGTACATAGTACTAAAAGAAGAAATAGTCCAGAACTGTTAAAATAAGGAAGAAGCTGCTCTGTATGTACTGATATGGGATCAGACCCAAGATATATAAATAAATGAAAAGATAAAGGTAGAAACTGGTGAGATTGGCCTGCTACTATTTGTATGAAAATGGTATCTAATAATTATGTTTTCTAATACATAAAATATTTCTATGAAGATGCCAAGACACTGATGTTATGGGTTGCCTTTTCTGCAGAGACCATTGTCCTAGGATAAAGTTAGGAAGGAGATTCTTTTACTGTATGCCATTTTGTGTCTTCTGAATTTTGAACTATTTAAATGTATTATCTATTCAAAAAATGACAAATGTTTCCAAAATCATGACAAGGTAAAAGTATCTTTTAAAAATCTAGCTTGTTACTTATTATATTGTGACTAAAAACTTAAATAAGTTTCCAGTTTCTTTTCCTTCTACTTCTACTTGAAGTTTGCCTCCTTTCTGTTCACAATTAAAAAGGAAACAAACAAAATATTTAATGCTTTTTTGTAGGTACTTCTCTGTAATGCTTATTGAGCTCCCAGTCCCAACTCACCCATCTTTGGGTAAAGCTCCTAACCAGAGGGCAGATGGTCTTAGGAAGTATTTTTTAAGTTTTCTTAGTGCTCAAATAACACACCTAACAGTGCGACAGTGTGTGTCTTTAAATGTTTCTGTATGTGTGATATGAAAAAAAATTGATTAAAAAGCAGTTTCATGGGTTTCAGTACTAAAGATTTGCTACAAAATGACCTAAAAAGCTGAAAGTGTGATGATAGTCGTATTTTCTCTTTTAGATATCAAACACTGTCGAATTCCAATCTTATTCTTTGCAAATAAAATGGATCTTAGAGATGCAGTGACATCTGTAAAAAAAAAAAAAAAAAGAGTTAGATAATTTAAGTTCACTGGCCTGCTTTTTTTTTGAGACAGAGTTTCACTCTTGTCCAGGCTGGTGTGCAATAGCGCAATCTCAGCTCACCGCAACCTCCACCTTCCACCTCCTGGGTTCAAGCGATTCTTCTGCCTTGAGTAGCTCCTGCTTCCTGAGTAGCTGGGATTACAGGCATGCGCCACCATGCCCGGCTAATTTTGTATTTTTAGTAGAGATAGGGTTTCTCCATATTGGTCAGGCTGGTCTCGAACTCCCAACCTCAAGTGATCTGCCCGCCTTGGTCTCCCAAAGTGTTGGGATTACAGGCGTGAGCTACTGCACCCAGCCAGCCTTCTGTTTTTAGAGGCTTTTCTCAGTCTCCCCAAACCTATGCAAAATGACAAAGTACTTCTCCAAAGAACCCACTCTCCAGCAACTTTGAAAACAATCTATTTTATGGCATGCACACCAAAACAATGACAACATTTCTGTTCTTCTTTTTCTGGTAAGTAAATAAACATTTGCCTCAAAGACTTTTATCTGAGTTAGTGTAACGTCCCATTCCTGTCATTGCGAGAGTTTTTACTTTCCAAGAATCTTTTAAGCAAAATATTTACTAAACATGCATATGCCAATAACTACAAGCATCTTCAAGTGCCATCATTTGGGAAAAAGAAAGGCAGCTAAGGGAACTTGTTTTTTTTCTTAATACAACACGTTACTAATTGTGTTTGACTTGGTGATATAGCTAGTTTTTCAGGTCAGAGAAGTCAGTGTTGCTCTTTTGGAACGATTCTTTACATTCCCAAACTTTTAAATTATTTAAAAATGAACATTGTTATACACAATAAATAAGAACATTCAACTGGCAATTTTTATCATTCCTTTGAGGTCAGTCAACATTTTCAGGTCCAGGCATGGTGGCTCACGCCTGTAATCTCAGCACTTTGGGAGGCTGCGACAGGTGAATCACCTGAGGTCAGGAGTTTGAGACCAGCTTGAGCAACATGTTGAAACCCTGTCTCTACTAAAAATACAAAAATTAGCTGGGTGTGGTGGCACGTTCCTGTAATCCCAGCTGCTCAGGAGTCTGAGGCAAGAGAATCCCTTGAACCCGGGAGGCACAGGTTACAGTGAACTGAGATCGCGCAACTGCACTCTAGCCTGGGAGACAGAGCGAGACTCGGTCTCAAAAAAAAAAAGAAACATTTTTATGGCCATATCTAAGAAGGTAAAGCTGACGTCATGCATACAAAACTACATCTCAGCAGAATTTTATTAGTAGCAAAAACACTAATAATAACAAAATACAACACTAACAGCATGCTTATTATTTGCCAGACAGTTTTCTAACTGCTTTATTATATAAACACATTTTATCCTTACAACAACTCTATGAAGAAAATACTATTATTATCCTCAATTCACTGATGAGAAAAAGAAGTCACAGACAGTTTAAATAACTGATCCAAAGTAGCACACTGTGGGTGAAAGCTGGAGCCAGGATCCAAAAGCAGGCAATCTAGTTCCAGAATCTGTCCTCTTATCTGCTATGAAATGCTGTTTGCATTAAAAATAACCAGTGCATTCAAGTTCAAGTCCAATTTTCTTTTTTTTATTATGGTAAAACACATAACATAAAATCTACCATCTTAACTATTTTTAGGTGTTCAGTTCAGTAACTTTAAGCACAGTCACATTGTTGTGCCACTGTCACCACCATGCATCCCCAGGATTCTTTCCATCTTGAAAAACAAACCCTGCATCCATCAAACAATAACTGCCCCATTTCCCCCTTCCCATACCATCTGGAAACCGTTGCCTGCTTTTTGTTTCTATGAATTTAACTCTTTGGGTACCTCATGTAAAGGGAAGCCTACAATATCTGTCGTTTTGGGTCTGGTTTATTCCACTCAGCATTATGTTCTCAAGGTTCATCCAGGTTGTAGCACACGTCAGAATCTCCTTCCTTTTGAAGGCTGAAGAACATCCCACTGTAGGTATAAACTGCATTTTGTTTCTCGATTCATCTGTTACTGAACACCTGGGTTGCTTCTTTCTACCTTTTGGCTACTGTGAATAATGCTGCTATGAACATGGTTGTACAAATCTCTCTCTGATACTCTACATCCAATCCTTTGAGGTATATACCCCCAAATGGGATTGTCAGACCATATGTTATCAGTGAACTGAGGATAATAATATGTTTAATTTTTTAAGGAATCATCAAACTATTTTCCATACTGGTCATACCAATTTCCATGCCCATCAACAGTGCTTAAGTATGCCAATATCTCCACATACTCACCAACACCTGTTGTTTTCTTTATTTAACAAATTTTTTAAGTAACCATCCTCATGGGTGTGCAGTGGCAAATTTTCTTTTGTAATCGGCCATGTAAACTATAATACACACACTGAAAATATAATCAATGTGACCCATACGTAAATTTCCTAAATATTTGCTTACTTTTTATTTACAGATTGCAAATCTCTTATAAACTAGATAGGCCCTCAGACCATTCTGCATTTCCTTGTACATAAAGATAAACACACACACACACACACACACACACACACAAACACATATATACACAAACATCAAATAAACTTTTGTGTCTTTTATGAAAAATAGGACACATTGAGTGGAAGGAACATATAGTTCCTCTTCCATTTCTAAAGTGTCAAATTCTCAATTTTGAAAGAACAATAGAGATAAACCCTCTCACATCCAAGTTTAGAATACTGAGGTCCAGACAGGTTAAATAATTGGTTCCAAGTTGAAAATTTAGTTAGAGCCAGATATAGCCTGAAGTTTCTCTCAATGCAGCAGCCCATCCAATCTCTATAAGGTATCATCCAATGTTTGTAATGCATTGTGTTTATAATATCTTAAATAAATAGCATTATGTATTACATTATAGATATTAACAAAATACTATTTGCTTAAAACCATTTTTATACCCCACACAGAATTCCAGTATAAGCCATCTCCCATTATTTTTCCAGCTATACCATTTGTTTTAGGTATACTGGCTTTAATATTTTGAATTGAGGCGTGTATTCAGCTTAAAAACTGTGAAGGGTTCTTTTAAAATTGTATTTGCACTGAAGATGCTGAGTGTGAAAGACATAAGTTCATCTCTCTCTAACTCTCCATAGTTCTTAACATAGAGATGATGACCCTGACATGTCACTGATATTTTTAGAACTAATGGCAAAGCATCTTTCTTTTTTTTCCCCCTTCTGCTGAATATACCACAGACAGCCACAGTTCATTGGGCTGGAGAGTTTCAGCTGTATAACTAAAAATAAATGCTTCTGTAAAACACTAACAAAGACAATGTCAGTTTCCCTACACCACTGAAAAATGTGCTTTAAAAAATCTACTGAATTCCAGTTGGGTAAATGTCTACTTCATTTGCCTCCAGGCTGGGCTTTTAAGGGACTCCTTTTATTTTAATCCCCTTTGTTTTTCAGATTTATCACTTAAGGATTGTATGATTGGTGCAACTCACACTATTAAAATGGCCTGCAGTTGCTGATCTACTCACAAAGAAATGAAATTGTAAACTCCACTTTAGTTTCAAACCACAAATAAGCGACTAATAAATTAGCACAAGGCATCTTTTGATAGGAGGAGAGCCTAAACTAAGTGTAATTTTTAGTAGTATAACATGGGACTCACTACAGAGCCATGGTACTGTTTTAAGCATTATGTGTCAATATAGGTTTTTTGAGGTTTTGTTTTGATGGAAAGGGTTTAAAATTATTTTGTTCATATTCATATATACTGTGGTGTTTTTAAATATTAAGATATGTAGAAGTCCAGAAACATGGGCTTTTTTTTTTTAACTTTCTTTTTTAGGGCACTTGGAATTCCTTCAGGGGTACAATTGCTCTTTTCACACATTTAGAAGAGAATAAAAGGGAGAGAATAACTCTTTTCCTTTATAGAAGCCACATTATAATTCATTCCTTGTGGTCCATGTACTAGATGGCCTCAAGAGACACCCCTATTCCAGGAGGCTCTTCTAGTACTTAATAGTGCACAGCCCCCACCCTGACTGAAGACTCACAGCAAAGCCTACTGAAGTCACTGTTGATGGAGAATGGTCTGACACTGTGATGCCAATATGCTGGTTACCTTCCAGCAAACAGTCTTTCATAGATATTTTATTTAATGTTTATAAGAGATATTATACTGTCCTGAACTTGGGTTATTTAGCAACATATCTACATAGATAGACACTCAGTAAAGCTTTATAAATACATAGTGTCCTTCTCCTGTATGTATCTTACTTCTGTCCTAAGCACAGTATTCTAAAATCAGCAGCCAAGGCTCTATGTCAGATAAATAAACATATGGTATAACACATAAACAAATGCATCACTATTGTAGAGTATAAATCAATTTAACTAGTTCTGGTAACATGAGTCTAATTTATATGTATTTTGTTTGCTTGTTTCACCTAAAAGTTAATGTTCTCCCTAATTTTAGGTGACTATTGCTGACCAATCATACAGTGTTTTACAGTATATGTGATACTAATTTAATCTCAAGAGATTTGATGGATTAACGGTTTGTGAAAAACATAATGGTTGTAAGATAGAGATGGGAATAAATCACATCACTCAAAATCGGTAGATCTTCAAGAGACAGATTGACAAGGAAGTTTAAGAGCCAATTGATTGATCAGTTTCACATGCACATACATACATACATACACACACACGCACAAACCTCTTCCTTAAAGTTTCTTCAGACTAATGCATTCTGAAACGGGAGAGTTCCCTGACTCCCACCCCCCATTGCAGGACGTGAGACAGGGTTGTGGCTTGTCTGTTTGACTGTCATGCACTCAAACCCCTTACAGGAGCATGCAGACAGATAGGTGCAGGAGCCAGGGCAAGTGCTTTTGGGCTCCGGCCCCATGGTAGCACCTACAGGTGGGTGCCTATGACACCTGAAGCCCCAGTGGGCATGTTACGGTGCTCTTTCTGCTCTTCTGTTCACAGACGGTTTAATTGTTAATCAGCTCAGTGCCCTCTTGGTATTGGGTTCTTGTCCAGGGTCCAGGAAGAATCAGGTCACATAGACATATTGAAGGATGGTAAATGTGGGGAATATTATTGCCAACGGAGATGGCTTTCAGCCACCATTGGGATGGATGGGGAATTGGAAAGGGGATGGAGTGGGAATACGATCTTCCCCTGGAGTTTGGCCATCCCATGGCCAATCTCTTCTCCAACGGTCCCCAGCAGAACTCCTCTCAAAGTTCAGACGTTCCTTCTCTACTCTCCTTCTCCATCACACCACTCTGCTGTTCTTCTGCTCTTCTCTTCATCTGCCTGTGGAGCCTTGGGTTTGGGGTTTATATGCGTACAGGAATTATGGGGCGCAGAGGGCTGAAAGGCAACATTTGAGCACAAAAACAGGAAGGCCTGTTCTCATTTAGAGCTGCAGGTTTCCAGGCTTGAGGGTGGAGCCTTTGCTGGAGAACCACCTTCTTCTACCAAGTATTTCCCTGTTTCCTGTCTGTATCAATTCCATAGGGTACTGAAGTAAACGACAAATGCAGTGAACTCTGTAGTCCTCAATGAGCCAAAAGCATAGCAGTTACTAGTTGTAACATTCAAGAGGATATTGGATGTTTTTTCTCCTTTTTCTATATTGTAAAGTGCTACTCTTTCATGGAAATGTAAGTAGAGATAAAAATGTAAATAGAGATGTTTATAAGGCATATAAACATATCGTATTTCCTAGTTCAGTATCTACAGATTGAGTCTTAAGTTTCAAAACAATAATTCTTTTTCACTATCACTGTCATAAATTGCAAATATAAATGACTACTGATAATAGTCACTAGACTAGTCTAATGTCATAAAGATGGCAAACAGCAGAATCAGAATTCTAACCCAACGTTATTATTTCATTCTGGATCATCTTCTTCAGATGGTTTGTGACCATTGTCAGTTGGCTTGTAATTGCCCAGAGAAGAGTATTTACCCCAGAGTAACTGTCTCGTACTCAAAAACAAGCTATATATTTTCAGCAATTATGTGTATGTGAGTATTTTTGAATACTAGAAGATATTTAATTTTTTTTTGAGGCGGAGTTTCACTCTTGTTGCCCAGGCTGGAGTGCAATGGTGCAATCTTGGCTCACTGCAACCTCCACCTCCCGGGTTCAAGCGATTCTCCTGCCTCAGCCTCCCGAGTAGCTGGGATTACAGGCAAGCACCACAATTCCTGGCTAACTTTTTCTATTTTTAGTAGAGACGGAGTTTCATCATGGCCAGGCTGATCTTGAACTCCTGACTTTAGGTAATCCACCCGCCTCGGCTCCCCAGAGTGCTGGGATTACAGGCATGAGCCACTGCACCCGGCCAAAGACATTTAATTTTATACATGGGATATTAGTTTTATTTAAACTTTACAAGAGTGTTAGTTGTTTAGTTTGTTTCTTAACTAGTAGAAGGTAGAAGAGCTTCATTTCACAGAAGGAAAAATTTGAAGTTTGAATTTAGAATGTTTGCTGTGCTAATGAGGAACTGGGCAGGTGTGTGAGAGCTCTCTGAGTTTGAGTCTCACTGAAATCTTAGGTGGGAGGATGAAGATGGCTGTGTATACATTTCCAGAGAGATGCTCCAATTCACTGCTGGATAAATGGGAACCAGAGCTGCCTCAGGGGACTTAATGACAATTTTTCATCTTCATCGCTTGTGTCAGATTTAATTGCTGACTCACAGGAAATGTTTGTTCTTGGGAGACTTACTGCCTATCAGGAATGAGTTGAAGAGTTCTAGCCATGAGGACAAGTTTATGTGAACTGAAGAAAAGATGCTTTAAAGAGAGAGAGAGAGAGAATGTGCATTGTTTTCTTTTCTTTTTTCACCCTCTCTCATAAAGGGAGTAGCACAATGTTAAGCTAGTAAACCCTAATACCATCTACAACCTCGTATTACCATAGAATATGTCTTCGACAAGTATATAGCCTCTTTGTACAGATGAGTAATACAGAAATTCACATCTGTTGCAATCTAATTATCTATCTGGATACACAGTTTTTATAGCAGGAAGGGGCAGAAAGTAAAATCCCTTAATGATGAATTGCTGATGTGAGCCTGTATCACGAATACCATGTTAGTTTTTTCTTTTTAATGTTTCTTGCTATTTATTATTACTTATAGAAGTATTTGAATTTTCATTATAATATTAAGGGTGAAGAGCTATAAATGCACTCACCTCAGCAAAGGAAACCAAAATATTTATAAATTTACTTTCAGAAATGAAAGACAGACCCCTGGACCTGCACAACAGGCCTGACTGTATTAACTTATAAGTGATTATAGTCAATTTCCATTGTAGGAAAAAATTGGATATTGTTTCAGCTTTCAAATCTCTTTCATTAGTATTAGTAAGAGACTAATTTCTCTCTAAGTAAATTTTCTGAAAAAAAGCACATAACTATGTATTTGCTGAAAATGTGCTGAACTATTCCAATTTAATTGAGATAATCAGCATGCATAGTATGTACAGTTAAATCTAACTTATGGTCCATAACTTTTCCAATAAAGTGTCTCAAGTTCGCTGCATGACATTGATGTGTTTACCATGGGAAAGTTTTAAAGCACCGTTCTCAAAAAATATTTCACATCTCTCTAGTTTGGATATTCACACATTATTAGAGGTGTTTAAGTTGCAGGTGATGTCAAGTACAATTTCTCTAGTATCAGTCCTAAGCAGAGATGTTCTGCACATTTGATGTTAGGTGCTAATGCATAGCCAGAACTTGATTTGGTGAATGTTCACATATATGACTATTTAAGTATTCTAATATGGCTTTTTCCCCATGTAGATGAGTTGCTGGAATAGTGTAAGATGCTATTAAAGATGAATGTATCTTGTTTTGTTTCCTTAAATCAACAACTCACACACTTTCTCGAAGGCACCTTTTCTTCCTATCCTTAAGTGAAGGGGAGAGATGGGGCAAAGGAGAATCATGAGCTGAACTTCCACTCTGCACCAAGCACCATGCTCTGCAATCTCCATGATCTCACTGGGACTCTCCATCCAGCCTATGAAAGTAGTATTAATCCGATTTGACAGATGAAGCTCAGCATGGATAAGAAACATGCCCGAGGTCACAAAACTACAATATGAGAAAGCTGGGATGTATCAGTATCTGTCTTAGTCCAAAGTCCATGAACGTCCAGGGCACATGACTAAATATTGATTCTGGTTCCTAATGATACTGACCCAAATGTAATCTTCCTTAAGAAAAAAGACCTAATGGTGACTGATTTCAGGTTTAGACCCTGTCCCCCTCCCGCCGACCCCCTGCCTCCAGTCTGGCTTTATCATCTACTCTTCACACTATGAAGTCATTACAATCTTCTTGAAGAGGAGATAAAGCTGGTTCCTACCAATATGGTTTCCCTTATGTGGCCCACTGGACTCTGAAAGGTCCTAAGGATAGTTTGCTATTTCAATGTCCAGAGATAGCTGAATTCCTCCTCCTCCACTCCTCACTCCTCTACAGCACACTTCCTGAGTTTGGGCTCAAGAAATCTCCTCCCTACTTGTGTGGTCAAACACAGCCTCACTGCTTCAAGTTCAATTGGGTGTTAGAAAGACATGTCATACCCATAGCTAACCTCATAGTCCCACAGTGTCTAAATACATAACAGAAAAGTGAATTGAATTAAGGCAATCCAAAAATCTACATGTTTCTCAATGCATACAATGAAACAAATTTATGTATGCTACTGTTTTTGAAGTTTTTCATTTATCGCAATTATCACAGTCATTGATATCTTGCACCATGATAACATCTTTTGAGGAATGTAAATTTACTGATAACTAAATATATTTTATTATGCCTGATAATTAAAAATACTTAAAATATGGGAAAGTTTTCATTTATAAATGTGTTGACATTCAATATTCCAAAAACGTTATTTTTAATGGAAAATGATTTTTCCAAAGTTTATTTTTAACTTTATTTTGTAGGAACATAAATTACTTATTCAAGTTTTGGCCAAGTTCTAACTTAGTTTGTAAATTGTCACTAATGATTTTCTCATGTGAGCAAGGTCTCCCCATGTACTATTACTGTGTATAAGGAGGCTCCAACCGCACAGTGATTCACCTGAAGTAGTTCGGCCTTAGGGTGCTTTGCTGATTTTAGTCATATGTCATACACTATAATGAAGGCATGCAGCATACAACAAAACATAAGTTGCCCAGCCAAATTGGAGGAAATGAATCCTAAGTTTGGAACTGAAATGTCATCTTGAATTCTAATCCCCATAATCCCCAAATGTTGAGGGAGGGACCTGGCGAGAGGTGATTGGAACATAGGGGTGGTTTTGCCCATGCTGTTCTCGCGATAGTGAGTGAGTTCTCACAAGATCTGATGGCCGGGCGCGGTGGCTCAGTCCTGTAATCCCAGCACTTTGGGAGGCCGAGACGGGCGGATCACGAGGTCAGGAGGTCCAGACCATCCTGGCTGACACAGTGAAACCTCGTCTCTACTAAAAAATACAAAAAAACTAGCCGGGCGAGGTGGCGGGCGCCTGTAGTCCCAGCTACTCTGGAGGCTGAGGCAGGAGAATGGCGTGAACCCGGGAGGCGGAGCTTGCAGTGAGCCGAGATCGCGCCACTGCACTCCAGCCCGGGCGGCAGAGCGAGACTCCGTCTCAAAAAAAAAAAAAAAAAAAAAAAGATCTCATGTTTTTATAAGTGTTTGACAGTTCCACCCTCACATGCTCACACTCTCTCCTACCGCCTTGTGAAGAAAGTGCCTGCTTCCCCTTCAGCCAGGATTGAAAGTTTCCTGAGGCCTCCGTAACCATGTGGAACTGTGAGTCAAACCTCCTTTGCTTACCCAGTCTCAGGCAGTATCTTTACAGCAGTGTGAGAATGGACTAAGCACTCACATTAGCTAAAATAAAATTTACAATGAGAAATGAAGGTAAGATAGGTCATTATTATGCTTGTTTGAGAAAAAAACAGTAACCTTATGCCATTTCAAAGGGATCTTCAAAGATGCCTTTTAAATTATCCCACATAGAACCCCTTCTAAATTTCATGAACCCAGAGAAAAATATTTATTCCTTTTCCTATTTGTCACAGTGAAAATGGGGCTGGAATTACGATGAAAATAAGAACATATTTTGTAGAACACCATGATACTGAATAAACTAAATTAAAATTTTATGTGGTAGGTTAGTCTACTAGCCCTGATTGATTTATGTATATGGTAGAAAATTTCATACAATGTAACATTTAGGTATCTATATTATAGTAGATTAAGTATTTGGTTAACTCATATATTTGTGGATATTTCTGGAGAAATGTTCACTAGCACCTTGATCAGAAGTGTAAACCTATAATCTGGCATGTATTCTATTCACATTTTTCTTTTTTTTTTTTTTTTGAGACGAAGTTTTCTCTTGTCACCCAGGCTGGAGTGCAGTGGCACGATCTCAGCTCACTGCAACCTCTGCCTCCTGGGTTCAAGCGATTCTCCTGCTTCAGCCTCCGAGTAGCTGGAATTACAGGTGTGTGCCACTATGACCAGCTAATTTTTGTATTTTTAGTAGAGACAGGGTTTCACCATGCTGGCCAGGCTGGTCTTGAACTCCAGACCTCAGGTGATTCACCCGCCTCGACCTCTCAAAGTTCTGGGATTACAGGCGTGAGCCACCATGCCCAGCCCACATCTTGTTACAAAAAGTTTTCTGGAAGGATGGCCCATGATAAACACAAACAGAGCTTCTAGGAATTCTTGAGTTTTCAGAAACAGTAATATTATTCTGCCTTGCAACACTAGAATGTCTGTGCATGCTACTCTTAGAAGTTAAGCATAAGGTGAATTTTAATAATTAGAAATGGGAAAAGGAGGAAAAACAAAACTTCAGGTGTTCAGAAACTGTCCATCATGTGTTGAAAGTGTGAATGAAGTAATGAAGTGCTCTGTAATACATTTACATATATTTTTGATAGCAAGAATAATTTGCCTATGAGGGCATCATTATTATTTTTTCCATAGCTCTTAGAAAGGGGAAACCAAAAATCTACAGAGCTTAGAAAGCTAGCAGGCAAAGTTGTGTTTAATTCTATTCTAAAATTTATAGCAATTATCTTTTTGTGATGGAACCAACCATCATATATCGATATGTACTTCTCTGATACCACTCTCTCTCTTAGGTAATTTATAAGAACCTATATACGGAATCATTGATTATCAAATGAAATATGTGCTGTATGCATCCCAGCTTTTTATTTGTAGTGTTCAAATAATTCAGCAGTTTTAACATGTGATATGCACAGGAAGAGAAAGCAAAGTATCTTTAAAAAATGTGACACTTCTGTGTTAGAAGACATTTCTATTGTACTCAATTGAAGGCCTACCTTTCCCATGTTCAAATGATGCCACTTGTAAACATCTCTGTCTTCCTGAATCATGTGTAATTAAATGTATTTTAGTTCTAACTTTCTGTTTTTCTTTATTTAAAAGAAGTACCTTTAGATTTGCATAGAACTTTAAACACTATCTTAAAAAAAATATTCTGTTGGATACGATACGCAGAGTGCTTAATCTTGAAACAGATAAAAAGTAAAGTTTGTGGGTTTTTTTTCTAATCTGAAGTTAGGCTGATAGGAAGATCATCAAACTAGGGATTAGTCCTAACGCCGCATCAAAATGCACATTTTCATGTCTATGTAATTAGGTTTTAATAAACATGTTTGATGGTTACTTAAAAAACATATTTTTCAATGCAGAAATGGCATCTTGTAAACTACAGTATAAAGAGATTTTGCAAGACTATTTGTTTTTTAATTACAGCCTGATTATGATAAGCATTTGTTATTTTCCCAAGTAAAGATTAAATTAATGTTATAAATCAATTTTCTAAATTTAGTTTAAATGCAATATGTCAGACACAACTCTGGATGTCTGCTATAGTAAATTATGGCTTTTCCGGCATTTTCTAGAATATTCGTTATTGTGTATAACCTTTTAATTGGGGCCACAGTTTTTAAAGTGCTTATGAAGTTTATAATGCAAGTGTTTGGTTTAATGAGTCATTAGCCATTAACAAATCATTTCTGCAATTATTTTTCTGATTGCAAGTTAGGATTTTATTTAATTCTTGTTCCTTTACATTTTTATGTATAATCCATTTTCATTAGCAATTGAAATCCTAGATTTCTTTTCAGAAAAATAAGACATGATATGAGGATTTTTAGCTGTGTGTGTTTATTAAAAGAAACTAAATAATGGAGACAGCATGGGAGCAGTCATACCTTGCATCTTACATTTATTCTCCTGAACAAGAAATTTCTTACCTTTCAGAAAAATTGCAAATGTGTTTTGTTTCATCATAATCTTATAAATTTGCCATGTTAGTAGTGTCCACTATCTTCCTTTATCTTTTTTCTATGCACATATAATATTTTCCAGATATAACTCACTTCAAATTATTTCTCTTTAGAGTTAAATAAAGTCCTGTTATATCTACAATAAAATGTTGCCATGATCAGCAAGCCTCAAATAGTTTACTGGAAAAAGATCACTTGTGTCAATCATTTCCGAATAGGAAGATTTCTGAATGAAATGGAACCATTTGGATATTCAGGATTTCTACCACAATGAAGCTTTAATAAGCCAGTAATAGAAGGTTTTGCAGCAATAGATGATGACCCAGACATAAATCACATTACTAGATCTTAAGCAGAGAAGTTATGTTTATCTGTATTGACAAATATAATTGCTTATATTTTGTGACTCCAGTTCAATTATAGATCACCATTTTACTTCCAGTTCAATTATAGATCATCATTTTACTTCCTAATATGTCAGTAGAACCTTTGAAATTGTAACATGATTCTGAAATTCTGTTTGGTGCATTCAAAACTTCAGAGAAGTATGGGCAATGCTTGCCTTTTGTTTGTTTGTTTTTGTTTGTTTATTTGTTTTTGCTTATGGAGGGCTCTTTTCCTCAAAATCTATTTGCAATCAGTTTAGTCTGGCTTTTATTTTTGTTTTTAAATTTAGAAAAGAGATCCTTTCTGAAGTGCAGAATTAAGGAAAGCATTATATTATAATAATATTTTCTGACTAATCCCTGGAAGTAATGGTCTGTTCCATGGAGGTGGAACTTGAAAGAGTTCCTCCTCTACTCAGTGATCTGAAAGAGGCCAAATCAAGACCCTGGTATGCTGTCATACATATCACATGCCTGGTCACGGAATCATGGAGGCTCAGGCAAGCCACACAAGCGAGGTAGCCATTTACAACTGAGAAGAAAAGGACCCTGCAGTAGCATCCAGAAAGTGTTCATTCTTTAAAAATGACTTATAGAGACCTATTGAAGGAGGTCTGTCATCTGTATAGGGTTTGGCAGCTTAGTATGGAAATTTGATGAAAGAGCAATTGAATGATAGCCAAAGGGTCTATGCTCTTTCTCTCCGGCCTCATTAGATAACTGAGTGATTTTAAATCAGTCTTTAGAATCCCTGGACCTTAGTTTTCTCATCTGTCAAATAATGAAAGGTAGTTTAAAATTTTTAATTTAATTTAATTTAAAAAGTCTGAAAGTTAAAAATTCTGAATCTGCAAGACTGTGGTTTCTCTGGCGAGGATCCCCTAACTTGCAAAGCGAGTAGTCCATATTATGAAGGAAGGTGTATTATGAATGGCATGCCCTTGTTTCCCATCTCTACATATTGATGAGAAGTCTTCCTTGCTCTATTGTACAGCTTAAGAGAGACTAAGGTCCTTATAAGTTAGATCTACAAGTACTATCATTTTGTTTCCCTTTGGCTAGGAGCTAGCATTCTTTCCCAAGCTATGGCTGTGTAATTAAGTAGAGTTCTCTGAATATTTGCAAAGGAGGAATAATCTGTAGCGGTTTTCTTAAAAAGGAATAAAATAAAAATAAAAAGCATGGTAATGGAGAAGAAGGAGTTAATACAATAACAAAACTCTAAGAATAAAAGTAATGAAAGGTACAATAATCTAAGAATTCAAGTTCAATCAGCCACGCTGAAGTGGCAATCTTCAATAAAAAAAATCAGTTCTGAAGAATACAGAATATTAAATTTGATAAGATAATTGCAATTTTATTATTTCAAGATAGTTGTCATCTCTTAGAAGTGTCAAATAATTACCATACACATTCAACAGAACAGCGTGGCAGACTATATAGCACGAATATGTCCTATGACATTCCCACAGCTCTTGTTAGACAGGTAGGTGTGTGGTGATAGACGCAGGAGTATGGTATCTACATCAGCGAAAAAAGTCAAGAGAGGCTTTATGTTGAAAATCTGGAGAGGGGAAAAAAGTAATCTCCAATTCACAGCATTGCAGTGTAGTAGAAAAAGAACTAGATTAGATGTCAAGAGGCTGTGGATTGAGTCCTGGCAGTGTGGTATAAGGTAAATCCTTTTCTTTCTCTGAGCCTTCTTTTCGAGAATCTCTTCCTTGATATGCAACGCCATTCCCAGTTAAGCTGGCTTGAGCCCCGGGTTGCTCGCCTATCTTTTGCTCCTTTGACCATTAGTGGTTTCTGGAAGTTGACGGTAATTCAGCCAAATTGAGAGTAGAGGCTCCTGTTTTTCACTATTCTCCCTTTAACTTCCAAAACAGACACTTCCTGCAATTTTTGTTTCCACTGAAGACATCCAATGTGGAAATTCCAGTTCCAACTCTCTGTGGCCCTCATTTGAGCATGCACTTTTTTAAAATGAGAGTTGTGAGAGAGAACCTTAAAGGAAACATCTTAAAAGTTAGCTCCCTGAAGGGTTTTCACCGAGTTAAGTTTCCCTTTTATACCCGTGATTGGAAATTATAACTGGTGTTTTAAGTGTAAAGTAAAATACTCTTCTTAAGCCTCCTTTCACGAGCCTACTATTTTTCTAGCTGCAATTGTTTAATCTTGTTTTGACAGTGGATAGAACACTAGAATTTGTTGGGTTTTTGTTTTAAATTAGCGACTGTCCTGAATGACTAATTTTCACTGCTATCCATCATGCCTAAAATTGGCTGGTTTGCTTGGCTGAGGATGTTATACATCAGTTCAGGAACAGAAAAGGTCTTGCGTTGGTTGCCTTAGAGTGACCGGGAAAGAAAATGGTGGTGGTGACAGGGAAGTAATGGCTTCTTCCCTTTCCCTCGTATCTCTAGTGTTCCATTTATCTTTATATAAAGGCTTTATCTGAAGAAAAATTAAAAGTTAAAAAAAAAAAAACTTCCTGCTAAACAGACAGTTTAATTGGTTCTGCTATTTTTGGAAACTTGAAGATAAATGTTACGTGTGAAGTTAATAAACCATAATTGGAATTTGCTTGAGAGCATTCTTTCATTCCACATGGACTCATGCACTTCAGGAAGCCAAAGGATCTAGCTGGGCCTTAGGAATACATCAGCCCCTTTCCCAAGAACAGCCGTGACTTTCAGTGTGACCTTGAGGAATTTAATAACTTTTCTATGTCCCCACTGGACAATAAACAAATTGGGGTGGGAATTGAAAAACTAAAAACAAATACACTCACTTAAAAAAAAAAAACTGGAAACTTTTTCATCTCTTGGATGATAACACTATCATATGTGTGTTGACATTTGCCATTTTCCCAGCTCTGTGTAGTGCTTTCTTCCACAAAAAGACTTTGATATTTTTATGATTAATTTTTGTGCTGTGTACCTCCTATGTAGACTTATCATCGTGAGCATAACTGCCTTTTAGGTTTTACATATTATCTAGATCTGAATGTCATGCCATCCAAATTATTTGACAAACGTAATCACTCTTATTGATGTTAACAATACTGTTCTTTGTCATCGTCTTTTAACTGGTTATATATGTGGAGAGAAATGAATCTCATAGTCCCAGGCATGGCCTGGCCCTTTCAGCATCATATAACTTTTCCCTAGACATATTTTAACTTGAGCTAAATAGCACATTTCTTTAAAGAACCAAGGACGAGGGAAAGTTCATTCTCATTCTGAATTTTTAAAAATACATTTGAAAATATATTTTCAGCTATGCTTTTATTGCTGTATGTTGTACCTGAATCTTTGAAAAGGAAAGAGTGGCTTATAGTTTTCGATCTACTACTTGTTTCATAGAAATGCCTATATAATGGTAGTGAGATTAAGCAGATCATAGAAGTGTTATTACAGATTGTGAGGCAATGAAGGGTAGGGGGTTAGAGTAAGGACACTGAATCCAGAACAGGATCACATGTCAGTGCTGCTAATTACTAATTGTGTGATTTTGGACACATCTGTTGCCTTATTTAGAAAATTGGGTCAAAATGGTACCTATCTTATGGATTGATGTGCAAATGTAATGACCTGAGAATTTGTGGTTCGGGGACTGGAACAGTACCTGTACCATTAGATACTCAATGAGCATCATCAACTCAAGGGAAAATTGTGAGCTTTGCAATGGGCCTGGGTTCTAATCCCAATTAGCATGCTTACTAACTGTAAGCAGGTTCTCAAACTCTCTGATACTCAGTTTTCCATCTGTAAAATGATTTTTTCCTAGCAGGATTTATGGGATTAAAAATCTAATCTAACCTAAAGGTAAAGCGATTTCAAGGAAAAGCCTACCCCACTTACCCAATGATGAAATTTTTTAAATAAAAATGTTTTTCGTCAAGTCCATTATGAAAACTTTTAGAGATGTAGATGAAATTGTCAAGTATTTACTTACAGTCTAATTTATTAGTATAGTTATACAAGATTTTAACTATATCATATATTTGCTCAAACTGTAACACACATTTAATGAGATACTTTTGTTTAATTTTATATTCATATTCAATATCAACATTTTTACCTAATGTAGGTGTTCAGAGCTTTCATCTTCACTTCAGTCTGAGGGTTTGGGCATATAGCAGTTCATGAATTCATGTATGGTGTCAATTTTATTCCAACCCACAAGAACCTATTACAACTCTTACTTTTCCCATTCCCCCAATAAGCAAATATTAATCTCCATGGTAAGTACTATACCAGACTGTTTTTTTAAATAAGTAGTTTTTTTTTTTTTTTTTTTTTTGAGATGGAGTCTCACTCTGTCGCCCAGGCTGGAGTGCAGTGGCACAATCACAGCTCACTGCAACCTCTGCCTCATGGGTTCAGGGAATTCTCCCTGCCTCTGCCTCCCAAGTAGCTTGGATTACAGGTGCCCACCACCACACCTGGATAATTTTTGTATTTTTTAGTAGAGACAGGGTTTCGCCATGTTGGTCAGGCTGGTCTTGAACTCCTGACCTTAGGTGATCCGCTTGCCTCAGCCTCCCAAAGTGCTAGGAATACAGGCGTGAGCCATAGCACTTGGCCTAAAAAGAGATATTTAAAGGATTTATTGGCATGCTTATTTGAAAGACGTATAAATCCAGGATAAAGAACAAAATCTGTACTGTTTTAAAATTTTGCCTTCATTTTTATTTACTGATTTCAGTTTAATCAGTGAACCACCAAAAGTTTGCAAACCTAGTATATTTTGAGATGTTTCAGGCAAATATATCTCCTCCAAGCATATTATGTTGTGAAAAATAATACAAATGGTCAGAGGTAACCATAAAAATTGAAAACACAAGTATATGCAATATTTGTTTTCTAAGGGATATTTCCTTTGAGAAGGATTTACCTTATACTTAGGTATATATAGAAATATGTTTAATGCAGGTAACATAACTTATACTTAAAATTCTTGAATAATACCTTAACTGCTGAAGAATTAAATATGTTGAAGAATATCACATGTACTACAACGGCCTTCCTCAAAATTTGGGCTGCAAGATATCTTTACACTCTTAAAAATTACTGACCCAAAGAAGTTTTGTTTATCTACATTATACCTGCCAATATTTACTGATTAAAAATTAAAACTGAAAAATCATGAAAATATTTTATTTATTTTAAAATAGCAATAAACCCATTACACAGTAACTTAAATAACATATTTAAAAATTGATTTTAAAATATGTAATTTTTTTTTTTAACTTTAAGTTCTGGGATACATGTGCAAAATGTGCACGTTTGTTACATAGGTATACATGTGCCATGGTGGTTTGCTGCACCTATCAACCCGTCATCTACGTTTTAAGCCCTGCATGCATTAGGTATTTGTCCTAATGCTCTCCTTCCCCTTGCCCACCCCCTACGCTGGCCCCAGTGTGTGACATTCCCCTCCCTGTACTCATATGTTCTCATTGTTCAGCTCCCACTTATGAGTGAGTACATGGCAATGTCTGGTTTTCTGTTCCTGTGTTAGTTTGCTGAGGATGACTATTTCCAGCTTCATCTATGTCCCTCCAAAGGACATGAACTCATTCTTTTTTATGGCTGCATAGTATTCCATGGTGTATATGTGCCACATTTTCTTTATCCAGTCTATCACTGATGGGCATTTGGGTTGGTTCCAAGCCTTTGTATTGTAAATAGTGCTGCAAAAAACATACATGTGAATGTGTCTTTGTAGTAGAAAAAAGCATATACAATTTTTAAAGTATTTTAGTGAGAAGAATAACATTAGTTTATTATTTCCCAAATATCTTTAATATCTGACTTAATACAATTGGGTTTGTTGTTTTGGTTGAAGTATATGAAGAAAATCCAGCTTCATACAGATATATAGATTGAAAATGGAGATTTTTAAAAATAGCATTTTCAGATATTTATGGATATTCTTATTTGGTTTACAAAACCTCCATTAGTGGTAGTTTCTTAAAGACTATTTTCAGTGTAGAATCTTTTTGAAATCATATCAATGAACTTTTTGTACTAAAATCCATTGATTTTTCTTGCAGTTTCAATGGTCTTTTTCCTTGTGCATTCTCTTCTAACACTATACTTCGGTCATTTGGAAAAATATTGTTTCATTGAGATATGCAGATCTTCCACATGTTGACATATTTCATTATAAAATGTCAAAAAAATCATATTTGCAAATCACCATGAAGCTTATCAGAAAGGTCTTGAAGTGTTGGGAAACTATTCTGCTCATGATGGCAAACTGAAGTCTTAGACAAGATGAATTTTTGCTAGAAAGCTTGAATTGAATCACTGACAACAAATACTGATATAGCTGTTTTTTGTTTTTTTGTTTTTTGAGGCAGAGTTTCACTCTTTGTTGCCCAGGCTGGAGCTTAATGGCATGGTCTTGGCTCACTGCAACCTCCGCCACCCGGGTTCAAGCAATTCTCCTGCCTCAGCCTCCCAAGTAGCTGGGATTACAGGCGCCCGCTATCATGCCTAGCTAACTTTTGTATTTTAATAGAGACAGGGTTTCACCATGTTGGCCAGGCTGGTCTCGAACACCTGACATCAGGTGATCCGTCTGCCCTGGCCTCCCAAAGTGCTGGGATTACAGGCGTGAGCCACCTCTCCCAGCCAATAGCTGATTTCTTTAAAGTGACTAAGTCACTTGATTTATTTTCTAAAGAATGTTAAATAGACTAGTCTGAATGGCCACAGTTGTCTTTCAGAGATTATTTTAGATAAAAATAACGTTCCATAAAAAAGTGATGGTTCAGCTCAGAATTAAAACAATCATACTAACAGTTTTCCTCAAGGCAACTATGATACTTTGGTTTCCAAACTAAAATGCTTTATGCATACTTACCATTTCATCACACAGAATACATTTTTTAAATGTACTCAAAGGCCAAGATTTAATAAAATTAATAATTTTTACTGCTTCACCAAAACAGTGAAACTAGAATTTTTTTTTTTCTGTGAGTGAATAATAGCAAAAAAAAAAAAAAATAC
Source organism: Macaca mulatta (assembly GCF_049350105.2). NCBI lineage: Eukaryota > Metazoa > Chordata > Mammalia > Primates > Cercopithecidae > Macaca > Macaca mulatta. The sequence goes on from NC_133411.1 coordinate 176,326,353, forward strand.
AGTGACTACTAAAACAATTTTCTGCTATGCCGTTGACTCGTGCTAAGGAACCAGCCATTTTCCTCTTCATTGCTTTTGCACCACTGGTGCAAATGTCAACACGATAAAAAAGAAAAAAATGCATAAACATTATAATAAAAATAGTTATGACCTCCAGGCCCTGTGTGTGTGGGGGTCTCAGACTATGCTTGAAGAACCATTAACAGAGGAAATTGAATAAATAGTATTATGTAATAAAAATAGCTGACATCTATTGTTTACATACAGTTTCACATTATTGCATTGTTAAATGTTGTTATCTACAAAATAAATTTGATTACCAGTCACCTTTTTAGTATTCCTATTCAGTCACCAGTTTTCTCAAAGTAGTAATCTGCACTGGACCTTCATGTCAAAAGTGTTGATTGGTGAGGTTCTATTAGGCTTACTGGTAAGATATATTTTTAATATCACTTTTTCTTCCCTCTCCCCTTTGCCCACCAAAAAAATAGAAAGATGATAGATAAATAGAGGATAGATAGATGGATAGATGATAGATAGATAGATAGATAGATAGATAGATAGATAGATAGATAGATAGATAGATAGATAGAATAGATAGATAATATATTAAGATGGAAGGAGGAAAGGAGGGCAATAGGTGGGAAAGAAGGGAAGAAAAAAGAAAAAAAGAAACCAAGCAGGTAATGAAGAGAAAAGGAAGATATGAAAGAAGTAAGAAATTGAGATGAACAATAAAATGCTTATTTGTTTTGAAGCTGAAGTTTAGTTAGGGAAGGTCTTTGAATTACTGCTCATTCAATTTAGTAGTTACTCGTAATCACCTTGCTAAATTAAACCGAGGTGTGAACTGGGAAGAGCGAAATTCCAGGAAAACATGAAGTTGCAGTGTGGTTCTTGTATATCATGGAAAGACTGAAACAAACAAGCCTCAGTGGCCATTTCTTTAAAAATACTGACTAATACTTTGAAGAATACAAAACAATCCAAATGAAAACATGGCTTGCAGGAGCTGCTTCTGTTTCCTCATCTTCTTTTCTGTTTGTTTTTACATAGAAGAGTATAGTTGTGGTTTAACTCATTGTGATAACAACTGCCAAACATGTGCCTACTGAACTCCAGGAGAAAACTCTGCCAGGAAACTGTCTCCTAATGATACAATCTGCATATTTTAATGAGGCTGGAAATGTAGGAAACGGCATAGACTCTGGACTCTGCTCATTCTGGTCTTTTTCCCCTCGTTGTAGCTCGTGCATTGTTTGCCTTCATTAACATATAACTGGAAATGGGTTTCCTATCACCATCCACCAGCCGGATATGGCTTGACATTTTCAGAGTTCAGATGAAATACTTGTAACCTTTCTGGGGTTACTCTATATTGTACTTATTTTAATGATGTCCATTCCATCAATGAGAAGCTGGCATGGCCACTGTTTTAAATAGCACAAAAGAAAAGTTGTATCTCACTACAAAAAAGCACAGCTATTGAAGATATTAGTAGCAAACCATTTTTAAAACATTTCACACCTTCCTCTCTCGCTTTTATGATATGACTTCTCCGTTTTGCGGTTTTCTTTGCTCCAACCTCAAGTGCCTTGTTCTCTTGCTCTTACTTTCTCTCAGCCCCACCCCTTAATGTTCCTTGAGTACCTGCCATGGGCTAAGTTCTTTGCTAATCACTTTGTATGTATTATTTTATTTAACTTTCACAATATTGCAAAATAAGCGTGATTGCATGTGACTACTTTATATATATGTGTGTGTGTGTGTGTACAGGTACATGTGTATATGTGTGTGTGTATCATGTATGTTTGACAGTGATATTACCAGTTTGGAACTAAATTTTGTATGGTAGATATAAGCAGAAACAAATTTTGTGAAGTTATATTAGTTGTCCAAGGACACACAGTTAGAAAGTTAGACACTGGACCAAAGCCAGATTTATCTAAACCTCTGAGATATCACAGTTTTTTTGTAAAGACCAGAATACTTGGAAATATACACTTTTGCTGGATTTTATTCTACTTAACCCCTAAACAACTCAATTAAATTGCATACAAAACAGGGGAAATTCCTTCGTATGTTATCGATCTGTACCTAATTATGTGAAAGTGAAAGATTTGGGGTCCTACTATCCCAAACTATCTAATAACAGAAATGTAATAGAATAGATTAAGCCTTCAAACTAAGAATTTTTAAAGGACAAACTCATTGGCATCCAGATTATTTTAATATACATTCTTCATAGATTACTTTTTAGAAACACTGTCAAGTTTATAGTCTAAACAAATAGATTTTAATCATGAATAAGGAATTTAGGATTTAAAATATTATTACCTGGAAAATCATCTTTAAAAAAGCAGACTATAATATCCCAAAGGAAAAATGGGCCCTTTACTTGACCATAAAGTTTTCATTTTCACTTTTCAGTGTTTTCATAGCTTCTTAGATTTATTGGCGTCACGTTTTTTACTCTGCATGTGGTAGCATATTTACTTACTAGACTGTAAACTTGAAGCCATCATTGCAAGTTCATCCCCTGGTATATGGAAACCTGAAGCATGGTAAGATCAGTAAGATGTTTGGTGAAATGCAAAATTTAAAGACATTTAACAATTCAAAAGAAAGAACAAAATCATGTGTCTAGGGCGTGGGCCATTTTAACATTTTAATGCATGACTGTTTGAATGGTTTAAAATACGGATGTCTGGACACACTGCAGGGATTCTGAGTCAATAGGTCTGAGAAAGGTCCAGGAATCTGCATTTTATAAAGGCACCTAAGGCATTTGCAACCGCACTTCAAGGAATGTGGTTGAATTGTTTACAGTTTTAAAAAGTGATTGGGAATGGTTCTGACTTGTGCCCTGCTTTGCATATTTGAATCTCATCTTCCGGCAGGTAAGCTTTCATTTGGAATCCTTGATCCAATAGTCACTTATGTCTTCTTTTCCATCCCAACCTAAGGGTTTCCCTGGCACCCCTCTTAACTGACTGCTTACTTCCCCTCTCTCTTTCTCACTGATTAAGACATTACCATAATAGGAGTTACACAAATGGCTGCCTGGCATAAGCACTGGTTAATGCTTGTCGTATTTTTATAAAGACTGTACCCCCTTTTATCAGGTACAAAATCATTTCTCCAAGTATTGACCCTTTTTTTAAGAAATTTCTATCTCATAATGAGGTGAGCAAAAGATGCAGAATTATGCATGTAAATGACTAAAGAGGAAATCTGGACTTGGGATGCTTTGCAATGGTAGCCATTGAGTGTTTTCCTGGAACAACTTCTGAAACTCTAGTGCGCCAAAGTTAGTGCTCTTAGAAATAACTTAAGCCTGGAAATCTGCATTTTTGACACAAAATCTAGATGATTACGATGTAAATGATTCATACATCAATTCTTAATGAACTTTGCACCAAGGATATGGTCAAAGCAGGTAGTTAATTTATTTTAAAACACTTTTCAGCTTCTTTAAGCGTCTATCAAATATTTTCTTGCTCAACATTCTCCCTAGCCCTTTAGAGTATCTTTTATGTTCAGCTAAAGGCCTCAAGTAGCCAGTCAGGGGAGAAATAACACGTAAACATAAGACAGAGAGATGGAACTTGAGTAGGCTTGGTAGTTTTATTTTTAAGATTCTAAATATTTGATGTTATTTCTTGAAAGGTTAATATAATAAGTCTGTTTAGCAGCAGTTTCTGACAACCAGGAATTCCCAGAAAAAATTCACAAGTCTGAAAGATATAACACATTTTGGATATCAGAACCCTTAATTTCTTTCTGATTCTACAAGCATATCCTCAGAATGTCTTTTCAATATTTTTTACTGTTCGGTTGTGTAGTTTCTTCACCCATAAAAGAATTAATTTGTGAAATTAAAGATATTATTTTATATAAAGGTATTTCAATTTTTTAAAAAGGATATATAATTACATCCAGGGCTATCACATGGTTGCTGCTGAAGTTTACAAGAGATGTGTGCCTACTTCTAGATCAGGGATTGGCAAACTGCAGCCCACAGACCAAATATGGCCTGCCGCCTGTTCCTGTACAGTCCATCAGCTGAAAATAGATTTACCTCTTTTTTAGAATCTTTTTTTTAGAAAAATGTTAAGTTTTTATGTTTTTATATAGCTGAAAAATCAAAACTCGAATAATATTTTGTAATATCTGAAAGCGATTTAAAATGTAAATTTTAGTGTTCCCTAAATAAAGTATTATTGGCACACAGCCACGCCATTGGCATTGTCTATGGCTGCTTCCACACTACAAAGGCGCGGTTCTGTAGCTGCAACAGAGACCATATGTGACGCTCCCTGCTTGGCACACTATAAGTCACAGTGAAGCAGTTATAACTCGACAGCATTTCAAGTGCCACATGTGTCACATACCTGTGTGAACAGCCATTTTCAAAGATGAAATAAGTATGAACTAGAAGCTCACCTAGATCAGCATTCACAGGTGGACATGTACAATAAATGCCAATGATAGTAACACTGACTTTGAACCTCAATTAAGCAAAATGTTAGCATATACCTACAAAAAGAATTTCAGTCTTTTCATTACTAGACTGGTATTACAAAAAATTATGCTAGATGGTTAGTAGTATATTTTGAATTTCATCAAAAACTGTGGGCATTTGTTTTCTTTCTTGTTATGTGAGTATGCATATATTACCCTCAGTTTTGCAGCTTGGCCTGCAAAGTCTGAAATATTTCCTATCCAGGCCTTTACAGAGAAAGTTTGCTGACCCCTGTGATGGAGCATTGAGTGCATGTAAATTATGAGATGGTATTTTAGTTGTAAAAAATGTTTCATCACTATAGAGTTATCTTTCAAAAATATAATTTTCCCCTGATTACAAAAGTCATATGTACAACTGATAGAAAATTTTTAAAATGCTGTAGGATATAATTGGAAATGCTCCTTAATTTTTATCACCTGGATATGAATAAACCCTGCTAACATGTTAGTGTATTTTCTCTAGACTTTTAAAAAAAATACTTGCATATATTTGAAACCTTATTCTAAAAGCAATTATCAATGTCACTTAAGCTTTGAGAAGTAGTTTCCCATATTATTCACAAATCTTTGCAAACGTTATTTGTATGGCTGAATATTACATATTCATGTGGATGTGCCATAATCTGAGTCTCCTTTGGTGGGATCATTGAAGTTTTCGGGTTTTGAACCCCCTCCTTTTTAATAATATTATTAAAAACACTTATGCTGAATAATTTATTTACCCAACCTTCAGATTTTTTTTTCAGAATTCCTTTAAATGATACATTACTTTTATTCCATATGTAATTCAGTTGAGAAGTTGGATAACATGCCCTAATTTTTATAAACACATCCTTTTGGGTAAGTCAAGCTACTCATTAGCTGCTTGATAAAACAGAGGTTGCTTTATCTTATAACGGCCTAATCGTACAACAGTATTTATGGCACACACTCTACAGCAAGCCTGGAGGCTTTAAATCTTAATGTGCGACTTAAGTCATTAAACTCTGGAAATTGGAAACACTGGTAGAACCTGTCGCATAGGGCAATAGTTATATTAAGTGAGATAATATACATAAAATGCTTACTCAGTTTCTGACAACTAATAAGAGCTCAGTAATTGTTAGCAGCAACGTAATAAAGTAGAAATATCCAGCCCTTTCTTCTCCCTCAAACTGAGGAATAATATCCATTTCTTCAGAAATGCCTGTGAGTTTGAGAAGAAAATCTTTCTTTCACTACATTAAATTCAGCTTCTTTCACTTTTCACAATATCAGATTTTCGAAAGCTACAGCTTACGATATTTATGTCCTTGACCCAGTCACTTAATCTCTCTTGAATTCTCCTATTCCTCACTTGTAACATAGGAGATCAAAGTCACTTACTTTATTGGATTGTTGTGAGAATGAAATTAGAACATACATGTAAAACGCTTAGCTCAGCCCCTGTACAGAGTTAGCCTGCCAATTTCCTATTGTATACTGCGATAAAAACAGACGTCGAAAATCAATGATTAGACAAAGGATGCTTCCTTGCCCCGGTAGCCTTTGAAAACTTCCCTCACCCCACTGTGGATAGCAGCATTACTCCTTTTTACTGGAGAAAAAGACAGTCTCAGATGCATAATCAGATGAATGGACCATGCAGAACAGCTGATTAAATTAGCTATGTGTATTTTCCATGTGGGTATGTGAGTGTGCACATAAAAGAGCCAAAAAGAGTTTAAATGGGCCAAAAGGAAGGCATTTAAATTTGAAGCCTATAGCTGTTCCATGGGTCCTCTTGGCTTCTATTATCAGTTCCTCCTATTAAATTAAGTGTTAATAAAAGAAATGTTTAAACAAAGCCACCATTAGTTTTTAGTCAAATTCTGTGTGTGCTTCTGTTTAATTCAAACAAGCTGATGGATACATTCTTTCTCTTCTGCTCAACTTGAAAAGGTTACAAACAAATAGCCTGTCTCAAAGTCTTTATTCTCTCCGGAATTTATTTTTCAGAAATATTAACTCACCTTATTTTTTAAGCCAAAAATTTAAAAAGTTTACTATAATTTGTTAATCTGACTCTGCTGCCAAGTTGGCTGTTTTATTTAACAATAAATTGAATACAAAAGCTCCCCAAGGCAGGAAGATAGAGTACCAAGCTCTGAAAGTTTGGCAGTTTGACATTTCATGGTAGCCTCAGGCAGAAGTTAATTTCATTGCTAGTTATGTGTACATACTTAAGTTGTTGTATGGGTTAGTGGGAGTGTACATACATGTACATATATTTGTCTTGAGGTTTACAGTACAACTAAATTAAGAGTCATTTTGTGTGGCTGGGCGTGGTGACTCACGCCTGTAATCCCAGCACTTTGGGAGGCCAAGGCAGGCGGATCACAAGGTCAGGAGTTCGAGACCAGCCTGACCAATATGGCGAAACCCTGTCTCTACTAAAAATACAAAAATTAGCAGGGCTTGGTGGCGGGCACCTGTAATCCCAGCTACTTGGGAGGCTGAGGCAGGAGAATCACTTGAACCCCAGAGGCGAAGGTTGCAGTGAGCAGAGATGGTGCCATTGCACTCCAGCCTCGGTGGCAGAGTGAGACTCCATCTCTAAAAAAAAAAAAAAAGAAAAAAAAAGAGAGAAGAGTCATCATTTGTTTTTTTTGTTTGTTTGTTTGCTTTGTTTTTTAAATATACTCACGTCTGTATCATAATAATTTATTCTAGAATTGTGAAAGAAGTTAATCATTAGAGATTCTTTAGAATGTTAATCCTTGCAAAACTGTATACTTTTACACTGGGTTAATACCATTAGAAAACGGAAACAAAATTTTTAAGTCCTGCTGTGGGTTGAATTGTGTCCCCCTTTAATTCACAGGTTGAAGTCCTAACCCTTATTACCTCAGAATATGGCCTCATTTGTAGACAGTCTTTCCAGGGGTGATCAAATTACAGTGAGGTCATTAGGGCGGAACTTAATCTCACTGATGTCTTTATAAAAAGGATAATCTTGGGCACAACGCTGTGCATGAAAGGAAGACAATGTGAAGAGATCTAGGGAGAAGATGGCCATCTATGAACCAACAAGAGAGACCTAGAACAGACACTTCCCTCCCAGCCCTCAGAAGCCAACCCAGCAGAAACCTAGATTTTGGACTTCCAGCCTCCAGAACTGTAAGACAATACATTTCTGATGTTTAAACTACGCAGTCTGTGGTTACAACAGCTCTATCAAACTAGTACACATTCCCTTAAAGGAAGTTCATACAGTGCCTTATAACAATGAAGTACATTAAAACACACTAAAGAAAGTAAGACACAAAAGGAGATTGATTGTTCACATATACTGACATTTGAAAAGATCTAATACATGGGAAATTAGTCGTGAATCAACTCATAACATAGAGGCTTCTCTCAAGAGTACCAATTCATCATTAACATCCATCAAAAAAAATCAAATTTCTCCTAAAATGCTTAAGATGGGAGAAAGATATTGCATGCTAAGTGGACCAACTTGTCTTTAAATAAAATGAAAAACTTATCTCTCAGACATGCTGAATTACATTACATACACTCCATTGCATATATTCCAGTAAAAAAAAAAAATTCATGACCAGTATTCTGTGTAAGTACAGTGATATATTCTGCAGCCCAGAATTCAAAATTTTACTTTAGGCAGCTTAGGTCTGTTAAAATATCTCCCAAGGGTTGAGGTCTTCATCCAGCTGGTGGCCCTGTTAGGAAGTAGACTAGAGGATTATAAGGCTTTATAAATCCTAATGTTGTTGGGGCTGGTAATTCACAAGTAGTAGATGCAGAAACCACAGGGAGAAGCTCAGAGTGCTGGGAGAACTGAAGACAGGAAGGTAAGAGGCTCTAGAAGCCTCCAGATTAATCTTCCCAGGAAGAAGCGGAGACACTAATGCTTGAGAAACATAAAAACAGACTACAAAAAGCAGTAAGGAAAAACCACATTATAGCTTTTACTTATTTTGTTGGACTTTTATTTTCAAATCACACAATTGTCTGAGATGATTTAATATACAATTACATAAAAAATGAAATTAACATGTCTTTAAAAGCATAAAAGCAACTGCTAAATAAAGCCATAACATTTTTCTCTGCGCTACCAAGGTAATGAACCATATTTTTCATCTCTAACTGTGCCTCTGTGTCATGAGTATGGAATTTGGGGCAGGAGGGGGGCAGGGAAACATACCTTCGCTACTGAGAGATTGTCTCACAGCTCCCTGGGAGGTGGTTCAGAGTGCAGTGGGTTGAAGAACAGAACAGCAATACTTATGAAGAACCGTGCCACTATGACGCCAAATGCCTAAATACCCCAACAAGTTGCAGGGGAAAGACAACAGCCAATAGAGGATGGCAGAGGGTTCACATTTTGTATCTTAGTACATGTTTGGCTGAATAAAGCTGACTTCTGAATCAAGATGCTGTTCTGTTTTCATGTAGAAAAGTATTGTCACTGAAAACCTATACAGACCTAGGGGTATGCATATACACACACATATATGGAACTCGATAGGGCCTTCTGCCTTCATCTATGTGCACACATACACAAATTATACATACACACTTGTAACCACATGCTCCTGTTAGACCTTTTCCCAGTATCTGGTAGAAATGCCTCCCCTTAATAGTCTTTTCTGTAAGGTATTCTCCAAGTTTCTGAGAAAAAAATTATGGAAGCATGTCTTATTTTCAGAATGATTTCATACAGAGCCTGTTCCAATGTAGTGCAAAATAAAAGTAATGATTCTACTCCAAGATTGAATAAACATAAGCATACATAGAACATCTACCATACTCCAGAAGTGGTGCTTGCATTGGGGATGTAAATAAAACCAAAGAACTTTGCTCCTGCCCTCAGGGAGACAACAGTCTGACAATAATAGTAGTTATTTCTGTCATTTCTTTGTTTGTTTGAGACGGAGGCTCAAAAGCCTATTGCCCAGGCTGGAGTGCAGTGGCGTGATCTCGGCTCACTGCAAGCTCCGCCTCCTGGGTTCATGCCATTCTGCTGCCTCAGCCTCCTGAGTAGCTGGGACTACAGGTGCCCGTCACCATGCCCGGTTAATTTTTTGTATTTTTAGTAGAGACAGGGTTTCACCGTGTTAGCCAGGATGGTCTCGATCTCCTGACCTCGTGATCCACCCGCCTCGACCTCCGAAAGTACTGGGATTACAGGCATGAGCCACCACGCTCGGCCTGCCATTTCTTAAATAATATCTAATAAAGTTACCAGCGCATAGATATATGCCTAAAGACTACATCATTTGATGGAAGAATGCAATGTAACGATTTTTTTTCTCTGCTACTCAACTACTGCATGGCATTTGGTTGAGAAACCTGTACAGATTGGAGGTGACAACCCCATCACTACATACTTGCTCTGGAAAGACGAGCTTTAATCAAAGGACCAGATCTGTGTTCCATGGACACTTGTTTCTATTTTCTATGATATAAAATGGGTAGGGAGAAAAAAATCAAGTGAGCAATTATGTTTCACATCTAGGCTTAATTAAGGTTTTATGTAAAAGTACAGCAAAAATGCACATATGTACAGATATAAATATCAAGAGATTGTTTGTTGTCCTATCTCAGTGGGGGAACAGAATAACATATGAGATAGATTAGAATTCTGATAGGGGGACCTGAAGGCATCTTGTTTTACATAATGGTGCAGTGTAGTGGTCTGTGGAGATTTTCTTTGAGGACGCAGGCCATAATCTAGACCAACTCTAGTTATCTTTGGTTTGGGGCCTTGGTATTTGTGTCACTTTAGGGAGTTGTCTGTGAGAATTTTGGTTATCCAGGATGATATCTAAATTTGCACAATCATCAGGGAAATTATCTGTGGGAAGAGGAAACACTGGAGAAAACAAAAGGCCTTTAATCTAAACCAGAACTAGATAGATTTGCATGTGTTTGTGTATATGAGTGAGTATGTGCCCGTGTGTGTTTTCGTGTGCATTTGTTTACATGTATTTGTGTGTGTACGTTTTCATATGTATGTTTGTATTTATGTGTTTATACACGTTTTTTTGTGTGTCTTATATGTGCATGTTTACATTTATGCCACATGCTGTGTGTGTGTTTAGTTTATGTATGTATTTGTTAGTGAACTTTTTGTGTATGAATGTGGTTTGACGTCTTTTCAACTAGCTGTCAAAGGTTTGTGGGTTTGGATTTTTGGTCTTTCATTGTAATTAACTAATGGAATATCTACTTTCACTAATTTAAATTCAATTCTGTTAAATCTTTTGGCTGGTTAAGTATCAAATAAAGAGCTATGTTAAATGTAAAATGTGAGACAAAAGCTCAGGATCATTCCTTAGTATTGTCACTCTTGCAAACTTCAGGTGGAATACCGCTCCCAAGTCTGGGTTGCCAATTTTGAGTTCAATCTTTTTTCTTTCATGTATATTGTGTCAGTATATAATGCAAAATTTAAAGGAATGTTTCATGCTTTCTTACAAATTGTTTACCTCATATTTTCTGGTCATAGAAGTTAAAATTTATAAAATTATTGTAAAACTGTTTTGAAAAATAGAGAAAATGGAGATTACCTGAAACCCACAGTATCCTCAGATAATATTTGAACAGGTAGATAGAATTGCACCCACATCAATAAGAATTGAGTATTAGATCACGTAACACTCTTTCTCCTGCTCTAATATGTCTCTCCAGAAATTCTACTGTTTCTCTCCTTTATCATAAATTATTCTCTCTTTCTTGGATCTTAACTGTAAGCGTAGTGTATGCTGCTATATCACATATTATTTTTTAAAAAATCGATGATCCCACTTTCTCTGTAAAAAATGACCCTAATAATAATAATTATTTTTTTTTATGTCACTTAGCACCTTCTAAAATACTCTACAGTATGCTGGTTTACTGCTGTAATTTTACTCTAGACTATATGCTTCATTAAGGCAGGGATTTTCATGCATTTTGTTCACTGCTGTCTATATCCCCAGTGCTAAGCACAGTATGTACTCGACATATATACTCTTTAAAAGTGAATGAATAATATGATTGCCATTATACTATATGTATTGTGTTGACATGTTTTTTACAACTTAGTAATACCTGAGAAAGTTCTTATTTTGTTAAGTATCTAACCTCTGATAGCAAGATTGTTTCTGATACAATAATATTCCATTTCAATAATATTAATATTCTATTATTTATTAGCTCCCTATTACTGGATATATAAATAACTTGAATTTTTAACCAAGATAAAGACTACTACGTAAATATCCACCTACATAAATATTTGTACAACCTTCAGATTATTATCTTAGTATTACTTTTTTAAAAGAGGTAAATTTGAACCAAAGCATATGCTGATTCTACAGATTTAGATATATATTCCCAAATTAACCTCTGGAGAGTTAGCATTCATTTTCTCAACCCCACAGTTACAAGTTACAAGTTGCAAGAGTAACCTTTTCTGAGAACACCAAGCCACATTTTATATTGTTATTAAATTCTCGTCAACTTGATCCACACAATGCATATAATAAATTTTTAAATAAACTTTTTATTTCAAAATAACTTTAGATTTATAAAATTTGCAAAGACAGAATAGAGTCTTCCCTAATTTTAACATCTTATATAATCTTTGTACATTTGTCAAAACAAAGATATTAATATCAATATGTTACTACTAACTCCATCTAATAATGTTTTGTTTTACAGTTTTTCTTAGTTGAATATCTCTGTCCTCATTTGTCATTTGCGTGTCTTCCTTCATGAGATGCACTTGTATGTTGCATGCCAGGATTTTTATTGTATAATGCATTTTTGATGAATTAATATAGTCTGTTTTATATACAGTACACAGATTTCTGGAAGGAAGCAATAATTTATATCCACATGTCTTAAAATGTCTATCATATTATTGATAATTTTTCTAAAATTAGTAGATATTATGCCACAAAATAATTGCATTATCATAAATATTTGAGCTAACATTGATATATAATAGAGGACAAACATGGCTTTTTAACCAAGATTAATTAAATTCAAGTTATTTATTGATTTATTAGTTAAGCCTCTCTACTGCAAGTGACAAAAAGTCTAACTCAACTTGCTTAACCATCAGTGGTAATGAATTAATGTGATGGGATAAGTCCCAAGGTAAGGTAGTTAAGTTCAGGAATCCAACATTGTCCTTAAGCTTTGGCAACTCTACATTTCTCTACTCTGCATGTTGACTTCATTTATCAGAATCTTCAGGATGGTAAAAACAGCTTCTAGTAAAAATCACATGGGCCATTTATTTGTCTAGGAATCAATCACAGTGACACAAGGAATAAGCTATGATGATTGGCCTTTTCCAGAGGCAAGTGTCCACTCTCACAGACAGATGGAATCTCATATACTGAGATTGATAGAAAGTATATCTCTAAATTAAAATCGTGAACCATTACTGGAGTAAGTTAGGCACATGATGGAGGCAAACAATAAATATCTAGTATTGTTAGATTTCACACATGATTGTTAAGAAATCCATTTTAATGCCATATGAAGCCATACAGTATTCCACAACTGATCTGAGCACTGCTTCCAATTACCTGTGAAATAAATAGCATAAATCTTTTTACCTTGTTTTTCCTATGGGGAAGTCAGCTCTATGATGTCCAGTTAATTGGTGCTAAAAGCTTGTTCTTATCTTTATTCACTGATCATTCTTTCCATCTGTAACAGAAAATTTAACACTCAACATCAGTTTTTACGGTGATCCACCAGTCACTATGCCAATTATTAATGCCCTTTGCTCAAATGTTCTAATGACCCACTCTCCACAGTACATTTCACAAACACATTTGAAAATTTTTGAGGCTTTCACCAAAAGGTTGTCAGCTGTTACCCAATGAACTACTGCTTAGATCTCCTACTGTGTATCTTCTGGTCTTTCTTTTGTTTTGCTATATACCTACACTGTTGTCAAGGATACCCAGCTCTCCACTCTCTTGTTTGAACAGTCCACAAGGTGTTCTATTAAAAGTCCCAATTAAACGTGTACAGCCATTCACCTGTACATTCATCTCTTTACTCCCTTGCCCACCCACACACAACCAACTACGTGATCTAAAAAATACCAACAGGTCAAAAGTCATCAAGAGAATGAACAAAATACTTGGAATCTCTAGGTATCACATAATAGCCATGGCAATGTTATCTCAGATAATTGCTGCCCTAACAAAGCAGAATAAACTCAGATTGAAAAGATGTAAATAAAAGGAGAGCAATGGAAAGAGGAACACTTTTTCAATTTTATAACTATTGCATTATTAGTATTTTAAAGGTTAAAAGAGTGTTTTCAATGTAAAACTTCTTGCTCTATGTTGAGCAAGAGAGAAGTTATTGAGACAAGCAGAAAAGCTGTATATCATATAAAATTATAGAAATACTTGGAATTTAAATTACATTACATACTTAGTAAATGTCTATTTTTATAGAGGTACTTCTAAATTTATGAGGCAGTATAGGGTAGTGGTTAAGGGCACAGGCTTCGGACTAAGAGAGATATTATCATTCTCATCATTCCTGCTTGCTATGTGAATGTCCTTGAGGAGGGCATAACCCTAGTCGGGACTCAGTTTCATGATCTATACAATGAAATTATGAAAATTATTAGTAATAGCACCTATGCAATGGCATCTGGCAAGGATACAATAAGATAATGCATGCAATGGGCTGAGTACAGACTTTCCACAAAGAATCAATGGATGTTAGCATTCATTAAATAATGCTCAATGTTATTAAGGAGGTTGTGAGCAAATAATTTCTTTTATATTTAGACTTCTGTAGTTTTATAGAATTAATATGGTTATTTTATAGAATTTACATGGCTATTTATAGAATTTATATGGCTATTTTTAATACTTTGTATAATGCTTTACATATTTCCATTTTGCTATGCTTGGCGCCATGCAAGAGTAAGACAAAAAAGCAGTCAAAAAACCTGGGGACACTTAGCCTATAGAAGAGCAGGCTCAATGGTGACATGGTGATGGTCAATGTGAGGAAGAGATGATTACATGTATCCTGTGCCATCACAGGGAAAAGAACTAGATGTGTGAATGGAATGTTCAGGATGGCAGAGTTTGATTTATTATAAAAAGGAATGGGTGACCCTGAAATTCAGAACTGGTCTACAATGCTAAGGTATACTGCTAGACAAAATCACCTACTTTAAGGATTTCCAAGCAGAAGCTGGGCAAAATTTTAGCCAGGAAATCATAGAGGAGATGGATTTAAGGAATAGAGTTTGAGCATGGGTTAGGTGAGGTAATTGTTAGGAACCCTTCCTGCTGTGGGATTCTGTGATTCTTATTCATAAATAAAAGTTCGATTTTTTTTTAACCCTGATAGGTTCATATACATTGAATCATTCATTCAAGAAACCTTTGGTGGCTCATGTATAATCCCAGCACTTTAGAAGGCCAATCCAAGAAGGATTCCTTGAGCCCAGGAGTTCAAGGATGTGATAAGCTATGATCTTGCCACTGTACCCCAGCCTGGGTGAGAGAGTAAAACCCTGTGTCTAAAACAAAAAAAAAAAAAAAAAAGAACAGAAACCTTTATTGGTACAATGAGAAACACCATCAGACCACATTTATTATGAGCATGGACCATGGAGTCTAATATGCCTGAGTTCATCCCTGGCCTTGGCATTTAATTTATTGTGATGTTATGCAAATGACTAAATTTCTCTGAATCCTTCATTGATTCATATAAAAATGGAAGTAATCATAGTTTCGGCTCATAGAATTTTTGTGGGTATTGAATAAAACATAGAATGGAATAACCATAGCCCCATTATTGGCATCAAGTAAGCACTCAATAAATATTTTCTATGATTACTATTCACAGTGAATGAATGAAAGTACTGAGATATGGAGGATTGAAGGTGAATTACTTGATATCTTAGTTCATAATAATTTAGTCAGTGAGAAAGTATTGAACACCCATATCTAGAATCCAAGGTAGGAGATAACATATACACACGTTTCTGTAGGGGTCCACTCCTTTATTTGGCATATATGTTTATATACCTATAACAGGAAAGAAGGAGTGTTTGGCTTCATGGAGTTGATGTGATGTTGTGTTGGAAAAAAGAATGGCAAACAAACGCATAAACAATATAAAATAGGGTAGCAGGCATAAAGAGTGGCATAGGTGTAGCATGTGTGGTCAAGACCCACCTGGCTAAGGGGATGATATGATCATATAGTTGGGTGATGAAAAGACATTTAGAGGGAGGAAAGACAATTTCCAGATGGAATCATTAAGGTAGCCCTCATGGGGAAAAGTAATATTAGAGTTGATTCTTGAAGGATGGGTAGAATTTAATGATCTATCCATTACTTGGTTCACTTAGCTAGTACTTAAGGAGTATGTGACAGCCAGTGGAAACAGTACAGGAAATGCAAGAGAGCATTCTCACGTGGAACTTCAGATGGAGAACACAAGATGACAGCTGTCACCATCAAATGGAAGACAGCGACAATAGTAACAAAGATAATAAGCACACTTCTTGTAGAAGATATAACAATTAATTGATGGAAGAAAAGACATAAAAGAAACTTACCTAAAGGGTTGAAAGGTTTAAAATTTCTAGCTTGAGGACATAGAACTTTGTCAGTAGACAACAGGGAGTTGTTAAAAGACCTTTTAAGCAAGGAGGTAATATAATCAAATGTTTAAAAAAAATCAACCCAAGGGCAGTTAGAAAACTCTTTCAGTACTTATGCGTGATATTACAGAACTGCTTGCTCAATCATCCATTCACTCATTCATTCATTCAACAAGCACTGATCCTATGTGTCCAGTCCAATGCAAGATTAATAGGAGAAATAGGAAAAAAAGAGTTACATACACAATCAAGTATGAAACAAACATGTCTGAAGCCACCACATGAAGAAGACTATAATTTCAAGTGAAGTAAAAGTTTAAAGAAATAGCTGTAAATGTGTTTTCTCTATTCTTTGTTAGAAAAATAGAATATTCTTTTTAAAAATCCAATTATGCCATTTTTCTAACTGTCTACCTTAGTCTGTTATGAGCAAGACTTAAAGTTGGACTGAACAGATGACCCCAGATAAAAACAGTAGGATAAGAAAAACCTAATATATTCAACCAACTGCAATAATTCATATTTTTAAGATTTCATTTAGACTATTATGAATAATTTTAATATACAGCCTCTAAAATTTATGAACTGTAGTTAGATGACATTTTCAATTCACAAAGGCAAATGAATGTATTTAGATGATATACAATCTTTCTAATGTTGGAACTTTTTAATATAAAGTTTCTATTGTAATAATTTAAAATGAACACCACACACATTTGTTGAGAAGGCCTCAAGGTCAAAATTTTCAAATGCCACCATCAGTTTTGTAACCTAATGCAAACTTGTAGTTAAATAAACTAGTTAAATAACTAGTAAGAAATCATGCTGTTTCCTTTTAAGACCCAAAATAATGTTCCTTTAATTTTTTTTTGCATAATTGAGACTATAGACAACCAGAATTAATACACACATGGACACAAATTTGGCAACAGCAAAATGGGAATTATGCTTGAAAATTCTTTGGGGCTGTTTCCTCAGCCTTAGTCTCCAGTCAAAAGATCACAAGGGTTGAACAAGAGTAGTGAGGTGTGTTGTATGATCCAACCTCCAACCCAGCCATGAATAATTACAGCAGGAGCAAGATCCATGATCTAAGCTGGATTTTGCAAATTCTAGCAGATTTTCTTCTGGAAATTTTGGTAACGGGCATTGGAAAATAATGCATATTAAGGAAGTGCCAAGTAATTACTGGCAATATACCGTAGTGGTGTCTTGATTTCTGTGCTTTCTGAGATCCGGATTGTTCTTCTCTTGTGTGGATTTTTTTAGATGACCAGTATCTCTGCAGTAAAATCTGTCTTGTTCAGGTGAATTTTAATTAGTGTTCATGGTGTGCTACCTAAAAACGAAACAAAACAAAAAGACTTTAATCTGAACAGTCATTTTACAATTGCAGTCAATAAAGGTTTAAATGTTTTAAATTACTCTAACATTATATAGTCAGAATAAAGTATTTTTCAGCTCAAGAAATTATGTTATTGGTTAAAAACTGATTCTCATGACTTTGAAGCCACATTTAATTTTACGAGGATTTTAAGATTTTGCAAAGTATTACATAGATTCTCTCATGCTTTCCTCTACCATATACAAACCCAGAGTGAAGGAGTGAAGAAAATTCCTAGTGCACGCAAAGGAAATGCGGCCGCAAATATAGATTATCTTGAACTCTAAATCAATTGGAATAGATTTTAAAACAAAACTAGGACAAGTCCTTTTAGAAATGAAGTTAGGGCAGAAAATGGTACTTCCAGGGTAGTGTTGTAATTTGGATGTGATTCATTTCAGCCCATTGCTCGAATTATTCGCAAAATTTTCCTTCCTCATTTAGTTCTCTGAACTGTTCAAGGATATGTTTATCAGCAGCAGGAAGAAATGCCTGGTAGCTTTAGAAGATTGCCCTGTCTCTTTGCATTACTTCTTTCAACTCTGATGTTTACTTCGATTTTAAAAATGACACTGAGAGGATCTGTAGGTTCAGATGGATTTTGTTAAGAGAAACTCAATGTCACAGAGACTAAAACTCCTCCTGCACAACAACAATCAGTTAGTAATCCTTTTCTCTTTCTCCATTACACGTCCTCCTTTTATTTGTTGTTGTTTCTTGCTTTAGTGGTACATATTAAAAATTAATGGCTGTTACATGATTTTAGAAGGGTATCCACTTTTCTTTTATTAGCAGGTGTAATTCATGAAAAGTATACTGCAGAAACCTCCATTACAATGCCCCTTTCTGAGAGAATTCAATTGAGAGATGTTATTGCTATTTATTAATTGCTTGGTCTGCACTGTCATGGTTGATGATGTTAGCACAGACCCTCCATTGAGTTACATTCTTGTATTCAATTAGGGACTGTATATTATTGTACATGCTAACACTGTGGAACCGCGGATGCTAGCCATCTGTAGATTTGATTTTTTTCCTCTCATAGTCCTCAAAAATGGAGCAATTTACTTCAGCACTGCTAGAGAGACTTACAAAATAAAATAAGCACATAAGCATATCAGTTGCAGGTTTAAAAACAAGGACAGTGTAAAATTTAAATTTGAAGATTCTATCAAAAGTGTTCGCATAATTAGAATCACTAGACATTTTAATCATTCTCGGTGATCACATATCTGAAGAAGAGTAAGATCAGAAATGGTACTGGTTTATCATGTCAGAATGTTTTTCTCTGGCTAAGTGGAGGACAATGTTATAATGTTAAAAGAGAGTGACTAAGAAAGATGATAAAATCAAGTGGGCTATAACTTCCCCAGGTGAAGAAGATGCATGAATGGCAAACCATTCCTAACAGGACATTTAGGAGAGGAAGAATGCTACCTGCTCCTCACTCCCTTCCCTCCCGGTACCAAATATGCTGATACTTCCAATAGAGAGCAGCTTATCAGAATAAAGAAACAGAACAGGAAAGCTACCTGGCTTGCAGCAGCGTTTAATTTCTCAGACTCTTTTCATGAATTATTCTAAAAAGATGTTCTCTGGCAAAATAGATCCTCTCTGAGGTACCTCAATAATGCGTTATCGCAGCAGCACAATCATTTACCTTTGATGACTTGACATTCACCCTGGTCAGTTTTGTCACTTAATGTCAATGTGGATTGAAGATCTCCTGCTTTTGAACAATCATGACCTTCTCTTTGAAAACCGGAGGCATACACCCCATTGCTCTGGCCAAATTCCAGGTTAGGTAATCACATTCTGTTACCTAAAGACCCCCCACAGTTTCAATTAGAAAAAATCGTTGTGCCTCATTCCTCTACCTGTGGAGCTATATGAGGGTAGGTATCGCACCGCTAAACAGCAAACTTGTTTCACCCCAGAAGGAACTGCTCTTTGTCATCATCCTTAATTAATATTTATTGGGTACCCATAGGGTGAATGACTTGGGAAAAGGCGACTTGGTAATTAAATGTTCCCGAATGCCAGTTGTCCCCTCCGAGAATGAATGTGGAGGACCAAAGTTTGAACAGTCTATTCATTATCACAGAAATAGCATCTATCCTTGTAATATGGTGCTACCTCGCTCGCTTCTGATATCTGTCCATCTGGTACACCTCTAATCAAAACTATTTTTCACATCATTGGATCCTAATAGCCTCAGAATTATGTCGAGAAGCTCTTTGTGGGGACTGACCAAAGAGTATGAGTTGGCCTTTTGGCTCCGACCAATTGCAGATTACAAATATCTGCTCTTCTGCAGGGCAGGGAGGGGGTGAGTTTGTTGTCCTAATGAGCAGCATGCTTTTAATGTTGAAACAAGACCTCTGTGTTTCTAGGATTACATTGTCGTCTGTGCCATCTGCTCTTCTTTTTGCTATCTAGCTCTGTTCACAGGATGCAGAGGCACCGGGAACTCTCAGAAATAATTGGGTTTAGTGTTTCCTTTTTCTGTTCTCCAGACGTTGTCTTGATTTGTAGACTGGAGACCCGTCTAGTGAATGACTTCTTGCGTCAATGATCATGCTTCTTTCTCGCCCTGTGCCTACTATGCTCAGATTCTCAGGATTTCATTCTGACATAACTTCCAAAAAGGTGTGATATTGCCAGGGGAAGGAAATATTTCAGGGACGACCCTCCTCAACCAAAAAGGTCTCATCCCTCTACTTGAGGCATCGATCCTGACCCTCTGGTCTAAACATTTTGTTCTGCACAGGTGTACATTCACATGTCCTGGGCACAGGTGCCAGCAGATACAGGAGATAAACAAAGCAGTTTCTCCTTGAGCTTGCACTCCAGCACTGAATAGAGAGCCCCCACCCCATGAAGCATCACACAAGATGCATCCTTTCGGCTCTCTCAAGGATGATGACAAAATATGAATTAAGAAAAAAAAATACACTTTTTATGTTTATTTTTAAAATTTTATTTCAAATTTTCAAATGTCTCACCACTTTCCTCTTTTTTATTTCAGGAGAGGATGATGTGTGTGGGAGCGGATTACTGAGACGATGACAATATTCTCTGTATAGGGGAATTATCTTGTAAAAACATGTGCAATTGCTTGTATTTTGTTACAGAACCAAGGTTGAGAACTGCATTTACAATGGTTGTAATAATATTTAGCATTTAAAAAAATCCTAACATACACCAAAATATATCATAGCTACTAGAATCTAGTGACGTTGTTTCCATGTGCTTTTTCTTGCACTCTCTTCCTTCCCTCAGTAGAGCTCATCCGCTTTCACACCTAGCTTCATCCCAGTGCACCTTCTAGTCCCTTCCTCTGTGTCCCGTGGGACCTTTTTCTACTGCCATGATATGGCCTTGTATTCTTAGCATTCTCTTAGAAAGTATCCTGTATTGTCCCACCGTAAAGGACTTTTTCCTTGTACTGTATCAGATATCCTCCCAAGGTTGCAAGTAGTGTAGAAAACTCTGGGGAACTTGAGCAGAGGGGAACTTAGTGGAAGGAGAGTGGGAGCTCAGATAATCACTAGGCAGGCTAGAGCACCAGCGCTAAAAATGGGCATGGGGAATGTTTCCCAAAAAAAGTCCTTCTGTTTTAGAGATGCATACTGAAATATTTATGACTAAAATGACGCTTTTTCTAGAAGTTGCTCCATTGTAGGGTGGGGGTAGATAGGATTATAAAAGAAACAAGAATAGTCATGAGTTGACGAGTTTTGTAGCCGGATGATGGGTACATTTGAGTTCATTTTCTGTCCTCACTACTTTGGGGCATGTTTAAAATTCCCATGGAAGAAGACAATCAAAATTAAAAGATGTATCCAAGGCTGGTTGTCCTGAGAGCTACCCACTGTTGTACATTAACAGAGATGGATGTTGTGACTCTCCCATAGATATGAGATGCATGCTAAGGAAGACACACTCAGGTCATAGGTATTTGCCCCGCTTTGATTCAGTCAGGGGGGTCTGTGCATGTTTGTGTATGTGAGGGTGTGTGTGCGCACGTGTGTTTATGTGTATGTGAGGGTGTATGTGTGTATGTGTACGTGAGGGTGTATATGTATGTGTGTGTGTATGTGAGGGTATATATATGTGTGTGTGTATGTGTATGTGAGGGTGTATATGTGTGTGTGTGTGTGTGTATGTGAGGGTGTATATTTGTGTGTGTGTTTGGGTATGTGAGGGTGTATATGTGTGCGTATGTGTATGTGAGGGTGTGTGTGTGTATGTGTATGTGAGGGTGTATATGTGTGTGTGTATATGTGAGGGTTTATGTGTGTGTGTGTATGTGTATGTGAGGGTGTATATGTATGTGTGTGTATGTGAGGGTATATATGTGTGTGTGTGTATGTGTATGTGAGGGTATATATGTGTGTGTGTGTGTATGTGAGGGTGTATATGTGTGCGTGTATATGTGAGGGTTTATATGTGTGTGTATGTGTATGTGAGGGTGTATATGTGTGTGTATGTATATGTGAGTGTGTGTGTGTGTATATGTGTGTGTTTATGTGTATGTGAGGGTGTATATGTGTATGTGTGTATGTGTATGTGAGAGTGTATATGTGTGTGTGTATGTGTATGTGAGGGTGTGTGTGTGTGTGTGTGTATGTGAGGGTGTATATGTGTGTGTGTGAATGTGTGTTCTACAAGATGTGAGTGTAAATATATGAGTGCCTGCATTCTGAATTGTGTGTATGTGTGTGGGTATAGGAGTGTGTGTGGCTGTGTGGGTGTGAATGTGAAATAGATCTGCCAAAGCACAAGTCCTGAGAGCAGAGGTGGCAGAGTTCAAGTGCCTTTGTCCTCTGTAGCAGGTCCATCCTGTATTTAGTTGACAACTGTTCTGTCTTATAGTCACTGCAGCCTTTGAGGTTTCCATCCAGTGAATAGTAACCCCAAAATATGAATGTCCTTTTCCCCGAACCGAGTATGCTTCATTATTATGAAGGCATGATTTGTATGCTGTCACTCAGTGCAGTATAACGTAAAAACATAATCTGCAATGTAGCTTATTGTCAATAAATTTTCTATATTGTATCTCAAAATTTTTTTAAAAAAATAAGAAGAAATGGGTAGGAACCAAGGTGACCTAGATGGTTAGGAAGCAGAAAAGGGAGAAAATCGTGAGATGGTGAAGAACTGCCTGATAAGGGCACTGCAGGTAAAATGAGCACTTACCTTATTTTCATCTATCACTGGACTGAAGTTCCAATTCCAGGTAGGAAGTGTCTGATGGAATGAGCCATCTTTTCTGCCTGGTTTCTAGCTGTATCTAGAAGATGAGAGGAACGTTCTGGAAGAAAATGAGATCCTCTAGAGGTGTGGTGAGACGCAATGGGTATTTGAATTCACCAGGGCCAAGGTTCCTCAAAGGGAAATTAGCAAGCTGTTCGGAGAGGGAAAAACAATACCGGTGGCCCCCAGTACTAAATGTCCTCCTTAGTTTGACTCCAAGACTCACAACTGCTCATTGTTTTCTTTAGCTTTAAAATCTTTAACAAGCTTTTAAAGAACAAATTTGAGACTCCTTTAGTGTGACAACCAAGTGTGGGCCTTCAGGACAGCCCCAATTTACGCTTTTTGTTTTCCTCTGGCCTTTTTAGTCCACTTGCAGGCTACAAATACCAGTCACACAAATGCTTTCTTTCTTGAAGCATGCTGCTTTCGTCCATTTGCAGATGCCTTGGGTCGAGATTCTCCTTCTACCTGAACTTCCTTTGATTTTCTTATTTGCCTTACAAATACTTGTTCCTCTCAATCCAAATCACATGACCTGTGTTCCCATTACACTGCATTTCTATGGGCTGGCCTTTCCAGTGGTGTTGCGGTCAGTGAGGGCACAGCCCTCTCTTCAGGTTGGAGGATGGGGTGCTTGAAAACAGGAAGCATGTCCTTCACCTCTGTATATCTTCTCTATCACGGCAACCAGCACCATATGTATCAAGCAGTAGGCACCCAACGAGACACATTTTTTGAGTCACCCTTTCATGCTTTGGCGACTTGTTTATGTTGATTGTGAGGTTGGCAGAGATGCATTCACAATGTTGCCTCAGTCTACATCTTATTAGTGATGGATCTGTACTGACTTCTCCCTCCCTGTCCCCACTCCCCAAATCCTTCTTGTATCTCCCTGTTTCTCCCAAACTCTGCTACTTTTCATACTACCCACTGAACCATCAGGACCAATAGTAAGGACTCTTTAGTTGCCGTGAATCAGGTTGAGAAAGTGTGAGCACTTGTTACCTCAATTGGTCCCTGATTATTTAGTTAGAAGATTTGGAGACACTGTAGGTAGTTGTACTTTGCCATATCCGCTACCTTATTTTTTGGTGGCAGTCTTAGAAATTAACATTTATTGAATGAATCAATTATTGCAACAAAAGTACAAGTAAAGAGAGGGTGGTAGGTAAAGTAGAAATATATCAAGAGAAAACTTACTTTTGCTATTATTTGTATAATTGCCACAACCCTAAAAAGAAACTATTTTTCTAAAATTAACATTTGACAACAATAGTAGGAAACTTGGAAGCAAAAATGAAAAATAACAACAACAAAAAAAGGTACTAGGTCATGTTGCTTGCTCTAGATATTTTTGGCATGGCTAAGATGTGCTAGGAATATTTCATTTTGACATGAACTCTGACCACTTTTCACTTGTAATATGGCCAGCATACATTTATTTACTCAAGATGGGATAGAGTTTGTGATAACAATAGTGGGATGCACTGTGGCCGTATTAATGATTTGACTCACTTATTTGAGCTGAGTGCATTGGCAGCCTATAGTGAACTAACTTGAGTGACCTATTTCTTCTTTTTTGTTTGAGAATTAGGACTACAAGCAGCCAAATTATGAATCAGGAAACAATAGGATGAATAGATGCAAGAAAACAGCATGCAACAATTTAATGAAAGAGAAATGTATTATATGCTCAAGACACAAATAAAATGCCACTTTTAGATTACAATTTTTCCAATCTATTTATTTACCTCATTTTCTTTAACTGCTATTTCACTCAACTACAACTTTTAATATTCATTGGATAAACAGTATAGAAAAGCTTGGTTATTTCAAATCTTCGTTGAGCTGCTTCTAACTTATTTTTATATTTCACCATCTATAATGGAGTGTTTACTTATAATAGGACACTACATTTTGCATGGATAAGTTATTTCTCTTCTTTCTAAGATGTTTAAGAATATCAGGTTAGAAAGACATACTGGTTAAATGTTTGATTTTAGTCAAAATCACTGCAGTCCCTTTGGGATCTACTGTTTTTACAAAGTGTGGTCCTGGGATAATTGTGTCAGTTTCAGGTGGGGATTCATGCTGAAAATGCATATTCCTGTGGCAATTCTAAAGCCAAATATATAAAAATGTCTGCTAATGAGCAGAGATCTACTTCTTTATTTTTCCTCCCGAGTTCATGCCATTCTCCTGCCTCAGCCTCCCAAGTAGCTGGGACTACAGGCGCCCGCCGCCACACCCGGCTAATTTCTTTTGTATTTTTAGTAAGACGGGGTTTCAGAGATGTGCATTTTTAACAATCTTCCAGAATCTGTATACACCAGCTTTTGAGAACTGCCCAACTGCAACTTCTGTCTCCTGGGTTCAAGCAAATCTCCTGTCTCAGCTTCCCAAGTAGCTGCAACTACAGGCGCACATCACCATGCCCGGCTAATTTTTGTATTTTTAGTAGATGGAGTTTCACCATATTGGTTAGGCTGGTCTCAAACTCTTGACCTCAGGTAATCCACCCACCTCAGCTTCCTAAAGTGTTGGGATTACAGGCATGAGCCACCGCGCCTGGCCCATATTGTTATTTTTTACTAATCAAAGTAATACATTTTATTGTGCAAAATTTGGAAATACAGTAAGCAATTGAGTTAAAAAATAATTCAATATCCCACAATGCAAAATCTTTACAATCATTATGATTTTTTTAATTGAAAGCACATAAAGAAAAACCATTAAGGTTATGCTGTATATACACTCTCCTTTTTCTCACTTAACAAATCTAATGCTTAACTTAGTGCATTTGTAGAAAGGCAGTGTTTGGAAAGGAGGAGGATAAAAAATGGTACAGGAGAGTGCAGAGAAAGGAAGGGAGGAAGAAAAGGAAGGAAGAGAAGGAGATGAGGATGATGATGGCAATGTGAAAGTTAATCTAAAGTATATATCAGAATAATGTCTTCCTTTTTTATGTGTGGTTGGAAATAAGTAACTTGAAAAACTCTATAATGAATTATCTGAGGCACCAAAATCTCACCGTTAAAAACCAGACATTGCCTGGGAACTCATGCCTGTAATCCTAGCACTTTGAGAGAATGAGGCAGGTGGATTGCTTGAGCCCAGGAGTTCCAGATCAGTCTGGGCAACATGGCAAAAACCCATTTCTACAAAAAATACAAAAATTAGCCAGGCCTAGTGGCCCATGCCTGTAGTCCAAGCTATTCAGGAGGCTGAAGTGGGAGGATCACTGGAGCCTAGGAGGCAGAGGTTGCAGTGAGCTGAGATCATGCCTCTGCACTCCAGCCTGGGCAACAGAGTGTCACTCTGTCTCAAAAAATAAAATAAATAAATAAAATTGAAAATAAAAGCCAGATATCTCTGATGTTTGACAACTTCTTTCCATTAGAGTTAGGAGCAGATCATTGCAAAAATAGGGACAGTCAGTTTGATCACAGGATTTGGTTTACTACTTGGATGCATTTTACATTTTTTTAAGCAAAATTAACTTGGGAACTTCTTTATAGAACTTATTTTTTGCATGCCTAATATGGAACAGATGGAGTTTTTGTCCAATGGAAGTGATACCTGAGCTCTTCTAATGAAAATTGTTAAAGTGCCAAGTATTCTTATTCTGTTATTAGGGTTATATTAGGCAACTGGCATTATTCATTATTTCTAACTGAAGTGAAACGTGGACCCCCATGCATGAAGATATTTATTACTTATTGATATTTAAAGGTTGTTAAATTAATCTTATTTAAATTACTCCTACTACCAACCACTGTTACAATAATTTATTATATAATATTACTTGAGGGTTTTCTTTTACTTTAATATAAAACTTGCAAAAGCAATATATTGCCTGTAGATTTTTCCTACAGTTCATTGTAACTGTAACTAATTCATCACAGCTGTTTAGACATGCAAAATCTATAATACTTCACAATGTTGATTTTCTGTTTCTGTTTTCTAAGACTAGAGCTTGATTTGAAACCATATAATGAAAAATTGCATGCATCTCATTGGAAGAAATATTACTTTAACCACTTGGAGGTGGACGACCAGGAAGAGCTGTGTGGCTCTGCAGCTGGGGATGGTGTATGTGAAATTCTGATAGCTTCACTGAACTTTGTTATATCCCTTGACAGTATTGAGATTAGATCTGTCTTTAGTTTTGATCCAGAAGTAATGTTATTGCTTTATTTTTCCTGTTATTTGCAAGAGATAGTATAGAATGTCTTCCAAAATATAATTCCCCACAAAATATCTAGGGACCTGTTTTTCTTTTTGTGAGTTATTCATCACTCCTTTCTCTTCTTTTCTTTCTGCTGCTTCCCCTTCATTGCTTCCTTCTCTTTTTTTCTAAAGGGCAGTATACTATTTTTGAGTTATCGTCATTCAAAGAGCTGGGGAGAAGCACAAAAGGAAGTGGTGGTTTCCCTCTTTCTGCCTCTTATCAGATCTTATAATGGGTTAAAGAGGAAAACAAATTAAGGGTAAAGTGAGGCTTTGCGTTTATTGGCGGGGATGGATTGTATCTATTCCATTAACATGGATGATTGAACGCTGCCTCAGTATCATTGTGTTTGATATTCAAACTGATGCTATCATTTTCTTAGTAATGATTGAAAGCTGCCTTGGTATCATTATGTTTGATATTCAAACCGATGTTATCATTTTCTTGGTTTGCATGTGGAAAAGACTGATGAATTATTAGTTACATCAAATCTTTAACATGTGCAAATTAGTCAAATGCAAAACATGTTTATAATATTCATGGTTATTATTCCTCCATTTATATGATTTTTGAGGCTTCACACAAGAGCAGAGGAAAGAATGTGTGAAGGTTTTAGCTACCCCTTAGTTTTTTAGAGTTTAAATATTTAAAGCACAGAGACCTTAGTAAAAACAAAGGATGTATGTGGATACAAGGAAAAAGATTGCTTTGTCCACTGAACTGTTGTTATTACATAAAAGCTAATGGAAATAGGAGGAGAATTGAAAAATGCAGGTAAACTTGTTGTTCTAAAATACTCAATTTGTATGGAGTTTGGATATTTTATGAAGTAAAACAGGAGGTGGGAGTGGTACAAACTGAGTACCTATTCATTCATTTCTCTAGAAAAATACCCATTTACTAAGGGGATATAGCAACACATAAAATAGATACAGGTTTTGCCTCTATGGAGTTAGGACAGGCAGGCATAAATTGAAAAACCACGTAAGATGTGTAATTACAAGTTGTGACAGATTCTATGAAGGAAAATGAAGTGGATGACAAGAAAATATTCAAGGGATCGTAATTGTCATGACCTTGGATGAAAGAAATGTGTCTTACAGAATTGGTATTTAAGCTTGACTGAGCATGGTGGTTCACACCTGTAATCCAAGCACTTTGGGAGGCGAAGGTAGCAAGACTGCTTGAGCCCAGGAATCTGAGACAAGTCTGGGCAACATAGTGAGACCCCATGTTTAATTTTTTTAAAAAAAGTTATTTCAGCTCAGGCATAAAAACATTAGTAGGAGTTAACCAGGAAGGAAGTGAAGAGAAGAGCCTTCCACAGCACAGAAATGACAGCGTGGCAGTGATTTGCTGTGATGGAAGTACCTAAAAAAATGCTAACTTTTTTATAGAGTACTTGCTCCATCATTTGTTTTCCATTAGCGTATAATATTTTACATGGATGTTTTAACAAAGTTGTTTTAGAACCCTTGCAATTGATTATTAGATGGTCAGAAGAATGAGAAATGTGCAAATAATTTCATGCAATTGTACCTACACTTTCTATATGCTAACCCTTTAATGAATCTTCTAAGAAGATGGCTCTATGAATAACATGGAGGTAACTGCTTTAACTACAACTAACTTTGTGAAAGTTGGTTTTCAGAGCAGACCAGGAAAAAAAGAAATCAGAAACCACATGTCAGTACTTTTTAGAAAAGGAAAATAATTTGGTATCTTACTGTTACAAATATGCTGATGTCTGAGGTTATATTTAAAGATATTTTTAGTAAATAAGACTCAGCAATCAAGTCAGATTTGCTGGCATAGAATTCATTTGATATAATGACACTTAAGGGTTGCTTGACTTCTATTCCATTTCCTGGTGCCCAATCTCATTATTAAGGTAAGCAACTGTGAAAAAGGGTGACTCTTTAAAACTATCAGTTTAACAGTTTCACTTCATTGAATTCTTGTTTAATTTCTCGTTGCCGAATATGAGTGATTGTTTTTAGTATCATTCATGAATGACACATAGAAGATTTGCTGTATAGTATTTGGAGGTATTTCTGGAAGTGGGTTTCTGGATTTGAAAAATTTCCATCATCTTGAACCTACTTTTTAAATGTGTCTAAATTAAATAAATCCAAATTAATTTGTTTGTGAAAGTTCCACCTTCATTCACATAATTACCCAACAGACTTAAACAACTTTTCTAATGTAAAATGTCAGTTAATTATGAATACATATTATTAAAAACCAAACAAGTAGCCAGAAGCATTTTTTGAATTTGTAATTGGATTTCTGTATGTTATTCTTAAGAATGCAACTATCGACTTTTATAATGGTAAACCAATTGCAATCTTGTTAAACATGCCTTGATTTCAGATAAATAGAATCTTAGCTACCTCTCAAGAAATCAAAAGAAAAAATTATTTTAAATTCAATCTTATTTTTAAACTGCATTACCCATAAGTAATTTTAGTTATTTAACTTTTTAGAGGAAGCATCTCATTAGCCGTGGGATAGAAAATCAACTCTGTGTGGCACAATTCATTAAAAATAGGATTTCTCATTCTTGGATAACGTTTTGTCAATATCAAAGGCTAATGTATTTAAAGAAGTATTTAAAATGCCACGTAATCTAGCAAAGATACCTAAGATTTATATGAAAGAGTATATCTTTTATATAAAATTTTCAACTTCTAAAAAAATTAGGACACAGATTGAAGCAGTACTCTTAGAAATATCTGTCACCACCGCATGCCTTCAATTTGAGATGAATGTAGGCTTCACATCACTGGTCTGGGCCAAGTGACATCATGCAAATGGTGGCACTAGTGTCATGAGTAATAATGGCTTCCCCCTTCAACCCTGTCAAACTATATCAGGTTGCTAAGCTCTAACTTTTGTTGCAGAGCTCAATGAAAACTAAAATAAAAAAAAAAAAAAAAAAGAAAGAAAAAAAAACAATTACCAGGTTGCTGTGTATGGGTTAGTAAAGTTATTTGCCAATAAATAACAATTACCATAGGAATTACCATGAAATGTGAATTTTTTTTCCTCTGTTTTGTTTTCTTTCTTTTGTTTTTTTTTTTTTTAAATGAAATCCATAGAGGTTCTTTCTCTGTAGATTTTATTTTTCTTTCTACTATAAAATTAGAACTTGTCACTCCCCTATGGGGCTCTGACAGTTAAATAATAGTTCACAAATGATTAGCGGAATGAGAATTACTGCCCACAGAAAGAGCTCTGTGACTCAGCAGATGAAGATATACAACTCAAGTTTACCAAGGAAACCCCACTGAACATGTGGAAACGAAAGGCAGATGTAATGCTATCATTGAAGCACCTAGCCAGTTTGTTAAACTTCCCTTAATTATCAGAATAATTTTCACTTGAAACTTAAAACCAATTGGCTCACACATATTTCACTTTAAGCATTTTCAGCTTTGAAAGGGGGTTGGTGAATTACATTAAAAAAGCTCCACACACCCCCTTTTTATCCTCCATCTCCCTTTAATAGAAAAGGGATCCTGGTAATATCCAGCTATCTTGCTAGAACAGCACCAAGCACAAAGGAAGGACAGTAGGGGTGGTGATTTTAATTATCTATGTAAATTAAACTATGTGCCACAGTCCTGTGATTGAAACTCATTACTTTAACTTTATTGTTTAGTTATGAGTGTAAACCTCAGCTCAATTAAATTATAAACCAGATCCTGATGGCTCCACATATTCACAGTCTTTGAAGGAAAAACAAAAAGAATACAGACAGGACAAAAGAGGATCTCAGCTGTCTTTTCTATGTATGTTATCATCCCCCAAATGCCACTGTGAGGCATGCATGCAAGGTGGTGTATACTGCATTGTAACCTGTCACTGTGCAACAGAAATACACTAATGTTAAGAGTTACTTATCACAAATTTAAAGACAGAACAAAGTTATAGTAGAAGAGTTTTAAAATTTTGTCCATTTTACAAAATAGTGGTCTCATAACCCTCTCCCTCAAAATTGTGTATGAATTGGAACCTCAAACTCAATTTTTCCCTTATATGTGACATATCTTTTAATATATGTTTTTTGAGACAGAGTCTCATTCTGTCGCCCGGCTGCAGTGCAATGGCACGATCACAGCTCATTGTAACCTCTGCCTCCCAGGTTCAAGTGATTCTCCTGCCTTCGCCTCCCAAGTAGCTGGGAGTAGAGGCACGTGCCACCATGCCCAGCTAATTTTGTATTTTTAGTAGACACAGGGTTTCACCGTGTTGGCTAGGCTGGTCTCAAACTCCCGACCTCAGGTGATCCACCCACCTTGGCCTCCCAAAGTGCTGGGATTATAGGCGTGAGTCACCCCGCCCAGCGATCTTTTAATATTTTAGTGTGTGCTATTTCTTGTTGTAACAAATAAAGGTCATTCTTCTTGTGTATATTTTTGCTACCTCAGGGGATTATCCATAACTGTCAGATTGTGTAAGCTCTGTTGACAGTAGACTAATTGTCCTTAAATTAAATATATTAAAATTTCTAATTGTGGTGAGAAGCAATGCTGCATTTCCCCTTGAGTCACTGTTGAATCAGTTTCCTCACATGGGAGATTTATTTAGAGATAGTTTTGCTTCACTTGAAATAATTGAGGACATTCAAAATGCCAAAGTTATTGGATTAACTTGAAAAGTTGTGTTTGCGATACAAATTTATTTCAAGTACAAATTTTAAGGTAGGTGCCTTTAATTGACAATTAATATGTTTACTTTTGTTTGATTATTTCTTGGAATTATATTTCTTACCTCAATTGTGATATTTTTATTTGTACTGATGACACACTCAGGAACTTAATAATTTGAGGTTTAATGGGTAATTAAAACTACTCGACTTCTCTAGCAGAGGTTATTATTATTAGTGATAATAATAAGAGTGAACATTTGTTGAGCACTTACCATGTGCCAGGACCCACGCTAAGCATTTCAGAGGCATTGCCTCACATAATTTTAACAATAATGCTGTTAAGTGGAGTTATTCCCATTATTTATTATCCCATTCTAGGCTTAGGGATGCTGAATAACCCAAGGAAGTTTAAAAGCAATTAAGTGGCATAGCCAAGTTTTGGACCTAAGTTCTTTTGACTCCCAAGCCCATATGGTGGGGATAAATTCAATGATAGAACAATATATCACAGTTAAACCTAAATTACAAGTGAGGATAACTAAAGAATGATATGTAGCTATCATCATATCTGACTGTCTTTTCACTATCAATGTTTTATCTACTAAATTCTTAAGAACAAATCTCCATCTGTCATATAGATTTGCATCGGGAACCTAGCACAGCACTTGGCACAGATAGGCTCTCAATAAATACTTGTTCAATTGAATTTGACTGATGTTTGTTTTAAATGTACTGAAATATACATTTCAGTATATTTGGAATGAATATACGGTTTGGAATGTGACTGTATTAATGCAGTTCATTTAATCTCTGAAGGTTTCAAGTTAGTGACTTTCTCTTATGTCTTCTAAGTGCAACACTGTGCTTGCAACATCTCTAAAGCAATTTGCCATGCTCCCACTAGGATGAATTTTCCTGAAGTAATGTCTGTGACCATTTTGGTGGCATTTTGTGATGCTACTAGTGAATTTCCAAGTTCTATTGAAGCAAGCAAGCACCCATTTGTAGAGCTCACCTTATTCCCTTTGAAAATGCCATTGCTCTTGGAAGAAGACTTTGAGTGAAAAGGGAAATAAGTGTGGAGGGTCAGCAGTTTGTTTTATACCATAAATATGTCTCAGGAATTATTTTCCCGAACTATTATTATAGAAAAAAATCAATGCTTATTAAGAAAGGAGAAAGAAGGAAAGGAAGGAAGGAAGGGAGGGAAGGAGGGAGGGAGGGAGGGAAGAAGGAAGGAAGGAAGAAAGGAAGGAAGGAAGGAAGGAAGGAAGGGAAAGGAAGAAAGAAAAAAAGAAAGAGAGGAAGGAAGGAAGAAAGAGAGAGAGAGAAAGAGAAAGAGAGAGAGAGAGGAAGGAGAGAGAGAAAGAGAGAGGAAGGAAGGAAAGAAGGAAAGAAGAAGAAAGAAAGAAAGAGAAAGAAAGAAAGTTGACATTTTAGTTGAGTTTAGTTTTTTTTTTGTTTTTTGGACAGGGGAACTCCACCTATGATTATATCTACGTCACTGAACTTGCAATTGCAATACTTCTGACGTTTTATTGTGTATCATGTGCAAAATCTTCAATCTCATTATGTTTCCAAACACAGATATTAAATCATAGCCTTTTGTCATTTTGTAATGAGATGGATTCCAAATTAAGAACATTGTGAGATAATTAAAAAAAAAAAAAAGAAAACAAAGAGAGAGAAATGGATTTAGGGAAGGAGACAAGTGAAGTCCTGTTTGAACATGGCATCAATTCCTTCTTAACACCATCCCTTTCTTCTTCTACATTCTATCCTATGCCATTTATCCCACATGTATTACATACCTTCTATACATAAAGCACTACAATAAGGGATTAGCATAAATTCAAAGATAAATAAGAATAGCTCCATGTCCTTAACTCATCGCAATCTAGTAGAGAAGAGATAAAACATGCACAAAGACAATGTTGATTGTCCTCCAAGGAGGACAGATAAAAGACTGGGAAATCAGAGTAAAAGAAATTGTCTTCAATTTTGGAAAAGCTCATAGGGTAAGAAAAAATTTCACTGAGAAAGTAAAACGTGAGACTTTTAGGAAGGAGTAGAGATCAGCTGCTTCTGAAATGGAGATGTCGGGAACAAGAACATTCCTCCTCCTTCCTAGGACAGAACCAACCTCATTCTAACCACTACCAAGCACTAATCACCCTTAATGCTTCTTTGCTAACAATTCGTACAGGAGAGAAGAAATTTGCATTCTTTTATCATACAATGACTTGACCTAAATACAATCTTAAGGGCGCTGCAATTAGCTAGGTTTGTGGCAGAGAGAAATTTACTTATCCTTATTGAATCTCAGTTTCCTTCTCCATGAATGAGATAAACGTACAAGAATTGTGATTACAAGCTCCAATCAATGGTTATGACTGCCTGATATGCCTGGCAGGCTGTGCCATAAGCATTGCAAGGACAAGCCTAAGCTAAGTTGAAAGAGACTTGTGATCAATTAAGTATATCTGTCAAGGGCATAAAAATAAGGAGTGATGATATGCTTGCCATATATTTGCAACCACACATTTAGTCAGTTCAACTAAGGTGAGATTCCACATTTTGGGTCACCAGATTACAAGGAGTACCTTTATTTCCCCAGGAGAGATGAAATTTGAAGTAGAATTTCTTAGTTTAAGCTATTTGTGGAAGCAGTCTTAGAAAGTCATTGTCAGCCTTTTATAGGCAGAACACATGGATTTTAAAGCAAAGCAGAAATACTGAGCATGTGAGTTGTGTGATGTTCTGTTTTAAGGATAGTTTGAACATATAGGGAATGTCAGAATTGGATTATGAAGCTCTAGATTTGAAAGCAGTTGAATATCAGTAAGATTTGACTACAAAAAAACTCAAAAGACACCTTGAATTCATTACTGGATTGCCTAGGTAATGTAACGAATATGACACGCAGATCCATGAAAAGTATTTGAGAACAGCATATAAACTGCATGTTTTGATGCTTGGATGTAACCAATAAGAAATCTTGGGTATAAATTGAGTAACATGCCTTAGTCACTAAAAGAATTTGGCATGGCCCACACAGCTGTCAATGGGTAACTGTGATTCTTGCTTTTTTAAAATTGAGTTTCATCAGCACTATTTCAAACAGTTCATTTAAAATTGATACCCTAACACTGATGCTAAGGTGCATGACAGTGCATAATAAAACATAATTTTCATTTTACATTATACAGGTTACAATCCCTACACTCCAAGGGATGTAGTGGAATCTTTTGCTGTAATGAATTTATAGCATGGTACTATCAATTCCTCTGAATAAGGAAAAAAGGAATAGCATCTTTTGTATGTTTATTTTTCTTTTACTGATGTTTCTTTGGCACTATAGTTAGCCTCCTAACTACACCTCTTAGGTTTGGAAGAGAACTCAGATTTATTACAAAATTATTTTTAAAATATGGCTTATCCATTGCCCTCAAGTGACACAAATGTCAGAATTACCTATGGAACTCCATGGAAAGCAATTTAATTTTTCCTGTGTCTGAGCCTTTGTGGTGTCTATTTTTATGAAGTAGTTTTATTGTGTTTTTTTTCTCCTTTTATAATTTTTAAATGGGTAAGTTGCAGTAGCATATCTTTCCTTGAAGCAGGGATGATAAGAGCAGTCGCGTAGTACTTCTAGTTGTCAATGCCCTTAAATTATAATTGATTGGTACACGAATAAAGGAGTGATAGGGGATTGGATTTTGAAAGAAAATGGGACTAGGTGTAACTGGTTTGAAGATATGATTTTATTGTGGGAGAGTTGAAACACAAAGGTTTCCCCAAAGTCTCATTTTTCATAGACATGAGATAAAATCTGTAACTCTCATTCCATTGGGGTTTAGGCCATTTGTTGGCTTTAATTTAATTGGATAGAAAGCAAGGAATAATGGTTTACTTTGAGCTCTCTTTTATCTTCCTTAGTAACATGTCACTTATATGACCCAGGGACTCTCTAAGGGTTTTTGAAAAGGCCTCTTTAAAATCTGCTTGCACTTATTTGGGCACTAAAATATGTTTTATTTGGAGATGTTCAGAGGCAATAAAATATAGAATATCATTTTAATAATAGAGTAAAATTCAGTAAAAGGAAAGTAAACAGTAAATACAGGCTGAAACTGGAGTAATGAAGTAAAGCCTGCTTACCAGAAGTTAAAGCGCCTGGTTTTATAGTGGGCATATAAATGCCTTATGAGGCTGTTTGGTAGGAAACACTTAAATATGTAGATCCTCTGTGAAGCCTCATTACTTATGTTTCTAAATGTTTGTTTTGGCATGTGGTGCCATCTTTGCTATACATGCCATTTGCAGGATCCGCTGGAATAGCCACTTTAGAGCAGGTGTGCTTGACAGGATGAACTGAACACACATATTATCTGCTCTAATGAAGTGCACTTATTCTTAGTCTGGGGCCTAGTCAGTGATGTTCTGTGATTTCTCTATATCCATCCAGCAGAAGCTTTCCTGTTTCTCAAAATACCTCACCCTAGACATCGAGGAGCCACTTCTATGGAAGGAAAAGCAGTTTATCCTCCACTGACATCCTATTGTTAGCTGTGCTATCGAGTTGGCGGGCAGTCATCATCTTGCTGACTAAGACCCCATTCTCCTGGGTCTCACAGTGGTCAGATCAATGCTCTAATCTCTGGGAAGGAAGAATGATAAGGTATCTATGTAGGGTCTCCTCTTTAGTCTTCTTTTCTCTTAGCTGTTTCTTTCAATGCCCAGATTGCCAGTGAGTTAGGCTGCAGTGCTGAATGGATCAGTGTTTCACTAGAAAGCACACAGTACAGAGTTCTTCCTGCTCTCTTCAACTCAGTGTCCCCATGACTTTGCATAGGACATTTTAACTTACAGAATCTCAATATTCCCTTTTGTTCATTCCAAAAGCTATCATTGAGTATCGATCCATATTTACTACCTAGTTTTCAAAATACTGGAAATACAAACATGCCATCCCTATTTTGCCCTTAAGGAGCCAACCATATTACAGAGAAAACAGGGAAGTGAACAGCCAGTTATGAACACGCCCCATCAACTTCCTAGAATTGTCAGGTAAATGAGACCACAAATGGGTCAGCACTTCCTAAGCTGTATGCTGCCATATTAGTTTTAGGATATGGCTGTGGCAGTCATGTTACTAATAAGGCTGTGCCCAGTAACCGTGTTCATCTCAGAAGAACACACAAAAATGTCTTTCATGGTTTGAAACTTGGTTAGAAATACCAGGATCCCCATAAAAATAAATGATGCCCATTGCCAATAAGTAAGAATTTGCAAGCAATTGTTAGAAAATAAGTTCTAGAGATTCCAGAGGAATGAGTGATCCCACTGGAAGCTTCCCAAGTGCTTAGTGGAAGAGATGTAGGGCCTGAATGACTCACAGGTCAAACCTACCCAGGTAGCAAGCCAGAGGAAGGGCATTGCCTACCAAAGGAACAATATTTGCAGAGATTGAGTGGCTCACACCTGTAATCCCAGCACTTTGGGAGGCTGAGAGGGGTGGATCACCTGAGGTCAGGAGTTTGAGACCAGCCTGACCAACATGGTGAAACCCCATCTCTACTAAAAATACAAAAATTAGCTTGGTGTAGTGGCAGGTGCCTGTAATCCCAGCTACTTGGGAGACTGAGGCAGGAGAATCACTTGAACCCGGGAGGCGGAGGTTACAGTGAGTCGAGATCAAGCCATTGCGCTCCAGCCTGGGTGACAGAGTGAGACTCTATCTCAAAAGCAAGCAAACAAATAAAAAAGAAATGTAAACTGCACGTATGGAAAGGAAAACTGTCTGAGTCATCAAGTTCATGAAAGTAAACACTGAAAGTGAGAGTTGTGAAGGTATTTTTGCTCCTGTCCATGTGATACATAGTTCTTTTTTAATCTGATAGATAATGTCATTGGCAAATGCACTTTGCCAATGACATTTAAGCATGAAACTTAACAACCATATATGCTTCAGACTACATAGACATAAAAGAATTGGAAAAGTTACAATGTTTCTACTGTCTACAAGATGTAGACTACAAGTAGAGTATATCTGTGTCTTTGCAAGGCAAATAATAAGAAAGTCATGTTTTATATTTATATCACAAAGAATCTCATAGGTTAAATACAATGTTGTTTCACCCAGAGTTTGTATAATTTTTAAATGAAAAGACATATAGTTTAGATATGTAGATCACCTTTTCATTGCCAATGGATTCCAATGGCCAAGGCCTATGCGAAGTCCTGGGGATACCAAAGCAGAAGGCTTCAGAGCCTTGTCCTCAAAGAGCTTAATGTCAATTGAAGAAGATAGGTAGTGAAGATAGTGAATCATAGGGCTATATATATGTGTATATATGTGTGTGTGTGTGTTTATATATATATATATATATATATATATATTTTTTTTTTTTTTTGAGACGGAGTCTCGCTCTGTCACCCAGGCTGGAGTGCAGAGGCACGATCTCGGTTCACTGCAAGCTCTGCCTCTCATGTTCATGCCATTCTCCTGCCTCAGCCTCCTGAGTAGCTGGGACTACAGGCACCTGCCACCATGCTCATAGGGCAATATTTAGTTTAATCTATAAATATTTGGGGCAAATGAAAATAAGTTCATTTCCAGTTTTCTTATTAATTACACTCACTTAGCCAAAGGGAATTTTATTCATGTGAAAGTTCTGTCTATTTGATGAACTCTCTAGCAGTCTTTGCTGTGAAGTAGCTAAAATATTAGCCTGAGGACACAGATTTTTTTCAGAAATTTCTTTTGATAATGATTGCATATGAGTGCCAGAAAACATAGCAAAATGCTAATTTTTGTATCAAAACTGTTGAATATATAATATTCAGGAAAAATGTAAAAGGAAAAATTTAGGACAATCAAATGTAATCTAGATTTCTGTAAGACACTAGCTACCAAATGCATACTTGTTAATGAAAGATATAATCTAATTTAAAATGTAGTCTTTACTTCCAGACATTGTAAACGCTTCTGGATTGTAGCATAGATTTCATCACATACCTAAAATTCCAAGTGTATTTTTACTTTCATAACCTCTCTAGACATTTTAATGAAAAACAAAGAGTAGAAAAGTTAGGTTTCACAGAAGGTTTCTAAATAGAAACCTAATTAAAGAAATTAATAATCATTCTTTGATGCCATGCTCATGTGCCTTTTTCCATCTCTAATGGAATCTCTGCACCTAGAAGAATTGTAGCTTTTGCTTGTGGTCTTGACTAGTAACTTAATGTGGCAATTAAGACACATTCTTCATATATTTGCATATATACAAAGACGTGGATGTCCTTTTAAATTATACCCACCTTCTCCCTTGGCTAATGCTATATTAAATTGCATTGAAATGCAAAAGCACCTCAATATAATGATTTTCCACATCCCATTTACTTGTTGATTATTAATGAATACTTCCTGAGTTGTGTTCCTGCTATTTTGTCTTTAACACTACTTTCAGGGTTTTCGCATCATATTCAAGAGGCCAGTCAGAGTTCTGTGCTTGCGGCTTCATTAAAATTCTGTCCTACACATCATCTGACTCACACTTTATAATCTATCAGAACACCTGTTTTCTTTACAATGGCCACGAGGCAGCTCAAAACACTGTGGTATTTAGCATTTAATAATGAGCACAAGATATGTATTTTTGACACTTTAAATTTTCTTTAGAAAAGTGCATGGAAAAAAGCCAAGTTTGAATGAATTATCTAAACTTTTGCAATTTCATAACGTGAATTTTAACCAACTTTTAAAAAAATGTATACCAGAAAGTGCCTTCTCTCTTTGTCAGTGGGCCTTACCTTGGCTAACTAGGGAAGGCTGTAGAGGGAAATAACTTTAAAATGTCACTGCATAAACTAATAGTGATATCGAAAGTATTTTAAGAAGAGCCTGTGCATTATTACTTTCCCTATTTACATACCCGTCTCACAGACACTTCATTGTAATTCTCACTCTGAGAGGAAGCTGAGAAGCTTAATGTCACTGTTAATATCTAGATATGTTTATAATTTAGTGACTTAAGTCAGTGATGGGCACTGCATACATATACATAAACACTCTTTTCTTTAAAGTTTGTGCATTTACAAATGCGATTGTTAAATGGCCCTCAATATAATTGTATCTATTTGAAATACTTCAAGGGAGGGATAGGGAGATAATGGATGGTCTCAGAAGGGTGAAATTCTGTCACTATATTATGTAAATGAAGAAACGTCTCCTAGTGCTTATGAACTGCTATAGTTTTCAGTGCTAATAGAGGACATACTGCAAGTTGATTATTGTAATCCTACAGCGTTATCTCATCAGTGAGCGGGTTAAGGAAGCTCTCTCAGCTGAGGGGTCTGAATAAGCATTTTCATTTACTCCCTGCTGGGTCATTGACAAATGGAGGTTTTTCTCTGGGAATATTTAAAAGCATAAACAGTAAACAAACCTATAGTTTCTTGCCTTGCTTGGATCCTTTATCAGATTTGTGCTATCTTGCAAATACTGATACCATCAACCTAGCAGTCAGCTGACTTCTGCTGTGTCCCCCAGATAGAGAATTATATGCACCTGGTGATGAGGGGTTGATGGAGTCAAGAGAGAGTCAGATCTTCCCTGTTCAAAAGCATTCAGTAGGTGCCGGGCACAGTGGCTCATGTCTGTAATCCCAGCACTTGGTAGGCTGAGGCAGGCGGATCACTTGAGGTCAGGAGTTCAAGACCAGCCCGGCCAACATGGTGAAACTCCGTCCCTATTAGAAATACAAAAATTAGCCGGATGCTATGGTGCACACCTGTAATCCCATCTATCGCGAGGCTGAGGCAGGAGAATCACTTGAACCTGGAAGGCAGAGGTTGTACTGAGCCAAGATAGCATCATTGCACTCCAGCTTGGGTGATAGAGCAAGACTCTGTCTCAAAAAAAAAAAAAAAAAATCAATAGTTTAAGTTCATGTGTCATCTCCTTCTATCCTTTGTTCAAATCCAGGTACTCAGCAATGACATTCACTTTCTGTCTAATGGCACCATGACAGGTGACAATAAAGCTAACTTCCCAAACCTGGATTTTCCTCTATTTCATCCCCAAATCAAAAGTTACCTGTCTCATTTCCTTCCTTTGCATTCCAAGAGATCCTTCATTCTCTGATTTGACCATAAGATTAGAGAAATTATGTTAATGAATGAAAGTAGACTATGTTCTATCATTAGGTTGAATCATACGTAATTGTCATTTTTGTAAGTCAAAACAATTGAATGTTTGTAATTGTATATGGTGCAATCTGAAATGTCCAGATAATGTGCACAGGTTAACTGATGTTTTAGCGACAGCGACTGGAATAGCTAACATCTGATGATCATGTGACTGTTCATGCACTCTTCTCAATACTGCATGCATGTGCCTGGCAGTATCATTTAATGATCAGTCCTATTAACAACATGAAAACTGAGACTGAGTTATCAGTCCAGAGTCACATCATGACAGTCAAAGGGCCAGATCAGTACTAGGCTAGAATTGTTATGATTTTAAAGATCATTTTCTTCTTTGTCTCCAAAAGGCCCAAATGTTGAATGGTATGCTTGATTTAGATGGGGCCAGTGGCAGGACCTTTTGGGAGGATGGGGGTAGAGAGGCTTCTTGGGCCTTGAGAATCTTATGCGTAGGCAGTATCCACAATGTCTGTGTTTAGATTCAGTCATGGAGAAGAGAAGTCATATGGCCTACTATGGTGACTTATTTCTTGTAAGTTTTATGCAGCGATGTTTCTGTAGAGAGAGTGTGAAGAGAACAAAGTCTTACCTAGTCCATATCCTTTCCTCTTTTAGTGCAAGGCTTAAATCCATAATGTTTCCCCCTTTACTACAGACCATAGTAATTTCTCTGTTCTGACATCTAACACTCTGTAACAAACAACCAAACATTTCATTACATTTTATCCTGCATGGCTGTCTCATGGTGTCATATGCTTAAATATTATGTTCTCATCCAGGTTAAAACTTTTTCCAAGACAGAAATCATCAATATCTTGTCTTTATTTCACATTTTCTACAGGATTTATCCCAACACTGAGCACATAGCAGGTCACTAACTATGTGTCGACTGGTTGATCAATTAAGGTCTTTGATTCTAAATTTTACTTCCACATCTACCATTGATCCCTTTATATACTAGGAATATTAAGGGTACTAAACACAAAACAGAAGTTCTTTCTCAGACATTGAATCATTAAACTAACGGCATTGGTGCTTATGCCAAAACCATGCACTTTAAAAAATAAGGATTCTAGATTTGTAGTATACATTTATTATATATTGGAGTCAATGACTCAACAGCTGAAATGGTTATGCCTGTATTACTGTCAAAAGAAAGGAAAAAACCAAGGTGCTCAGAGATCACTGTTTCATCTTGTATACCTCTAACTAAAGCATGAAATTACAGTTCACTAAGAGAAGGCTATGGAGATTCTGAAAAATGTAACCAATTCAGCTAGATGTCAAAATTGAATTCATTATTTCTTAGAAATGATTTTTGACCTACAATTCACAATCAAATTGTGATTGTTTTTAAAACATGCACAAACATCTATACACACACAATCAGTTCAGATTGACATTGGCACTCCAAGAACCGATGTCAAACTAAATTTTGAGTGAATGTTAGTTGTAACTCTGATAAGATGTTTACAAGACAAATCATTTCAGATGTAGCAAATGAGTACTTTAAGATGTATTTGAAAACACAGAAAACATTCTAAAACTGAAGAATCATGTCACAAAATGTTGGAAATTAGAACCTTGATTCAACACTTTGTGAGCATAGGCTAAATGGGGCCTAAACATTTAATTGAAGTTAAAATTAGAGTTAATGATACCAGATATTTAATCACCCAATGTCTTAATGCCTTAAACAACCCAGCAAGGAGCAGTTGAGGAATGGTGCAGTTCAGTTTTAAAGTATTTTGGTGTTCTCTGTAACCAGTATATGTCTGCGTTAGTCTAGGTCTCATTGAGCAGTACACATCAAGATGCCTAAAATGTAGATTGCTGTATAACAGCAAACAAAGTAGTTATGAAACAGTAGGATCTCAGCAGGAAGCAAAGAGATATCTCAAAGGTACCTAATCAAACCTGACAAATGGTGTAACATCTTCAGATGAATGACTAGGCCTATAGAATATTTTTAGTTAATCTTCCTCTTGCTTGCCAGAAACAGGCTTATTCATGTTCTTTCACCATGAGATGGGAGGGTAAGGCTTTTGTATGAGGATCATGATGCACAGAAACCAGTGAAGATTTGGTCCATCAT
The DNA here is from genome assembly GCF_049350105.2 of Macaca mulatta. Classification (NCBI taxonomy): domain Eukaryota; kingdom Metazoa; phylum Chordata; class Mammalia; order Primates; family Cercopithecidae; genus Macaca; species Macaca mulatta. The sequence continues at coordinate 176,369,348 of NC_133411.1, forward strand.
GCTTAGAAAAGATGAAAGAGAGGGTTGATTTGTATATGAACAGACTTGTTTAAAAATAGATTGCTCCCGATACACAAAAGTTGAAGAGACTTCTGCAGAATAGAGTTTACGATTCGTCATTCCAGTGCTTTGTCTGTGAAGTGTGCGGCTTGGCTTCTAGGTGTGTGTTCTTCTCTCTACTCTTCATCTTTTCTCCACATCATGGCACTGCTTACTCCCTATTCCTGCTTCCTCATAACTCAACTTCCACATGGCCTCTCATGCTTGTCTGACTTCTCTCAATTAAGCCACCTTCAGCTCCAATTTTTAACTATTTAATTCTTTCCAGGTACCAGTTCAGAATCCCGACATACTGGCTCAGCTCAACTTTTTCCATTCATTCTTTTTCCTTTCTTCTCTTTTTTTTTAAATTTTTTTTTTTGGTGCCAGGTCACGTTTGCCACAAACTGCCTATAAATCAGGGCTCGCTCCTAGTTAATTGGCCAAAACTTGATGAGATGGAGGTAATAGATGGGTCATAGAGCCAATAACATGGTCGTATGGAACTGACCATTCTGGAGAGACTGAGGTTGGGGTTGTTATTGCAGAGGTTGTTATAGGCAAACATATGCCATGATACATAGGTCTCAGAAATAAATAAACAACATTCAGGACATTTATAGCCAGAGACAAAGGTTGCCGAAAATTAACTTTCAGTGTCTTAGATTAGTGGATTATCCGAGATCCATTGCTTGAACCAATAAAAGGCAAGTATATCACTACTCAAATTTTCACATTTTTTTTCCTTAAGGCAAGATTGGTTAATTTTTAGCCCTTTTGCATACCAGAAGAGAAAGATATGAAATGAGATTCAAATTTTGAATTAGGGCATATCCATTGACTTTGAACAAATAGGCTGTGGCGTGGCCAGAATTAGACATGGTGAAAACCACTAAATTTACCCAGGAACACTGCAGAAACATTCATCATACACAGGTTTATTTGGGGCATTGGTGAATCAAGCTTGTCACTGTGTCTGGTGGGATCTTGGCATAGCCAAATACATTGCCATGGCATTTTAATATGCCTTCTGACTGGTTACAGAAATCCTTATTATTTCATGAATGAGTTCCAGAAATTCAGACTCCATGTGTTTAGGGAGTTCTGGGATCAGCATTAAGGAAAATATTGCTGTTGCATTGGAGCGTGAAATTTATGCAGAATGGAGTCCAAATGTGACTTGACCACCTAAGGCTTAGAAAGGTGTAAAACTTAGCTAATGCAGCACTATGTTAGCCAGTTCTTCCCTTATTGGAGTATCTATGATTACTGCAGAAAAATTACCTTTAGAAATAAAATTTAATTAAAAGATTCTCTATCTTCCTCTTACCAAGAAGAACATTGGTGTACAATATTAATTTATGGTATCCTTTGACTGCTGAACTCTATATTAATCCTCAATTTATAAAGCACAATTATATTTTTCAGGTTTTCTTAAGACCTTTCAAAATGTTTCTAATACATGGGTTAAGACATATTCTCTTTCATTTCTCCCTTCTCTTTAAAAAGTGACCAGTTGAGTTGTCCCTATCCAATTTTTAAAAATATCCCTACTCTTTAATGCATTCAACACTACTTATATCATGACAAGACCTTTTTATGGTTAAACATGAAGTGACTTAAATGTTCTGGATAAATTAGTTTGCCTAGAAAAAGTCCTATTTGGAGATGGACTTAAAGCATTTCCTTTGATAGATTCGAGGCATGACAATGTTACCCTTGAACAAAAATGGCACTGTATTAAATGGACCTCACAGTAAGTCTTATTTCAATCATCAAAAAAGTAAAAGTCGCACCCTGATGATTATGAAAAAGGGTTTGGATGGGATGTGAAATGAGTAATGAACCAAGAGTGAGGAGGTCTGTTCCTCATTCTGCCTTAATTATCTGTGTAATCTTGGACCCCTCAGTTTCTTTCTCTGGGTCTTGTTTTCCCATTTGTGAAATGAGGGCTGTAGAATATTCAGTCCTTTAGGATCTTTTGCCTATATTATTTATTTTATATCTACTGGGAAATACATTCTATATGGAATTTTATAAAGTTATCATATAAAAATATAAATCTACCTAAAAGGCATATTTTTATAGTAAGATAGCATGGAGGAAAAATGAGTGAATCGAACTAGATTCATTCTAAGGGATAATGCCTGGATTTAGAGAGTAGCAGGCCCTGGGAGATGGGAGCTATTAATATTACTACTATGTCCTACTTTGTACACTTTACCCAGCAAATATGCCTCTGCCCTATTAAAAAAAACAAGTGATTTCACCTAGGCATCTATGTGTGTTAGTATTATGTGACTATCCTAGGGCTGCCGTAATGAATTATCATAAACTGGGTGGCTTAAAACAACAAAAATTCATTTGTTTACAGTTCTGGAGGCCAAAAGCAAAAACTGGGGGAGAAGAGGCAGCGGACTCTTCCAGCTTCTGAAGGCTGTTGTCATTCCTTGGCTTGTGGGCACATCTCCCTCTGCTCCATTTTCCTCTGTGCATCTGTCTCAGTCTCCCTCTGCCTCTCTTATATAAGGATACATGTGATAGAATCTAGGGCCCAGCCAGGTAATCCAGGGTAAGTTCTTCCTCTCAAGATCATACCTGACCACATCCTTTGCCATTTAATGTGATAGCCACTCTGCTGCCACAGGAGGTAAGATTTGCAGGTTCCAGGGATGAGGAAATAGACATCTGTTTCTGGAGACCACCAGTTAGCCCACTACAGGTGGGACAGCAGGTAACTAGTGAGCATGTGCCTCATTTCTGCAGGTAGCACCATGCAGTGTGGCTGATGGTTGCACCCAGGAATGTGGGCTCCGTGTTGTAGGACCTTCCCATTTTAAAGGAAAAGCTAGATTTGTTTCAATTCAATTCAGCAAGCTAGATTTCAACGGGCCAACATCAAATATCAGGGGATTTTACATGTGAACGTGTAGACACAATCTGGATTTTGTGTCTACGTGTTTATGTGTAAAATCCCTTGGTATTTGATGTTTGCTCATTGAAAAAAAGAGTCTACTCCTGACAAATAAAACTCATCTATGCACCACATTCACTGCAAGGGCTGCAATCTCTGAAAAACAGAATAAAATTACCTTTGAGAGAGCACTTTGTAACCATATTCATTAACTCAACAAATATTTCTTTAGCACCTAATAGAATAATATTTATTTTAGATTGACCAGGGGAGAGCTTGCTGCTTTCAGAAAATATCTCCCCAAATGCAACTCTCATAGTTTTTCTTAAGAAGAAAAGACAGCATTAATTAGTCCAATATTTTCTCTTCTGAAAATGTTGCCTATGTTTCTGTGCCCTTCATTGAGATCAACTGAGTTTCATGATCCTGGAATAAAGTTAAAATCCAAATTCAAAGTCGTAAATGGGGTCTGATCCTTAAGTACCTTGGAGATAATGGTACCCCAGGTTGTCTAATATCTCATACTTACTGGTTATTCATCTCAGTTAGCCTATGATTCTTTTATAGGTAAAGAAAGCAAGGCCTGGCCGGGCGCGGTGGCTCAAGCCTGTAATCCCAGCACTTTGGGAGGCCGAGGCGGGCGGATCACAAGGTCAGAAGATCGAGACCACAGTGAAACCCCGTCTCTACTAAAAATACAAAAAATTAGCCGGGCGCGGTGGCGGGCGCCTGTAGTCCTAGCTACTCAGGAGGCTGAGGCAGGAGAATGGCGTGCACCCAGGAGGCGGAGCTTGCAGTGAGCCGAGATCGCGCCACTGCACTCCAGCCTGGGCAACAGCGTGAGACTCCGTCTCAAAAAAAAAAAAAAAAAAAGAAAGCAAGGCCATTCACGTTCCATATAGACCATAATCCCTATTGAGTCAGCATCTCTGAATTAGGCCAGTGTGTTAGAATGCCAAGTCCTTCAATTTCATTCATTATTGGCTGATAAACTGCGTATTTCTTTAATACAAAGGGAGAAAATTGTTGCAGGTGCCCGATCTGCCATCAATAGCCATGAGACTTTGTACAAGTTCATAAACACCAATTTTCTCATCTGAAAAATAGGGATAATAACAATACCTACTTCCCTATATTGTTTTGAGAATTAAGCGGGTTAATGCATGTGAAGTGTTCAGAAGAGTGTCTGGCACACAGTAAACACCTAATAAGCATTAGCTATGACAATTATTTTCATCAGTATTATCTTTATTATTACCAAACATTGGTAAATATCTTTATTATTCTATCTCCTTTTCTATGGCAGCATTTCTCAAAATGTAATGTGTGTATGATTCACCTAAGTAGGAATCATGTTAAAATGCAGATTCTGATTCCTTAGATCTGGGTGAAGCCTAATTCAGCTTTTTAACAAGCTCCCAAGTAAAGTTGGTGCTACCTATGTGAAGATTAACTGGCTGCACGTCATAATCCTCTAGAAAGCTTTCAAAAAAATACCAGATGCATAAATGTACCCTCCTCCTCCAGACCAATTAAATTGAAGTCACTGATGGTGGGAACCCCAGGTCATTGCTATTTTCGAAACAGTTCTCCAAGAAAATCTAACATGCAGCCAGGATTAAACCCCTATCTTACTACATAAGAATTTTTGCATGCTCACAAATGATGGGGTAAAAAGAAATGCCAGTTCTCTCTATTACAAATTAAACCCTCATCCCACCTGGAAGAAGTTAGCAGCATAAACCATAACACATCTGAAGTGGTGCCCACAGTTAATCTTGCAAGCTTCTTATGGGAAACACAATATTTTGGTATTTCCCAACCTGGTGCTGTTAACAAGAATCATCCCTTGTTTGTGTTTGTTAATCAGCTTGATGAGCAGTTTCTGTGTTGATCGTCCCAAACTGTGTTGGCCAGTTGCCAAATCAAGTGCATAAATTACACACTGCCCTCTCTCCAAGCTGCTCCCCACCCTGCAGAACATCAGAAAGGATTTCCTTTGAATGCCCAAATCTGTGTAAGCCGATTGCTTAGACTGATACTTTGTGGGGTTGGTCTGATGCGACATGATCATGTGTCACAATATTATGACACTGTGATGACAAATTTTAATGTTAAGAAGTAATATTTTGACCAATATCCAAATGTCAGTCTTTTTTAAAGGTCAGATTCTCTTTATATAATGGTGTTTCCTAGAGAAGTTATTTATAGGTCTTAAGGCTCCAAGTACCAACCTAAGCACTGTATTCCAAGAACGAGGAAGCAACATATGGCTCAGCTCTACTGAGATTTGTTATCAAAGAATGCGTGAGTGTGCTGGTAATTCCTTAACAAAGACTAAGGAAAATCAGATGCCAATGACATGGAAATTTCAACATGTTTGACTTCTCTTTATAGAAGACACTCTGGGTATCACTAAAGTCCTATTGACCTGGGACCTAGAGGACCAATTTTAATCTTTCTTCCATTTCTATGTGTTCCTGTGGTGATTTCTCACCAGGTATCTATTTTTAAACTGTGATCATTTTATATTCTCAGATCAGGAACTCTACTGTAGGAGTCACCTTAGATTTGAAATTTCTAGCAGGTTATAACTCTCTTTGAGAAGTATGAGGGGAAAATAGAGAAGCAAGTAGTGAAACCTGCATTCCTAACAACTATCTTCATTTGTTTTTGTTTGTTTGTTTTTTGAGACGGAGTCTTGCTGTCTCCCAGGTTGGAGTGCAGTGGTGCGATCTTGGCTCACTGCAAGCTCCTCCCTCTGGGTTCATGCCTCATGCCAATTCTCCTGCCTCAGCCTCCCGAGTAGCTGGGACTACAGGCACCCGCCACCACGCCCGGATAATTTTTTGTATTTTTAGTAGAGATAGGGTTGCACTGTGTTAGCTAGAATGGTCTCGATCTTCTGACCTCGTGATCCACCTGCCTCGGCCTCCCAAAGTGCTGGGATTACAGGCGTGAGCCACTGTGCCCAGCCTTATCTTCATTTGTTATGCGACTTGGTTGACACTATTAGAAAAATATAGCTTGTATTATTTTTATTACTAAAATTATTTTTGTCATTATTATATACTTTAAGACATCTCTCTCTATTATATCCCAATTATCAGGACATAAAACTGGGTAGTGAATGTCTTTTTTCTTTATGCATATTCAGAAATGGATCTCCTTGTAAATGGCCAGCCCACTTAACAACAGAAGAAAGACCTGCCTAACAAAGGAAGAAATATATTCATTTATGCATTCATAAAAACAAGAATAAAATATAAAGGGTACCCAATATTTGCATAGCAGTGTCTAGTGCCTTCATGAACAGCAAAAAGAGACCTCTACTGAAAGATCCAGATATTCAAAATGACTAAATATCCCTATTTTAAATCCTTTAGCAAGGATATTTAAAACTGGGATAAGAGAGGTCATCTCTGAAAAATAATCTAAGATGTGAATGCATACAGTCAGCTATCTATGTCAAAAACTACCTATCATTCTCTGTTTAAGAAATAGCACACACACACACACATCTAGAAAAGATAAATGGAATATTCTGCAACAGATTGCTAACAGTGGGGTAATGAGAATACGTGGTTCTCTATTTTTCTAATGTTTCGTAAGAAGCCTATATTACTACTTGTATAATCAGGAAACAATAACAACTGTGGGTTGACTTGAAGTGCAGTTTGTTTTTCTTCTTTTTTCTTGTTTGCACTTTGTGATTACTTTAGAATCAATATATATTTTTATCACTCTTATTAAAATGTTATTTTATACATACCAGTATATTAATACTTAAAAAAAGTTTCTCTGGATCTTTACTCCTAGGAAGTTAGATTTCCTTCTTTCTAATTCCTATTCATTGGCTAATTGGCTCATTGTGCCTTCTACCATAGATAATGCTTTGTCCATTAGTGTATATTTGGAGTCTTTGTATTTCTTGAATAAAATCTCATTCAGTGTCTGTGGAAATCTGCTCCTGAGATGTTCACAGATCTTTTAAGTAGAGCAATAAGATTAAGGAGTCTTGCTGAAATATTCGCAGGTATATTTCTGAGGGCGTATGCTGTACCCTTATCTGATCCACAGTACATCAGAAAAGCATGGAGTCCATTTGGATTCAAATTCAATCAATCCCTGTCGCCTGGCATGAAGAATGAACTCTCTGGAATAAAGAATCTTTGCTCAGGTATTCCACACTCTCTCCCAACACTGCCTTCTTATCCAGCCCTACTCCCCCATATCCCGATGGAGGGAGAGCATTCTTACTTATAAAGATGGACAACTGAAACTTTGCGTTCCCACATAGAGAAAAAAAAAAAAAAGACTTTCTTGGGTTTAACTTTTTGATGCAAAAAGGATATATCTGAAATATGACATAGGCCCTTATGCACAAGTAAGCTCAAGGATTAGGTTTGCTAGAACTAAAAGTTAAGAAAAGAACAGTCCCCCACCCACCACAAAAGAAAAAAATTCAGCAGATACTTATAAAGTATGTGCACAGGATATCAAATATTTGAACAATCAGAATTTCATGCTATGATTTTTTTTCATATAATTGCTTGACATCCTCTCTCATCTACCATTTTACTCCTTATGTGTTGCATTTTCTGGACTCTGTCTATATTTACAATGTTCCCTCTGCCTAGGTTGCCCTAGCCCTTGTCCCCCTTGGTCAACAGATGCTAATACCCCAAAGACAGGAGAAAATGCTCCTTGTTTTTTCCTAGAGCATTTCTTGACCTCAGTGTAGAAATACTTCTTATTCACCTGTAATCTCATGATATTCTGTAGATACTTCTCTTAAGGTTATTTTTTGATTGAATGCATTATTTGCATGTTATGACTTGTAAATTCAGAATTCTGTGAGGGTAGAGACCATAAATCCCTGTATTTCAACCTTAGCAAACAGCAGGCACTTATTAAGTGCTTATTGAATGAAGATTTAATCAAATACATAGTGTTAGGGGTTCCTTGTTCTGAGGAGAGGAAGACAGGTAGAGTTAACCTTCAATGTACTAACAAGGCCAAATCCATCTTTTGTTCTATCAGAGTAACTGCACCGAGACGTTATGTAGCTTCTCTGAAGCCTCTGGAGAAATTCCATCCTCTGGTGGGAAAGGAGGGGAATAAAAAAAAGTTTGAGCTCAAGTCCATTAAATTCTTTTTAATAAGGCCTTACAAGGTATTCAGTATTTTGCTTTGATAGCTGTATAAAGTCAGTCTTCTGACAAATTTCATATTGCCTTTTTTTAAGATAAATTTTAATTATTAAAGTGTCCAGTGAAAGCCTGATGATTTGGAGGCTGCAAATTAGGCAGCAATGCTGAATGATGCAGTGTGACAATCGTGTGCAATAATGGGAAATGTATTCATCTTAGATAAGAAAGGTCATTCCTTCCAGTGCCCCTAGCTCATTTGGAAGTCAAAATGGACTGCAAGATTTCTTGGGCTAGGGATGTGCAGTATTTGGCTGAATATTCTACCTCTTGCTGCCAGATGGAAGAGGGTACTGGGGAGCCAGTGTGGTGTTGTGAATAAAGCATGGGTACTGCATTCAGAATCCCAGCTCTTTACCTTACTAAGGGGCATAGTTAAATGTCTCAATTTGCATCTGGGAGGCTTAAATAAAGTCATGTATATAAAATTCTTACCATAGTATCTGCCGCATAAGTGAGCTGGGATTCAGGCCCTTTTTTTTTTTTTTTTTTTGGTCTAGCTATATAAATGGAGAAAATTTTTCAACTTTTTCAAATTTTATCCTTCCAATCCACCATACACTGTACGGTGCTTAGCAAAGAAGATATGATTATGTTTAAGTGTTCAGCGTTTGTAGCTGCTCGACGACTGATATTATTCTACTCATATCTTAAAATAATCTCTCTTGAACTCATTGAAATGAATTCCCATAACCTCTTCACATCCTTGTCTCTCCTTGCTGTGTGTTTGTTAGAAAGACAGTAGCCCCCTGTTGGTGGTCCTTTGTCACTAAGAACTATCTTTAGGCTTTTTGAAATTCTATACTATATATTCCCACATGATTTTCCTTTCATTTTAGTTTATTCCAGTAAGTATTGTGGGAGTGGTAGAAGAAGAAAGATTAAGCAAAATAGAAAATGACTTCTCTAATAGTCTGCTTTAAATCTATATCTAATAATGGTAAAGATAATAATCAATAAGAAAGCCTTGGCTTGGCTTCTCTCCTTTTATCTGGAGAACTCTTTTCTGTTCTTCATATAGTATTACATATTGTAGATCTTGATAACTGAGTGCATAAGTGAAGTATATATTTTTTTCAATTTTATAAATTGGAATCTTAAGGTTGAGAAAAAGCAAATCAGTCAGCAAATGGTTTCTGTTGAGTTGCAGCCCCTCTTTCCATCTGAGTCAGACTCTTGGTCCTGCTGCAGAACAGTGACTCTTAAGTCCCTGTTGTAGTTTTCACATTTATAAATAAGGAGATTGAGGTGTGATCTCCTGGAGTTACATTAAGTCCTTGAACATTCTGTAATATTATGACTTTTCAGCAATGTTGCTGTAACTAGAATCCATTGCCATGCTTCTCGGTTTAGTCTTTTCTGTATTGCAACTTAATGTGTTCACTTTCTGCACTTAGGATAACTTTCCTCTCTTTTGTAGAGTAACCAGCCTATATCTTAAGCCCAGAATGTCTGAACACATGAGTAAATACAAAGAGTGAGATGAGATGAAGGGTAACCTTGAAAACAGTGAAGTCACGTGTATGCTCACATAGACAGTTGATGGGGTTCTGTTGATTGGTGCAGAAATAAGTGACTGACTGGGTTAGCTTATGATGGCACAAATAACAAATGTAAAGGTAAATTTTATAGATTCTTTAATATATTCTCTTAACTCTCCTAAGTTCCTAAATTCCTCTTGAGATGACAGAAAACACAGGCAAAAAAGGTTTCAGTATCACTGTACCCAGCATTTGTGGGTCCTCTGGGAACCTCATACCAATGTGTTTGAAGCTGGTGAGTGGAATAGAGAAGAAAGGAATGGCTACTCTTTCAAGATTCAATTCATTGGGGTGCAGTATTGTAACAAGTTTGTTATATACATTATCTGTCACAAAGAAAAATATATGTTCCTTGACCATTTTTGTGAGAAAAGTCCTTTGTACTAAGGAATATAAAATGTATCCCAAAGCAGTGCTGCTCAACGTTAATCTGCAGAACAAACTGCTACCAATCCACAATAAGATACATGGAGAAAGTGAGAGTGTTTAGAAATTTTTTAGAGCAATCTGATATAACCAGGATATCCATTTTTCTATTAATTCATTTTTATTATATTTTACATCTGTGATGTAGATTGGATTTTAAAAATAAAATCAGTTGTTCAACATGAGAAAGACTATTCTAGAAGGAATACAATTTTAAAAAATGAAAGAATAAGGAATAAAGATAGGGTGGGCCACCCAAGAATTTTCATGTGACTATCCATCTATAAGTATGAGTGTGTTTGTGCAAACTGCAGGCACCCTTTCTTTAGTTCTGTGTGTAAGGCCCTGGTCTTAATACTTTCCTTCTCTTATGTCTTTTAATCCTTGAGAAACTATGTGCTGGATGTTTTTTAGACCCTTATTTTTTTGGTCCCAAAGTGGATTTTCTCACAAAATGGTAGTTATCAGCAGAAAGCCCTGGTTTAAGTTTTCACTCTCATTACATCGATCCCCTGCTGTCAAAATGGGCTCCTGATCCCGGAAACAAGGTTCCCCCAGATCCTGTGAGCACGGAGCCATCGGCCCCCGCTCAAGAGTCCCATTCAGGTGGAGCCCTGTGCTTCGCTGCAGAGCTGTTTAGGAAACTGACAAATTTACAGCCCTGTCGCTGCCGTCCTTTCAATGGGCAAGCGCGGCTTCTCTTCCAGCAAGCGGACTTAGATGTCTGTTTACTGTTTCCCTCAAATGTGAGCACTGCTGGTGATGCACGTCGCAAATGGAAGTAATATCATTTGAAGTAGTCCCGCTAGAAGCCCAGGAGCAATCTAACTGCATTAACTCTTCCGTCCTTGTGGAGGAGGCTGAAGAGGGTACAGAACTGGACCGAGCTGAAGTGAAGAAAACAGAACAATACACAGTCCCTGACTGCAAGCAGCACCGGCGCCTACAGAGGTTTCACTTACTGCCTCCAAATGAATGACACCAGGGTGTCACAGGACATCTCATATTCTGTTGACAAATCTTGCTAAGCACTGAAGTGGCTGAAACAGTGACTTCCTGTATTTTTGAGGGGTTTCTAATGTTTTATTCCCCCCTTAACACCTCTCAGATTCTCCGGAGAGCTGTTTCTGTATGTACAGGAATGCCCTGTGCTGGTGGTTCCGAAGCACTAGGCCAAGAACTGTAGGCTTGCTTTATTGTTTTCAAAAGCTGCAGTCTACTATTTCTTTTTTTAATGAGTATTCTATCATTTTATTTTATTTTATTTCACTGTATTCTGTTTTCCCAGCTTTACTAAGGTATAATTAACTAATTAAAATTGTATCTATTTGCAATGTATGTGTTTTGATATGCATACATTGTGGAATGATTATATCAGACAGTCTGACACGTCCATCACTTCACACTCATCTTTTTTTTTTGCAACATTTAAGATACTCTCTCAGCAATTGTCAAGTATACTGTGCTTTTTGTTAACTACAGTTACCCTGCTGTACAATATATTTCCAGAACTTATTCACCCTCTCTAACTGAAACTTTGTACCCTTTGACCAGTATGTCCCCATTCCCACCCTGCACCTCTCACCGACCCCTTTCTGCTCTCTGTTTATATGAGTTCAACGTTTTCAGATTCCACGTGTAAGTGAAATAATGTGGCATTTGTCTTTCTGTGTCTGGCTTATTCCACTTATTAATAAATAAACTAAGATTCAAAGCTGTTGGGGTTTTGTCACTTTCTTGTAATAAATAATAGCCAATTAGTTATTCTGCAGTGGGCATTAGGACTCAGACACTTCTCTCTTCATACTTGAACTCCTATAAACCTTATTACCCAGCACGTTGTCTTTTCACAGCCTGATTTATGCTGTGGATTTGATTGTTTCCTAGGTATAGTGGAAAAAGAGTATCTCTTAATACCATTCATTATTCAGTGCATCTTTACTTAGAATTTTCTTCAAACACGGACTTTAAGCTGCCCTGAGAGGTCTGTGTGGCCTCATCTTTAATCTCATGGCCACACCATGAGGCTTCTGCTAATACCCTCCCCATTTGCAGGTGAGGAAACTGAATGTTAGAAAAGGCAAATAAATTGCCTGACATCTTAGGACCATGAAAGTTGTTCTTTGTCTCATTAAGACTTTTAAAGTGTTGTTAGACAAGATATACAAAAAGTTTAGTCACAAGTCATTAGAATTTATATATACAACTCTCTCATGCATGCTCTCTCTCTATATATATATTATGTGTGATATACCATATATATATATACATATATATATAATTAGCCCATTTTCAAGCTGCTAATAAAGACATACCCGAGACTGGGTATTTTATACAGGAAAGAGGTTTAATGGACTTACAGTTTCACATGGCTGGGGAGGCCTCATAATCACGGTGGAAGGCAAGGAGGAGCAAGTCACGTCTTACATGGAAATATTTAAAGATAGTATGGCTTGGGTAAAAGTGTTCATGAAAGCGTTTAGTAAGAGTTAAAGTGAAACAGTGGATGGGGGTGAGGAAATGGGTAACCTGAAAAACAAGCCAATGAACTTGGTAAGAATGAAGTTTCTGAACTTGGAGGTACTATGTTCATAGTGGTTTTAGAAAGATTTCTTTGTACAGGCTTGAGAGCAATGAGTTATGGCAGAAGCTTGGGAGAGGTACAGCATGCAGAGAAATTGGCCAGGTGTTTTTTTTTTTGTTTTTTTTTTTGTTTGTTTGTTTTGTTTTTTTTTTTTGAGACAGAGTCTCAGCCTGTCTCTAAGCCTGGAGCACATGGTGTGCCGTGGTGCAATCATGGCTCACCGCAGCCTCGACCTACTGAGCTCAAGTAAGTGATCTTCGCACCTTAGTCTCCCAAGTAGCTGGGACTACAGGCATGCACTACCACACTTGGCTAATTTTTTTTTTATTGTTTATAGAAACGGGGTCTAGCTATATTGCCCAGGTTGGTCTTGAATTCCTGAGCTGAAGAAATCCTCCCACTTCAGCCTCCCAAAGTACTGGGATTATAGGAGTGAGCCACCATGCCTGGTTGGCTGTTCTTTTACAGTTGTTAAGTAACATAGCACGGCAGGGGAGGGCACAGAAGCAGAAAGGAAGATCTAGATGTGTGATATATGAAGGGGTGGAATCAACAAAAATTGACAGCATGGTATTGGAGTCCAACATATTGGTTCTTAACTAGTTTTCAAACTTCTGTCACTTGTTAGACTTGTGGTTTGTAGACAAGCTATTGAACCTCTCAGAGGCTTGAAGAAGCAACAAGCTTAAGGTTTAGGCCTTGCTGAGTCAATGAATGTGTTCATAAGGAAGGACATATCTGGAGCACGACAGAGCGATCAGGTGAGGATAAGAGCTGAATAACTAAAGATACGACCCTGCCAGTGGTGTCAAAATGTGTTGATAAAACCCATAATGGTTATTTACCAAGTGTCAAATGAGGATTACATTGATGTCTCATAGATGTAAGATCTCAGAGGCTAAGAATACTCATAAGGGACTGTGGGTAGTCCTCAGCTGGGTAGAGAAAAAATAAAATAGACGTTCTAAGGGAGGATGCCAATGTGAGTCAGGCTTGGAGACAAGAATGCTCCCTTTGCATTTCAAAGAGTGTGAAAACCACTTTAATGGACTGCAAAAACATAAGACTCCAAAAGAAGGCTGGGGCCCTGTGCAAATTGCCTTTGGAATTGCAGATTTAGCAAATAAAAATACAGGAAAGCCAGTTAAATTTGAATTTCAAATAAACAACAAGTAATTTTTTTTAGCATAAGTATGCACCGAGCAAAATTATCAATTGTTTATCCAAAATCCAAATTTAACTGGGTGTCCTATATTTTATCTGGCAACTCGATGTGGAGTGTCACAGGAAAGCATTTGGACTATATTCAGTGAGAACCATTTGAGTGGTATCTGAGCAATGGAGTGACAAGATAAAATAATTCCTAGGATAATTAATTTGGTGTGCAGGATAGAGGAGACCTTGAATGAAGAAGACAGCTGTGATGACATAGGGATAACAAGGTGAGAGTTGATGAGAACTCCCCTTTCTTCTATTATCATCTCTCAACGTGGGTTTCCATTCTGTCCTGTCACTCCAGTTGTCCCTTATTCCTGATGTCACCTACATCTCCTGCAGAACACACGATGACCTGTACTTCTTGAGGTTAAAATTCATCCTTAATAGGATTCCTTCTTTCTTTGGTTTTTCTGTCTTTGTCAATTGGCAGCATGTTGTTAACACCGTAGTTCTAGGTTAAGTAAAATCATCATTTCTCAGAGATAAAAATAGTTGTCTATTTTCTTTTCAAACCAAGTTGTAAAACTTGTGAGTCCAAGTTGAGATAACTTTTCAGTCTCCTTTTCTGCTTGTACCTCTCAACGAATCTCTTCAGAAGATTCCAGTAAGATGTCCACAGGGTACACAACGTAAGTTATTGACCATTTGGGGTGGGGGAGTATCTGCTCATATGACACGCTAGCCACACTGTAACAGAGGTAGGAGGTTAGAGATACTCAAGCTCCCCTTTGTCCCTTTTCTGCCCCTCAAATGGGTGGCATAAATACAAGGCTTGAGGGAAATGGGACCTTAGAGACAAGGAGAAGTCTAGCAGAGGTGACCGTGGTGATGCTGCCTAAAGGAAACCCATGTTCTGCTTGAAGAAAAGCCAAAGTGATAGGTGAGAAAACAGTGGCAGGGAGAAGACACAAAACATGCAGCTGTTCACTGAAGACTAAGATTAAACCATGATTTTAATACATCCTCTCCAAAATTCATGGTGAAACTTAATTCCCATTGTGCGCCCATTTAGGGAGTGATTCAGACATGATGACTACACCATCATAAATGGCTTAGTGCTTTATAAAAGGGCTGGGGGAAACTAGCTTTGGCCTTTCCACATTCTGCCATGTAAAGACATGGCGTTTGTCTCTTCTGGAGGATGCAGCATCAAGGTGTCATTCCCTCACCAAAAACTGAACTTGCCAGTATCTTGAACTTGGACTTCCCAGCCACCAGAACTATGAGAAATAAGTTTCTGTTCTTTATAAATTACTTAGTCTCAGGTATTTTGTTATAGCACCATAAATGGACTAAGACAAGCCATAGAATTAGAGCTCGCAAATCAAATGCAAGAAGTCAGAGTGGTTCATAAGCTCAACCTGCTTATGGTTGTGCAGGGCACTTGGGTCAAGGGAGCAAGAGGCACTGAAATCTAGCTTAGGATCCCTTTGCCAAGCAGTCTACATGGTTGCATCCAATAAAAAGGGACAGCTTTATCTTATTAGTATAAAGATACTCTATAGGCTAGTGGTGGGATTACACCATGCAGAGTGTGAATCCTGGCTAGTAGTTGAACCATATGTTCTGATACTTGATCATCCTGAACCTGAGTCTCTTCACCTGTAAATGGTCTAATAATAATACCCACCTAGGCTCATTCTGAGGGTTAACAAGATTGATAAGCTATAATATACAAAATTTTTATCATAATGACTGGCATGTGGCTACAAATAAATAGTAATCACTACCATGAATACTCTAAAAAAACCCGAAGGGTGTACTAAGCTATTTAGAAGTCAAGTAAAATGCCTTGAAGGCAGATTTAACTTTATAAAGATCAATGATCAGCAAATTTATTCTATAAAGGACCAGATAGTAAATATGTAAGGCTTTGTGAGCCATAATCTCTCTTCTCTGTTCCATATACTTAAAAAAAAAAAACCTTTAAAAGTAGAAAAACCATTCTTAGCTTGTGGGAAATAAAAAACCAGCAGCAGACTAGATTTGGATCATGTACTATGGTTTTCTCACTCCTAGAACTCAAAGAGAATAGTAGTCTGTGAGTTCAGAAATGTGGGATATCTATGATTTTAGCATGGAGTCAGGCAACAAACAGGTAGAACTCATGACTTGCTTGCCCTAAGGCCTCAGGCTTGCAGTTGATGAGAGCCTAGTTGTCTGGTTCAAGATTAGATGTCCAGGTCAGGTGCGGTGGCTCATGCTTATATTTCCAACACTTTGGGAGGCCGAGGCAGGCAGATCACCTGAGGTCAGAAGTTTGAGCCCAGCCTGGCCATCATGGTGAAGCACTGTCTCTACTAAAAATATAAAAACAAAATTAGCCAGGCATGGTGGCGGGTGCCTGTAATCCCAGCTACTTGGAGGACTGAGGCAGGAGAATTGCTTGAACCCAGGAGGTGGAGGTTGCAGTAAGCCAAGATCGTACCACTGCACTCCAGCCTGGGTGATGAGGGCAAGACTCCATCTCAAAAAAAAAAAAAAGATTAGATGTCACATCCCAACACAAAGTTTAGCATGCTGTACAAGCACAGTAAATAATTTTGAGGGAATGGATTGAAACGTTTCAAAGTTTGTTGAGGCTGAATATGGTGGATCATGCCTATAATCACAGCACTTTGGGAGGCTGAGGTGGGAGGATCACTTGAGTATAGGAGTTTGAGACCAGCCTGGGCAATATAGTGAGACCCCATCTCTACCAAAAAAAAGAAAAAAAGGCCAGTTAGTGTTTTCATCCGCAAAGCTAAGAGAACAATGGTGTCAGGAATAAATGAATTACTGTATAAAGTGTATTTATTACAATGCTAGTCATATAGTGACAATAATCTCATTTTCATCATGTTTCAGTATCTTCTTTGTCAATATGTGGTTAGGAATCATTTTAAATTATTGTATAAACACATCACTTGGTATAAAAGGAGAAACTAAAAATTTTAAGGATAGGCTGAGTAGAAGTAGAGAAACAAAAATCTAGTCTATCAGGAAGAGTATAGTTATCTCAGAATGATGATCATTTGTTCTTCTGGAAACAAAACAAAGCAAGGCCTTCAGCAAAAGTCATGGCTTTCTACTTCTGATGCTGACTGTGGACGAATCTGAGCCTTTACTAACTCGCATGACCTTTGTCTTCTTCCATCTTCCCAGGTATGTTGCAAAGATTAAAGCCATAGATGCTCCTTGGGGAAAGGTGCTGTTACAACCCACATGGGTATCATTAGCTTGAAATGTGGAAGGATGAAGATTTTGAATGAAATAGAGACTTTATTAAGGAGTGGGATGCCTGTAGGCAATTCATGCTGTAAGGTATTTCTTCAATACACTTCTTGTAGAAAAGTAAGTGGTGGTTACGAAGCCATGATATTCGACTTACCTGTCAAACAAGCAGTCAGCTTACACCTTAAGGGAGGAAGGAAACTTTCTGAATGCTGCAGAATGTGGGACACTGTAGGATAATGAGGAGTTTCTAATCAGGAGACAGTACTTATATCACAAACTTGTTAGCTTATGTCTTGCCTCATCGGCAAAATGGGGCAATTGGACCTAACAGAGTGTGTGCCAGAGAGTTTTTATGAATTGCTTCCAGGTGAATATCCATGAATCTATGATGATACTTGAAGACACTGACTCTCATAAATAAATGAAAGGCAAATTTGAAAACACATGTGTAGTTGGAAAGGCGATTTCAAATAATCGAGACACACTTATCCTCTATTTTTGAAATGAGGTTCAGAATTCAGCTAGAATTACAAGGCTCATCAAACACTTTGAACTTGATACAGTTTAAATAGGCTCATCTGAGCAAAGTACAGAACATCCTTCATTTCCCAGGTTCCGTCAGTCAGCCTGCTGGATTGACTGGTGATGTCTTGATTGGGTATGATTCCGCTTGACTCATTTCTCTGTTGCTGGTAATTAAAAGCTGTCTAGTTTTATTCTCATTTAACAATAAGTGAAAGGGTAGTGTCTGGCAGACTTTTCCATTCACTTGGTGTTTGCAACAGTTGAGAGCCTTGGAGCACCATGAATTCTAAGCTGAAGGTAACTTTCAGTACAGGTAGTGTATTGGTGTTTTGAACCTGGGAGCTGACTATCAACCTCAAAGCCAATCGGAAAACAGTCCCCAGGGTAAATGGATAAATTGTCATAGATGACCTTCTCCTCTCGTTCCAGCTTTGAAAAACAGAACCTTCTGTGAGTAGGTAGAATAAGCTGTCTGTCATTTGCAGTTTCCAGCAGTCTCTGAGACTAGTGCATATGCCTAATTTTACACTGGAAGAAGAAACCATGCCGAAACGCAGGAGGCAAAATAAGAGTTAGGCTCTCTCTAGGCTCAGTACGTTTTGTTCTGGTTCTTACACCTTTCCCATCGTTATGGTTTTAATCATTCCGATCAGCATTATTATAATCACAAAATGTCAGCCTAAGAAAACGATAATCTCATCGTCATTGTGTTTCAATGTCACCTTTGTCAACTTGTGCTTAGCTATCATTTCAAATTACTGTATCAATGCGGCAATTAGATATAATTTGTGATATGACCAGCATTCACAGGTGAGTAGTTTAAAAAAAAAACTCACACCAACTGAAATACTTTATTATTATAGGTCTATTCTTTCAGAACCAAGTATGTTTAATGTGTGCTTTCATTTGAGAAATATTTCAAATCAAAATGTTACATTTTAAGAATACATGACTTAATATTTATGACTTGAATATTATAGCCTGTGTGTGAGTTGGAAGCACTGAAATCTCTATCCCATTCTCTATAAATTTTTTTATTAAGATGGCATATGGAGGTTTTTTTAGGATTGTCCTCATGCATGCAATTAATGAAATTCAAATGCTTCTTTTTTACCAGTAAAAATGCTTATTGAAATTGACCATTCTGTAATGATTTCTACTCTTTCATTGCACAGAAGCATAAGATTAAAATATTTTCCATTCTGTTAAATTTTCTTTTAAACCAAGATAAGATTAAGGTATAAGAAAGGAAGAGAAGTGATGATTTGGAGAAAGGTTTCCTACCTTCTCTTATGGGAAGATGAGACCTAGGTTTAAAAAGTAGGACTGGTTGATCAAGCATAAAAGTGATTTATGAAATATGACATCTCTTTAACATTGAGAAAAAAATGTTTTCCTTCATTGAGTGCTTTCTTCCATATGCAAAATATTGACACATCCCTATTATATCAAACAAAAGCCTTCATTCAGAGAGATAATTTTATAGAGCGGCTGGTATCATGTGATCTTATTAATATTTATGAAATATGATAATAATATGGAAAAGGGGGAACTGGAATACAGCCCTATCTTTCTAGACCCTATTCATTTCAGCTTCAAAATGTTTTTTCATTTCACACATCAGACGCTAATTAGCAAATATCTAATTAGTGTTAGAAGATTAATCGCTCATGGGAGTTGTTGAGGCTTTGAGCTTTCATGCATGCAAAAACAGTGCCACTTTAGGTGCATTTGTTAAGGTACAGTAACTTTAAGTGATACAACTTTTATTTTTCTTCGAAAAAAATTTTAAATTACAGCGTTGGAGTAAATTTAGGCTCAAGCAAAAAGGAAGCAAGGAACACACAATTGAAAAATAAAAATGACACTGTGGAGAGCCATATATTCAGTCAAATCTCCAAGTGTCAGGCAAGGGCCTGTTCTGTTTTAGGCACTGTGGGAAACCATCACAAATTTAGAGAATCATTAAGTATAGCTCCTGATTTGCAGATACTTAGGGAATTACCATAGGGGATAAAAATCCGAGGATCCCAGGCCAAATTCAGCTAGACACGTGTGTGTTTTTATACAGCTGTAAACTAAGAACAGTTTTGACATTTTTAAATCGTTGGACAAGAAAATGAACAAAGAATGATATTTCACGACACATGAAAATTAAATGAAATTCAAATTTCAGGTCCATAAAAAAAATTGTGTTGGCATATAGCCATGCTCATTCGTTTATGTACTGTCTGTGACTGGTTTCACACCCAAACAGGGCGAGTTGAGCAGTTGCAACAGAGACCATATGGCCCACAAAGTCTAAAATATTTATTCTCTGGCCCTTTAAAGGAAAAATTTGCCACCCTAAAATTAAAGATAAATATCTAGATGATAGAGCAGAGCAGCTTTGGGAGTCAGGTAGAACCATATCAGTTCCGTAGTTTGTTACCTGTGTGACTTTGGCAGGTGATTTAAAATTTCTAAGCTTCTATTTATAGTGTAGGAATTATTAATCTCTTCACAGATCTATAGAAACTGAGGCTTTAAAAAGTTGAATGGGATTACTTACATAAAGTACCTCATCTGTTTTCTGACTTATAGTAGACAAACAGTAAAAGTCACTGCCCTGGTCCCTATGGTTTCCAAGATACAACACAAAGTTAGGTTTCTTTATGAATTCTCCCTCCCACCTTCCTTAGAAAGGTTCCTAAATAGAAGGGAAAGTGGCCCAGAACTGGGAACAGTACTAATTTTCACTTGTTTCATGAATAAGATGGAAAGGGGATAGGTACTAAACTAAAATGATCTCACTAGAGATTTGTGCTTCTAATATTATAAGACTTTGTCCCCATCTTGTCCCCAAATGCCCTTAAGCATCAATTCCTTCTTCTAATAAAACCTGAAGAAAGCAAGTAGCTAGCAAAAATTTGTTGTTAATGCAAGTTTCAATTATGTTGTTCTTATTTTTTCACTCATAAAAATCTCTGTTCATTCCAAATTCCTATTTACAATTCATAGCTGTCAAATCTTCCACTTAAGTACACACATATTAAATTTATTGACTACATCCTGCAGAGTTAATGATGGGTAACTCATTAAATGCCACCGGAAGTCTGTAGTTTATAAGTAAAAAAAAAAAATTTTAGAGGGTGAGGTGTTTTTTGAGAGAGACATTTGGAGTAAATTAAAAACTTTACAATTTATTCTACAAGCTGAAAAATCTCTGTTTCAAAGAAGCAGGAATTTTAATCAACACACACACACATAAAGAGAGATAGCCATCACACTTCAGTGATGTAAATAGTAGGACTGGCTTCTAGAATCAATATATCTGCACTGAAATTTGGTCATAATTCAAATTGCTTTAAGTGTTCTTTGGAGACAAGACCAAAAACTACTGGAGGGGTTTAAAGTGAGGTTTAAACCAAAGATATAATAGCCTCCAATGTATCTCTGATACCTTCAAGGAGCATTAATGCATTTCCTCTGAAACAATGTGCATTAGGAAAATATTTTGAAATCATATTGATTTTACATGACAGATACGTAAGGCAATAATTTGAGAAATAAAGTCACAATCATAGAAAGCATATAATCATATATCCTGAAATATAAATAGCAATTGCTTTAGGGGATTGTTAGAGTTGGAGCAGAACAGGAAAAGCTGGTGTCCTGAAAGTTTAATCAACGGTCATCGACTAAATGGTCATGCTGCCATTTTAGTCAATGGTCACTCTGTGTACTCAATATGTCCACTCAGTCTGGCAGTACCCTGGGCAGTGGGCAAGTTGTATTAAGGGAAGGGCCAGGCATGGGGAATGACCTTGAATCAGATGGAAGGATTTGCCGTCAAATGCATAAGGTAAGCCAGAAGCCCTTGAGCTCTCTCACCAGGAGGTTTTCCCTGCATCTTCCAAAAGCCAGAAGAGAAGGAAGAAAGTGATTATAACAAACAATGCCATAAATCAGTCACTAAGAAGGTGCTTTGTATTAAAGACAAGGAGGATGGTTTAACGCATGCCTTTCAAGAGCCTCTCTTGAAAACATGTGAACTTCATGAAGATTTATAAACATGGTCTGCCCCTAGGAGCTCACTATCAGGTCTTTCCTTGGCAAGTGTGTAAATAAGAATCACCATGAATGGGGGTGTTTTCAAAAGATACAGATAACAAGGTTGTCTCCCTGTCTGCCTCCTTCTGAATTCAAGAGGGGTCAAACCGAGAAATCCAAATGTTAGCGAACTTCTCAAGTGATTCTTATCTACCTTAAAATGTGAGAAAAATATCCCTGGGTCATTGCCAAATATGAAAAGCAGTCAGTTCTTTGTTCTGCATAGGTTTTGTATTGTCATTACCAGTTCCTACATACATAAAACCACCTCTCATGAAGTTTTTGTTGTTTTACCCCCAAATAAGAACTTTAGCTTTGCCTACCATTATATTTTCTGGTTTCTTTCTGTCAACTACAAAGGGTTTCTACAGTAGAAACTCAGAAGATTTTATAAAACCGATAATGAGTTAGGAGTCAGTCACACAAGGTGGCCTGAATAACTGGATGTCACAGTTATTTTGTGCTATGAACCAAACCACCCCAAAACTTAGGAGCTTGTGAGTCAACTGAGCAATTCTTCTGCTGGACTCTCCTAGGATAAGTCACATGACTATAGTTGTCTCCAAGCTTCAGTGGAGGCTGGTTGGTTCTCAAAGTGTAATCACTTGACCAGCACAATCAGTATCACCTAGGAAATTGTTAGAAATGCAAGTTCTCAGGTGCCATCCCAGGACTACTGATTTTAAAACTTTAGAGGTGGAGCCCAGGAATCTGCTCTAAGCTGACTTCCAGGTGATTCCAATGCTCACTCGAGCTTAAGAACTTCAGTTTAGAGAGCATCAGAGGGGGTGGCACTCTTATCATCCTGCAGGCTAGCCTGAGCTTCCTCAAACAGTGGTACCACATTGCATTGGGCTGAAAACAGATGTTGAGAGGCCTCTTGAGACCTAGGCCCAGAAGTTGTCCTGTGTTATCTGTGACACATTCTATTGATCAAAGCAAATCACAAGGACAGTTCTAATTCAAGGGGAAGTAAAACAGACTTCTTCCTCTTGAGAGAAGTGGTGAAGTCACACAGCCAAGGTGTGTGGATATAGGGATGGGAATAATTGTTCTGGCCACCTTGGTAAACAACCTTCCATACTGAGCAATAATATAATAGACTTAATGCTTTATTCTCATCAAGTTTCCCCAATATTTTCCTAAAGGATTTTTCTCTTCTGTGCAAAAACAATGCCTATTTAATCCATTTTACAGAGCAACCGTAACAAAGTAACACAAACTGGGTGTCTTGAAACAGCAGAAATTTATTTTCACATAGTTCTAGAAGTTAGAAGTCCAAAATCAAGGCATCAGTTTGACCTTGAGCCCTTTGAAATCTGTAAGAGAGAATTCTTCCTTGCCTCTTTCTAGCTTATGGCGATTTGCTAGCAATTCTTGGTGTTTTCCTGGCTTGCAGTTGGGGCATTCCAGTCTCTACCTCTTGTGTCAAACAGAGTTCCCCTTGTGTATCTCTGGGTGACACTCTCTTCCTGTGTCTTAATATCATCTTCCTATAAGGACACAAGTCATGTTGGATAAACATGACTATGTTTACTAATCCACTACGACCTTATCTTATCGAACTAACTGCCTCTGTTATTTCCAAATAAGATCACTTTCTGTGGTACTGGGGTCTAGGACTTCAAGATCTTTTGGGATACACAATTCAATCCATAGCATCTACCTGGATTTCAGTTATATGGCTGACTATATTTGTTGATATTTGAAATCAAGAAGTAACTGTACTGGGAGGAGGAGTGGATTCTAAGACCTCAGCTCACCTCTGAAGTCACCGCTTGGTTGTGTATGGCTGACCGTCTCATGTGAATACATACATAAATGCTTGATGGTTTAGTAATCTTCTGGATGTGGGGTCCTGGAGAGAATGATCAGCACAGAATGTGATACTTACGTATGCTATGATGGAAAAGTCACAGAGGATGGTATCTTCCTGAGCCGTGCGTTTTAAAGTATCCTATTACATAGCGTGAAAATCACGGGGTGCCATTTAGCATCATAATACCAGGAACCCATTTAAAATATCATGTTATAGCTTGGAAATATTGATAGCTACGATGGGATTTCAATTGTCTAAAGGGATGTTTTTACATTATCTTCCCTGGAATTTATTAGGGGCACTTTTATTCTATTATATCTCTAGTGTAATGAGACTCATGCTTTTTGAATGTTTAGAACTGCCTATCTACGTAGAGTTTTTGTCTAGCTATATTTATATATTTATTCATTAATTCATCTACTTTTCATTCATTCATTTATTCATCCATTCATCATTCACGCTTTCATTCAACAAATGTGTACTGGGTACCCCTCCTGGAAGACAGGCACTAGGGAATCAGAAATAATAAAACTAATTCCTTCCCTCATGGAGCTGATATTCTAAAGAGAGACATAAAAGTTTAAAATAACAAAAAGCAAAAATACAATTTCAGGCAATAAAATGTACTATGAAGTAATATGTATGTAATTGGGGAATATAATTAACATTTGTTTGAATAACTCTAGGCCTCATGTGAGGGTATATTTTATAAGGGCTTGTTTTTTTTTTAATATAGTAGCATCCAAATACATAGCCCACTGTCCCTGAGAATGGCATAGTTACTGCTCAGTGACCCTTTCAAGTCATTGAAAATATTTTCTATTTGCTGCTGATCTATTTCAATAATTGAGCTTGTTGGGACAGCTGTTATGCTATGTAAAGAGCAGAGATTTTGGATCCTGAGAACCCTGGGTTTGAACCGAGGATTGGTGGTTTGGTTATTTATTCTCTCTGAGCTTGGTAAATGTCCCTACTAAATGAACATAATAATGCCTTGTGCTTAGGTTGTCCTAAAGCTTACACGAGGTGACATATGTAACCCTACCAACCACAACCTCCACAGATGACTGCTTAACACATATTTGTACGTAGTTTTCTCCGTAATTTCATTCAAGCAATTTGGGCTTTTTGGTGGTCTTTTAAAATGGCCACTTATAAAAATAGTCTATGAGAACAGATCAGTCAAAGATCCTCTTCTCTATAATGATATTATTCAGGCACCTGCACACAATGAAAGTCCAACATTAAGGAGCAGAATCTTGCTGGATAAACATATTTTTAAAAATATTTAATTGTTATGGCTCCCAAATAAAACAATCATGGTTGATTTTTACATCTTCAAACCTGTATGTATGGCGTTCTGATAGTGCATTATACATGAAATACAATAAAAAAGGTATTAACAAAAACCACGTACACTAAAATCTGATTTATGCTTTCACATAATATACATGATTTTATGCTTTTATGGGTACATCCAAAGTTTGTGAACCTTTACAAAGCCCTATTTAAATACTCTGCTCTAAGACTGCATTTTATCTTCCTAATTTGGGCATAATAATCTTAATTATATCTACTGCACAGGCTGCTGGACAAGGTTCCTTTTCGTGCCCTCCATGAGTAAGTTTGACCATACGTATAGACTTGACAGGCCATACATACCAATGACGGCAATAATATTGGTAAGGAACAAACTTGGCAGCATCATGCAGAATGCATCTCCAAGTTTAGTAATAATGATTTGCAAATAATAACATAGTTCTTTAGGAAAAAATTACTGGACGCTTGTCACATATGAAGCAGCTCATTCAAGGTTCAGAACACTCGTACAAGTCAGAAAATATTATTGTCATTTTATAGATGGAGTACATGAGACCCAGAGAAATTAAATAACTTATCCAAATTCATAGTCTAGAAAGTGGTGAAGCAGAGATGTGAACTTGTTATTCTTCCTCCAGAGTTTATACACTTAGGTGCCATGCTGCGTGGACCAACTAATGTAGAACACATCTGGGCCAAGTGATTCATCTCAATTGTTGTGAGGCTAGACATACCATGTCTTCTTTTTTTGTTTGTTTTTAATGATCATAAGCAAATGCCTGACTTTAAAATTATTCCTATATTGAATGAGGCATTGTCTACTGGAATTATCTCCCATAAATGGCATGATCTCCCTAGGAACCTTAGACTGTGAACTTTATGTTGCTGAGCTTTCAATCCTAGACCTGAAAGGAAATCTTTATTCAAGCAATGGTGCCTGGTGCCTCTATGAGCCCAGACCTCCCCTTGATGACTGACGCTAAGTCTTTGCTCACTGCTGAACTGAACATTTAAGTGACAGAAGGTTGCACAGAAGGTAAATATTCTTTGCGATGTAAGCCTAAATTAGGAAAAAGCGGGTAGGATTGATCGTGAATGGGTGCTTACATTTGATAGTCTCATGATTTAGGTGTCCTACGGAGAGAGGGTTGGCAGCAACTCCAGTTAAAAAAGGGAGGGGACGCTCCACGAGGCAGAAATAATGACGGCTAAGCATCAGATATTCCGTGGGCCCTTGGCTTTCTTTCACTCTCAAAAGACTAAACTAACCTCTGGGTCAACTTCAATGGGCTAATTTACAACTTAACACCCTTAGGCCGTATTTCTGTCCCTTTCCCCATAATTGACACCTCAATCATTATGCTGGCCTCCTCTCCTGGGCACTCTCAGTATAGAGATTCTGCTTATCTCACCTTCAAAGGGGCAGTCCCATTGCCTGCACTGACACATTCCTAACATGTCAGCCCAAAGCACAGGGTTATTCCAGTGCGACTTAAACTTGAAGTCCACTTTTTTTTGGTAGACCAGCATCTGTCTGGCAGTAGAATCTTATCATTATTATTATTATTTTTGAGACAGAGTTTCACTCTTTTTGCCCAGGCTGGAGTGTGATGGCGTGATCTCGGCTCACTGCAACCTCCACCTCCTGGGTTCAAGCGATTCTGTTGCCTCAGCCTCGCGAGTAGCTGGTATTACAGGCACGTGCCACCATGCCTGGCTACTTTTTGTATGTTTAGTATGTGTTGGCCAGGCTGGTCTTGAACACCTGACCTCAGATGATCCACTCCCCTCAGCCCCCCAAAGTGCTGGGATTACAGGCATAAGCCACGGTGCCTGGCCTTGGCAGTGGAATCTGAATACAGGTATTTGCTCTGCAGGATCCATTAAGAGCAGCGGCACATGAAGGGCAAAGAATAGTTTTGGCATTACAAATGCTTCTCAACCACACTTTTGTTTTTGGAAATATTTTGAAATATTTATCTTAAATTTATTTCTTTTTAATCATAATGGAGATTCATGCCAAAATACAGAAATTATTTTGTCTATAAATGTGGAATCATATAACAAACAGTGGAGCTGCCAGGGACTTTACAGTTTGCACAATTTAACTTTCTCTTTACAGATGTAGAAATGGAGGTTCAAAGAGGTCTTATGCCTGGCCCAAGGCTACATAGCTAGCTGAGTATAGCCTCATAATAGTCCCTAAGACCTGAAGACGTCAAAATATGCAATGAGCTTGTTTTCGCTTTGCACATTTAATTACTTCAATTTTTCTGTTTTATCACCTGTCCAACATATTCTTCAACCCTTCAATTTAAGGGACAAAGGAAAAGGTGGAGACAAGAATAGCAATAAGAACACATTGGCATCTATTAAGATCATTTACACCAAATCAGAAACATACATACAATCCATCAGGGCACTTTCTCGTAGCAAATCAAGGAGTTTTCCCTTAAGTAATTATAAAACAGGTTAAAGGAATAAGAACTCTGGTCATTCATCGATTCTTGATTTTTATTCCCAGACTTATTCCCCAGGATGAGAGGTTTGAGAGAATAGATACATTTGTAAAATGACTAGAATAATTTTACCCACCTCAGGGATTCAGTGAGTGTTTAATACCATAAAGGACTTCGAGATAGTCAGATGAAAGGTGCTTTAGAAGGCAGACATGATTACTGGATTAGAATTTCAGAGAGTGAGAAAGGACTCTTTTGTGTTGACAGATTTTTTCTTATTCTTTTTGCAGTTCTATAGTGGTTTAAAATTTTTTTCTCCTACCAATTTCTTCAATTTCAGATCATGTCCTTGACTTGGTACTGCTCTCATGAGAAGGAATGTGTGGTTGGTGTAAACTGTCTAGCTCCCTGTATATTTTTTTTCTAATAAGCCTTTTAGCATCTTTGAATTCACAAGGCTAATTTTCCTCATTTCCCGTAGTTGCAATGGAATCACCTGGGGACAGCGTTCTGTAAGTCAGTATTTATTACAGGTCACAGAGACACACACACACGTATACATACACTTCCCTGTATTGAATTGTTTGGAGACCAGACCAATTTTGTTTCATTTCTACAAGGGTTTCCATAATATCATTAATCTCTCTCAGCCCTTCAAGATGGCCTCTTACCATATTCTGTCAAAAAACAAGATATAGACCATTTACTTTAAATACCTAAAAATAAAAACGCTGAATCAAATGGTTACACATGCACACACACATGCACACACACACAGAGCTCTCTAATGTATTTTACAGTTGTTGGAAATCTGTGTGCATTGGGTGGGGGGAGCAATGGAACTTTCAGTTTATTGAGAGTGAAATGTTTTATTGCATTAGGTGTAAAATGCTCTTTGCTATTAAAATAAGTAGTGCTAATTAATAATCCTGCAGAATTGTAGAGCAGCCTTTGAACTACAAGAATAGATTCTTAATCCTTAGTATCAATAGTAGAATTCTCCTTCTCCTTTCTGTCTCCCTCCTTCCTCTCCTGCCTTTCTTCCTTCTTTCTAGAAGTATCTATCACAAAAGAACTGTGCTAGGACTGTGTTTGTGGTGGTATTTCAGCTCAGCCAATCATAGCAGAGTAATCTTATGGACTCCACCCAGGAATGAATTTCAACATATCTTTGGTGTGAAAAGACTGAGGATAACACCAACCCCAAATCTATAAGCTTTGTTATATTTTATGTGAAAGGCCTTTTTTCCCTCTTGGTCACTGCCTGTACCGTATCTAGTACACTTGAACTTTATAAGGCTAACGAAAATATCTGTGTCCTAAAAATAAAATGTACTGGCTCCAAAATGAAAATAAAATTACAAAATCCAAGTTAATTAAGTTTGATTAAATGTCTGCTGAATAACAAACCTAACATGATATCAGCTAGTGAACTGCTATCCAAGTCAGCTGTTACGCAGTTATATATAAATCAGATATTTATACGTCTTGTAACTATTAGATTTCCATATTGGCCTAATATGGAGGGGTGGGGTTTTTTCAAAAAGAAACAGCCTAAAAACAATGAGGACCTAAAGTATCCCTCTTCGGATGCTTTTGTTTTCAAACAACATCTCAATAACGGCAACAGAGATTTGATGTACCTGTACGACAGATTTAAAAAAAGAACTCTACCCGTTACCACCATGGGGATGGAGGTTATCTTATCATACACAGTAACTTTGTGATGTGTTAGCTGCTTTTTTTTCTTTTTTTTCTTTTTTTTTTTAGTGTGAATACATTTCCTTCTGCTTTTTCTATCAACTAAAACGTTGCTGTGAGCTGACTTTCGTTCCATTATACTTCTATGCATTCATGGATTCCTCCTTCAAAACTATTGCCAGGTGTTAGCATCTTCCCTGAGTAATTTCAGGCATTTCCTTTGAATGAAAATGGCTCACTTGGAAGGTTGTGAAAGGCATATCCATGTGGAATTGAGAGGATTTTGTGTTGCGATGTGGCGAGAAGGCTTGCCAGAAATTGCCTGTTTCAGGCTGATGATGCAAAACTAGACATCTGTTAAATTAACATCTACCTAACGTTTTGCCTTCAGTCAAATGCATTTTTTAAAAAATTAAATCTCTCCCACTCTCTTCGCTTTCTTTTTTTTCCACTGTCAAAACAATCTGTCACAAGATATTTAATTTCTGTGTAATGGGTTACTTAAAGAAACCAGCATATGGTGCAGTGAATATACCTAGCTACAAGCTAGAGGCAAATGTACGTTCTGCTGGTTCGCTGTACTACTGAAGCATATTGTGCCCAGCATAGATTTTATTATGTTGCTGGATTCCCTGAGCGCTGATTTACGTTAGTGCCAGTTTCTCACAACTCTTGCCTTTTAGGATCAAAATATTAGTATAAATATCCTTGTTCCTCCAAGGAGTCAGAAATCACTTTCGACTTTGGTTAAGTGGTGGGCATTTATGGCTCTAATATTTCAGGGAGGGAGAAAGAGGAATCTCATTATGCAGACATCTTCTCACACCCCTCCTGCATCCAAGAATTTGCTAATAGCAGCCAGCTGATCTGTGGCCTGGCAGTATGTTCTAGAGGAGTGGAATCTTTCACACACTGACAACACCCAGACACTGTGTGCATCCCTGCAGCTACAGTACTTTCTACACAATCAATTACCTTTTTTTTTTTTTGTAATGGAGTGTTGCTCTGTCACCTAGACTGGAATGCAGTGGTGCAATCTTGGCTCACTGCAACCTCCACCTCCCAGGTTCAAGCAATTCTCCTGCCTCAGCCTCCAAGTAGCTGGGACTACAGGCATGAGCTACCACGCTTGGCTAATTTTTGCATTTTTGGTAGAGAGGGGGTTTCACCATGTTGACCAGGCTGGTCTTGAACTCTTGACCTTAGGTGATCCACCTGCCTTGGCCTCCCAAAGTGCTAGGATTATGGGCGTGAGCCACTGTGCCCAGCCATAACCTCATATAGTGGAGTTGTCTTATTGGTAGGGGAGGAGATTCTAAAGTCACTGTCATTATGGAGATGAGAGATTAAACGTAATCAGAATTACTTATGAAAATCCCTTCAACCATCCATGAGGTATGTGTACCTCCCTGTATAGTAATGCATGTATATTTATATATGGTAAAGTGTAAAGTGCTTATTACGTCAGAAAATAGTGTTGACTCTGTGTCAGTCTGTTTTCTAGGCCCTGAGAATGAAGTGGTAAACAAGACATACAAGATAGCTGTTGTCAGTGCACTCACTTTCCCATGGAAAGAGACCCAGTAAATGCATGGGCAGTAAGCATCCTGTAAGGAAAACATAGGCTAGAGATTCTTCATCCATCTGCCCACTCCTCTATCTATCTATCCATTCATCCATCTATACATCTGTCAACAGTAAACAATAAAGAAGTATACAATAAATATATGTCTTTTACACTAAACTAATGAGCAAATCCATAAGAAAATATAAGTGTATAGGTTATTTTATTTCTCCATAACACTTAACCAATCTCTTTATATGGGGATACACACACACACACACATACACACATACACACACAAGTGTATAGGTTATTTTATTTCTCCATAACACTTAACCAATCTCTCTATATGGGGATACACACACTCACATACACACATACACACACAAATATAAATCCATAAAATATAGGTTTTGAATTATTTAATCTATCTATGTATTCATTTGTTTATTTTTGCCAAAAGCCTGGCATCAATTTTGTGTAAGTTAAATGATTGGACAAACTTACTCCACTGTGTGCCTTTGAGGGGTGCAGTGTTCATATGTTAATTCACTTCCATGTAATTTGAAAGGTCCCCAGATTGCTCCTTATTGAGACAGCTAATGGCAATCTCTGGGGCACTTGAATCATGAAGGCTCCCAAGTTGGGGTTGACTTCTAAGGCTATTGGTGAGGGAACAGGGGGATGTGGCTGAACTCCTTCAAGCCAGGCAGTCACAGAAGTTAACAGCTCCTTGGCAATTGTTCTCAAATAGTTCATTCCCTGAACAGCTAGGTTGTGGGTTTTCTGGGGAGAAAAAGCATAATACCTGCAATAAATCACTTAAGTCTATTACTTATTAATCGAAATTCTCAAGTGCCCTAGAAAGTATCTCTAGGCCATTGTCATTGCAAAGCTATCACAAATGAATGAGCTAGGCAAGGCGGCAAAATTCTTGGTCCACTTGTACCAAATAGCCTGGAATAGCTGTGTTATTAATCAGAACTCCATAAAATCCTAAAGTTCAAGCTGCATAAATATACTCAGGTGCACATTAGACAGAGTCAAGTGGGTGCTGTAGTCCTTTTTCAATACATCAGAAAACTTCACTTGTCATCATTTGTTTTTTATTTAGTATTAATTTTGAGAATGTTAATTATTTCCCATGATTTTTACCTTGATTCTCTGGAGCTGCTAATATTAATCTAATATTTCTGAACACTTCTTAGGAAACCACGATATTTAGTAAAGGCTGAAAGCCACTGAGATTACTAAGAACCAAAGATGAGCTCCCATCCCTCTTCCCCCCTATAGAAAAGGGACTATGTTAGCATTGTGCAGACACCTATTGACATTGTAGCCTGGTAATGCTCATTACCACTGGAAGTAATGCCCATTAGCACTGGAGGAGTTTACTGCTTTGGGCATGCAAGATGACTGGCTTGTCTGCAAAGCCTGGATCATAGGAGGTATTCCATAAAGATTTGTTGTATGTATGAGTGAGATTTCTTCTCTTGCTGTCTCTAGGGAGATAAAAAGTAATAGATAACTAGAGGAGTTACAGTCTTAAACATCCTAATGGCATAGCCCCTCATGATTGCATGAACTTTATTCATTTGACAAATACTTAGTAAACACCTACTAGCTGCCAGGCACTATGATAGGTGCTGATGTGCAATGGTAAGTTAATCATGAATGAATGAATGAGACATCGTTCTTTCCCCCTGGAACAGAACTGTAGTCTAGTAGAGAAACAAGACATTAATCAAATAAGCAAACAATAAAATCATAATTACAAGCTGGGGAAAATGCTTTGATAGACAGACATGGTTCTAGAGGACACACAGCAAAGGAAACTGACCAAGCTTGATGGGATCAGAGAAGATTTCTCTAAGGAAATGAGTCATGTGCTGAAACTAAAGGACGAAGAATAGTAAACTATGTGAGGAGCAGGGAAGACCATTCCAGACACATAAAGACATGAGCACGGACTCAGTGGTGACAGGGAGGCTACAGTCCCCAAGAGTTGACAGCAGGCCAGTGTGTCAGGAACACAGGACTGGGAGGAGGGTAGTATAAATGGGGCTGGAGGGGCAGCAGAACCTAAAATTTTGACAGTACTGTGTCGATAAATAGAGCTGATCTATCAAAGCCAACTATGAATGTATAAACAGGTGTCAAAGAGCAGGACAGCGTAGGAAGTCACCTACTCTTACATCGTGTCCTGATCTGTGCCTAGCTCTGGGCTGGGTAACAAGACTAGGAGATGGGAACTCGGAGCTTTGTATTCATTACAAACTAGAGTGATGGATAATGAAAGCTTTAAGAAATGTTAAGGGAATCATGGACGTCATATGTGATGAAGAAAAGATTGGGGGTGGGGGTTGGAAAGGGCTTGCAGGATCAGCATGCCTTCTGCACAGCTGAATGGTGCCTGGCTAATTTCCCTTTCTAATGAGACCAGCACAAAATCCATCCATTTAGACTATTCAGCTTTTAGGTAAATGGACCAAGCTGTTGGGGTAGAGGGGAAAGAGGGGTTGACATTGATGGATGGAGTTAAATACCAGAGCCCCCTCCTTCACACAGACTTTTCTAAAGCAGTATTGTGATAGAAAGACCTAGAAGATCCCAGGTGGGCCAGGCAGGCTGGACAGAGCCCAGTGTCTCCCTGAGAAGGGGAGGAGGAGGGCGAGATGTGGGTCTCCTGTCAGCATGGAAGGGTCTTCTTCAGGTCTCACGACATAATGGCGCATGGCGAGGAGTTTCTCAAACAGGGCTTGATTCTCGTGGGAAGTGTCTGAGGGTCATTCTATAGGCTTTCCCCTGGCACAATTTAATTTTTTGTCCAGAATTCCCACCACAGCAACATCCATTTTCTCACTTATTTTGCAGTACCTCCCTCCAATTTTATGGACAACAAATTGTGATTCATCTTGACTCTAAAATAGGAGTGACCTTGTTCTGGACCAAAGCAATGGTTAAATTGAAGTAAGGAAGGTTACCATGCCTTGATGCAATAGCTGGCTGCATTATACTCTAAATAGAAAAGATGATAACCCAGCCAGACTCCTTGGAAAGACTTGAGCATATGTGTTTTTAAAGGGAGTGATGATTATTTTCATTCGTTTTCTGACACTTGTTCTGATCAGCTGCTTAGATTCGGTGACCTCGCGATACAGTGTTCATCATTTAAAGGAGTCCAATGGCAAAGGAGATT
The DNA here is from genome assembly GCF_049350105.2 of Macaca mulatta. NCBI lineage: Eukaryota > Metazoa > Chordata > Mammalia > Primates > Cercopithecidae > Macaca > Macaca mulatta. The sequence continues at coordinate 176,403,175 of NC_133411.1, forward strand.
GTGGGTCATATAGTCCTGTTTTGAGGTCAGATGGAGCAGTGACAGGTACATTCAGAGCTGTGAATACTTAGCTGGGGAGAAAAGACACTCACAATGGCCACCATTCGAAGTGACTTTTATGTTTAATTCTCATAACAACCCTAGGGCATGTGTACCGCTATTTTTTGCACTTTGCAGATGAGAATACTGAGGCACAGAAAGGTGAAGTAATTTGCCCATGGTCACTAAGCTGGTACACAGAGGGGCTGGAATTCAGACCCAAGCAGTTTGACCCCAGGGCCTGTATTCCTAACCACTATCAATGTGACCAAGAAATGGATTGGGCCAAGAGAGTGGCAAAGATAAGAAACTCAAGAGCAGTTGTTTACTTTCAAAGGAGCTTCTTTCTTTCTCTGCTCCTCCTCCTCCTCCTCCTCCAACCTGTTCCAATTGCTCAGAGTAGACAGATGCTTGGGGGGAGTGTGAGTAGGAAAGCAAAGAAAATCCTTATAAATTAATTTTTTTCAATTGTCAGGATTAAAAACACACATTTCCCATCACTCATCTCTCTGGAAAGCAATGGTACCAATTGAAGTAAACACTTTCCTTTCTGCCCCAGCACACAGTCATGCACGTGCATGCACACACACACATGCACACACAAACACACACACACTTGTTTCCAGCGGCACTTGGAAAAGGATTTGCAGCTCTCTCTACTTTCTCAGATCTACCTAATTTGGGGCTGGCTACGAAAACCAAACACATGAGCTGCTTTCTGGGAGATCTCAGCAGTTTGGCCTTAAAAATAGTTTTGACGATTGAATTTTAAAAAGCCATCTGAGAAATACTGACCAACTGCACCTTTGCGTTTAACATTTGAAACTTACTATGGTAATTTTTCGCTTTTCTTTGTGCTCATTTATATATTTCAAAAATTCATATTCAATATTATATTTAACTCAAATTTGGTTGGATACCCTGCTGTCCGTTAAACCTTGGAAAAACATCTTACTTGTAAGTTATTGTCTTCTCCTCACTGTACTGCTTTTTGTACAACATAAGAAGTCATTTTCCACATCATATTCGGAGATTTGGCCTTCCATTCTTAGAGGGATTGCCGGTATGGAAGTAGCTAGCTTGTGTCACCTGTAAGAACGAGGAGAAGAGAATGTGTAAGTCAGTTGGCATGGTCTTCCCCTAAATCCCCCACAGACAACTCCTCCATTTTGCTACTAAAAAGAATAAGTCCCTCCCTGACATGTTGGGTCTCTAACTCCCGGAATCAGTAAACACAGCCAATTTCAATCTGACTGTCGATCGTGGCAACTAAATTCTGGGCCTGCTGGAGAGCTCCAAAGCTGCACGGCACCCTCTGAAACGAGCTTGGTCGAGCCTTTTTAAATTCCATAAGGGGACAAAGAAACTTCAATGACATGATTGCAAAAAGAAGATAGAGGAGAAAGGAACCTTGCTGTTTTCATTTCATTCAGCCACATTAGTTCTCAAATCCTATGTTTGGGGAACCCCTAATGGTTAAACTTACACAAGCAGAAGGAAAATAAAATGCCCCTATTAAATTTCCCATGAACATGTTAAATATTTTCCCTTTCTCCTGTCTCCATGTCTCAGACTTTGAGTCATTTTGCCTCTCTCATCTGTTTCCAGCTCAGTTGAGTTCCAACCAATCAGATATGAGGAAAATTAGATTTTAATGGAATATTTGATTTTCATTGCTTAATTGATTTAATTGCAAGTTTCTATTTCAGACTGGTAGAAATGCAAAGATTTTCAGTCAAATGTAGAAAAGCTCTCATTTTTCTGTGTTCAACAATGACAAACTTAATTCAATGGTAGCCTGGATTCTAAAACTTTAGAGGAAGGCAATAATGGCATCTTTCTGAATTGTTATTCTTAGTCTACATTTCAGTTTCTCTTTCATATATATGTATGTATACTTACATATATATATATTTATCTGTCACATCAAAATTCAGTGTGTACATTTGCTTATTCTAGTTGTGTTGATTTTGATTTTGGGGTATGACTTTTTGTTTGTCAGAGGAAACAATACATATGTACTTATGTAAACCCACACTTTATTTCCAGGGGCATTTAATGTCACAAAATATTTCCTTTTGTTGCTAGTAGGTGGAAAGAGAGCTTAGGGAGATAATTCTCTAGCCACCATAGTAGGTCAATGGGCTTTTCTGAGCTCTCTTAGACCACCCTTGAGAAGGAGAATTCTGTCTGTGTCAATGCTTTTGATGTATACTGGCTGCCTAGGACACTGGGGTGAGAAGAAACCCTGGGAAAAGATGCAAGGCTCAGTCACCAATGGGGAGTGCAGCAAGTGTCCCCCACCGCTTGGTCTCACGTGTATTTTAGGTGCCCATGTTGATCACAGCATCTCATTTTCCAAAGGGTCTTCTCACAGCAGTGGGACAGCCCTGCTTGTTTGAACAGTTTCCGAATTCTCTGAACTCCTTATAATGTCAATTAGGGATTCTACCAGAATGCACATTTCTTTATTTGAAATGTTAAGTTTTTTATTGTTTGTTTTTAATCATTATCGGCTTTGGGAAATTTAAGAGTTTTCTAATCATTTTGAGAAGAGTGTGTGTACGTATACACAAACCATGGGCATGTGAAATTTTAATTATGGGTGATCCATATTTGAACTTCTTGTCAAGTAAGTACCTTATGTGCTTCTTTGTGAGTTTTTAAAATTTGGAATATAATTTTGACATAAAAATCTTAGTCTATTGTGTGATTACATAATTTTCATCAATATTCTCACCATCATCACCATCACGATTGTCACCATGATGCCTATTTTGTGGAGACTTCCTCTTCTCCAAGGGTAGGAAAGCAAAAAGGCTAACAGCATGAGCTCTGGAGATGGATTGCCTGTGTTCAAATCCAAGCTCTGCCAATGACTCATTGTGGAATTTCAAGCAAGTTACTTCTACTCTCCGGCATTTATTTTCCTCATTCATAAAATGGGAATAATAACAAGGCCTAGCTCACAAGGTTATGTGACAGTTTAATGAAGCAATAGATTTAAAGTGCTTAGAAGCATGCCAAGCATGTAGGAAATGCTTAATAAGTGCACTGAATACTACTGAGGTTATATGAGCCCGATCCTAGCCTGAGACTTTACATGGCTTATTTCACTTATTTCAGTCATACCCAATGGAGGGGCGATTCTGGCCTCCAGGGGACATTAGACAATGTCTAGAGACATTCTTGATTGCCATGACTTGCAAGATGCTACTGGCATCTCATCATAGAGGCCAGGGAGGCTGCTAAATGTCATACAACACACAGGACAGTCACCCACAAGTGAGAATTATCTGGCCCAACATGTCAATAGTGCTGAGGCTGAAAAAAATCTTGATTTAATCCATGAAGTAGGAAATGTTTACATTATACTCATTTTAAAGAAGAGAGAATTTGAACCTTGGAGAAAATATAACTTCTCATATTGCAGATTTAGTAACTGGAACTGCTATGCAACAGGCTTTTGGAGCAGGAGGGTTTATTTTGTTTTTAAGGTAATTGCATAGAAGATCCTCTAAAAACCATGAAACAGAAACCTTGAGTGCTTTTTGGAAGCAGAACCACTAAGAAATGGGTTCAGGCCCCCGTCAGAACAGACACAGTCTGGAGAATGGTATCAGGATACTAGAGGCTCCAACCTGTGCCAGGCCTGACTTTGAATTTTCTGGATCCTGGGGAAGTCCACGGGGCTTGGCCACAGTCCCAGGGTGGTGGTAGACATTCCCAAGGCTGAGGTAGGCTTTGTCTTCCAATAGTCATAGAAGTATATTTTAATATTTTAGCAACTGGTTTGGTCATTCCTGAGAAGTACTTCAAACACATAATTTCACAGATATTGTTACTTAAGATGAGACCAGTTTGAAAGTATAAAAACTGAAATTGTCTAAAACAAAGATCCCCAAACCCCAGACCACAGACCAGTAGTGTTAGGAACCTGGCTGCACAGCAAGAGTGGCAGGTGAGTGAGCGAAGCTGAGCTCTACCTCCTGTCAGATCATCAGCAGCAGCATTAGATTCGCATAGGAGCATGAACCCCATTGTGAACTGCTCATGCATGGGATCTAGGTTGTGCAATTCTTATGAGAATCTAATGCCTGATGATCTGTCACTGTCTCCCATCACCTCCTGATGGGACCATATAGTTGCAGGAAAACAAGCTCAGGGCTCCCACTGATTCTACATTATGGTAAGTGTGTAATAATGATAGAAATAAAGTGTACAATAAATGTAATGTACTTTAGTCATCCCAAAACCATCCCCACCACCACCATCCCCTGGGTCCATAGAAAAATTGTTTTCCATGAATCCAGACGCTGGTGCCAAAAAGGTTGGAGACTGCTGGTCTGAGGAAAAAAAAACTGAGTACGTATCAATTAGGTACAGTCAGCAGTAAAAATCATCAAGGTATAACACAAATGATTCATGAATGGGGAATACTTTATCTCAGCTAGCCCCTGAGGACAGGAGCAACCGTGTTGATCCATACATCCCAGGGCAGCCTGGCACATAGTGGGAACTTAATGAATGAACATAAACTCACAATCTTACTCCATCAGTGTACAATGCAATTTGCATGGTATTGATACCCATAATCTCAAATACATACGATTCAGACCTCCCACTTCATATCTGAGTAGAATACTGTAATAATTGGTTGGTTCCACTTCTCAGAGTCTCAGTCTTTGTATTAACTATGGTCCATCTCTACATCCCAGCAAATCATCCCTGTGTTGTGTCCCCCTACAATGTGGATGGAGAATTAGCTGAATGTGTCCAGAAAGTCAAGTGACTCAAAATTCATCCCCTTCGTTCTGACCCCCAGTCAACTCCAAGTGTCACAAAACAGTTTGTGATCTACCATGGGCACTGTGGTCTGGGTGAAGACGCCACAATCATTAGTGGAGGTCAGTTCTCAAACAATTGCTTTGTGAATCTTTATTACAGGACTTGGTTTCTGACTTTCCGAGCACAACTAAACAAATGGTAATGCAGTGTGCAGTCCTCAGAACCGTCATTTTAATAGTGATTTTCACTGGGTTAAAAAAAATCTCTTTTTGTTTTTGGCCTTCCATGTGTAGTTTTTTTCCTTGTTCAATAAATGCGTGGCCCATTGAAGCTCCACAGCCATTCATGTCTCAGTGTCTGTAGGGGTGGGAATGAGGGGGCATGGAGATATTTCTTATGTATCCCATATCATAGCATGTTGAAGAGAAAGAAGCCTTCTCTTTCAAAAGTATGAAACGGCTCTTGAGAATATAATGTGTTTACAGAAATCAGTTATGTTCAATGGGTAGGTGTTTTCATGCTTCAAATTAATATCTGTCCTTTAAAAATAGCAGATGTTTAGCTGTATATGTGGGTGATCGACAAATGTAGGCACGCCATATTTGCTCCAAGTGCAGGGCTGACAGACAAGGGTGGCTCTCACGATGAAGGCAATCCCCACCTCTCCTCCCACCCCTCCCACTCTGTGACGATGCTTCCTTGGCATCTCAGATCCATACTGTTATGCCTCACTTCTCAAATGCATGGAAGCTACACTTCCCAGCACAGTAACGGTGATCTGCTTGAAGTGAGGTCCTCAGACCAGTGCCATCATCACCCAGGAGCTGGTTAGCAATACGGAATCCCAATCTCCAGTCCACATCTATTGAATCAAAACCTGCATTTTAACACCACCCCAGGTGACTCTTATGTACATTGAAGGCTGTGGTCCCAGAGCACTCCGACTCTAACCTCTTTAGTCTCTCTTACTGCATTGTACCTTTTATTCCCTATTTCTGTATTATACTTTTCATTTTGCATGCAATAGCTGAGGGCAGGCATCGCCTTATTTTTTTCCTTAGATCTGTTTAGCATGTAGGTGATTTTACTAGCACAGTGGTACTTGATCAACTCCTGAATTTAATGCAGATACTCAGATTATAACCACAGGGAGAGTGGAAGTATGTACACCAGAAAGGGAAGAGTGCCACCTGCAAGGGAGCTCTGGGTTTAGGCATATTTAACTCTTCCACTTCACAGCTGGGCAGTCTTGAGCACATTATTTATCTCCTCTAAGCCTCAGTTGCCATAACTGTAAAATGCAGACCGTAATTGCTATCTCATAGGTTTGTTTTTAGGATCAAATGAGATCAAACCTATAAAGCAATTAGCATAGTGCTAATAGGTTCACAGAGAGTTCTCAAGAAACGTTAGCTACTATTATATGAATTATCATTTCAGCCAGTAGGTTCTATATCATAATTCCAAAAAGAACGTGCCCACCTCAACTTTTAAAAAATCACCTCATAGGTCTCAACTGGGGTTGATTTTCGTCCGCAGGGGACACTGGGCATTGCCTGGAGGCATTAGATTGTCATGAACTGGGGAGAAGGTGGGCTGTGTGTATCTAGTGGGTAGAGTGCAGGAATGCTACCTAACAGCCCGTGATGCACAAGACAGCCCCACAGCCAGCCATGATCCAGCCCAAAATGTCAATCATGCCAACCGAGAAACCGCTATTATCCACAGAGGAACTGAGGTAAGCAAAATCATCATTTTTTCTTGAGGATTTAGGTACCTTGGTACATTCATCCTCTCAAATATTAACGTTGAGCCCTTTTGTCGGAATCCATCTACTGTGAGGCAAATCATTTCCTTTGGTACAGAATCACAGGCTGGAAAACCCGATGCAGCCTGATTAACCTATTAAAGGTCATAAAACAATAACAATTACATTGCACATTTCATTCTTTAATATCAAAGAGAGCTAGGTTCTTTGAAATGTAAAACATCGTAAGCGAAAGAATAGGGCCTGCAATTCCCCCAGGAGCCCAAGGTCATTGTATAAATAACACTCTGGTTCCCCTATTAATTTCATTCCATTCTGGGATGTGCAGGAGGCCATAATTGTTAGAGGGAGAGGAGAAGCCAGAGAAGGCTGGACTTTTGCTGCCCATGACTGAGGTCAGACAATGTAACTGTGGTCCATGGTTCAAAATAGATGCCCAAAATGGAGCAAAATAAATGTCCTTACAGCTGGTAGAAAGATCAAGATGAAACATCTATGGTTTTTTTCCCTTAAAAAATCAGAGATGCTGCAAGAGCTCCCAAGAAGGTATTAATTTCCCAGGTACTACTGCAAAAATAAGGGTGAGGAGGCGAGTGTTAGGCTTTATTCCTACTGTGAACAGATTAAGCAGACACCAATTTACACCTCATTGTTAAGAGTAACTTTTTTCTGCAAGTGAGACCACATTTACATCTTTTGTAATTAAGCTAAAGGAATTTTTTAAATGACATTTCCCCTACCACAAATCATGAAGTAAATATTTTAAGTGGGATCAAATGCTAACATGTATACATTAGAACCATAAAAACAAAAAGAGAGAGAGATAGAGTCCTAGCGCCACCTTTCAGCTTCGTCATTTGCTGGGCTGGGATACTCTCTGTGCCTGTTGGTGCTTTGGTTTTGTAAAACGCCGGGTATGACTAAGTGAGGCAGTTAAAGAGATGGTGAGCGCGGAGGGATTCGCTCTCGGAAGGGCTGGCTGTGCTGGCTTCCCTGAAAGCAGGAGGTATGGCAGTGAGTTAGCGAGTGCTCCAGTCATTCAGGGGGCACCATCCGTCAGCAGGAGCGTGAGGCTGCGATGGCATCCATCCATACGTCTTCTGCATGCTTTGCTTTTTGGCAATTTTCATTTTAAGGAAAATTGAACATAGAGAGCTGTATATTAAGAGCTCTAACATCCCTTATTCCCCACACAAGAGAATCTAGTTGGGCAAAGACGCCTTTTTCCCACCTAACAATAGAGTTTGTGTGGCTGCTAGAAACAATACAATGACGGACCCAGATAATAAATAATTGCAGAACAATGGGGAGAATGAGGTGTGGACAAGGATGATAATGGATGGTTTCAGATAAGATTTGCACGAAGATTGAGTTGGTGAGGTGAAGTCATCTTAGGTCTTGTCTGTTCTGCACTAACCAAGGTAAACTATTGTCCACACAGCTGTACTGAGAGCTGGAGGCCGCACTGCCAGCCCAGACTGTGCGTTTGTAAGATGAGCCTTTTCTCCTGAGAAGAGCTCAGAACGTGAAGTATTCAAATGGAAGCCTGTGACTGCTGCTTGGCCAACCTTGTGATCAGTCAAACAGAAAATGGTGGCAGTTCATGCCTGTAATCCCAGCTCTTTGGGAGGCTGAGGCAGGTGGATCACCTGAGGTCAGGAGTTCAAGACCAGCCTGGCCAACATGGTGAAACCCCATCTCTACCAAAGATACAAAATTTAGCCAGGAGTTTTGTCAGGTGCCTGTAGTCCCAGCTGCTTGGGAGGCTGAGGCAGGGGAATCGCTTGAACCCGGCAGGTGGAGATTGCAGTGAGCTGAGTTCATGCCACTGTACTCCAGCCTGGGCGACAAGAGCGAAATTCTGTCTTAAAAAAAAAGAAAAAAGAAAAGAAAAAAAGAAAACAAAAATGCAAGCCTACCACTTGTGATCTACATGTTTATGGAGCCTAAATGCCAGTGTGTCACATCCCTGGGCACATCTGTAGCAATGTTGGCTCAGTGTGCATTCTCAACTCTGATATCAGCATGAAAAGACCAAGCCTCAGATATATTTGGCTTTATTTTTAGGCTTTTCCTGAAAAAGGTACAAGCACATCATAAACTTTGTCTTCCAAAAAAAGATCAGATTTACCCTTTGGAGGCACCTTTCTCCCTGTGCCACTTGCCTTTTAAATTCAAGCAGGCTTGGAGAGTCTCCTTTTCTTCCCTTGGGTTCCTCCTTAGCCTTTCCAGGGTGGCTATTCTGGTGAGTACTCACCTCTCTTTGCTTCTGATTGTGGTTCTCACCACCTGTGAAAAGACCTTTTGATGCAATACTTCCCAAAGCACCTTCTTGACCTTCTCTTCTCCTTGACCACAAGGCTACTTCTGTGTTCTGCCAAGTGATGTCTTGTAAATCTTTGTAAGTTGCACCAACTGTGTGTCCTTACAGAGTCTACCCAATCTCAGCATTGCCATTAAACATAGAACCCAATCTGTAGCCCTGGGCACCCTAACCAGAAGGATTAATTTTATAATTTAGCAAATACGGTAAAGCACCAAATAACGACGTTTCAGTCAAGGACAGACCTCATATACAACAGTAGTACCATAAGATTATAATAGAACTGCCCTGTATAGTGTACCAGTTTTTATCTTCTGTATGGTATTTTGTTTTGTTTTGTTTTAATTTTTTTTAGACAGAGTTTCACTCTTGTTGCCCAGGCTGGAGTGCAATGGCACCATCTTGGCTCACTGCAACCTCTGCTTCCTAGGTTCAAGTGATTCTCCTGCCTCAGCCTCCCGAAGTAGCTGGGATTACAGGCACCTGCCACCAAGCCCAGCTAATTTTTTTTTTTTTTTTGGTAGAGATGGGGTTTCACCATGTTGGCCAGGCTGGTCTTGAACTCCTGACCTCAGGTGATCCACTCACCTCGGCCTTCCAAAGCTGTACAGTATTTTTACTGTACTTTTTCTATGGTTAGACATGTTGAGATATTAAAATAGTTATCAATGTGTTATGATTGCCTACAGTCTTCAGGACAGTAACATGCTGTACAGTTTTGAAGTCTGGTAGCAACAGGCTATGCCATACAGCTTAGGTGTGAAGTAGGGTTTACCATCGAGGTTTGTGTAAGTGCACTCTATGATGTTTGCACAATGACAAAATCGCCTAAGGATACATGTCTCAGAATGTATCCCCACGGCTAACTGGTGCACAACTCTACTTACTAAGCCTGTCCTATGTACCAGCCATCGTTCTAAGTGTGGGGACCAAAAATACAACTCCTTACCCTCGTGAAGCTTACATTCTGAGAAAACAAGTCAGACAGTGACCAAAATAAGTAAACCATATTGTGATTTAGAAGTCTTAAGTGCAATGGAGAGGGAACAGAAAGGGAGGATGGGGAATTAAGGACAAGGAGATGATGCAGTTTGATCAGGGCAGGCCCTGCTGAGAAAAAATGATTTTGGAGAAAATACCCAAATGGGGTGTGCGAGTAATCCATGTTCATGAAGAAGAACCCTCGAGGTAGAGGCCTGTGCAGCTTTGAAAAGAGGAAAGTGAGGGAGAGATTAGTGGAGTTGACATCGGATAAATTGAGGGAAGGGCAGAGCATGTCAAGTCTTTAGAAAGTCAAGTCTTTAGGAAGACTTGGGCTCCTCTGAGGTAGGGAGCTCATAGATGGCTTTGTGGAGGAGTAAGATTATCTGGCTTACATTGTAAAAAGAATCCCCCTGATTAGCAGAGTTGGAAATAATCAGCAGGGGATGTATCAGTTATTTATTACCAGATAACAAATGCAGCAGAACTTGGCAGATTGAAACAAGAGGAAATGATTGTTTCTCACATTCTGGTGTGTCCACCAGGCAGTTCTTTTGGGTGACTTGCCTGTACTCACTTGTACAGTTTCATCCAGCTGGTGGGTTACATGAGGGCTGGACTCCATGAAATATTTGAGCCTTTCCCTCCACGTGGTTTTTCATCTTCTAGGAGGCCAGAAAAGGCTTTCTTTCATGGGGATGGCATTCTTCCAGCAGGGCAAGCCCCTATGCTCAAGAACTTCTTGTGCCTTTTCTTGCATCATTTTTGTTAATGGCCTATTGGCCAAAGCAAGTCATGGCCAATCCCAGAGTCAGTATGAGAGAGAACTATACAAGACTGTGAATACATGGAGGTAAGATACATTAGGAATCCCCAGCGTAAGGGACTGCCACAGGGGCCTAAAGTAGAAATCATGGAAAGCAGTTGGGAGGCTCTAAAAAATCCAGAAAAGAAATGATGATAGATTGCAACAGAGCGCTAACAATGAAAGTTTTAAGAAGTGCCCAAATTCTAAATATGTTTTACAGGATGACCTTATTTTTATTGTCTCAAGTCAGTCGGACAAGGCTATTAAGCTTCCAGGGATTGGTGATGATCTTATTATGCATAAGATGATGTCACAATAAAGTAAATGAGGTCAGGGATAGGTTTCTTTTATTGCCAATAATTATTCAACGAGTTTTCTGAACAACTGTAAACTTAGCAATTCACTTAGTGCCGTGACTACACGGCACCCTGTCAATATCATCATCAGCTAATATTTATCGAGCACCCTCTGAGTACATGGTATTGCACTCATAGCAACAGAGGTGAGCTGCATTAGTTCTTTCAGCCAGTGCGGGATTATTGAGTGGTTTATTACTTCACTCTATTAATTGGTGCCCCAGCATCTTCCAGAACAACATTTAGCTTCCAGAACGCAATTCCTTTTTCTCTTGGAGTAGATTTAGCTTTGGTAGAATTTAACTGCACAAAGAAATGATAGGGTGTCTGCCTTTACAAATATGCTAATGTTTTCTGTTTGTCTTATTATCAGAAACTGGAAGATACTGGTCCCATTTCATAGACGGAGAAGTTGAGGTAGATAGCGGTGAAGTGATTTAGCTAATGCTATGTGTTGAGATGGTGACAGATCGGGGATCGAAATGCAGTCACTTTATCTATTGCACTATACTGCCTCTCAGTGGTGTATGTTATTCCCATTTTGCTCTCACACTAATATATGGTCATGAAAACACCCAAAAAGATTTAACTGGTGTCTATATTCTTTAAGGGAGTGTGTGGCACTTTTCTTTGACATCTGCACAGACTAATCACTGGAAAAGTGGTTTGTTTGTTGTTGTTGTTTAAGCCCCTTATTATAGGGGATTTGTCAGCTGTTAAAATCACCACTTTTTTGTGTGAGTTAAATTCTCATCAGAAAGATGTTTTTGCTTTTATGGTACATCTAGAGATTTAGGAACTAGCCTCATGAAATAAATGATCTCATTGAGATCCTTACTTTCATTTTGTTCTGGAAACAGTCATTCAATGGCAATTGTTTTGGTTGATCATTCTTTTTGAGAGAGTCCTATCTTTTTTTTTTTTTAATGAAAGAGTTAAATATGGGAGCTAAGAAAAACTGTGAGTGGAAGGGAGCAGTTTAAATGCAGAATTTATTTGCAAATCTTGAAAGTAGCACCATTAAATGTCACGTACTCTGAGATGCACTAGAGTGTACACCCTCTAGAATGTCTGTTTGTTGTAATTCCATCACATTACATATTTTAGTGCATATCTCTTCCTAGCAGCTTCCAGAGCTTTTCAGATATTCAGCATCAGAAATTGCACTGTTTTATCCTGGATTTTACAAATAGCAACCAGATTATTGTAAAACAGAACTATCTGATAAGTAAGGTTGTGAATTGCTTTTGTGATTGTCATGGGTAAGAGTATTGAAGAAACTCGCAAACAGTGCAGCACACTGGTTCCTGTAAAAATAAAACCTGTGGCAGTGAATGCGTTTTTCTGATGAATACGTTCAAGGCTGTGATCATTGTGCAACTTCTGGTTGGATGCTTTCAAATGTTCCATATTGAAAAACATCGGTAACAAGAACCAAACAGTCCACCAAAGCCTGTATTCAACTCAATGGAGAGGAACGTAAATTCTTACTTAGAGTTTCATTGAGGCCAACTCTATTTGGTCCACCATGGGAAGCAGAGATTTGAGGTTCTCTCTTGATTTGCTTTCCATTTTTACTTTATGATAAGGTGGCTCCGCTACTTTGGTTTTCACTTAAGGGGTTGTTCCAATTACTATGCAAAACAGAAATGGAAAACAGACAAGACAGACTTCTGTTCAGCAGACAAAAACCAAAATGCCAGAACATGGTAATTAATGTGAGCAATTTTATAAGCAAAATAATTTTTTAATTGGCTAAATAAGATCTGATATAATTATAATAGCCAATAAACTAATTTCAGAAAACTATTTATATCACAAACCTTTAATCACATTATATACTCATTGCAATTTTGGAAATGGATATAAAAATGGACCCGAATTATCTCATCTTTACACATAAGAAAGATGCATTAAGGGCTTTTTTGAAACTTGAAAGGTTATGTTCTTTTCTTATTTTGGAGAACTTTTTTTTCTTTTTGGAAAAAAAAAATAGAGGCAATTTCAGGAGCATGAATCTCTAGTGAATCCAGAAAGAAGCATTATGAGGGTGAAAAATCTTTCCTAAGAAAACTCCTTTTGTCCAAAGTAAAAGGATTATTAAGATGAGGTTTCTTCCACAATGTTCTTTCCTATCATACTCACCCTAAGGGAAGACAAACCTCCTAGAAGAGAGAGATATATAATTGGGCCTGAAATGACCTCATAGAAGAGACCCTATAGAATTGAGAACTCTCTCTCTGAGGATTAGCTGCCCATGGGTCAACACAAGCTGATTTCCAACTCATATATAAATGATTAGGAGAAAACGATATTCTTCCAGAGGGCAGTTGTTAATTCTTCCTACTACAAGAATCTCAATTTGTTGGGATGAGCTAATTTTGACACCAACTTGAACACTGGTTGATGCACAGCATGTGCATAAACACAAAAATACATACCAAAGTAAATAAATACACGGCCTTTCATACAACCTCAGGGGTAAAAACGCTACACAAAAAATTATGCACTTTTGCACTATACTAGCTGTATTTTAACAACAGTTTTTAAAAGGCCAGGGACTGTATTATAAGCTCTTTCACATAATTTCTGAATGATAGAATTGCATGCCCATCAGAATTGCATGCCCACCAAATCAGCATGTCTTTTTAAGTAAGTGCATTCTAGGTACAAGGTAGTACTCAAAGGAATAGCAACATATATTATACAAAAAAAAAAAAAAAAAAAAAAAAAGATACTTCGCTCGTGTAACCTGCAGTATACTTAAAAACTATGTGATGAAGTAAGATAAAAATCGACTAAAAAAGACCTAGTAATATTAGAAGAATAACAGTTCACCAATAGTATGAGATATCCAAAGGCTGGACAAGATTAATTGGAAAATTTTATGTATTAAAATGTTCTCGGCAATGGGTGCTTAGAAATGGGAGAAAAGAGCATTTACTCTGAGCTAATATAATGTAGAAAAAAATATTTTTGGATGGAGAAATATCTTATTTTAAACAAAGGATAGCAAACATTTAACAAATCATTCCATGCAAAAGGAGATAGCAGGGTACAAAAATACGTTTGGAGGTATATAGACCAGATTTTAAAACATTACTAGGAATAGATGAATGTAGGCAGAATTGAATGGCTCATTCATTTATCAGACCCATATATACTGAACACTCAACATATGTTAGGCACTGGTCTAGCTACTAGGAATATAGCAGTGAACAACAACAACAATAAAAATACGTTGACTTCATGAAGTTTATGCAAATATTTCAAGACAGTAAGTGTGTGACACCATTAATTATCCTAATATGGGGAGGACAGGCAGTTCCTTATCTTAGTTCTATTGCTTTTCATTTGTGCACAGACAGGCAGAGACCATGGTGTGTGTGTATATATATTTATATAAATATATATTTCAAATAAAAGCATTTATTCAACGTGTTGAAACTTCAACAATATTGTTCATCACCATGTACACAGAAAAACATCATATAGGTTGATGGAATTTTTTATGTTATTCCAGAATGTTTTAGTACTATATAGACTTAGCCAGAGAGAAAATAAAAGAGAACATAATTAATGCATTTACTTAAAAAGAAAGAATTAAAGGTGATCAAACGCTGTGGGTATATATGTGGCTATTTCTGTCTTTCTGTGTAACCTGAAAAGGAGGACTTTCAGCTAATAACTTTTCTTTTTCCATGCATGGAATGGGTGGCCTGAGGGGCCCATCTTCAAGCAGAATGTAAATGCCAAGTATGAGGGACCAAATCAATGAGTATCACCTTCCTAAAGCTTTTTTTTTTTTTTTTTTTTGCAGAGAACTGCATTTGTTTCCATTTGTCCAGTTATAGCTACATCATTCATATGTAATGTTTGTCTTTTATATTATTTTGTATAATTTTGATGATTTTTGTAGAAAACATGATGAAAACATTTCCTCAAAAAACAGTGTCACTGAATTTAAATGTGGTTAAAAACTTAATCCCCATGAGCATAGATGATCAAACACTCAACAAATATTTACCGAGTAAGCAAGCTACTTTGTTTACAGATTTGTGGGAGGTACTAAAGATGCAGAGTGTTTACAATGTGAATATTGTTCTCATTTAATTTAAATATATATGGAAGAATGGGGTACAAACCTGAAAAGTCAAGTAATAATGAACCAATATGGCATAAGCTAAGTCTGAATGCCTGACATGGATAAAAATAACTAGAAGGTAGAAAGACAAGGGTTAATATCCTGGCTTTGCCATTTGCTCCTTGTGTGACATCAGGTAAGTTAATTTTGCTAAATCTCTGTTTTGTTGTCTGTAAAATGGTTCTAGTAACAGCCATTTGGTGAATTGTTGCAAGGTTAGAAATTAGAGGCAATGATAAGTCCCTGTCATTTAAAAAGCATTCCCATTACTATGAACTATTTCATTATTGTGTAGGTGTTAGCTATACTAGCTATTATGCTAATCACTTTACATATATTAGCTATTAAGTTTTCACAATATTTTACGGATGGGGAGAGCAAGGTTTAGAGAGTAAAAGAATTTGACCCAGGTTTTCCACAATTAGGAAACAAATTTCAGGGTGGGGATTTGTACCCAGTACTAACCCCAAAGCCCAGCTCCTAATTATGATACATCCCAGAGCACTGTGATAGCTAGGGGAATTAACAGGTTCATCAATGTAAACCAAGAAGGTCAAGGATATCCTTGTGGAGGACATGTAACCTGTCCTGGTCTCTGATAAAAGATTGGAGTTAAATATGTTGATATGAAAGAGAAGAGGATGTTCTAAAGAGAACGAATAATGTACTTGAGGCTCTGAAAGGGATGCATATGCATCAGGCTGGGCATACAGTAAACTCTTGTGCAGTAGGATAGAACCACTGCTTATATGGATAGGTTGGTGTCAAACCACAGAGGCGATTGAAGTTGAGGCAAACAAATCTGCACTTGATTCTCTAAGGAATTGTGAACCTTAGATGATTTGCAAGCCGATACATAAGATAATGAAATAAAACAGACTTTCAATTGACCAATCAATAACTATTGGGAATGGATGTCATTCAGAGTGGCATTTTAAGAAGGTTATTCTGGCTTGAGAAGGATGAATTGGAGAAGAAAAAAAAAAAAAACTTAAAACGGCTGTTTTCAATAGCTGTGTCACGACAGTTGAGAGAAGTGTCACAACGAACGAGGCACTAATAGAAAAGTATTAGTTTGCCAAACATTAGCTGGTTTATACATTAGGGCAGAGTCAAGGTCGTACGTAGAATAATGTCATTCTCCTTTCACTCAGATTCCAAGTGCGTTCTTGAGAAGGGGAAAGGCGGGGTTACAATCTCTGGTGCAGTCCTTGCCAGAACCCTAGGAATGCCCCCTGGAATGGGTGCTGCATTTCACCGCCCTTCGTGTGTTTCAGCACAGATAAAACAGCCTAAAGAAGTGCTGCATTAAAGAATTGTTGCAACAGTCCAGGCAAAAGTACACAAATGAAGAAATGTCAGAGGTCTGAAAACAGTAACTTTAAGAGATATGGGGTTGGTATTTAAGTTGTTGGTAATTGAATGATGGGGTGGGGGAAGAACTGAGCCCTGAATGGCTTGAAGGATTTTACATTTTTACACTGGTGAGGAGATTTGGAGAAAGGGCTTGCTTCGAGGGTGAGTTCATGCGTTGGGTGGTAGAACTCGTTGAGTTTTACGCATATTATCCAAGTGGAAAAACCCAGAGGGGAGTTTGAAGAACTGGAGCTTGTAAAGAAGGTCAGAGTGGAAAGAAGTCTTTATGAGTCATCCATTCTGAGGTGATGAAATATTGTCCATGTTATCCATTTTTAAAAATTTTTAAAAGCTGTTGAGTGGGTTTCCTAACAATAGAAGTTCACATTTATGGAAGTGCTTGTTATGTGCTGGGAGCAGGACTCACCGCGGCACAGGCATCATTTATTCTTAATGACAACCCATGAGGCAGGTAGCCTTACACCCATCTTAAGAAGAGGACACAGCCCCACAGTGAGACACAATAACTGGTTCAAGGTCACACAGCAGTAGGTAGTGGAGCTGGGATTCAATCTTAGGCAGGGTAACCTGGTTCCAAAAACTGAGCACTTAACTACCGTATCATATGCTGTCATATAAGCATATGAATGTAAAGCTCTCCCGCAGAGAAATAAGTCACATAAAAGGCACATTCCAGTAAGAAATATTAATATGACTTGGTCACCCCAGTATAATCAGCTGGCCCCCTACCCCACTCAAAGGTATCTTAAATCATATACATCCACTCCACTACAAACGATAACCACTCGGGGAACCCACCTCCTCACTAAGGAAGCGGTAAAAATAAACAACAGCGCTGATAGCCATTTGTAGCTTAAAAAAAAATCTCTCTTTTTGTCTGCTTTGATTTCTTTTTATCTTTCATTGACGATGTTTTGCCAATCCTGCTCAATAAACCTGGGGCCCCTTCCCCTGTTTTTATTGTGCTGAAATAGTTGCGTGCTGAAATAGTTGCATCCTTGTAACTGGGTCTTTATTTTTATTGGCAGAAAATTCTCAGTCCACTTATTCCCTTGTATAAAGTAAATTTTAACTATAGAACCTGTATCAATAATGTCATTTAAAGGAGGCTGCTTCCAATACACTCTGCAAAATGTCCGCAGAGAATTCCGGATTTCCCAGTCATCACTTCCCTCCCTGCTAGCCGGGCCTTGCAGCTCTCTTTTCCCTTCTACATCTGAGCACTCTCTGTTCTCTGGCCAGCTGCCTTCTGTTCAGCCCCTGTGTGTTCTCCATTCTCTGCTCTGCCTTAATGATAAGTAGAGTTTCATCCTGAGCACATTGGGGTGGAGGTGGGGATTACTTCTTTATTTGGGTCCAAGGGGAAAACATACCCTCCTATTGGCAAACCATGAAGAGTATGACACTTTGAGTTTAACAAGATTAAGCAATCCCTCTTTGGGCACAGCAATGTGGCCAGTGTGGGGGAAGAGAGTGTTATTCTTCTTGGACCATTTCTCATTCTATATCTGGTGGCTTACATAGGAATTCCAAATTACAAGATTCCTAGGGTCCAGGGATATGTTGTTGGGACATAAGATAGTTGAAATGGTTGTGTATTTGGGTTTTTCTAGTTTTGATGTTTCTAAAATGATAATTGTTCTAAGTAGGGCACATATAATTTACTTTCAGATAATGGAATTGCTTAATTTCGAAGAGATGACCAGTCAAAAGCTTGGGCATCTCTTCCTGTTCACTTACTACTGTTTTAGCTCTGCTTACCATGAAAGGTAAGCAGTCATTTTCACCAATAACTTATACCAAATACTTGACCTTGGAACCAGCAATTTACATTCTTATAAAAGAGGTCACTTAGGGAATTTAACTGTGTAATCCTAGCCCCCATGTGGCAGGAGATGAGTAGAAATGGAACAAAGCTGGTGACACACCATTTGAAACAATTTGAATTGGGAAATCATTTCTTTTCGACTTTGTGTTAAAAATGGAACCTACTTTAAAATGGTACAGGAAGGGAGAAGGATGCAGTAAAAGTCTGTAGCAGTAGTGACTCAAAAACTCTGTTCCAGGACTCAAGAAAGCAATCCTGTTGTCACATTTGGAGGGAAACCAGAAATAATTTAGATTTTTCACTTTCCTAATAGCTTCTTTTCCAATACCTTTCCTTCAGACACCATGCCCTCCCTTTTATTTTGCCTTTATTAATGAAAACTAATGAAGAGAAATACAGTTTCAACTTGAACTAGGAAACACAGGTTTTGTAGTGCTAATATTTTGGTGTGGGCTCTTTTTTTTTTTCTTTAAGACAATTATCAAGACGAAGCATTTGTTTCTTCTTTTGTTTACCCATGGCAGTTTGTCAGCAGTTATGATAAGTAGAGTTCCATCTGCCAGTAAAACTACATTGCAAATTGCCGTAGAAATTAGCAGCTTTCATTTTTGTCTACATAAATAAATATGCGAAATAAATTGCACATAAATGCATCCTAAAAAATCACAGGTACACCACACAGTTAAATGCCAATCAGACAAAACCAGAGACACACTGCGATTATCTCAGTTTTCAAACCTGGGAGATACACGAATGTGTTTCTAAATGAGAGAGGCAGTGTATCATGCTCGCTGAGATAAAAACAGAAGCTGCCAGACACTGCACTGTGGCTTTATTCTGAGAATCCTTTGCCTGAAACCCGCTCTATCTTTTCTTGATGTTCTCTGTCTCTCTCTCACTCTCTCTCTCTCTCTCTCCCCCTCTCTCTCCCTCTGCTTCTCTCCCTCTCTCCTCGCTGTCTTTCCCTCGCTCATTGTTCTCTCTCTCCTCCTGCCTTTGATGCACATACGTTGTCACAATTCATTGACTCTCTTCTCTTCTCTGTTCTTACACTCAAGCCTAGCGGTGCTTTCGCCAGGCAGCAGCAGCCTCTCCTGCGAGTTTTAGGCATGTATGCAGCTCAGTTTGATCGAGCGTTCCTTTTCTGCCTTTTCACTCTTACAAAAGATTAAAAGGTGGCGTCACATTGCTCCCCTGTTCCTTCCCGCAGGAGGGACTTAAAAGGGACAACAAAAACTAATCACTTTCAATAAGCATTTTCTTGCTGGGAAAAAAAAAAAAAAAAAAGAAAGGAAAAAAAAGAAAGAAAAAAAAAAGGCGGGGGGTGGACTTAGCAGTGTAATTTGAGACCGGTGGTAAGGATTGGAGCGAGCTAGAGATGCTGCACGCTGCTAACAAGGGAAGGAAGCCTTCAGCTGAGGCAGGTAAGCGCCGATCGGAGGGTTTGACCGAGTGGCTTAGTTAAATCTCTGTTTTCACCGTTTTGTAATTGAGAAAGGCATCCACAGCAGAAGCCGATTTTTCAGTCGGCTTCCTTTTGTTTAACATAGAAAGTACCTGTATTAATTTTGATGAATTAGAGCATGCAGCAAATTCAATTGAAAATAGATTTGTATAGTAAATGCATTTATACTGAATGATTTCTCCTCTGTTTTATTTAAGGAGAGAGATGAGAAAGATGATTTTGATCAGAATAGCACTTTGCATTACGTTAAATTCTAAACAGCTAACGGAGAGAAAAATAATCCAATTGATACTGCTTTTGAACTCCGGGACTTAAACCCTAGGAGACAGCTGGCATTTGAAATTTTTCTTCTAACTGAACTTCTGATGTGTTATAATAATTTTTCACTGGAGGTTTAAGCAAGGGTAGAGTTTATTTAAGTCGAGCTGCTGGGGTTTGTTTGGCTTGGATCTTGTGGGTGAAGCGCTTCTTATATCTCCTTAACCTGTGTCAGGTTGATGTTTCATAAATGGAGATTAAGTGTTGTCCCAAATGAAATATGAAGTTAAAACATCAGGTTAGGGCATGTTGTAGGAAGGGATCCGGTAAATAATTAGGATAACTGAATTATGACAGTTTGAAATGGGAGTTAACTCTGGAGGTGCTGTTTGATTAAACCTTTCTGGATTCTAAGCGGTTCAATAATGGAGGGGCTGATTACCAGCCTCGAGTCGGAACTTTGCATCGGGATCCTAAATGTGGAATACATATGGATTTTCACTGTAGGTAGCTTTTAGGAATATGTCCCTTTTGTGTGCTATGAATGAGAGTTGTGGATTATATTTGATGGCATTTCTCCTTTAAAGAGCTTTGGGGTGAAGCTTAAAAGGCTCATATCTATTTTAACATTGAACAAACACAAAATGTAATAGACGTTGATCTCCCAGAACTTGACTTTTGTTGCTACTACTGTTGTTTTAAAGTTTTGATTATGTGTTTTTAACCTCAGTCTTTGTTGATTCTGTGTTCATTGCTTCTGCTGCTAAAATTTATTGCTGACATGAATAAACTGAGATTTGAGAAAGAAAAAAGAAAAAAAAAAAACCAAACCCACCTCTAATTAGCCAAGTTTCTAATTAAGGATAATAGAAATCCAGATGATATCTAAGATTTTACCTAAGAGATAGCATAGAATGTTTCAATTCATTTTAAATGTTTTTATGAGAAAATCTGAATATTAAAAGTACAAAATTCAGTTAAAAGAATGCTCCTCTGGAATGATATATACAAGGGTGACTTCAATGCCTGTACTAGGTTTGGTCCTAGAAAGAACTGCTATACTATGGCATTGTTGATTTCAGCGGCCACAGAAGGGAGGATATTTTATATATTTGTCTGGAGATCAGATTTTTTCTTCCCAAGTTTCCGAACCGGACTTGCTCCTCAATATCATACCCTGGCGTATCTCGTGTTTGCCAGACCATCTAATGGCATCTTGTGGGTGCAGCCTATGAATTCAATTTTATGAGGACATCAGAAACTGCTGAGCAGTGGGGAGTGGAGACCAAATGGACTATGGGTCTGATCATACTTCATCATCCAGAGATAATCTCCAGTGGAAGTTCCCTGGGAAGCCCCTGATACAGGTGTGGGGAAACTTCATTTTTCCTCATGGTTAAAAGAATAGGGAAAGATGTAGACAAGAGAAAAAGACACTGCTGTCGAATGTTTGATGTAATCGTGCTGGTGGTAGCATAGTGAGTTTTTAAAATCACATCACATGTAATTTTTTTTCAACTTAAGAAACTTTGCAGAATCTTGAAATAGCTTTTCTCAAATTCAATCTCGTTTTTTTTGTCTACGTCGTTTTTTCTTGCGTGAAATTTTTCTCTGACTCTAGCTATCCCTAACTATTGAAGGCTGTTATTCTGCTGCTGATAATGATGATGATTTCTCAAATAAGTGGCAAGTGTTGAAAAGATGGGCCAAGAGAAATATGTTGTCTGTATCATATATGCTTTGCTTTTATTTATGAAAATGACTTCTTCCAGGTGAGGCGATGATAAATTTTAAGTTGCGGCTTGGCTATTTGCATCACCAAACCACTATCCTTTTCTTAGAGAACAAAATAGAACTAAAGTAAGCAGAAATAATTTCATTGTAAACTGTTTTGTAGTTCAGCGTGCTCTTTTTAGGCAGATGGTAATCAAAGCTATCCTTAAACTATTTGATTCATATAAATAGCATTTTTCTGAATTTTCCAGTAGATGTTGCTGGAGAGCAAAGAAAAGAGCATTTTTTTACAGGAAAAAAAGAAATGCAGTAGACTTATAAAAGCCAAGGAGAAAGATCCTTCTCCCCAAACTCTGCTGATAGCATTTTGCATAATTTGCTAATTAATGAATTATATTGAATCATTACCATTTATGATGTTCCATAGAAAGCTATTAAAACTTGAGTTCGATTTTAAAATTATGAGATTGTTCTCTTTAGTCCCTATATATAATGTCTGTTTGCTGTTTTCCGTTTTTAAAAAATCAACTTAACTGCACATTACTATTCAGAACATTTCATCCCTGAATGCTAAAACCCTTTAACATGCAAATATGATGTCAGAGGAAGAACTGAAATAGAATACCCTGAGAAGAGTAATGATCAAACGCATTATAAAAATATGCACCAGTTGCCAACATGTAATGAAATATTAAGAAATTAAAAGCATGCAACCTCTAAAGTAATAGAATTTCATTGCTCTGAGACTGTTTTCCCACTGAATATTAAGTGCTTAATAGATCTACCCGTAAAAAACAATCGAAAACCTACATGATTTGTCACTGAAGTTCTTTCATTATATGATTTTGAAAAATTAGCCCAATAGGATTTTCCTCAGAATAGGAAATGTAATTAACATTGGATATTAAGTGCCAGATTTCCAAAGCAAAAGCTATAAGGCTTGATGGAGAAAATAGGAACGCAGAGAGCCAACATAAGCACTAGAAACTGAGGGGACCCACGCTGGAACTACTCCGCTTGTAATCACTGTGATAAAATGACAAAGAGGTCCCAGAGGAGCCCAGGAATCTCGTACCCAGACACGAACTGATGCAATTTCAGGACCAATGACCTCTATCTATGGGAGTATTTATTTTTGGAAATGATCAATTAACTGATTTCAATAGTGAAAGGGAATTGTATATATTTTTTCCAATGAGAGGGGGATGTTGGGTATTACAAAAGCACTTGCAGACAGGACAAGGGTGTAACCTATGTTGGAGAGCTTTCGGTTTTGTTACCTTAAGCAGACCTAGTTCTTTGCTGGTGGATTCTTCTTTGGCATTGAATCACTTCTTTGTCAGCTTTCATTCCTGAGTTGTAAAATGCTCCATAGGATATTTTGATTTAACACCCATTTATTTCTATTTTCTGGGAGGAAAAACCTTATATTTAGGAGGCGTAAGCGTCAGCTACTTCTATTTTGTAATTAGCGCTGTAAGTCCACTGGGCTAAGGATGTTCCCGGTTTTGTATTTTTATTTGATTCAAACACATTTTTTTTTTTTTGGACTTGACCCATAGAGTTTTTTTTGTTTTTTTTGTTTTTTTTTTTTAAATTCTGTCTTTAAATAAGGAAAGCTTCACAACTTGGTGGGAGATTTTACTTTCTAGTAAAGTTTGTTGCTGTTTGCCTCTTGTTCTCTTTTTTTTAATAGTAGCTATCAAGCACTGACTATATTCAAAATACCATGAGTTAAGTGTGCCAGATTGCACCCCTAACAACAACAAGAGGTGTCTCTCCACTCACTGAGAATCTAATGAAGATGTAAAATATGAGCCAAACAGCCTACTGAACTAAAAGTGCCAGTTCTTAACTCCCTCCCTTAGGACAGCAGGGGAGAAAAGGTCGCTGCAGGTTGAGAGGACCCTGAGGAGCCTGTCTTTGAATTAGGAGTGGAATGTGAAAACACAAAATAATCCCCATCAGCAAAATCAGAGTGGGCACAGGGGGCGCATGCCAAAAGGGAGTAACTGATGCTAGTATGATGGAGAGTCTTGAACGGCAAGCCAAGGTATTTGATAGCCACTGGAGAGGGGTGATCTGGCAGCTTTAGGGGAGTTGAGGCTCTGGATGTAAACGGGGAAGTACTGGAATATAGGGTCCCACCATATAACACACCCTTCCCAGGAGATTCTGAAACATCTGTCTATAGAACATCTATTCTTCGGTTGAATTGCAACCTTACCGAGGTATTGCTACTAGTAGCCTATATCTTTCCCTTGTAGCAATGTTGTTGAGACCTCCTAGTCCAGAAACTGGAAACCCATGAATAATCTGTTGCACTAGCCTAGACTTCAGCAGTAAGGTTGAGAAACGCTGGGGAAGGGAGACTGGCTACAAGAAACACCTTCTTATTATAATTATTGCAATATCTTGTTTGTACTGCAGATGTCATGGCCTCATTAGACAGGGATTTTGTGTATATGCATTTGTTTTCATGTTTTCATAAGAAAAACCTTCACCATTCATTGGAGATCAGACCCGTGGTTTAGAAGGTGTGACGTTCTCTCCATGCTATTTCGGTAAAATCAATTACTGTTATATTCATCTCTGGTTTCTTGACATTGATTAGGATGGATTTTTATGATCTTTGAGGGTTTTCATCTCTTTAAAAACATATATACTTTATTTATTAGAATTAATTTCCTCTCTGAATTGCCTGTGTTGTCAGTTACTTTCTATAAACCTTGACTAACTTACCTTGAACTCTTTGATGTCTAGTGTATTTGACTGACAAGCTCAGCTGCGGAGACTACCCTAACTATATAATGGAAGTTTATATGTGAACATATAAGCTGTTTTCTTTTCAACAGAGTTCATAATGAGAAGGAGCAAAAATAATTATTAGTACAATTAAGTAAGTAGAGTGTCATGCTTTTCCTCAGTAACACAGATTTTACCAGCCTATTCAGGTGGACACGGTCACCAACATCACCTCAAAACCAAACTATAGATGAGTGACTTTCCTTGTCCTCCAACCACTTTAATTTAATTTGTTCCATTTACTTTTCCAAGCTTTTCATCTTCCCACAATTTTAATACTATCAGAGATGGGGGGCTGCCCATGACATTCACACTTGACATTATCAAACACAAAAGGCATCACTCATACACTTGACTGCATTACAATGCAAGGAAAAAAATAGATCCCAAAGGCTTAGAAATTATTGTCTTGTACCTTGAATGTAGGTGGATTTTCTTTTCTGTTTCCTCCAGCCTGCCTCATTTGACTGTTTTGCTACTGTGTGTTTGCAAAGGGTTCTAAAAACCCGGCAAAAATCAACACTCACAAGTCCACAACATACACATTTTTATATTCACTGGACATAGGTGTCTTAGTACAATAGAAATGTACAATTATATCTTTATTATCTGTTATTTGTTAGGCACCAACCGCATTTTGATGCAGTTCCAAAGTTGCACCTTGCACCAGAGCTACCTTCTCATCATTGACTTCGGTTCTTCTGACAGTCTGACAGTTGTAGCCAGTTGTAGCCTTGTCCTGACTCGCAGATCTGTGCTCACTGCAGTTCCTTTATTATTGCTGGGCAAGCAGAGATTTACTGAAATCCACAGTAGCTCTAATCTTTGTGTGTGTGAGTGGGGAGAATTCTTAAAGTTAGTATAAATTTATCTGTACCTCCCTTTGCTTACTACTCCGAGCCTGCTAGTCGAAGACAGTTTACCTCTCTGCCCCCATAGGTAAGACAACACTTGTGACCTGAATAAATAGCATTAGGTTGTGGTGAATTGCTTCAGTCATATTACATCATGCATCGAGATCGTGTGTGCTGTAAAGCTCTGTAAAACAGCCAGCTACATGATATCCTGCAGGTTTAATATACTTCTGCAGCCTTGTACTTGGGAAGGATTTCTGTAATTGGAGACAATCTAGTAAGGAGAACTTTTTAAGCCATCGGAGGCCAAAATACAAGTTTTTGAGAAATGTGCCTTTATAGGCTTGAAACTGAATGGATTACAAATTTCTCTTAACTGGACAGAATCATAATTGCCTATAGAGTACGGTTCTGATTATCCAGGGTTTGAATTTCCAGCATGGGGATTATCCAGATTTCTTCCTTGACTCCCCTGTCTTTTTCCTAACTACCTGATGTGAATAATTTCTCTAATCATTGGCACCTCTGCTAATGCTATGCAAGGGCACATTTGAGCAGCAAAATCCGAACTAGCGAATTATCATTCAGAAGAGGGAATTATGTAGAAAAATCTGGTTTTTGTAACTATTCACTAAAGTTGACTGGATAAATTTAAATTTGGGAGGACATCTTTCTATTTACAAATGATGGTTTACTGTAGCTGCATATATGTCAACATCTTACTACCTGTTTAAGGAGCAGAAAAGTAAATTAAAGATGCCAAATAGTGCTTTCATTGTATTGGCTACAACATTCCTCTCCCCTCTCACCAGACCAGCCACCATTCTTAATTAGCTAGTTGGGAATCGGACTTAGCTGGAATTTTACTACAAGACCACACAGAACAAGCAAGTGTACCTTCTGCAGTGGATCAGGATTCTGATTAGCATGTTCCTCTAGGATTAAGTATAAAAGTAAGCTATTCCTACCCAAACCCCAGTTAGTTACTCTCCACCATTCTCATTTTAGTCATTAACTGGGTGTCAGTCAGTCCTTGATAAGTTATTTGTTTTGGGGATTTGACCCACCCACTGAAAGCCTCTTAGATACCACAAGGAGGCTGAAATAGTGAAAAACCAGAAACGCTGTTACCGCAGAATAGGACAGGAGTCACCAGACCACCTTTCAAGTCTGCAGAACAGGGAGCAGGATTCTATCTACTGAATATCACTACAGAATCAAAACTTGAGGCTGGGCGCGGTGGCTCATGCCTATAATCCCAGCACTTCGGGAGGCCGAGGTGGGCGGACTGCTTTAGGCCAGGAATTAAGACCAGCCTGGCCAACATGGTGAAACCTCATCTCTACAAAAAATACAAAAATTAGCCGGGCATGGTGGCACAAGCTCGTAATACCAGGTACTCAGGAGGCTGAGGCATGAGAATTGCTTGAACTCAGGAGGTGGATGTTGTAGAGAGCGGAGATGGCGCCAGCAAAACTCCAGCCTGGGAAACAGAGTGAAACCCTGTCTCAAAAAAACAAAAACAGGAACCAAAAAGGAAAAACTTTGATTTCCTGTCATATTCATGTACATCAGTTGTGGCTTGGACACTTTCATAATCCTGTGGTTATATCTGGCACTTTTTGCCAATGTCTCATCAAATAATGCACTCTTCCGTCATCTCTACTTGACAAACATGTTTCTTAATAATCGGTAGCAGTTTGAGGTGCTTAATACAAATGCACAAGCTGTTTCTGTTTCTTAATATATAACATAATATAAGCAATAAAATATGTACTGTATAATATAATTGACACAATATGCTAAAAGGCAAAAAAGTGGTATTGCCTCAATGGTACTTTAAAAAATATCCTTTTATCACTGGGTTAAAACTGAGTCTGTTAGAAATATACTTGAAGTTGTTAAATGTTCAGGTGCAGTTGATGATATAGTATAATGAACAATAGTTTTCAACCCATATTTTAAATGAGAATTTAAGCAGCAATATAGTACATAAACTGAAAATGTAAAACAACTATTAGAAAAATCATTGACAAATCTAGTCACATATTCGGCATGTAAACGATTCCTCTTAGTATTCATATTTGTGTTCACATTTATGTACATACATGTATATACACACATATGTACTATAGAGAATATATGTATGTGCATATATCTTTATCTATATCTATTTCCAGAGAGAGAGAGACAGACAGAGAGAATAAATGGGTATATTCCTAATAAGATATAGTATGAGCACATTCCTGATAAAATATTGCATTTTTTCCAGCTGACATTATTAATTTCCCACAATCTGACACACAGTATGCTAGGTACCAAGGATGCCAAAATGAAGACACAATTCTTAAGGAGTTTATGATCTCATCTGAAATTAGATATTATTTTCATGTTGAATTTTCAGTTGTGGATATAGTTAGTAATCAAAAACATTGAGAGAGAGAAAAAAAAATCAAGTGTTACAAAGCCACTGGAGCCCACACTAGGTACCTCTACATTTTACATGTCTTGCCTCATCAGGAGAGTTGGAAAATAAATATAGGCAGGTATGATCTGGGGAAAGAAGATTCTCACATAATATAATCTTGTCCCAACTAAACATAAATCTGGCTTTATGGAAAGACCAGGCCAGGGTTTCTGAATTCTCTGTTACCACTTACTGTTGATGCAGGCCACAAACCAAAGATAGGAGTAGTTTGTCTGATATTCACGCTTCTCTGAGTTCTCTACAGCATTCGACCAAGCAAAGAACGTGAGGGAAAGTGTTGTCAACCTGCTTAGTATTAAACACGCACAAATAATATTTTGTTTGAAAAGGTATGTAATTGAGCATATTTTTAAAATAGGCTTCTGTGACAAAAATCATTTTATTCTTGATTTATATGGAATTTATGATGCATATGTTTTATGTGTTTATAATCACATATCCTATGTGATTTATATACACACACATATAGTCTCTAGAGGTCAGTAGAATATAAGAAATAGGCAAAAATTCATATCGAGATGAGACCCAGAGATCCTGGAGACCATTTTTCAAATGGTGAAATGATGATAGTCGACTAATGACATTAGGAACTGAAATCATTAATCAGTGTTAACAAAAAAGTCATGTCATTCTTGTTCCTGAAATGAATCTAATCTATTTGTTTTAAGCAAATTTCAGATAAATGAACATTTACATGGCAAGAACCTTTACATAAACCAAACTGTAATTACTTTATTATGGTTTATTATAATAGGCTGTGATTCCCTAGAAGCTTTTTTGAGGATTTTTTTTAAAATGTTACCAGAACAAAAAGGTAATTTGTTTTTAAACACTTGACTATTACATCCAAAACACTATTTTTATTTTAGCTGCCAATTCAGTCCCCCTGACTCTTAGAAATGAATCATTTCATGCCTTATACGTTGCAATTTTATTTGTTCTTATAAACTAAGTGTCCCTGATGTTGGAAAATGTATCAGAAAATTGTGATTTATTTTATATATTAAGCTAAAATTGTTGACAATCCAGCACTTGCTGCACAGTTGAGCATGTTTTCCAAGTTTTTCTCTGGAAGATTCATGCACAAAAAGTGTAGAAAATGACATAATGTAGCTATGAACTGTTTGATAGTGGAGTTGTCAATGCCTCTTACACACCATTTTATGCAAGAAAAAACAGCACAGCAGGAATTCAGATTTCATTCGAATTTGGGGATAAATGATTATCTTTTAAGTTGAGATTGCATGCCTTGGCTTAGAACTTAATATGCCTTGCACACATTAATATCACTCACACTTGGAACTAATCTATCAATAAGCTATTCCCATATTTGTTTACTTACACTTGCGTAGATCGTATTCTTAGTTCAGTTTCCTCCAGGATAAATCCCAAACCAGGTATTGCAGCCTAAGTGCCTGAAGGTGAGTAGTCAGAAATAAAACAATAGGAGGTGATGGGGGCCTACGGAACTGTGAAGAGGCATTATGAGTATATGTACACACACACACACACACACACACACACACACACACACACACATACCCTCAACCTACCTTAAAACAAAACAAAACAAAACCTACTAAACATTTTTAGAGAATAACCATATGGAGAATTTAGAAGAACTTTAGGTTTACACTACAACAAGGTTTCCAGTAGATTTTCCTTAAATATTAATGGAGCACTTACAATGCATAATCTAGCAGTTATTAAAACAGGAAGATATGCTGTGTTTCCTGTCCTCAAGGGGTTCACAGTGTTAACTGGATACTCCCCATACAGTATCTCCCCTGCCTCTGAGCCTCTACTTCTACTCTTCCAAACTTCTACATTTTCCATTCCATCTCTCCAGAATTTCTTCCAGTCTTTCCTGCTTTCCTAACTGTGGCTTTGCAGATGCTCATCTTTGTTGTCTACTTTAACACTCCAGTTTGCCCCTGGCTAAATACTATTAATCTTTAGGCTGAAGATTAAATGTCACCTCCTCCAAGAAGTTTTTCTCGACTACCTCGTCCTTAAGTTTCAATTAGGGGCTCCCACTCTGTGATGCTATAACAATGCACTTACCTTATTGTAACAGTATCCTCCCTATATGTAACTGCTGGTTTAATTGTTCATAGTTCACCTGTTACTGGTGGAGGGTCTTGACTACAAGTCATCCATGTTCTTGGCGTTTTAAACAAATAATTGGATAAAATGAACAAACAAAGCAATGAACGAATGAAGCAATGAAAGCATAGATTTATTGAGACAAAAGTGCACACCATAGAGTGGGAGCACGCTCGAGCAAGTGGCTCAAGAGCACTGGTTACGGAATTTTCTGGGATCTAAATACTCTCTAGAGGTTTCCTATTGGTTACTTGGTTACACCCTATGGAAATGAAGACTTGGCCAGCAACCAGTCTGATTGGTTGCAGGAGGTGACCAATCAGAGGCTGAAGTGAAGTTACCACGTTACACTCTATGGAAATGAAGACTTGGCCCATGACCAGTCTGATTGGTTGGGGGAGGTGACCAATCAGAGGCATTTTCCATTTTTCAACTGTGAGGCATGGAAAGGGGAGTTGCAAAGGGAGTAGCCAACTAATCCTTTTGTTATCTGGGCATGAAGAGGTGGGGTTTTCCTTTTCATTCAGTTGTAGGAAGTCAGCATTAATCGGCCTTAGGTTCCCTGCCTCCAGAGACAGAGTTTCGCTCTGTCGCGCAGACTGGAATGCAGTGGCCCGATCTCGGCTCACTGCAAGCTCCGCCTCCCGGGTTCACACCATTCTCCTGCCTCAGCCTCCCAAGTAGCTGGGACTACAGGCGCCCGCCACCTCGCCCGGCTACTTTTTGTATTTTTAGTAGAGACGGGGTTACACCTAAGTTTTTTAACTCAGTGAGGGCAGAGCCATGTGTGTCTAGCTTATCTGCTGCTGTATCACTGATGCCTAGAAAAATATCTGGCAGCGTAATGTTATTGAATGAATGTGCAGATATATAAATACTTACAATGTATGGATTAAAAGAAGATATCCATCTCCAAAAGACCACAAATAATTAACCTCTGTGTTTGTTCCCAAGTCTTAGTCTAGGGCAGGTTCAAAATGTCCTAGGGCATCATCCTTCTTCTGTTTCTATTTTCCACCCTGAAGTAGATCCAGATCCTTGATCCCCAGAATAGAATCATTATTTTAGTTGGAGGAAGGTGTACACTCTTTGGATGTTTTCTTCTTAGTCTCTGATCATGTAATTTATGATGAAAGGTAGACTTGTTTGAAGGGTAGTCTAAAAGGGGTGACTACCTCTCTCCACTGTAGTGATGATTACAAGATTTTGAACCTTGGCTATCAGAACTGCTTAAATAGACCATGGACTCTAAGCATTGTGATCATGAATACAGATTGTCTATTGAATATCAGGCACTTTACTAGGAACTGGAGAGTCAGAAATGATGATGCAGAATAAATATATGTTGATTTATTTTTAGTTAGGTCTACGGGACCATGTCACTTTATGTGAGAATATTGTACTCCCAAATTTCTCTGCTTCTTTTCCAAACCTCTGGTGAAACTTTAAGAACTTATCAATCAAAATATTTTCCTAAAAATATTTTATTTCTATATTACACAAAGACATAAACAACCTTAGAGTCATGCTAGAAGTTATTTATATAATAATAGAATAAAAATGCTAATCAAATAATAGAATTTTTATTTTAATTATACAGTCAACCCTTTGTATCTTTGAGTTCTACCTTTATGGATTTAACCAACCTCAGATGACAACACTTAAAATAAGAATAATAAAAAGCAGGCCAGGCATGGTGACTCACCCTGTAATTCCAGCGTTTTGGGAGGCCAAGGTGGACAGATCACTTGAGTCTAGGAGTTTGAGACCAGCCTGGGCAACATGGCAAAACCACATCTCTACAAAAAATAAAGAAATAAGCTGGGCATGATGACACACACCTGTAGTCCCAGCTACTCGGGAGACTGAGGCCACAGGATTGCTTGAGCCCAGGAGGTCAAGGTTGCAATGAGCACCACTACACTCCAGTCTGGGTGACAGAGCGAGACTGTCTCAAACAAAACAAAACAAAACAAGACAAAGAAAACAAAACAAAACAAACACAAAGTAACAGTACGATAATAAAAATAATACAAATAAAAAACCAAAGTGATATAACAACTATTTACATAGCATTTACATTATGTTAGGGATTGCAAGTAATCTAGAGATGGTAAAGTATATGGGAGGAAGTATGTAGGTTATATGCAAATACTGCACCAGTGTATTTGAGGGAC
This sequence comes from Macaca mulatta, assembly GCF_049350105.2. Taxonomy (NCBI): domain Eukaryota; kingdom Metazoa; phylum Chordata; class Mammalia; order Primates; family Cercopithecidae; genus Macaca; species Macaca mulatta. The sequence continues at coordinate 176,435,474 of NC_133411.1, forward strand.
TTGAGCATCTGTGGATTTTGGCATCTATGGGGGTCCTGGAAGCCAGCCCCACAGATACGGAGGGACTACTGTATAATAAACATGAAAGGCTGGTCAGTTAACTGTTCCCCTGACAATATGCATGTTAAATGATTTCAGTGTGTAACTGTAATTTCTCTTTTAATTCGGGACATATCCTCCTTCTTATTAAAAATTGACTTTGGTTCCCTGAGGATGGTAGCAGACTGTTCATTTCTGTCTCACTCTCTCTTTCCTTCTCCAGGGTGTCCTGTTGAATCCACTCCTATGTCTTCTGTGGAAACTCGTAATACCCAACTCGTAATACCCAGGATAGTTTATTATATTTATTCTTGAATAAGAAAATATTTTAGGGAAAAAGGTAATTTAAAAAATGGAATGTACTTGCCATAAGCAAATATATTCTATTTGTAGAGAATTATAACCACCTTATAACAATCACAGTATCCCTCATTTCCAAAGCATTCTGGAATGAGTAATAATCAATATCAGAGTAAAGAAAGAATTTTTCTTCAATTTAGTTGATGATTTTTGTTCACAAAAATATCTAAGTTGTTACAAAATGGACCTCTGACTTTTAACTTGGGCTTATTTTTCAATTTGGAAAGTGCTTGTAAGTTTGTTAATGTTAAATTGGTAATTGTTGGGCTCTGAGGGGGTGCAGCATCTTCAGTCTGAGCTTATTACAGTGTAAAATATGGATTGCCTTTACCCTAATGGCCTCTGAATCCTATTACCATCCCATTAGAGAGTGTGGGATTTTAGTAATTCTGTTGTTGTTTCCAGTGGGCAGTGAATATAATGGGGAAGGGCAGGGGTTAATGCAATTCATCTCTTTTAATACTTGTAACTCCAACTCCCTTATCACTCACTGTGGTTTCTTTGGGTTTTTCCCCTTTCTTTCTATATCTTTAAGGCCCAATATATTTCTATATACCTCTCCCAGCCAGAAGAGTTTGGGGAGTATTTTGATGATTCTTGCGTTTAAATAGAATTTTCAATATTAGCTTTTCACAAACTGAAGATAAACAAATAAGGTATGTCTGCTTGTTGTGAAACAGCCTGTCGCTCAGAAAGGTTTTCAGTGACTGTCCTTGTGCTAAGAATAGTATTGAAATGGCTCTTCAATCAAGATCATTTATAAGGCCTTTTGGAAGGAGAAGCCTGATACCAGTGGGTCGGATCAATGCACCCTAGTGTTCTGGGTATAATGTTTCCATGTGTTCCTGGAGACAGCTGTGTCCTGGGTGCTGGTGGTGCTAGAGAGAAGAATTGGAAAAGATTTCAAAGTGATAGAAATTAGATTGCTTTAAAGAGAAGTTTATGAGCAATAGTTAATTCCCTACATCTCTGACATGCTCAGTAGATGTACATGTTTGATTATGTATCCGTGGTTTTATTCATGAAATTTGTTTTTAGCTAATACAGCTCTTTTCGGGATAAATACGAACATCAGATTACTTCTCAGTATGTCAAAACAAATTAGTTTCCCACAGTGATGCAGTGAAAGGTGTAACTATTTTCCCTTTTTATATGTCAGAAAGCATTACTGGGACTGGGAAATTCCTCCTTTTCCCCCCTTAGCCCATGAGCCTGGTGGTTTGCAAAGGTCTGCTTTAATTCGCAAGCATGTTCACCTAGAGCTCCAGCACCTCCCTCTACTGCCATTAGTGGGAATCACATGCTGAGATCCAAAGAGGCAACCACACTCAGAAAAGACTGGGAATGGCAGGAGGTGATCAGACCATTTCAATCTGTTGAAAGTGAGTGATATTCCCTGGGCTTGTTGTTCACCTTCTCAGAAAATTAAGTTTCCAAATGTTTCATCATAAATGACATGAACATGCAACCTAACTGCAATATGCAAATGTCCACTGGATAACATAGTAGAAAACTGGATTGGATAGGAATTCTCCTTGTCTCCATATTCGAAATATCTTGATTGTCCACCTGGTTATGGCCAATAGACTAAGCCTGCTGACAGTGCTTAGGTCTATATATAACAGTAGTTTGCGTATCTGCATTGAATATTCGTGTATCACATTTCTCCTTAATTTGAGTTATCACTTATATTTCTACTCAGAATGTGAGAGCATTTATTTCTCTCCATCAATTGGGTGTGTTGTGTGACATTCATTTTAGAATGTAATTATGTAGTGACCAATACAATTAGTTTTCATCCGAATGAATTGATATGAATAAGCATTGTTAAGGGATGTTATTTTCTTTTGATACTTAGTTTGTTAGTTACAGACTATTTTTTAAATCCATTTCTGTTCCCACAATCACTTGGGAAGCTAAAACAAAACAACAACAAAAGAAATAAAATCTACTGTAAGTATATACTGACATAATAATCTTTAAAAAACAGCACATATACACAAGACCATTAGCAGAAAATTACTGAACTCATGGAAATGACATGTAGATAGAACCTATGTAGAATTACTGTTTTGCAAAGGACAATATGAGGGATTCTGGTTACTCAACAAGTGGAATGTGGCTTTCTGTTTTTCATTTATGATTGGGCCCCATTTAATTCATCTTGTCTGTTTGTTCTTGGAACTTTCCTTCAGATCTCCAAGAAATATAAAAATCAGATGACATGCCGGGCATGGTGGCTCACACCTGTAATCCCAGGATTTTGAGAGGCTGAGGTGGGCACATCCCTTGAGGTCAGGAGTTCGAGACCAGCCTGGCCAACATGGCAAAGTCCTGTGTCTACTAAAAACACAAAAAATTAGCTGGGTCTATTGGCACACACCTATAATCCCAGCTACTTGAGATGCTGAGGCATGATAATCACTTGTACCTGGGAGGTGGGGGTTGCAGTGAACTGAGATTGTGTCATTGCATGCCAGCCTGGGTGACACAGGGAGGCTGTCTCAAAAAAAAAATTAGATAATACTAATGTTTCCATTAGAGAGTGATATATTTACCGTTGTCACAAAGCCACACAACCTGTCATGTTTTGTCTCTGTACAGTGTTCCCTTAACGTACGATATACAAATTATTTAACAATTGTTGAATATTATCAAACTAGTAATGAAATTGGACTCTGCATAAGACTAATAGTTTTATTTTTTAAACATGTGTCAGAATTCAAATATAAGTGTGAATTGTGTAGAACACACAGGAATGCGAAGTACCACATTATGTACCATATTGCATCCAATGCCTTGGTGGAAATATTCCCCAATAAGTTTATGACAGCAATAGAAATTAGCATATTTTAAAAATATATATTTTAAACTATAAAAGTAGAATAGCTCTTTCAGGAAATTTGGAAAATTTAGAAAAAAATTAAAGAGAATAAAAATTATTCATAATCCCATCCAAGTTTTTTTGTTTTTAACCCACTTAAACAGGTGAATATTTAAAAAATAAAGATTGTTTCTTGCATTCATTCTTATATGTGGAAATTCTCTTATGCTTAAATAGAATTCAAGAAGATTATATTAATATTCTATCAATGTGTACACCTTACAAATATCATGATACTTAAAAATAACTTTCATTAACTTTTTAATTATGAAACTCTAATAATATATGTATGTAATTTGGAAACAATATACAAACAAAAGTAAAATTATTTTGAAATGCTACTGTGAAAAGGTAAAAACTTGAATAGTTTGATGTATCATTTTATCATCTTTGTCTATGTAATAAGTAATAATAGTAATTATTTTGTTTGATTTATATTTTAGTTATTCTAATACAGTTTACTTACCACTGAATTCTCTGCTTGATTACATTTTTCTTAAAAAGTCAGATTGCAATATTTTTAGGATATAAGAAACTTCTGCTTGTTGTATTCATTGCTAATATTTTTTCCAAATAGTGTTTTTTTTGTTTTTCATATGAAAATCAGTTTTGTTTTTATATGAAGATATTTTAAATCTTGATATAGTAAGGTCTAAGGTCTTCTACTGTTTCAGATATCTTGAATTGTTTCTCAGCTTTTAAGAAAATCCTCATTATAAGGTTCAATAAATGCGTACTGTATTTTCTCCGAGCAATTAGAAAATAATGTTATAACGTCATTAACTTGCTAAGTGAATTTAGAAATGCATATATGCATGTATGTATGTGTGTGTGATATGAGGATCTATTTTCTTAAATGGTTAATCCATTACTAGATCTTTGCACTATTACTATACTGTTTTGTTATTGCAAGTTTATAGTAAGTTTAATGTAATAGAAGAGTCACTCCTTTTTATTTTTTTTCTCCCAGGAAGGTCTTGCTTAACTTTTCATCTTGATTATTCAGTTGTATCCGTATGTGTATGCAGAAAAGCAGAAAAGTGGTGCCATGCCTCAGTAGTATTTTTTTCTCTTTAACTTGAGTCTCTTTAATTTGGTAAGGTTTTTTTAGTCTTATTTTTGTTTCTTTGATGTCCAATAAAACATGTCTTCCCTTTTGAATATGTGGGTTTTGTGTTTTGACCCACTTCTCTTAAATTTGTCTTAATCAGGCATTTCTTCCTGGAATTTTATTTTAAATAACTATGTATTTGCATACAATGATGTAAGAAATTTCTCCCACATCTACTTTCTTTTCTTCTTGAGAAAACAATGCATATCTGTTTAAAAAAAGTTCATAATATTCATCTATCATGGGCCAAATTCCATCTTTTGAAACTTAACTGCACAAAATAAAATGCTCATCTAATGTGGTTGGTCTTTATACATTTATGTCAGCAATAAGTGCACTAAGCAAGCAAGAGAGTTCTCACTGCTGTAGCTTTCCCATGATAAAATTTTGTAAGATGTAACCCATAGAAAACCAGTCTAGTGCAAAGATCTGCAAAGAAAGGGTTCCTTGGTGGAGTAAATTTGAGAATTAATTCATACAATAGCCATTTTTTGGCCAGTTTAGAATAACTATTATCATATTAAAAGCTCTGACAAGTTCAACAATAAAGACTTGTTTGGTTTGTTTGAACCCATCTTCTCCCAGATTTAATCTGTGACATAAACATTTGCTATTTTTTGAAGGCAGAGAAGATTATTTGGTTTGATGGTTTGTATTTTATTGAGGGGTAAATATACAATCTATTACTCAACCCAGGAACTTACAATGAATATTCAAATCGGGCAGGCTTTCTTCCAATTAATTTCAGCTTCCAGTGAGTCTTGTTTCTTTTCAGTGTACAATGGAAGATAATTCTAATCAGATCTTAAGAGACAGTTCTCAAGGCATTTCACTCATTGGCCATTTATTTGATGATTAGTAGTGGTTGGAGTTGAAGTAGGCAGTATTACACAATCATCATACACAGTAGCTCTATAACATCTTGCAAATAAATTAATCTCTTTATATATCAGTTTTAATTTTTTGTAAAATGGGAACAGTATCCTGCAGGAGCTTGTGTACCACAGAAAGGAGGCATATATAAAACCCTAACGCTATTTTTGCATAGAACAGCCACCCACATAATGATAGCTGGCATTCTTAATAATCATTGACAAGAAAAGTGAGCAGGATATATCCCCTGCTCTGATCCATCTAAACAATGGTGCAATAAGAAGCAACAATTTCATAATGCTGTGCAATTTACACGTATTTTTATGTTTGCTGTTGAGAGTGTAAGCATCAAAATAAAATAGGAAAACTGGAAAATACAGTGAGGGAGCTGAGATCAAGTGATATGGCATTTGCCAGGAGGTGGTTATTCCATGCCACAGTATACACCAATACAGAATGAGGACAAGCGTTCATTCATTCTAATGAGGACTTTACCTAGATTGGGCAGTGAAGGCTGTCACACAATTGGATGGAACTGAATCAAAACGATATCAAAGTTCAGTTCCTCAGCTCCAAGTGCTTGCTGAGTTTGGCTTCTTCTCTGGTAACCCTTTTATGGAATGTGATTTTAAAAGCATCCCAAAGTTGTAAGTACCTTTGTGTCGTGTTGACATCGGATTAATCAGTGGGCAAACATTCTGCTATTGTTACTGGAGCTCTCTTTTATCCTCCTGGAAGAGAAGCCCCAGTTCAGCAAGAGTGGTGTGGAAATGTTGGTAATTCCTTTATTACTTTAAGTCTAGATGACTGTAATTCTCCATTTGTGAGTCTTCTAAACTGGGTTATTTATAGGATGCAACTTAAGAGAATAAAGCAGCCCAGGATCTTCCTGGCATTTTGTTCCTTCAGCATATTTTAAACCATCAACTCAATCCTTATATTGGTTACCCATAAAATTTTACATTGATTGTGAAGTTGTTTTACTCACACAAATGGTACCTCCGAGATGTGATTTCATTCTGCCTGTCTCACTGATTTTTGTTTTGCCAAACCCCGGTCACTTCTAAAGACTTAAATTTGGAAGCTTTTGGTATTGTGCTATGAACTTGAGGTGGGCATATTCAAAGTTATGTGGACTAGTTTTAGGTTTGATTGTATTTTTACAGATAAGCTCTTATTTACTTAAATAAAATACATATTCTTTACCAATAAGAAAAATATACATTCGATGTTTTGATTTTTTCTGTTATACACATCACATCCAATGTCATTCCAATATTTTTCTAGGCACATCATATAAATGTTTAATACAATGAGATTTATATCATACTTATTATTTAGTAGCCTACTTTTAACATCAATGTTATTGTGGTCTTTTTCTAAGTTTTAAAAACTTTATTTTAATAATTGCCTAATATTTTCTCTTACAAACTGTGTAACTCATTTAATTCATTTGGAAATTATTCCTTAAGTAAGATTTATTAAGTACTCTCGCTTTCCATGGTCCTGCCAGTAGCTTCTGAAGGTGTAGTAACAGATAAAGATAGATACAGCTCACTTACTGCGGAATTAATTCTCTAATGTTGAATATTGACTCTCTCTTCATTTTGGAGTATTATTACAAAAAAGATGACTTTGAGTTTTAATCAAGTCACTGAAGAATATTTGACCTGATCCTCTCTGTTCATTTGTGCTAAGAAAACAATTGTTTTTCTAAAAGGGTCATCGCGTTGGAAAAGCTTTCCATGTTCTGCCCTCTTTTGTAGACCTTCTTCTTCTGATCATGTACCCTGGCTGAGTCATTTTCTTATGGGCATAAAGTCTGCCTTTCCCCTTGGGCCATACAAAATAAAACTTTCTTTGAACTGCATTTGGAGATTTTAAGTCCTATAAACCTTGGTCCTTTGCCAAATTTGCATTTAGCCACCAGCATAGCCCAAGACCACAGAGTCTGTGTCCATTGCTCTAGGCTTCTACCTATCTGGGAAGAGAAGTTAGGAATTGAGAACTAAATTAAAGTTGCAAATATTTATCCTTATCTTCACTCTAAGCTCTGGATTTGCCTTTAGATGATAACACAAATACTCCATTCTTTTGGTCTGTCCACTCTGTTAATAGAAATACTCCTGAAATTGGCAAGAATGTCTCTGGTTACGAGCACTCCTTCTTGGTGTTGGAGATAAACCACCATTGTGGATCTTCACATTTCTTTTCACAAGCATTCCTGGCATGGATCTTCACAAAGCAAGAGTGCTTGCTACTTTCTTCTCTCTCACCTCGGTGAAATATCCATGTTGTGGGCACAACGTCATTGGGTTACAACCACGTGTAGATTTAGAGATGACTGGGGTACCTGTCTTTGCTGAAATGTGACGTTCCTCATGCACACTTAGACTCTTTTCATGAACATTTTTTAAGTTGTATGTTCCCTGCTTGATGGAAATGAACATTGTATAAAATTGAAGCAATTTAAAAATATACAGTATTTAAGAAAAACTCAAATTCCTTAAATATGTTAGTGGATTGGAAATCTGGCTTGATGCACCCACTACTAAAATTAAACTGTATTAAGATCACATCATACAATGCCAGGTGTCAGCTTTCTGTTCCTTCTGTCTTTAGCCATAGAAGTTGTATTTCCCATTGATAGATAACATCAGACTTTGCACCTAAATGCAATATGTGAGATGCAAATTTGAGAAAGCACATGGTATTTTATTTTAATCTTTAAAACATATAATCTACAAAAATATAATGCTTAGTCTAACCCACATGGCAATGTAGTAGCTGAATATGGCTCTAGAAATGTGGTTTATCATGAAACAAGTCTCTCTTCTAGATATTGGAAATCAGGTTCTATCAGGACATTCAATTTAGAAATAGTGTTTGCATCCAACTGTCCTTCTGTACAGATATGTAATTTCCATGTTTTATTTAATATAAATTACAATGTTTTCATTTGTTAAAAAGAATAATCTTTAAAGCCTAGAATCAGAATTGAATGCTTATAATGTAATTGTAATTTTGAGGCATGCTTTGTTATTTCTTTTTATAGGGTCAGAGATTCAGATAGTAAAGGGGAGAGAATTGTGCACTTTGGTGTCTTTTGAAATAGAAAGAACTAACCTCAAGCAGGGATTGTCTGTCTTCGATCATATGTTATCCCAGATGACTGAGAGGAAAATCTGATCCGTTCATTTATGCCACACTATTTTTGATACACCAAAGCCCTTGCAATTTTACTTACAAACACAGATTAGGAAGTGAAAGATTGATTGTTTCTGGCAGTTTGAAATGCATTATGTTTGTCCTGACCCCAGTTCAAATGAAAATAGAATGGTTCCAAATCTTCTAATGGTCCTGCAACTAAAATTACTCATTTGAAACTGCCAGGACTGATCAGTGCAAAATCGAGCAGCCCTTTCTGAGTCCTTCATTTGGAGAATATCAATTTTAAGGTTTTAAGATAATCATCTCACCTTATTATCGGATAAATCTTCTTTTACATGAGCAGCTACTATCTCTCAAGACAACCTCTCACTTATTAAAAAGGGGAAAGGAGGGAAAAGCTACCAGGGAAAGAGACAATCAGAAGAAATGTCAGTAAAATTGAATCAAAAGACTCTATGATGTAAAATTACTTTTTACCTTTGTTAGTCATCTAGAATCACAGAAACTCTAAGGTGCCAAAAAATATCGAGCCCAAAGCTGGCTTTTGAAATAAGAGGAAACCGAGGCCCAGAGAAGGAAAATGACTTACTCAGCTAATTGTGACAGTGGAGGAGATGGAACTGACTGGATTTTGTCCCATGATCAAGATTTTTGACATGAAGTCTAACCTCAGCAAGATTCACAGCAAACAGACCTATTCTGAAACAAAAGATTAATTTTCAATCCAATTACTTTCTCAAAAACTACTAGCCCTCAAGTATTCATGAGATACGTCTTGTATTGCTGTTTGCGTTGAGGAGAATAAATAGAGAACCATTTGGATTTCGTTAGTTGTTTAGTATTCCTTTAGCAATTTCAGACTTATTTGTGTCTGAGGAAGGAAGCCTCATATCAAAACATGACACACAAACTAACAGCTGGTTTTGACATTGAACTTCAGATCTAGGGTTGGTAAGAGTATTTGAGCTTAATGTTTGTAATGTACAAATAGATCCTTGTTTAAATCCTCAGCAAGAACAGCCTTGTGTAAAGCTTTATCCACCGTGTTTCCCTTCCCTCTCCTCCCCCATAAAATAAAGGAAGAAAAACTTCATTGCAGTCACTAAGCATGGGGATTACTGGAAAGACAGAGTGACTGTTTGGTTTAAATGTAATTTCAGTGTGTAAATGTTCACATCTACCTAAGGATATTGTTAATAGAAGCAAAATCTAACCCCCCTTATTTGGTTTTGCCCTTTAGACTTGAATTTTTCTCCTAATGCTACTTTGTTCATTATGCCCCAGTCCTCTTCATGTGATGGCAAGTTCTATGCTAGATGGTTCAACAACTATTGGGGGTGCGAGAGGAGTAGCAACACTGATTAGTGCTAATTAGGTGTCAGACTGTTTACTGTCATTATCTGAAGTAAACATCAACAACTCTGAAAAGTAAATATTGTCCCTATTTTCTAGATAAAGCAACAGAGGCCCCGAGAGCCTAAATAGTGTCTACGGTGCCCCACAGTCGGAAGTAGGAGGCCTGGCTTTGACTCTGTCTAACCCTGTTCTCTCCATCCTACTGGACTGTCCCCCTAAGGACCCCCCTACAAACTCTCAGTTCCAAGAATGTCTTGGGCCAATTCCCATTAATTATATTGAACTACTTTCTCTTGTTTCATCAGTGAATTTTCTGTGTTAATGGTAAAAAATAAAAAATAAAAAATAAAAAAAACAGAGGCGTCAAGAGATAAGTCTTCTCCCTCAGGACTTCTGCATTCGGTTTCGAAGAAAGGTTTTCTCCAGCAATCAGTTCACCTTCAGGGGACACAAAACATGGATAGAACTGGAGGTCCCAAGAGCACCTGAAGGGGACAGTTCAGACCCTGACTTTTCTAAATCCGGCTGCTTACGGGAAAAGTTCATGAGCTCAGTCCTTCAGTTTTCAGTCCTAAGACACATGGAGTTATGATGATTTCTCCTGGTCCAAATACTGACACTAGGACAAGTGTTGCTGGGGCAAATTTGCCATAAATACCCCATATATATTTTTTTTCTTTTTTGAGACAAGGTTTTTCTCACTTGCCCGGGCTAGCGTGCAGTGGCACAATCTGGGCTCACTGCAATCTCCACCTCCTAGTTTCAAGTGATTCTCCTGCCTCAGCCTCCTGAATAGCTGGGACTACAAGGCATGCGCAACCACACCTGGCTCATTTTTCATATTTTTAGTAGAGACGGGGTTTCACCATGTTGGCTAGGCTGGTCTCGAACTCTTGACCTCAGGCAATCTGGCCTCATGTGATCTGCCTGCCTTGACCTCCCAAAGTGCTGGGATTACAGGCGTGAGCCACCATGCCCCATCCCCGTATATAACTTTCACGAAGCTTTTGAGAACATCTAAAATGTTCCTTGGATACTAGGAATGGTTCACTTTAAACAGAACAGATAAAAGAGGCATTTGGCACTATAAGGAGTCAGGGTTGTGGGGAGCAGGTGAGAGGAGAGCAGAGAGAGAAATGATAATTACAATGCTACTAATATATATGTAATTTTATGTTATAACATTATTAAGGTTTGTTTTGTCACACTTTAATATCTGAATGCTGTATCACTTTTAAACTTATGTATGCCTGTCATATTTCCATATTTTCATAGTATTCTGTACAAATCTCTCCCACCACACTAACCACATTCTCTCATAATTACACACCCACATACAGACACACAGGTGCATGCATGTGCACACATATATACTGCTTCCACTGGGCTGTGTTATTCACCTATAGTTCTTTACTGCCTGGCGTATTCTGAGTAGACAGGAAATGTTGACTGAAAGAATGAATGAACAAACCTGTGAATAACAGGATACAACATAATCACACCCACATTCCATGAGTTTAACTGCATTAACCCTTCTTGGAGTCAGAGATTGGTCCATGGGAGACCAGCGAAGCATGAAGAAGTGAGGCAAATCTGGCACATGGACATCATATGTGGGCCACTGTCTGTTAACTTTCCATTTTTACTTTACATACCAGGAGAGCAGATTGATATTGCATTTTAATTGTGTATATTAGAGGAAGGCATATGGTTACAACATTCTCTTATTTACCTCCTGGAACATGAAATTTGTCATTTTATTCCCAAAATAAAGGATTGAAGGGAGAGTGCCTGCTTTTTACACAAGTTCAATTCTCCCCCATGTGCAAGTCTCCTGAGATGTGTAGCAAGTCGGTGCCAACATGAGGCTGGCACCATTTTCCTATTGCCATGGTGATCTCCAGCTCTCCTGAAATCTCAAGGGGGACTATGATATTTTAAAAGCAACTTGAATTTTGGTAATTAAAAAGGCTGTAAGGAATAATCTTTCTACATTTTGCCAGCTTGGGTAAATATGGATAGCAAGTGATGTCTAGAGAAGAAGGGTATTACTGTGCTTTATTATGTGGGTGACCCCGTGTTAGAAAATGAAAACCGTCATGAAAGTTATGTATAGAGTATTTATGGCAATTCAGAAACCTACTGTGAAATTTAAACTACGTCTAATCCCAACCTTCCTACAAACAGCTACTCTCTTTCCTGGAGTCACTAGTATTTTAACTTAAAGCTATGATCATCAGAGTTTTTTTTTTTTAATGTCAGAAGCAATGCATAATAATGTAAATGTTGTCAGTTATCAAAGTAAAGGGGAAAAAAGTGATTCTCTTAAACTGGAAATTAAGTTAGATAAACATAATTTATATTGCAGGTTAATCACTCCCTCCCCCATCATGAAAGTTCTTACATTAAGAGTTCTTTTGAACTTCATTTGAGCAACGACACTCTCCTAGCAAAGTCACAAAGATTAAAGGGCTTTGTATCACTTGAGAAGACAGTGGAAATGTTTTTAGGCATTGTGTTGAGCTATAAAATGAAAGCTTGGAATAAATGAACATGGAAGCAAACATTAAAGCAAAACAATGTATAGGAGAGAAACCCAGGCTAGCGGAAAGAGAGTGCCTTCTTGTATCTTTGGGCATAACTTTGTATACAGAATTTATAGCAGAAAATGGATCAGCACTTTAAGGTAGGGCTTGGGATATTTTTGGGCTGAGTGTGTGTTGTCTTATTAGGTAGGATATGGAAAGAGAGAGGGTGGAACAATCCTCTTAAATCAGGAACTTCACAAACAAATGCAGATTCCCAATTTGCAGATGGCCATTTTAATTGATTTTTTACAAAACCACCTACAACCTAATGTTTCAGAGTTAAAAATAAACCATATAACTTTCAAGTGCTGTTTCTTCCACATAATTCAAGTCTGATTATGTCTGAACAAATCACCAACTGGAAGTAAAGAATTTTCTATGGATCAGTTTGATTCCATTGGGAAAATACTGCCAGCAAAAATAGTTTGGCGGCCCCCATGGCAAAACTTAGAAACCTGTTTTCTTGTTTTGAATCCCTCTGGGTAAGAGCCCTTACCATGTTGCTCATAATCTTATTTAATGCCGTTTTTAGCTGGTATGACCTGAAGTGGAAGAGCCAGATGGTTTTGTTGGGGTTTTTTATTTGTTTATTTGATTGATTTTGTGTTGTGTTTAGCACAGAGATTTGGTGATTTTTTAGAAAATTGTTCACTGCTTTTTGGTTAGTGAAATGCTCTATGATAGCTGACAGATGACTTGTGGAGTATAAAAGCACAGTGAAGTAACTGAGAATATCATTAAAAGTTTCATGACTGGGCGCAGTGGCTCACGCCTGCAATCTCAGTGCTTTGGGAGGTTGAGGAGGGCAGATCACTTGATGTCAGGAGTTCAAGACCAGTCTGGCCAACATGGTGAAACCCCATCTCTACTAAAAACACAAAAATTAGCCAGACGTGGTTGTGGGTACCTGTAATCCCAGCTACTCAAGAGGTTGAGGCGGGAGAATCGCTTGAACCCAGGAGGCGGAGGTTGCGTTAGTCAACACTGTGCCACTCCGTTCCATTCTGGGCGACAGAGCGAGACTGTCTCAAAAAAAAAAAAAAAAAAAAAAAAAAAAATATATATATATATATATATATATATATATGTTTCGTTACGTTGTTTCATTTATAGGATACGTGAAACTCAGAGGAGGAAAAGTCTTCCCAAGACTACTTTATTGCACAAATATGTTCATGTTCAGACTAGGCTGATAACTTTTTCCCTATATGTTCTCCCTAATGGTATGTTCCTATATTTCCTGTTTTCTTCTATGCATTTAACTGAATATAGGATTTTTACATTTTTAAAAAATTTGTTCTTGAAATTAAAGAAGATTGATTTGGGCAGCAAATTAGAAACTTTTTTGTTAATAGAGAAAGCATTTTTTGTTAATAGAGTGTGATGTACTTGCTCTTTTCTATAGAAAGAAGAATGATTTTCTTAATTTTAAGGACAGTTCTAAATAAAATCTACACTACTTAAAAGAGAGTTTTAACATCCCCCATTGCCTTGTAGTTTTTCTTTTCCTGAAAATAGATCCACAAATGTCATAAATTAGTCTGCAGATTTTACCTTATTATGCTTCCTCCTTCAAAAAATATGCAGGAAAGTGATTATATGTGGTGTTCAACTCGGGGCTGATGAGTTGGTTATAATTATCAAGGCAGACATAATGAGATGAAAACAACTCTTTCTCTAGGGCCTCAGAGGCGTTTTCAGTCACTATCATAACCCTGTCACGCTGGGTTAACTGTTTTCTGCCCAAGTAGATGTCAACACAATTAATTTCACAGTTTCCTCAACTGATACAGTTAGGGTTCATTTGCTCATCTGGGCAAGAAGATCCACATATGTTAAGGGTAGAATTGATTTCTGGGTTTTTCCTAGACAGATGAAACAATGTGGAAAATAGACATTTATCTTTATATGTAACTAAATGGCATTTGCTCTCTTTTTCATTAGTCCTTAAACATACTTTTGTTCAAATTATTTGGCATTGCCATTTGACATTCATGGCATAATTTATTCACTCATCAAATATTTATCAAGTGCCAGCTTTATGCAGGACCTTTTGCCAGGCTCTGAGGTTACAGCAAGAGCAAAGCAGAAAAGTCCTGCCCGTGTGAAGTTTTCAGTTCATTTGGGCAGTAATTGCACCAACATACCTAATTAACAGAAAAATGTAAAACCCCACTAGATAATTTGCATGCTACTGGTACTTGTTCTTTACTCCTGGTATAATAGATGCTTGCCGTTGGAGAGTGTTCAATAGAACGTCCTGTCCCTTAGTGACGAAAACATTCTAAACTCACATTTCTAAGACAGTAGGCACTAGCCACATTTAGCTATTGAGAACTTTAAATGTGGTTAATGTGAGTAAGGACTTGAATTTATAATTTTCTTTAATTTCAACTAATTTAAACTGCCACAAGTGGCGAGAGGGATTACCATATTGGACAATGCTGGTCTACAATTTATCATCTTATTCCTAACATATATTTTACACCTGAAAACAGCACTTGGACAGCATAAAAACAGGACGAAGTATATACAAGTTTAATTTAGCATTTACTCTGTGAGCTTCAAGGAGAGCTTTCAAACAGCAAGAGGATCCATGAGAAGGTAACTGTGTTTTTGGATATTTGCTGAGAAATGTGAAATAATGTACTTGATTTTAGTGTGTTCATAGATTACAAATTAATCTTTAATTTATGTCTGGAATACTGTATCTGGTTGGGATATTTTAAAGTCCAATTTCTTATTCGTTATTGTTACCCTATGAATCACTGAGATAACATATTTGCTTAGTTGATTAATATAATTTATTGTTATAAATCTTCTGCTTTGCTTATGCTAGTGCTTAGTGAAAATTGCAAACACATTTTCCCCAGAGTTGTATTCAATATCATTCCACTGCAACCAATTTCTGATTCTCATTTCCTAGGGTATATCTATTGCTTAATAATGGGAAAAGAGAGAGGAAAGGAACTGGGGATGGTGAAGGATGGCAGGAAGAAGAGGAAGGGGAAAGGAAGTAAAGGGAGGGAGAAGAAAAGGGAAGAAGATGGGGTATTATTGGATAGAAACAACACAGAGAAGGTAGCTTTTCTTGCCAGGAAATGTGGGAAGGTTTTGGCCATGAATACTGCTGTGATCATTAAAGTTGCTGTCATATTTCTTTTCTCTAGCATTTAAATCTCCGGATTCCTTTCCCCTACAGTTTTGTAGTACTGAGAATAATAGAGTGTTTTTAGACCCTACATTCCTCAGCTGCTTCTTGTTTGTTTCTCATCTACTTCTCGCCAAAGAAGGAAAAATGAGCCAAACAATTTTCTGCTCCTTCCTCTTTCCAGTTGGTATCCAGGACCTTTTAGCTCACTGCCTCATATGAAACCCACTGCTGGCTATCTGCAAGACAGAACAATGACGTGTGTGTGTCACCTCTCCACTCAGGGTTCATGCCTTCATATTGTCTCATCATCTGCATTTTTTTTTTATTGATGAGGGCAGAGCAAAGAAAAAAATATTTCTCTATCAATTTCTGCTGAAGATGGAGTGTTTTGGGTCATGGTTAGGTCCAGTAAGCTTTGGGGGTTTTGGGGTTGGAGAGTAGATGTTGTTGAGACTATTTTAGACAACTTGCTCAAGTCCATTGAAAAAGAAACTACTTCTTTGTGAATGCATTTAAACTCACAAAAATCCATCTATTCTTTCAATTGATATAAATGTTATGTAGATGATGCACTGATTTTTCGAGATTCTGATGATACGGAGAAAAAAAAGAGAGAAAAAGACAAGGAAACTTCAATAAATGGAACTTATATTTTGTCAGGCAGTGGAGCACGGAAGGAGACAGAAAATAAATACATAAACTAGGGACAAAAGAAAGTTTCATAGAGATAAAGACTAAAAATAAATACAGAGTAGTATGGTAGTAAGTGGTCATGAGGAGGGCTTCCTTAAAGAGAATGGTCATGAAAGTTCTCTTAAAAACAGGAACATTTGAACTTACTGTGGGTAATGGAAGAAGCCTGCCATGGGAATAGCTTTCCAAGGAACATCAAGAATAAGAATTATAAGATGGATATGATTCTGACACTTTAGAATCTCAGTTAGAATAACACAAAAGTAACCAGTTGACCAGCTGGCTGAACTGACAAGAAGAGGAAGAATGGTGTGAGAGAAGGTTATAGAAACTGAGCCATCACTAGATCCTCAAGCACCTGGAATGTCATTTGTTCTTGTTAGGGGCTAGTAATCAATTAATAGGACACCGGGTTTCCTAAATTCCATTAGATATGGTGAGGTTTCATTGGTGAAACTCAAGCCAGAGGTGTTTCCTTGAATTGTTTAATGTCATCTATTTGGGAGGAAATCCGTGTTGGCTTTCAGATATCACAGACCATTTCTGGGAGTTAAAAATAGTGTCCAGGTTAAGAGAGACTTACAGGATGTTTAAAAGTATTATTGGCTGGGCGCAATGGCTCACACCTGTAATCCCAGCATTTTGGAAGGCCGAGGTGGGTGCATCATTTGAGCTCAGGAGTTTGAGACCAGCCTGGGCAACACAGTGAAACCCCACCTCTACAAAAAATAAAATTAGCTGGGTGTAGTGGCATGCACCTGTGGGCTCAGCTACTCAGAAGGCAGGGGTGGCAGGATCGCCTGAACCCAAGAGTTCTAGGCTGCAGTGAGTTGTGATCGTGCCACTGCATTTCAGCCTGGCTAACAGAGTCAGACCTTGTCTCAAAAATAAAATAAAATAAGAGTAGTCGCTAAGATCATAGAATCTGTTTGAGGAATAGCAATAAAGTTGAACTTTCTCATCAGTGATGATGTTGAGGAGACAGGAAGTGCCTGAATCTCGAAGCCATGCTGAGAACAGAGCTCTTGCTGGTAAGACATAGAAGGAATGATTACAATAGAGAGTGAAAATGAAAAATAGAAGTGCTTGATTTTTCATTAAGCGCCTCATTTAATTGATCTGGAGTTTCAGGTAGCATATGTCTGCGTTTTGGAGTTTATTTTAGCGATAAGGTACAAATTTCCCCATTTTATAAACAGCTGTTTGCTGTAGTAGGGCACACGTATCTGGGACTCCTGATTGGAGTGAAATAAAACAATAGTAGCCTTGTTTCTGATTTTCTTAAAATAACTAAATTTAAAAAGATGAAAAGAGGTAGGTGAGAGTAAAAGAAAAAAATAAAAATTTGAAACTTAACAGTAAGATCTTTCAATCTTGTTTACTACTAAAATAATGTCTGGCACATAGGAGATGATCAGAAATATCAAGAAGGATAGAAGGTGTAGGTAGGAAATGAGTCTGTTCTCTGCAATGAAAACTGCAGCACGTACAATAGCATAAGCCTTCACTTTTAGACTTGAAACTCGAATTGAATAGTTAATTAGTAAATTACCATTTCATTGATGAAATGGGGCAGTGGGGTATTTTTTTTCAATCTCTTCCTTTGTATTATAAATTTATACGGAAGATTGATGTGGGTTTGGATCATCATCATGAGGCTTTATTTTAAGTAGCTTAATCACTGTTAATCTTTTGGGGTAACTTTCTTGTGATCTAAGTGTCTAGTAGATCTCCTTGTCTACAAATAATTTCTTATGTTGGATTAGGGTTTCTATAAGACTTCTCATTTAAAAATTCCCTACTATTTTCTCTGTCTGAGAAAGAGTATGTTTCTGATACCTGGAGCATCAGGAGGGCATCAGGATAGAAATGAGACACATCAATGTGTTCCTTCAAACTGTCATTGGTGAGCATGTGCAGTGACCCAGGTCTTTTGGCAGATGCCAGGGATATAAGCAAACCTAGGATCAGGCATCTTGTGGTTTGCAGACTAGTAGGAAGGAAAAATGCAAAACTATTAAGTGTTATAAGGCAGTAAAGGCACCATGAATGAAGTCTGCCAACACTGCAAACAGAGATGGAATGATTGATTCTACTTGGACAGATTAAGAAAGATTTCACACAGCCAAACTTTGTAAGATGTTGTGGAAACAAACAGGAAGATGATACTCTAGACAAAGCGCTATGGTTTGATCAAAGACTTGGAGGTATGAGGCAAGATGTGTTTCTTGAACTGCAATTAATGACAAGGTCATCCCTTGTCAGTGCAATGAAAGATGAAACCTAAGATGCTGTCCAGGCCAGATCATGCATATGCTCCTAAAACATACTGAGCATTTCCCACTTTCCCCATGACTGCAGGCCATGGGGAGTCATTAAAGGGCTTTAAGCAGAAGAATGTACGATTCTATGTTCATTTTTATTTTTAAGGACCATTTTGGTAAACTAGAGCATGAAAAGAGGAGTAGTCATTTTAAAATTCTTTTTTATATTTATTTATCACTGAATATTAAGAACCTAGTATGAATCAGCCTTTGTCTACATGCATGGTACAGGGATATGAACAAAGAATAAACATTCAATGTTGAGCACACTATGACCTTCAGACATATCAGATGAAATATCACATTATCCAAAAAGGGCCAATGAATAACTGTTCATCCCAAAGTTCTCTGTTTAAATATAGTCTCAGGTCCCCAGTGAGAAGTGTTCCCCTGGAGTCACTGCTGCTGAGCATAATTAGGCTGCTGCAAACTTGAGGAGTATGTGTTACACAAGTCCTTATTTTCATTGGGTAGAGTAGATAGCACATGGTGGTCAGTTTCAACATCAAATCCAGCATAACTCTGTAATGGGAACTCAATTTTGAACTGCATGTATATATATATTTAGTACATCCACACTCTTGTACTGTAATTACATCTGATCATGTAGTAGGTAAATTGATTGGCTGTTTTCTTCCCTCGCTGTTTCTTGTAGATTATAGGCACTGGAGAGTCCTCATCATCTCCTGAAGTGGTTCTTTCCTGGGAATGCACATCAGGATCACAAAAGGAGCTTTTAAAAAATATGCATATTTGGGTGTCGCCCAGAAGAGTCTGGTTCCCAGGTTAGGGATAGAGCCCAGGGAAATTCGTAGCATTAAAAGCTTCCTCAGGGGGCTTCTCATGCATTTACCCTCTTGGAAAACCACTAATTCTAATCAGATATCTCTTACAACACAACCAAGACATAGCTTGTTAGAGCCCGGACTAAAACTCTAGTTCCCTGAGGCCCAACCCAGAGCAATTTCTGTTATATTATCTCTACCTGTGTTCATCCAGGCTGCCCTGGACCTTGAGCCAAGACATCTGTGTTTGCACTCCTTTAATCTGGATGGTGATGGCAGGAGGAAAACTGCAATCTAAGTGCACTTGTCAGCTCCAGCTGCTGTAACAAAAGCTCATAGACTGGGTGGTTCAAACAACAGACACTTACTTCACACAGTTCTGGAGCCTGAAAGTCTGAGATCAGGGTGCCAGCATGGTCAGGTTTTTGATGCCCTTGATTCTGAAACGGCAAGGAAGTTGGGGGAGAAGGAGACATGCGGAGGGAGGGGAAGGGCAGAGAGGGAAAGGAGGGGTGGGAAGAAACAACAACTCTTTCTGGTCCCTTCTTACAAAGGCACTAATCTCATCATCAGGACTCCACTATCATGACCTCATCTAAACCTGATCACCTCAGAAAACCTCACCTCCAAATGCCATCACATTGGAGGGCTAGGGCTTCAACATATGAATTTGGGGGAAGCACCAGCATTTAGTCCATAATGCTAAGAGGGTAGTTCCCAACCCGACTACACATTAGAGCCATTTGGGAACTTTTAATAAAATACTGATGTTCTGGGCCTAGCCCACGAGATTTGCATTTAATGCTTGCCAGGCCTAACTCTTCATCCTGTCAGTGATGTAATTTTACTTAAACCCTAAATTTTTTCATCTTCAAAATGGGAATGATGTTACAAACTATGCTGCAGATTACATGAGATTATAGATATCAAAAAAGTTGCTCATCTCTAAAGTATTGTAAAAATATCATTTTCACCTTAATTAACCCACTTTCTTTCTTTGATGAGCAGCTTCAGGTGAAATCAGTATTTCAAGATTTTTATATCAGAGCTTTAAATATCAGGTTTTCTGGTAGCCTTGAATTGGAACTGCTGCTCTCCTGAATATATCAGGAAGGCAATTCAGCAAGAGGGCATAGCTTAAAGGTCACAAATTTAAATATCTACAGGGCCCAGGCAGGTCATATAAATGAGGAAAGAGAGGGCTGGTTATAGAAAAATCATTCACTGCTTCATTCAGCGCTCTGAGTAACTTCTAATTGCAATACAGTAGAGAGAAATCTCTCTCTCTCACTATTAGAAAGTAATAGTGCCAACGTGGTGACAAATGGCAGCTGGCATTTGCCTCTCAAGACTGAGAAAACAGAGGCTGAATGCCCCACTGAAAGAGGCAGCTGTTTATACTCATCCCAGCCCTGCTTGATCATTGAGTTTTGTTCTCCCAGAGAATCCAAAATCCAGGCTTTTATGTAAAAGCTCCTGATACTTAAGTGTTAGTAGCTAATATAAAAAAACAAAAGCAAAACAGTGAGCATTTCACAGGCTAACATTGACTGGCATAAATAACACATATGTGGATTTTGAATGCTTCCTGTGTGCCCCATTTGGCCTTCACACTGTCAGTCAATGACCATTACTTTGGGCCTTATACTCTACCTCGCCCATCAACTAAGCCATTGTTTTTCACATACATTGTTTATCCACAAACAAAATGCATTGCTGTGCTGGCACCCAGTTGGCGATTTCTGGCATGGATCGTTATTTCCTTTTACTGAATTGTCTTGCATTTGTTTCTAGGGATGATAGTCATTCATGCTATCAATATTTACTGAGCAGATACTGTGCTAGATAAGAATGCAAATTCAATAAGACAGAGTCCCTGCCCTGTGTTGCTTCCAGTCTAGTCTAGGCGATATGCCCAGTGTAATGATGAGGACTCAAAGAATATCATGGAATACAGAATGAAGATAGCTAACGTGCCTGCCCCTACATAGCCCATTGCTTTTGGTTATTTTTATTAATAACAGAAAATGTACTCCCTTTTCTTTTACCCAGTTTTTTTCCCTCTTGTTTTAGAGCACTTGGCCAACAAATTGAGCCTGGTGTGTGAAGACCATATCCTAGCGTGTGAAGCCACATCCTTTGGCTCTTTTGATGCTTAGGAAATATTTGATGCCCAGAAGGTCATGGTATAAAACTAAAAGTCATATCACCCAATGTCGTGCCAATACTTAATATTGTCAATATTTTACTTAAAATGCATAATATGGAAAAGCTACTGTCAGCCAGGAACAAAGCACCTGGGTATGTTTGGTTCAACAAGAGGCCCTAGCTTTCATATTTCTTATTCTGGTTTTTGGTGCTCAGAGATGCCAAGTGGCTCATCTTGGGGACTGTCTCTTGTAGTAGGCATCTCTCCAGGGGAGTGTCTCCTGAACTTTGAGATGGTTATCTGTTAATTGAAGGAAAGACAAGTTGTGAAAGTAGGCCATGCACATCACTGATAAACACGAAAATTTCGTTGGCAAGAGCCCTCCTTTCCTTGCCAAAGTGACCTTGGTTGGCGCAAAGATGACAGAGTGCTTCCCTGCCAGGGTCTGACAGCATTGCTATCACAGCACGTTTGACAAATCGTTCACATTAAATCGGGGGGCACTTTCGGCAGCGCCGACGTCCCCTCTCCATCACTCCTGATTACCACACAGACGTCAACCATGGCACCAAGCACATTTGTCACAGGGAGTAAAAAGCAGTTGTTAGTAAGAGCGCTACCTGTCATACTAATGGACTAGAGCTTGTTGCTTTGTGTCTCACAGGAGCTTACAGATTTGCAAAAAACAAAACATAATTTTTTTGGAGGGTTGTCCAGTGTTTCTTCAAAATGCTTTTGTGCTTTGATAGAGAGAGGTACTGAAAGCTTGTCAGATGGGACACCCAAATGCCTCTTCTTGGAAGGGGAAACAGATTCTAATTTTTTAAGTGACTGCTGTCATTTCTTTGTGGCCAAACAAGGCAGTAACAAGTTTGTCAGTTGAGGAAATCCATGCCCTATACATTTTAATTAAATAAGTTAAAAAAATTAATGGAGTGATTGTTTGCTATTCATGAGTAAGCATGCTATCCTCATCTTGAAATCTTATAAAGTCATTTGAAGTAGGTAGAGAATAGTTTTTTTTTCTTGCGATCATCACTTCCTTTAGCATGTAGGTGCCTCATGTGTGATTCATACACTTTGTTTCATAGTCTGGCCATAAGAACCTTCAAAGTGGGCCAGTCACACACTACCATTCCTGTTTTATAGACAACAAAACTGAGGATGAGAAAGGTTGTTGCCCAGGATTACAAAGGTAGAGTCGCATTTCTTGCCTATGCCTGTTGACTCAAGTGCACATATCAATTATACTTGGATATCCAATCAAAAGTATACAACTTGTTTAAATGTGGCCTGTGTGGGCCACGCATGGCTGCGTCATAACTCTGTTTCCAAGCCATTCTTCTCTTCTCCTTAAGTTCCTTTACCAGTCAGTATGAATTTGATTTCTGCCTTTTTTCTTTGCCCAATGATGAAAAACAAACAAACAAACAAAAAAAAAAACTTTACCTAGGAGATTTTTTAGAAATTAGAGAAAGCAAAAAAGAGTGCTGGGTTGGGAACTTCCAACTGACTGCCCTTTATAAGGTCAAGTCAAGACTCTAAATCGTGGTTTGAGGGAGTGAACTTCTGGTAGGGCACACGAAGGAGACTGTTGCATTAGAATTTGAGGATCCTTGCTATACTTTATTCTATCTTTTGTAGGCCCATGAAAAGTGCCTTTGGCTCTTTGATGAGACAGGAAAAAAACAAACTGTTTTTCCTAGTCTCACACGCTCAACACGGAATACTTAACTTCTGGTCACCAAAATGTGTGGAGATTTCTCCCCACCAGCAACCAATCAATTCTCCAGCAGACCCCAGCTGGGAGTTCTATAACTCAATTCTGACACTACCTACGTGGAGATAGTGTTATATCCCACAGGTTAAGGGCGCAGTCCCACAAGACTGTCCCCACTTCAGATGCCAATCACAAGCCCCAGATTGTGACATACACTTTTGGTCGGCTTTAAATCAGGATTTCTACAAGCCCCTCTCTTAAATCAATTAATTTGCTAGGGTGACTCACAGACCTCATGGAAACACTTTAATTACATTTACCCATTTATTGTAAAGGGTATTACAAAGGATACAGACAAACAGCCAGGCAGAAGAGAAGCATAGGGCAACGTATAGGAAGAAAGGGGTGTGGAGCTTTCATGCCTTCCCCAGAAGCACCACCCTCCAGGAACCCCCATGTGTACATCTATCTAGAAACTCCTTGAACCTAGTTCTTCTGAGTTTTGTTGGAGGCTTCATTATGTAGGCATAATTGATTACGTCATTGGCCATTGTTGACTGACTCAACCTTTAGCCCTTCTCCTCTCTCCAGGGGTTGGGGGTGAGGCTGAACAGTCCCCAACCTGAAATAATCTAGGGGCCCCCAGACCCTGTTCATCTCAT
The DNA here is from genome assembly GCF_049350105.2 of Macaca mulatta. NCBI lineage: Eukaryota > Metazoa > Chordata > Mammalia > Primates > Cercopithecidae > Macaca > Macaca mulatta. The sequence continues at coordinate 176,459,343 of NC_133411.1, forward strand.
TAGCATAAAAAAGACCCTCATCACTCCAGAGATTCTAAGGGTTTTAGGAGCTGTGTGCCGAGAACCAAGGACAGAAAGCAAATATATATTACTTCTTATATCATATCACAGGCTTCTTTTGAATTCACTCTTCCAAGTACTATAATAAGCTAGAGTGATAAGCTTGAGATGGGCTAGGTTGAATAAAAAACTTGTTAAATGTTTGATTCCTTTCTTGTTTTATTCCAGAAGTCTTAGATAAATGTTTCTGGAGGATCAGGCTGGTTCATTTCCACGGGATATTTTAGTTACCATCAATTTTCTTTTCAGGGGAAAATATATGATCTGTGATTGGCTCTTCATTACATTCTTCTCAGATTCATAAGCCAGGAAGCTTCAATGTATTAAGCCCTCTGATTCAAAAGGAGACAGTCCCTTATAAGTGCATTCATTCATCAAATTTTATTACACACTTTCTCTGTGTCCACCACTAGACTAAGCCCTGGGAAAACCAAAGGAAATCTGTATCTCCTGCTGGTTTAATGTAGATTATCTTACAGGCAGAAATGGTCATCTACTTTGGGCATGCCCACTATAGCTGAAAGCCTTCCCAAAATATTCACCTTCATAATAGCCTTCTGACTATTCCCCGGGGGTTCACTTATTGGATTCTACTTTTTCCCATTCTTATTCTCAATAAACTACCACTTATAGTGTACTTTTTTCTTTTCAGATCAGACTAACATTTGACATTATCAATATCTCTACTTTTTTCTTTGATACCAGGTTTCCTTTCATGCTGCAATATATAAAACAGGCCAAAGAGGAGCAACCATAGGTGAAACAGAGGTGCGAGGTGCCCAGCACCCATGGGCTCTGGCCCCCTGGGTACCTCCCTAGAATATACAGTCCTGCTAGAAGGTGGGGAAACCCTTGGTCTAGGTTGCATCCAGGAGGTGCCACAAAAGAAGGTTGCATCCCTCCCTGGACCCCCATCGTCTCTGCTTAGACATACCTACTTGAGCAAAGTAGGGTTGAGATGTTCATGCCAGGAGGAAGGGAGAGTTTTTCAAGAAAGTTCAGATTGGGAGGTAGTTAGAGGATATTTAACAGGAAGATTAAATGATGGCTTAGTCTTTTTTGGTTGCTATAACACAATGCCATAAACTAAGTAGTTTATAAACAACAGTTGTTTGTTTTTCACATTTCTAGAGACTGGAAAGTCCAAAATCAGGTCGGATTTGGTGTCTGGTAAGGGTCTGCTTTCTGGTTCATAGATGGCGCCTCCTTGTTGTGTCTTACCTGGTGAAAGGGGCAAAGCAGTTCTCTGGGGCCTCTTTCATAAGGGCACTCATTCCATTCATGAGGGTGTCTCCTTCATGACCTAATCCCACCTCCCAGAACCATCATATTCGGGACTAGGTTTTAACGTATGAATTTTGAAGGGACACATTCAGACCATAGCAAATGATAAATTATATTTTATATCATGTTCCAAATACTCTGAAGCAATTTCATACATATTTGCCTCCATCGATCCATATTTCCACCCTACAAGTCTGTCTCACTGTTCATTTTAGTTTACAAAAAAAAAAAAAATGAATTCACAAAATCATGTGCAAGGTAAAAATTTAGCGACTTATTGTTGGAGCCAGGATTCGAACCAGAGTTCCAGTGTCTGACTCTGTTCTCCTCTTTTGCCCACCACAACCCCCAGCTTACAGCAGCATAATATGTCCTAAATAGAGCTGATTCTTGCCATCCATTGCTTTCTGCTCCCACCCTTTCATTACTAACCTTACAGACGCACATATCTACCTGTAGCGAGGACAGTTTCCATCAAGATACATTTCCATGGAAACGAACTCACCCACCCCCCAAAGATAAGTTAATGTGGCATTTATTTAATTTTCTTAAGTTACATTGCCTTATTTTCTTTACATCTAGGCACACTACAAGATTTTTTTTTAAGGCTCAGGAAAGTGACCCTGTGTTAATTTCCTTGGCTACATACCCAATCATCCAACAGTGGCTTGGTGGCATATGATATATTCAATACATTTTAAACACTGCTGCATTTAAAAATAACTTTAAAAGGTTGTAAATGTCAAATTGAGATTTGAAATATGTCAGATAGCTGTCATTTTTACACCCTTCATTAATTTCAATTGGACTCAGTGAATTGTATTTGACAAACTGTTATCATACGTTGACTACAAGCATGCTACATTTATGTAGCACGGCCCTGACGTACGGGATGTTTTGAGGGAAACTTTAATATATGACTTCTCTTTGACCTCCTAGATGACATGAGACCATCAAATGACAAATGTGGCAGTATTTAACTCTAAGATTTTCCAAATGGTGGCATTTGGAAAATCTTCAAGAGGCTTATTCAGAAATGGAAGTGTCCACTGGAGAGTTTCCAGTAACAAAAATAGACATACTTGCTTTAGGTACAAAACTGCACACTTTGGATTCCAGCTAAGGAAACAGGGTCATGAATTAAAATTTTCTGTTGGCAGATCTAAGCAGGTAAAGACATGCATAGAAGAGTCAGATCTGATTATAAAAATGTTATCATTATTAAAATTAATAACAACTACCAACTATCAAGTGCTATATGAAGAGCGTGATCCATAGAACGTAATGCTTAAAAACCCATATTCCAGTGTCAGATCCTGTGAGTTCAAACACTGGCTCCACCACTTACTGGGTAATACTTGGCGAGTTACTTAACGTCTAGATGTCTTAATTTTCTAATGTGTAAAATCATGATAATAAAATTACTTAGCTCATGGGGTTACTATGAGGATAATCTGCATTCGATAAATGGCAGCAATTATTGTCACAAACCAGGGCTGTACTAGGTGCTCTGTACATACTCATCTAATTCTCCAAGGACCCTGTGAGATGGCTATTACCCGTATCTTGCTCATTTACAAATGAAGAAATGAAGTCTCCAAGGGTTATTTTGCCCAGAATTAACCACCTGGTAAGAGGTAGAGGCAAGGAGCCAGGTAACTGAGGACATCTTGTAGGTCTGTCTGTTCATCTGTAAAGGTTGGTAATTGAATGTAAAGGTCCCCTGATATCAACCATTACTAGATGCGATGACACTAGGAACCAGCCCAGTGTCACCCACTGAGAAAGATGAGCTACATAAATCCAAGCCCCAGGTCACAGAAAGCCAAGTTTATGCTCGACCAGGACAGGACAGTTGGTTTTTAAAACATATACATCCTTCTGTTTGCTCCCTTTTCAAGAAAATAAGTCAGGCTATATATGAGTGTTAGTGTCGTATTTTAACACAGCTATAAAGAAAATGCCAGTAGGTAAATAACCTGCTAAGTGTGTTTTTAAAATGCAACGGTGGAAGAAATTTTATGTAGAAATCACTAATTTTAAAACCCTATATTTCTCTAAGTTAAAAAAAATTATTCATGTTTATTGTTTGTTTTCTTTTTCTTGGCTTTAGTATATAGAAAACCATTTGAAAATCAACCAGATTTTCATAATAAATCAGGATTTTTAAATTTTAGGAATCTTTAGAAATCATAGCATCCAGAGTATTCTTGCATTTCTAGCTCATCCAAATTTACTTGCTTTTGTCTGGACGAATAAATTACATAACTGGACCTGGCTGGAGGGTACACACTACTGCTCAACTGATTATACCTGAGGGTATGCCAGTCTTCTGATTTACAACATAGTACCTCACTTTTATGAGAAGTTTCCTATTCTTTGAATGTCTTTAATTCAAAAAATGTATGAACATGATAACAGAATAAACAGTATCTCTCTGCAAGCCATTTTTGGCCCCTAGTGGATAATTTTGTCACCCTAAGTCTCATCCCTTTCCCCACATTTTGCAAAGGATCCTCTCCTTCACCCAGCAAGAAGGTCAAGGTCACCTTTTGGCTCCTTTGGGGTCACTTAGTGAGGTGGTAGTAACATAGGAAGACAGCCCCAGGCCCCAGGCCTCTGTGCCTGGTTAGCTTTCACTACATTATTCTGCTACTTTCACTTCTTAAAAGACAAGTGTAAAGTTGTGTGGTCTGTTAACTAGAGCAAGAGAGGAATTTTTTTTTCTTCGCTTTTATATTTGGAAAGAAGAAAACACTTTTAGGGTAGCTTCATAGGCTAAGGACTGTGTGAAATAAAAGGAAGGCTTTCCAGCCTGTGTTTTTCTGGTTGCATGAGGAAGAGAGAAGCACATCAAAATGAGCAAGAATGTGTGGCCTACCCCAAGGGATGGGTGAATAAACAAGGAGAAATGGGGATTGCCGGGAGAATCAAGGCAAGTCACTTCCAGCTTCATGCAATCTCTGTCCCCTGGCAGTTAGTTTCTTCAAGCACATCAATCCTGCATCCCCTTTTTCTCCCATTCTTCCACAGGGCAAGCAGGAAACCCTCCTAGAGCGTGAGAGAGGGTGATCTCGCCTATCTGTGCACTTCATCGTCATTGACGGCTCTGACTGGAAGCGAATGCTGCCTTTATCTCACTGTGGGGGTTTGGCATTCTTCATATAAGTTATGTTTATGTAAACGAAGAATCTAAGGGTGAAATTATAATTTATGAGAACTGCATGGAGCTCCTGACAATACTCATAAACATTTCAAACAGCTTTATCTCGATTCAGAACAAAACACACATTTTTGTCACCTAATAAGGATTTTTATTATAACAATATTTCTATTCTGGACTGTCCTGTTACCGTGAATAATATGGGGTGGGGTGAATTTTTTTTCTATATGTTTAGAAATATTTGTTCATGATCATTCTTCCTTAAGAAGTGGTGGGCAGTAAATATTGCCCTTATTAAGTCTTCCTGATGGAGAAATTGACTGCTGATGTCTTTTAGAATGCAGACATTATTTTTGTTGTTGGTTGGTTGTTTATATTTCATTTTGTGTTTAACAAAGTAATTAGCAAGTTGTAGATCCTTGAACCTGAGATTGACACTCCTTGACTCATTTGCCCTGTGTTAGTTGTGAGTTATTGTATTATTTACCTCTGCAAAACTACACAGTAAATGAGATATCTTTAGTTGTGTTATAATTTCAGAATATGATAAGTGCTCTAGCTGGCATTCCACAGATTTCAGGTGGGGCATTCGGGGAGGGACTACGACCTCTGACGTGGCAGATTTTTTTTGAACCTTTGGTACCATCATTGAACAAACAATCAGAATATTGTAGTTATAATTAAAGGGGACAGCAAACAGCCCATTTTGTTCCAGAGTTACTCATCACTTAAGGAAAAAAAAGAAAGGCAAGCAATCACCAATTAGTTTGAATGTTAATATTCCTTTTGCTTGTGGTGGAAATAGAGACCAAAACCAACTCATCTTTACCTCTGTTAATCCATTTCTACTTTTGAAAAAAAAAATCCATCTTTTTTCCTCCTAAGAAATATTTGAACAAAAGGCCATTAGATAGAATTTTAGCTTCCAGATTTAAATGCTTATTCGAGAATAACCATGTAATCAGCTGAGCTTGCAAAGAATACACAATCATAAAATCATTTAATTAAATTCCATCAATGCTGTTTGTTTTGGTGCCCATTTGGGTATTAATAACACCGTTGCTGTTTTTAATGCCAGAGGTTTACCACTTAATTATTATCTTTGCTTATTGGAGATGTTAGCATCAATTTGTAGGGTTCCATAATCACACACTAGTTGTTGCTTCACCAGATATGATGCAGTTTCCAGAACTGGAGGTCCTATAGCCTGTGCTTGATCTAAAGATGAAGTGGTGGAAATCAAATGAAAACATTTGTTAAATTGTAAAAATGTAACAGGAAATAAGAGCAGTCATTCAGACTGTGAGTAAATTTGATGGGGTGTGAACTGTTCACTTTATTGCACTCTGTTTAAAGCATTCTTGCCATTTTTTGAGATGGCAGTCCAATCCTCTTCATTGTCTTAATTAGATTAAGAATGGATTAGAGAAGCCAAATCTATTATTAAAAAGGCAATTCTGCTGTGTTCCTGAAAACCCCCTTTTGGTTTTTAATTTCTTAAATTCCACTGATGCAAAATAGCAAATGCTTTACTTGTAATTATGAGCATGTATGCATTCATTTAAAAGGCTATAAGGGTATTAGGGAAATCAAATCTTCAATATTCTTCAGAATTATTTCTGAAGAAATAAGGGAAGGGAGGAAGAGAGAGAAGGAGAAAGGGAGGGAATGTGGGCTGCATTGCTTTTTGCTGTGATGAAAAATGTGAGGAAACAAGCAGTGTAATTGTTTTCTTCTTCTTTTGATTTACTCAAACATAAAAAGGGCAATGCATGCTTATATGAGGCAGTGATTTTTCCAGTTACGCTTGTTTTTTTAATTCACTTCCACAACTAAAATATTTGAAAATGTAGGTGTCTCATACTTCTGACTTAGACTGAGCATTTGTTCTGTGGGAAACCGTCCATGATGATTATCTGGTTTTGCATTTTGCATATCTACCTCTCTCCCTTGTGCCTATACAAATACAATGTTCAGTTTAAAGCTTTGTGATATCATCTGCTGTAAACATTACACAAGTATTGCTCAGAACTCCAGTTGGAGCAGAGCTTCTGTGTTGGAAACTATGATGCTTTATTTTTTCCGGTAGATGCCCTAGTTCTAAGAGTTGCTTTTTCCCTTCTTTAAATTGTGTCATCTTAAGATGCAACTTTTTTGTATATTTTCTCTGCATTTTAAAATGACTGTATAGTCATGTCATAAAAATTTCGTAGTACTACACACCTGAACACACACATGCATACACAAATGCGTGCATGTGAAAACTGGTGAAATTCCAGTAAGGTCTGTGGTTTAGTTAATAGTGTTACACCAGTGACAGTTTTCTGGGTTTCATAACATACTATAGTTATGTAAAATGATCTTGGAGAAAGCTGAGTGAAAGCTATATGAGAACTCTCTGTTTTTACAACCTCTTGCGTATCTTAAATTACTTCAAAACAAAAAGTCAAAAAATTCAATGTGTTGTTTTAGTCCATTAACTACTAAACTGCTACCAGCAAATATTGATCGCTGTTTGATTTACATTAAATTAATTTTGTTTTAATAACTGACACTCAGATGTCACCAGCCCTTTGCAGACTCATATTCTCTCTTTCTGCCTCTGTGTATCTTGCAAGCATTTCCTACCCACTCAACTCTAATATCCCTTAGTAGAGGCTTCATGTTTGAACACTCTTTGTAGCCACCGAGCCTAACACTGTGCTTTAAACATTGTCTTCACATGCATTTCACTGGGGAATATTCAAATGGAAAGAAAAGTCATGGACGAATGGTTAAGTAAAAAAAGAATCACTGTGCTAGCACAATATGCTTGCTGCGCCGTAAACTCTCTGCATGTATTCAGAATGAAGGAATAAGTTAATTCATTAATTTTGTTCACATATGAATTTTGTACCTTAGCAAGATGAGACCCAGTGACGGCTGAGCCATCTGTTCTTTTAAGTACTTTGTGATGGACTTGGATTCTGAAATTGCTCATTAAGTGTCATTGCTTCAGTTTGGTGCTGTGCTTGGGATTGGAGGTCTTGAAGTGATACCTAATTTCGGAGGACTGTGACAAAATTTATCACTAATTACCTGCCCCTCAAATGGGAATCAAAGCCATCAGCAACATACGATGGTGATAATAATGGTTATCATTTATAGAGTGATTAGTATTCCAAGCACTTTGCATGTATTCCCTCGCTTTAATTTTACTCCATTGCTAGCTTAGAGTTGAGCAGAACCACTTGTCCAGGGTCACTCATAGTTGGCTTGTGGTGGCAGAGCTAGGGCTAAACCCAGAAAGCCTGACTCCAGAGGATATGCTCTTAACCACCCCCTATAAGCTCTCCCCTCCCCTTCAGGCTTGTGCCCTTGTCCTGTTAAATGGTGAGTAGCTATCAACACTGGAGATGCATTAGAATCAAATCCTCTGAGGGCTTCTTCGTGGACCTACTTCCGTATACACTTATTCATTTTGTCTGGACCAGACATGTTAAACTTCCAAAGTGATTCTAATGTGCAGACATGGTGAACATCATTCGCTTAGCTGCATGTCAGAACCCACTCAATGTCTGTGAATAGTGAAAGCTACTTATTCTACTTATAAGTTCATTAAGTCTGTGTATAACTATAGCAAAGCAGAATAGTTGTCCCATCCACTTGTGTTTGGGGAGATGAAGCTGGGAGTCCATCAACCTTCTTTGTAATAAATTTCCTCATGTTTTGTTAAGCAACCTGTTTTTTATATTCTCAGCTAGAGGCTTTCCATCTCTATCCCCTACCATCTGTCACTGACGTTCATTTGAGTACCATTTTACCTGTATAAAGTTGTCTATTTTCTCCACTCCCTCTCCCCCAAAAAGAGATTATATACTAGGAGTCCTAAAAATTTATCTAATTAGGGGGTTTAGGCAGTTCAGGTAAATGAGTGAAGAAGACAGGTCTTTGAGTAGTGAGTACCCCCTTTTAGAAAGACAATTGGGGTGGTTGTCACTGAGGCAAACTGGGGAGTGTATATTTCATTTCTAGGAGCACTCACTACTCAAATTCCATGACATAGCCACGGGGAAACACTGCCCAGTGTTCTAGATCTTCCGGTTTTTCTGGAGATTACAGAAATATAATTTTCCATTTCTTTTGCTTGGTTTTTGTTTTGGTTTTCTATTGTGAACTGGCTTGGAAGATAGTTCCGTATGTTTTCTCATCACTGTATAGGTCAATATTGTGTCACCAGTAACAATGTGAACAGACTTATATATAACTGAAAGGAAGTAGCAGCTTTATTCTGCTACCTTTTCACATTTTTAAATAAAGAGTTGAGCTTTCTTTACTAACTACCAAGTGCACCAGGTTCCAGTCTTTGTCAGAGATTGGCATTCTGACTTTAGACAAGGCATAAAATTTGGTGGACCCTGTTTCCTCATCTGTGAAACTGAACCTAGAGGAGGGCATTATGGAATTACAGGGCACATTAAAGGCATGGTCTCTGGAGTAAGACTGGTGGGGATGGGATCCTCTTGCTACTACTTACCAGCTCTGTTCTTTTAAGAAAGTTATTTAGCATCCCCTACATTGCCTCGTCTGTAAAATGGAGACCTGAGACATTGACTCTCACAGTTGTCTTGAGGATTAAAATAAATTGTGCATTGAAGTGCTTAGACCTAGTAAAGCACTGGCCCTCCTACTAACAAAAGATATATTTGATGCATGCAATGTTTTTAATAGACTACAGTGAGGTAAACCATTGCCTATGACTTTGTCCTGTGGCTCTTGTTAGCCTTAAGCATTGGGTAAACCTGCTTACTCTGACTTTGCTACTTCCTTCATTGGCATTTCAAGACCTCTCTCTGTTCCTCCTCCTTTTAAAAAAATTAATAGAACTGACAGCTTCATGGTAGGTGGACAAAAATTCAAGTTGCATAACTCTTTTCTACCACCACTAACGTGGTCCATACTGATCTGGAGGTTATGCTGTAGAACCAGAGGAAATCTCTTTGGGATGATTAGAAGCAAAGTGTGATTAATAATGAATATATGTATGTATTTTAAGAGTAGGGTTGTGTTAAATGTGAAGAGTCAATAAATGCCTGTTAACCTTCTCAGAGGTCAATAGTCGGCGTGTGGTTAGTTATGCAGGGCAGCCTGAGCATCTGCAGTCTAATTCAGACCTGCCCTTAGATCTGACAATGGTGCATGCAATTAGGAAAATGTCTCCCTAATAATGGTAATCGGTGTAAACCAAGAGGACAGGGCACAGCTGCAGGGAGCACTTGGAGGGGGAAGTCAGAACAATTCATACATTCCCAAGAAGCAAGCCTCAAGCTATCCCTTTTCAGTAGAAGTCTGCAGTACCTTTCAATTTGCTCTTGATCATTATTTACTGAAAAGCATTTTAAAAATAAGTGCATGACTCCTAAATCAAAGACTGTTCATGGCTCCTTTTTTTTTTTTTTTAACTTGTGAATGGGTTGGGATTATATGTCTTCCTTTTTAATAAGGCTATTGTGGATTTAAATATCTAACTTAAACCCTGTTGGCTGAAACTTTGCTTTTTGGCTTTTTTTTTTTTTTTTCAAGACCTGAGCCCAAAATGTGCTATAGAAAAGCTGTCTTTTGAGAACATATATCAATTCAGCTTTGCCTCACTTGAAATGATATTTGTAAATGACAGCGCTCCCACTCTACACTTACAATCCTCTCCTCTTTCGGTGCTCTAAAGAAGCAATCTTGGGAGGAGAAATGTTTTGACTCCTCTTTGATTTTGAAAGAGATTTAGAGCTCTGGTCTCCTTTCATGTCTCAGGTTATTTTTTGGTCTTCCCCATCCCCGATTTTCCCAAACCCCTAAATAACAAACCCAGTTCCTTGGTTTCTCTCCCTATAAAAGATAATGTTTCAATTCACAACCAGCTCTGAATAATTAATGATGGTAATGATGTGAGAATATTTTGCATTTATGGCTGCTTTAGATTTTCAAGTCCCTTTTACATCCATTTTCTTGCGGATCCCAATATCAACACTAAGAAGTAAGGAGAGAGACAGGATGGAAAAGACTTTGAACATTTATTTATACTTTGATTTACTCATCCATTCAACAAATATTTAATAAGTAATGATGTGTGCCAGATATTATACTGGGAGCAAAGTCTACAACATGAAAAAGAAAGACAAGGTCTCCATGCATTTTGTTGAAAGGACCAGGCATTAATTACATAAATGAATGAATAAGATCATTTCAGATAATGATACTTGCTGTGAAGAAAATAAAACAAGATAATGTCTTTGGAGAGAATCTACTGTTGTTGCTTTAGATAGGGTTGTCAGAGAAAGCTGTACAGGGGTAGGGACATTTGAGCTGAAGTCTAAATGACTTTAAAGAGGTTACGGTGTGGTCTGGGGAGAGCATGTCAAATTAAAATACACTAAGATGAAAAGACCATGGAGAGGGAAGAATGGCAGGATCCAGGGAAAGGTAGGGAGGGGCCAGGTCACTCAGGACCTTCTGTGCTGTGGTAAAGATAATTCAGAACCATTACTTCACTGCCTGTAATATTTCTAAGGGGATAAGAACTTCCCCATCCCCTTCCCCCTGATTGGGTGTAGAAATGGCGAAAGGCCATATAGACACAAGCAGACTCATGCAACTACCACTGCTCTGTGAGCTCAGGAAGACACTACCTCATTCATTATCACATCCCTGAACCCCTAGAATACCTAACATAGGTAAGCAATTAACAAGTATACTGGATAAACTGAGCTGGGTTGTATCAAAGCATGGTCATGGCCCACCTGCATCAAAGTCATCTAGGGATGATTATTTAAAATGGAGATTCCAAGGCCTCACTTGCAGGCTTATGAATTTGGAATTTCTGAGAGTAGAGTTGTTAACATGCATTTCCAACAAATTCTAAGGCACAGGAAATTTGAGACTTGGCCTCATTTTTACTTCTCACAAGAAGTTCGTACTACATTATAAAAATCTTAAAGGCAAACATGTTTAGGCTAATATGTGTGTATATTCATGAGAGACTCCTGCTGACAGCTGCATGTGTTTACACTATTTTATATACTGGATCTTAATAAGATTACATAAGTGTTTCAATTTTTTACATACTTGCAATTTATCTTTATTAATGCAAGCAAAATGAGTGAAATTGGGAAATTAATTATATTTTGACTTTTGTTCCATTTGGTTTATTTGATTTTATTATCAAAAAGTAAACAGCAGCTTGGCTGAGGGAGACGTGATGAGAAGCACCCCTCTGGGCTATTCATACCATCAAACCTCTGAAATCCAAGAGCTGAGGACTGAAAATTTTGCATAAAAGCATAGCAATATAAAGCATGCCATGCTTTAAAAGCTCATGTTGCCTGCATAAACCAACTTTTTTAAAAGAAGAAGCCTCAGATAAAACAATGAATTGAGATTCAGGGTAAACTAATTCTGGCCAGGTTCTTTCCAAATAGTGCTAAAAGTATAGATTCCTCACTCACTGATTCATATTTTAGAAAGAGGAAAGAATATATAGAATATTTAAATGGGCCTTGGGACCTGTCCTTAGACCCACCATTATTTCTTCCATAATATAGAGCAGAGGCAAAGAATCAGCACTAAACCATTCCACAACGTTCAGGGGTGAGTATTATTCCAGCTCCAGGTACATCATGTTTTTGAAAATCCCTCATACACTGTAGACATGACAATTGCTTAAAGTAGCATTTCCAGGGATGGAAGTGACAAACCTTCAGCCAGAAAGAGGAATGAGACTTGAGAACTATTTTGCTGGATGCATATTCCAATTCAAACAGCCAAAGAGGAGAACAGGAGGGTGGGGATTCCTTCATCTCACCTTTAGAGTTTTTGTTTTGTTTGCTTCTTTCTGATAATTCCTTCTTCCACAGTCTTCTCAAAGCTGCATTGTGTTATTATCAGTTTGTTCTTGCTGCTGCTTGACCTGTTTCCTAACAAAATATAGTTTTTTCTACTTGTGGCAGGGAAAAGAGAAAAGGCACTTTTGTTGTTTTAAGCATTTATTTAAAATATCTCTTAAAATCTTGTTCCCTCACACCCAAATAAAATGTTGCAGTAAGACATTGTATAAGATAGCAAAAGAGTGATATTTGTTGCTTAGGCCCTTAGCTCAAGAAATAGGGCTGCTATTCTTTGTTTCGAGGCCAACTGCTTTGAATGTACATCATTGAATAAGTCCCCCTCCTCTGAAAAAAAAAAAAAAAAAAAGGAGACTGCATTTGTTTTATTTTCTAATACTGGGTTCTAGCTATTACTGTTTCTGTTGTCCTGTTCTGTTCAGTAACATGATTTCGACAGAAATTACCAGGGAAGACTGAATTCTCTTTTCTCAATTTGTTGGGTTTCTCTTTATTATTTCAAAAAACACATAATAATTTTTTTACCTTCTTTCAGATTCCCCACCCCTAGTCAATTTAGCCGGTGCAATTTCACTCTCTTTTTTAAGCTTACCATCAAACCAGTCATTCTTACAGTCTTGCTGTCTGAATGCTACGTCGCAGCCAACAGGATTTTGTTTAGCCTGCACAGTGATTTTTTTTATTACGGAATTTGAATGGCTTTAGATGAGCGAGCTTCCCACTATGCACAACTACCTCACACCTGGTTGCTTCACATTGGCCTCGGAAGGAATCCTGCCAGGAAGAAGGAATCCAGCAAGAACAACTCTTGTATTGATCTTTTTTTTTGTTCTGCTTGCACAACTGCAAAAGAGAATGTGTGGAATACTAGTGGAGATGCTGATTGTTTTGGTTTTGTTTCCTTTTTAAATTTTTTCCCCATTATAGTAAAATGAAATCTATCTCTTTTTGGAGATTTGAATAAGGTATTTAAAAGTTAGGTGTTTACATGATGAGATACCATTTCACACCAGTCAGAATGGCTGTTATTAAAAAGTCAAAAAATACCAGATGATGGTGGGGCTGCAGGGAAAAGGGAACTCTTATACACTGTTGGTGAGAATGTAAATTAGTTTATCCACTGTGGGAAGCAATTTGGAGCTCTCTCAAAGAATCAAAAATAGAACTATTATTTGACCCACCTATTCCATTACTAAGTTTATACCCATAGGAAAACAAATCATTCTACCAATAAGAACACCTGCACTCATATATTTATTGCAGTAATACTCACAATAGCAAAGACATGGAATAAGCCTAGGTTCCCATCAATAGTGGATTGGATAAAGAAACTGTGGAACACATATACCTCGGAATAGTACACAGTCATGAAAAAGAACAAAATTATGTCCTTTGCAGCAACATGGATGCAGCTGCAGACCATTATTCTAAGTGAACTAATGCAGAAATAGAAAACCAAATATTGCATATTCTTATTGATAATTGAGAGCTAAACATTGGGTACTCGTGGACATAAAGATGAGAATGATAGACACTTAGAGCTACAGGAGTGGGGAGGGAGGGAGGGAGGGAGGAAGCCTTGAAAAACTACCTGTTGGATATTATGCTCACTACATGGGTGACCATTTCCATAATACCCCATATCTCAGCATCACACAGTATACCCTTATAACAAACCTGCACATGCACCTGAATCAAAAATAAAAGTTGAAAAGAAAGGGGGTTTTCATGTTTTATTTGCCAATATTTACCGTCTAACTAACGTACTACATCTTATCCTCCCAAAGACAAAAATCCTGACATGTAGCAAGTTACTCATCCACTTAAAGGTGTGTTCTGAACCCTGGATATTTTGGCTCTGCCAGTTATGACTTCAGGATTCAAGAACTTTTCCTTAACAAGAACTAACTGTGTTCTTTTAACTTGAGGCTTCATAACAGGAAGAGTTGTCGGGAATGACAAAATATAGTCTATAATATGCTTACCAAACACTTAGCTGAAGTGTTTATCTGTAGATACATAATATAGAGAGCTATAAACAAGGTACTAGTTGCACTGATACCCATTCTGTTTCATTAAGAAACTATTCACTCTCTTAACTAGGTCCACATCCTGTTCTTTCATCACCTAGTTCTGAGTTGTTGGCTGATTTTCATTATTCCATTCCTTGAGGCCTCATTTAGCAAATCACTTCCTTAAATCATGGCTGTTTTACCCCCAAGCAGAGAGCTGTCACTTCACCTTTTCACAGGGAGACATGTTTAGACTTTCAGGGCTATCATCATCAGATATATTCTCATCGTAGCAAGTCCTCTTCTGAATTTGCCCTTTGAACAATGCTTGCAAAGTTAGGACTAAGATGACTTTTTACATACTGCCTACAACAGCTCTCTGTCATTACCAATACGTTTAATTTTACATGTGATGGTATGGCTTTGTAAAATACAAGACCGTTCTCTGGCTACAGTCTCTCCCCTACTATTCAGATTTTTTTTCAGTTCATGTTTACCTTCATTATTTTATTATCACATACTACCTCACTGAAGCCATCCAAAATGTTATTATTAATAAACCATTACTTACCAAGAGTTTTAGGGACTTTACTTAAAACAATGCTTATAAATTATGAAATATTTGCTGATGTGTATGTGTGATCAATTTTTATGTGTCTGTGTATCCCAGATAAGGAATAAACAAAGGTAGAGGTAAAAACCGCTATAAGTTAGATAAGGAAAGTCTGCTCAGATGTATCAGTTATCTATTGTTCTGTAACAAATTACCCCAAAACTTTATGGTTTAAAACGATAAACATTTAATAATTCTGACAGTCTTGTGGGTCAGAAATTTGGGAGTGGATTAATGGGGCAGTTCTGGCTCAGGGCCTTTCATGAGGTTACAGTCAAGACATCTGCCCCAGCTGAGGTCATCTGAAGGCTTGACTGTGGCAGGAGATTCATTTTTCTGGGTAGCTTAATTAAAATGACTGGCAAGTTGATGTTGGCAGGCAGCTTAAGTTTTTCCCTGCTGGAGTTCCTCCATGGGTTGTTTGAATGTCCTTATGACACAGCTCGCATCTTCCAAAGCAGTGGAGTCAAGAGAAAAGAAGAAGACATCTCTTCGATGACCCAGCCTTGGGACCCGTCCTTAGACCCACTAAGCCCAGCCCACATTACAGGAGAGAAAGATTAGGCGCTGCCTTTGGAAGGAGGAAGTGTCAAAGAATTTGTGAGCATATCTAAAAATGACTACACCATATTTCTGTAATGTCTAACTTTTATGATACCCATATATTCCACACATTGAGGTGGATTGTCAATGTTTGTCTTTACCATTCTCAAAATGTGATCAGAAGGCCACCGAGAGAGGCAAGGTTCTTCAGGTACATAGAATGGTCTCAGGTTGGACAATATTATCTGGATTTTCATGCTGTGTGTTTCTGTCCTAGCTTCCCAAATTGGCTGATACATTTAATAGAACTAAAACCATTGATTGATTGGTGTCATACATAAAACAATTCCAGTCTTCCTTATTCATTTGGGTAAGTGGTCATTTTTAAAAAGAAAACAGAAACATGACTAGGTCAGTAGCTTATAAACATGAATTTTGCATATGACTCACCTGAAGCTTTTTAAAAAACAAACATTCCTGGGCACTAGCCCAGATGTACTAAATCATGAGTTCTAGGGAATGGATCCCTGGGAATTGTGTTCTTTTTTGAGCTCCGGGTGATTCTGATATAGCCAGTTAGAAAAGTTGGAACAGTGTTTTGAAACCACTGCTATACACAACGAAATCTAAAAAGCACTTGAAAAGGACAACATCAAGCAAAAGGGAAATCATTGGCACTCTCATGATAATCAACCTTATTTTGCTTTCAGAAAAGACTGGGTTGGGTTTCTAGGCACTTTCCCACACCAGCCCCAACTGACAAGGACAGTCTGGTTCTGTAGTTGCATCCCCAAAGGCAGTAACACTGGGGGCCGCCACAGTGGTAAGGTCACTGGCCCAGAAATGCATTTGTTCACGCTTTCCCGAAGACAATGACTCTCTTTCTGATTAGAGTTGTCCTCCCTTTTACCCAAAGGCTTTCCATGCAACCAAGGGAGCATAACAATGACATGAGGGCTTGGAAAGGAAATGTCTTCATTGATTTTTATTTCATGAATTGGAGCCTCTATAAAAATGGCAAAGACGTGTTTTACAGTGTCAGTTTGTGGAATGGAGGGGAGGACTGTTAAAACCCATCCATTTTCCAAAAGTTTAAACCACTCTAATGAATTAATCCATAGATAATGGATTGAATTCAGTGCAATTACCCTAGTAAGTAAGGCTTGTTAAAAAGAGATAAGGCAACACACTAAAGAAAACAGCAATTTCAGCTATTAACTGGATTTCATCTGGGCTCTGATAATTCAGTATATGAGTTCCCTTTGAAAAGAGAGAATGTAAGGTCCTATTATCAATGTAGCTACCAGATACTGGAGTTCACCTGTTGATATTAAAGTGCAGAAAAAGACGATAAGATGATAATTCTGACAACCACTCTCCCAATAACCTCGAGATATCTAGGATGTATATTTGATACACCCAGTAAATCTTTATAAATACAAGGTTTTGATTCCTTAAGACAGGAAGCTCATTTTTGTTTTGACTCTACTTATTTTTGTTTTTGAAATGGAGTCTCACTCTGTTGCTCAGGCTGGAGTGCAGTGGTACAGTCTCGGCTCACTGCAACCTCCACCTCCCAGGTTCAAGTGATTCTTCTGCCTCAGTCTCCCAAGTAGCTGAGACTATAGGTGCCCACCGCCACGCCAAGCTAATTTTTGTATTTTACTAGAGATGGGGTTTCATCATGTTGGCCAGGCTGGTCTCGAACTCCTGGCCTCCAGTGAGCCACCTGCTTCAGCCTTCCAAAGTGTTGGGATTACAGGCGTGAGCAACCAAGCCCGGCCCGACTCTACTTCTTATTCATTTAAATTATCCTAGTTAAATACAGAGAGATCCACATTATTTTGAATAAACTGCTAAAAGGAAAACCTCAATGGGTATTACATAAAGTAAGGATGATCACAGCTATGTTTTGTGTTTGTAAAGCACTTTACAGTAGAACAGCAGTGTCTTTCCAGATTGTGCTTCACATATCAAATCTCTGTGTCCAGGCATCAGAAGGAGTTTAACACCAAGTCCTAGTCTTTAGAAGGTTGCTGTCACCAACTTGGAACCTGAGTTCTAAGAGCTCATCGGCATTTATCTTCCAGCTCTTACTCCTGGCACTGTATTCAGGTCTTCAGCCCTCTTTTGTCGTCGTCGTTTTTTCCTTCCGAAAGCTGGTCAGTGATGTCTCCATCTTGCGTGTTCCTGTTATATGGATCATTCCAAAGACATCGTGGTCATATTTTCCCTGCCCTATTCAAAAATCTCCGGTTGTTTCAGTTCCTTGTAAGTGTGACCCAAGGGCGACAGCTTAACATTGAAGGTCCTCTGTTGTCTAGTTTTCCTCACATTTTCAACATTGGATCCCATTCTCTTCCCTCATGGTATTATGCTTTGCATGTTGACTCCTCCTTCTTCATGATCAGGGATTTCTCTTACTGTGATAGTGTTCTACCTCCTAAAACTATATTATAGGCCCCTGTCAGTACCTCTTCCCTTCTCTCCTGGCATAGCCTCTGATCCCCTCCACCTCTGAGTTCCTATGGCAGTGGGAATCAGGATGACACAGTACAAGGTGGTATAGAGAATGTGGCTCTTAGGATGAGCTGGCCTGATCCAAATCCTGCCTGTAATACTTGACAATTGTATACTTTTGTACAAATAACCTCTGTCCTCAGTTTCATTTGTGAGCAGAAGGTAATACCTGCCTTTTAAGAATACCATGCAGTTGAGGATAAAGAAAGACTGTAGCACAGTGTTACTATTGCTAATATTCTGCCGTTGACCATTCATTCTTACTTTCTTTATTACTCATTGACTTTTTAGCTGTGTATTGCTTGCATTGTTTTCCAAATACATTGGCAACCACCTAAAAGAAGCTTGTCCCTTTGGCCACAGTCGAATCTGGAATAGAGCTTTACATAAATTAATGATAATTATCATAATTTATTAAGCTCTTACTGTAAGTCAAGTACTCAGCTATATTAACCCCCAAACAATCTTTGAAGCAAATTCTGTTATCATCACCATTTTCCATATTAGAAAAGTTAGACTTAGAAATCCAAGGTTTCATAGCATATGTGTGGTAGAGTAAGATGTTGAACCAGGTCACAAGGTTTAGTGTTAACATTTTGACTTCTAGAAGAAAAAGAGAGAGAGACCTAGGTTCAAATCTTGGTTTACCACTTTCTAGATCTGTGACATTAGGTGAATTTCTTAATGTTTACATGCCTCAGTTTTCTTATCTGTAAAATGAGTCTATTAATAGTGCTTACTTCCTGGGGTTTTTCTGAAGATTAAATGAGATAATCCATGATAAAGTACCTGGCATGTTTGAAAGGCTCTGTAAATGCTATTCATTTATATTTATTTATTATATCTATGAAAATTGTACACTTAAATCTTAAGCACAATGCCATGTTGGTACATATTTTCCAATTGATTATTTTATATCACTGTCCCTCTGCACCAAAATAGTTGAAATAATTCATAGAAAATCCAGGACTGAGCAGGTACATGAATTGACTTCACAGTAGAACATAAAGCAAGATAGTGTTTTCAAACTCGGAACACTTTCAAGGCTTACTGATGGAGTGATAATAACATTCCAAACTCACCTTGTAGTGTCCAGTAAATACATATGTTTGGTTTTCTAAGTGTTATAGAGAGAGTCAACTACATTAAAGCAATACACCTCCCTGGGATTTGGAGATATTATTGCACTTCTTGTGCCTTATGACACCACCCAGAGTGTGTTATAATCACCCAGAAAGGCACTGCTTGTTGTATCTTGTTGTGTGATTCAGTATCTAGTAGAAAGAAGGAGAAGGAGGAGGAGGAGGGGAGAGAGTTGGAGGAGGAGGAGAAAGAGGAAGAAGGGGAAATGGGACAATGCTATGGAAAATCCAAGTACAGCAGTCCTCCCTTACCCTCAGGAAATACGTTTCAAGACTTCCAGTGGGTGTGGGAAATGGACAGTACCAAGCCCTATATGTACAATGCACATATTTCTTTTTTCTTCTTCATAATTTTATGGATAGAAGATTTATTCTTACATTACATCTTAGCAGCCTCAGCATCCTTTCTTTTTGTTTCATTATTAAGTAGAGAACTTATACTTTTTTACTTAGAAGAAACACTTTATGGCTTCTTTTGGCATATCCGAATTACCAGCATCGCAACTCTTATTCTTTGGGGCCATTATTAGGTAGAATAGGGTTACCTGAACACAAGCACTGTGATACCCTACAGTGGATCTGGTAACTGAGATGGCTACTATGTAACAGATGGGTGGAGAGTATCAGCAGCTTGGATATGCTGGACGAAGAGATGACCCACCTCCACAGTGGGATGAGGCAGGACAGTATGGGATTTTATCACAGTATTCATAATGTTACACAATTTAAAACTTATAAATTACTTATTTTTGGAATTTTTCATTTAGTATTTTCAGACCACAACTGAGCACAGGTAACTGACACTGCACAAAGTGAAATTGCCACAAATAATGGGGGAGTTATATACACTCCTTTGAGTGATTTTGAGGGTCTGGGCAATATATGGTGATTTTTATGACTGTTGATCTCAAAAAAGTCTCCAGTGGAACTCCCACATTTCTCAAAGCATTTATTCTTTAAAATGCAATAACCATTTATAATATATTTAAAGCCAAACTGGAACAGTAATCTAGGAATAAAACATCTAAGAGTGTCACTACTCAGAAGGGAAATTAACACAGCAGAGATACATGGAGCTATATCTGTGCATAGCTTTTCTCTCCTGGGAAACCCCAGAGTGGGAAATTGTCACCTGAGGCAAAACTATACAGAAGATTGATTTATTTTCAGTCCACCTAGGAAAGTGCTCCCCAGTGTCCTCATGTACCCAACAGGGTTTTGGACCACTGGCAGCGATCATTCCTCTATGTAGGATATGTGGTTGTTATATATATCCATTCACTCATTCGGCAGTTAGACGTTGAGTGTCTACTGTGTACTATATGCTTGTGCCTTTGGGCCTGCCACAGTTGAATCTGGAATCGAGCTCGTGACAGTTTAAGATTTAAGATAGATGAGATCCCTGCCCGCTTGTTGCTTGCATTACAGTTGAGAAAGAAAGTCAGTAAGCTTGGCAATAAGTAAACACAATTACTTTAGCTAGTGATTTGAGCTGTAATAAAAAGATAATGAAATACAATGAAGAGAGGCAGGCAAATGGGGCTATTTCATGGAAGATGGTCTGGGTACAGCACACTCACTGAGAGTGTGACATTCGAGACGAGGCTTGAACTTGGTGCCAGCCATATAAACACCTGGAGTGTTCTAGGCAGAGAAAATAGCTACAACGAAGGTCTTAGGATAGAACCTGTTGGGTGTATCCAGAGATAGAAGTTGGATGTGGCTGAAGTGTAGGGAGTAAGGAGCAGTGAGTAGAGTAGATGGTGCAGGCAGGGGCCAGCTTCTGTAAGTCGTGCAGGCCTTAGCATGGAATGTGAGCGAACTCATAACTGCTCCTCCAATGAGGAGTTCTTAAAAGCACAGAAATGAGCTGGCTTTCACTGAGCATGTACCATATTCCTACTACTGTTCCACACAAGACTCATCTCACCTCATCTAAGCATGCTCTCCCTAGACCTCAAGCCCTTGGGCTTTGCCTATTCTATTTATTTTGCAAATGTTGCTTTAAACTTCACTTCCTTAGAAAAGCCCTCCCTGATCCCCCCACTCCCTACCCTCAGGCCAGGCTAGGATACCTGCCACACACTGTCATAAATACTTTGCCCTTTTTAGTCATAGCCCAGATTGTGGATTATGATTCTGTCTTTGATTACTTATTTGCCCCTCTCTCTTGATTGTGAGCACTGTGAGGCCAGGAATTGGGTCAGTTTTGGTCACTGTTGCTCTCTCAGTCCCTGCCATGATGCCTGGCACGTAGAACATAGTCAGCAAATACTGCACTTGGTGATCCTGGAGGTATGTTCACTGCCCCAAGGAAGTGAATGTCAGTGGGTCTGATTCTGCCATTGCACATCTGCAGCGATCCTGTGAGGGTTTTAAACGGTCCCTATAGATGTTGCTTTTTACCCAGCCTCTCAGCGACCCAGTGGGGCCCACTGGAGAGGGCTCTAAAGGCTTCCTGTTGAGTTGCGCTTGACACGGAAAGTCTGCCCAATAAGCATTACAAGTTCCCTGGGCCATGACAGTGTCTATGGAGCAAAGCATCTTGCATCCAAATATATCAGGTTACTCCTTAAGAAAAAGGAAGTTCTAAGAGAAAATCGTTCTGCAGGCTTTGGGGATAAATTGGCCTATTACAAAATATGTGAATATATATAAATGTAATAAAATGCCAAAGTGACACCGGAAAAATCAATAAATCTACTCAGCACTACATATTAAATCAGCCCTTTAATAGGCATTTCTAAGGCAGCCATTGCCGCCATATTTAAATCTACCCAGTTGAGAGAAATAGGTCAATTGTGAATCCCATAGCGATTAAGCTTTTTACCCTTTAATTTCAAAGCAATTCGTTTATTTTGTTGCTTTACTTTGGACTTCGTTTGGACCACATCAGTATAGGTGACTGGTATACACACTAGGCAAATTCGCACACACACACCATGTACACACATAGAATACGTGTGTGTGTGTGTGAGGTAGTTTTAGTACCCAGCACAATATCTGGCACAAAGTAGGCACCATATAGCTATTTTTATTCAATATATCTTAAAAAAAAAATACTCCATGAAAGGAAATGCCCTGCTCTTGATCACACTGACAAAAAAAAACCAAAAAAACAAAAGTAAGTTTAGATGATTTGGCAAACATATTTTATTGCTTTAAAGTGAGATTTCTCTGTCGTGATTTCATATTTTCTGAAGTAAAATGAACAGAGCTGCTATATTATGAGTAAGGAGTAGCAGAGGGAGACATTGAAAACACTTGCAAGACTTCTAGATTTTGTACTAAACATCAGTGAAAGAGCAAACCTATGAGAAAGTTTAATTTAGGATATTTTGAGTTTGAAGTATTGGTGATATACCTATATGGAGATGTCTGGGAGGCAGTGGCTTAAGTTAGAAGATAGAGTTAAATATTTGAGATGCAGGAGTGGGTGGTAAATACAGCCACAGCAAAACTAACAATGCAGAACCTGAAGAGGTTCACTAAGTAATTTGGAGGCACATGAATTTATCAGACATGGCCCCTCTGTTCAAGGAGTTTACATTCCTTTCAGGTTGACAAGATATACTTGTCAACGCTTGCAAGTTCAAAGGTTTGAGAAGAATAAATGATTAAGGTTAGAATAGTTGCCACAAGCTTCCAGAAAAATAAATAAATAAATAAATAAGACTTGAATTAGCCCTTGAAAACGGAGTGGAATTTGGAGAGGAAAATTTTTTAGAAGACATTCAGGGATAATTGGAGCAAATCAGTCAAAATATTCTTGAAAACACATGGCAAATGCTGGATTTAATCCAAGCTAATTTTACTTCATAATATCAGGTAGAGTTTCATCTGAAGCTCTCCAAGTGTTAGCTTAAGGGATCTTTCTCAAGCAGAATTGAATTGGCGGAAGCAATCAACCTAGCAGGTTAGTTGTACCCCTCTTTTCCCTTCCTCCCTTTCTCCCTCTTTTCTTTCTCTTTTCTTTTTTCCTTCCATTTTACAATAATATTGACTAATCACCTTATGTGACCCAGGCACTAAACCCTCCTATATAGGTGCAATTCTACAAAAGAAATTAATCAATAGAAAACTGTGCCTGGAAATATATCTTAAAGAATGTAGCAGATTACTTTGCAGTCCCTATGTGAAGGGCAGCATTTTTTATTACCAACAGCCATTTTGCTTTGGTTCATTGGTTCAAACCCAAGAGAGAAATTTCCTTCTGTTATCAGGAATGGTTGGGCGTTTCCTGAGCAACTGGTTTGTTTCTGTATTACGAACACCATGGGTGTTGTAACTGTGTCTGCTTCCTCTTTAAATTAGATGTGGAAAACTTGGGCTTGGGAACAAATCTGTGGCTCAGATGTACTGAATCATAAACTGCAGGGTTAGGACAAGGGATTCAAAAAATCTCAACAAGTGATGCTCATGATTCAATGAACTTAAAAACCACGGCTTTTGTTTCCGTTTTTAAGACACAGTTTTGTAATGACTGTTTGGCCAGTCTGCATTCCAATACAGCCCCAGGAAGCATGTACAGTTTACGATCACAAGCAAGGAATTCTTCTGATATTTGGCATAGAATTTGCAAGTAACTTCAATTTTAAAATTCCATAAAGTTAGAGAAGAGTTCTAGAAAGTTAGGAATTCTCTATTTGTAGTTTTAGAGTGTACTTAAAAGAATTGCAGTTATTTACGTTAGTATTTCTTATTATATCAAGCACAAAGAAGGGGCTCCATAAATATCTGAAGAATTTAACTGTTTTTTTTTTTTTGAGAGAGAGAGATTCAGAAAAGTTAAATGACTCAATCAAGGTCATTCAACTACTTAGATGCAGAAACCACTGCTGGTGCTAGGACTCACATTTTTGATTCATAGTCCAATGTTCTCTCTGCAGTACCAGCTCCATAAAGAAAATTGATGCCTCTGTAAATACAGTTGTTTTTTTTTTTTTTTTTATTTTAACCACGTACTTAAGCTTAAGCAATCCCACCTGAATCCCCTTAGTTCCCTAGCTTACTCATCCAGGGTGAAAGTGTTAAACAAACCTTCAGTCTACCCAGAGCAGTCCTTCATTTGTCCTCAAAAACCTTTTACTTACTTTTTTTATGACTATAATAAGAGGAAAGGTTTTAGAAGACATTCAGGGATAATTTCATGAAAATAAGTATTCATGAACATAACTCAAAATGTAAGCATTGATTTTAGTTGATGGGTCCATAGTTAAGTTTTTGGTAGATCAGAATGTTATGAGATCCTAGCATGTTGAAGTCTCAACTGGGTACCCCTACAGGTTTAAATGTTGACTTTGCCATTATCTAGAGCAGTGGTTCTCAAATGTGGTGCAAGAAGGAGCTATTGAACTTTTCGTTTATCACGTCCTTGTAAAATGTTGTGTACTTTTAATAGCGTATGCAATAATAGTATGTGCATATAATCTGTACACAGAGATGTAAGTTATAAGCAAGTATACACATGTGGATTCGTGCCTTTCAAAGTGGATATGAATACATACAAGTTTCAGACCACTGGTAGAGTTCTGAAAACTAATTTTTCTATTGTATCTACCTAAGACTACTGAGAGTAGCAAACCACATAGTTATTTTCTTCTCTCCCTGTCTCTCTCCTGCCCTCCTTTCTTTTCTCTCGTTTTCTTTCTTTTCTTTTTTTTCTTCCTGAGAACGTTTTCCAGGGGTGGATCTGAATTTTCAATAAACTAAACTCAGAAAGGTACCACTTACAAAATTAAACCAATCACCAGTTATAATAGTGAGTAAGCATTTCAGCCATTAGCCAAACTCAACAGCTGCATTGCCACTTTGTCTCAAAATATTCTCTGAAATATCACCCTAATTTCCCTAAATACAAAGAATCTGGCTATGATCAATACAGTCGTTTTTTAAGATCACACACTTAACTTTATATACTTGGCCAGAAACACATAAGGAGGAAGTTTTTGTTGTTGTTGTTTTGTTTTTGTTTTTGTTTGTTCATTGACCAGTTATTTTAATATGTTTCTAGCCTATTTTTTAAAAAAGTCAAAAAGCCTATTTAATTATTTTTAAAATGTTTAGTTCACCCTCTCACAAGAGGATTTTCACATATTTAAAAGCATTTTTTCTATAAAGAAATAATAAATCTTTTAGCTGATTATGGAACATTCTAAGTATATAATAATTAGATTTAAGAGGATTCTTTTGGAGATGCAATTTAAAAATTCTAAATGCATGATACACACTTCTCTGAAAAGCATAATAATCACCTATACAATTAGCTAAATGATTCTCTTGAGTTCAAGAATATAAATTGGTGAGTGGCTATCTGCATTAATCAGATAATTTCCATGTTTTACTTCGGGATGTAGACTTTTAAAAATATTGCTTTGTGAGTTTTATTTTAAATAATAACTCATTGAAATGGAAGTGGAAAAGTAGATTTAATCCATGCTTAATATTTGTCTGATTTTTGAAGGATTTAGCGCTGTTCCTCAGAGAACCATGGAGGAAAGGTAAAAGAGCCCATCTAGAAGCTTCTTGGATTAGTTTGCTCATTCATTTCATCCATTCATTTACTTAACATTTATTGAATGCTTATTTTGCACCACAGTCATGTATGTGAGCTATAGACTCATGCATAACAGTTGTGATTGCTGACTTATAGGGTATCAACTTCAAATGACAGACTGACATTTGATAAGAATACCAATGATATCCTATTACATTTATTAATCATTACTTATAATTTGTTTTATAATAATTTTATTGCACATACCAGTAAAATAACCACAACTTCTAGAGCTATGTTTGAGGTCCTATGCTAGTCCCTTTAGATTTTCTCTCATGCTTTTAAATACCCTGCAAGTTGGCATTGTGTCACAGTGTAGGAGCTAAGAAACGGGCTGGACTCAGAACCCAGAAAATGTGGCTCGGTTCTCTTGAAATCTGAGTTATCTGAGTGACCCAGAACAAATTATTTGATCTCTCATTGCCTCTGTTGCTCATGCACAATATGGGGGAAACAAAATCATCTATGATTTAAATAGGGCTACTGTAAATATTAAATGAATTGATAATATGCAAAGAACTTAGAACAGCACTTGACACTAAGAACAATGTGTTTGCTATCACTATGATTTTTGCTGTTGCTATTTGTATTTTAATTGACAAGAAATAATATACTAGTATTAAAAAGAGGGTTATTTACATATTAACTTTGCTTGGGATGAAGTAAAGCAAGCCTTTTTATAGAAAAAAATGTGATTTGGTCCTTGAAGGTTGGGTAGGATTTCAATTCAAGTAAGAAAAGGCATTCCAGGGAGGAGGAATGAAATGAGTATAGGCACTGATATGTGATAATGCAAAGTAAGTATTAAAAAAAAAAGAATTTAGACCATTTGATCCAGCAATCCCATTATTGGTATATACCCAAAGGATTATAAATCATTCTGCTATAAAGACACATGCACACCTATGTTCATTGCAGCACTATTTACAATAGCAAAGACTTGGAACCAGCCCAAATGCCCATCAATATAGACTGGATAAAGAAAATGTGGCACATATACACCATGGAATACTATGCAGCCATAAAAAGAATGAGTTCATATCCTTTGCAGGGACATGGATGAAGCTGGAAACCATCAGCAAACTAACACAGGAACAGAAAACCAAACACCGCATGTTCTCCCTCATAAGTAGGAGCTGAACAATGAGAACACGTGGACACAGAGAGGGGAACATCACACACTGGTGCCTATTGGGGGTGGGGGGAAAGGGGAGGGAAAGCAATAGAACAAGTAGCTAATGCATGTGGAGCTTAAAATCTAGATGACGGGTTAATAGGTGCAGCAAACCACCATAGCACATGTATACCTATGTAACAAACCTGCATTTTCAGCATATGTATCCCAGAACTTAGAGTAAAAAAAAAAAAAAAAAAAAAAAAAAAGAATTTGGCAGTCTGGCATGTAGGATATATAGCAATAAGGATACAAAGGCCAGATTATAAAGTACTATGGTTTGGACTATAAAGACAGAGCAGGGCAGGTGTCTGTGTGTGTGTGTGTGTGTGTAGACATGCATACACAAGTGAACATGCATCCATTCACACTGGAAAATTCATTGACCATGATAACAGTTTGACTCTCAAGTTATTATTTTCTTTATTTAATTGTCCTCATATAATCTTAGCACTTGTCAAAAGCTGATCTGAAAAGGAGCTTTAGGAACAAAGGACATCGCCTAGGCACAAATAATCACTTCATTTATGTTAATAGCACCCCAAGTCAGGAGAGCAGCTATCAGTTAAATAGACCAAAAATTAGACTGAGATCAAAATTACTGCCCCAAGCACAGTATTAATTTTCTGATTGATGGTAAGAGAAAACTATTGGGCTGAGCTTTAGCTGTATTTCAGGGAACCTGTACATTTCTTCTAATTTATAAAGTATAATAAATGAATTACCAAGAAGGATTAGTTGTCAACTAGAAGACAGAGTGTGAAGGATGAAGCATTCCTGTATTCCCCTGATGTCAGTTGATCTATTAAATTAACAAGCATATAGATAGATTATTTAAAGATCAATTTAGCCAAGAATTGCTTTCAAATGAATACATCAGGCATCAAGCCTTTTTTTCTGAGATCGTTTTGTAATTGGAATACATATTACACACAACTTCTCATCACAGGACTCAAGCAGTTTCAATCAGGAGGCTTTGCTCTTTCTGCAAAGTGTGTGAAAATCAAAAATGAGCAGATCCACTTCATTATGTATAATGAGGAGATCTGTAGTTACTCTAAGTAATCGCTGAAAAGAATTGCTAGAAAAATACTCCTTGCTCACATCACTGGCACTGGGCTAACACTTGTCTCTCAGAAAATCTTTTCAGCATGAAAGTTTTGGAATTAAGTTCCTAATAAACTTAGAAAGTCCAACAGCTGTGAGTAATTATGATACAAGCATATCAATCCATGTGCAAACAGATTTATTCGGTAAGCTCCAATCCTCTTGCTAACCCTTCACTGCAATAATTAAGCACACTCTAATGAGTTTGTTAGTAATTTCCATATGATTTTCCTCCTAATTATTATTTGAGTTGCCC
This sequence comes from Macaca mulatta, assembly GCF_049350105.2. Lineage (NCBI taxonomy): Eukaryota > Metazoa > Chordata > Mammalia > Primates > Cercopithecidae > Macaca > Macaca mulatta. The sequence continues at coordinate 176,487,647 of NC_133411.1, forward strand.
ATGTTTATAATACTTAGTAATATCCTTAAAGTATCAATGGTGAAGACACAATTTTGACTGGTGTATTAATTTGTATTTTATTATTCATATGCTAAATAAACTAGGAGAAAACATTCATTTAAAGGTCAAAATTTTTGGAATAGGATTTTATGTGTGTGTATGCTCATTTCTTATACACTTACTCAATACCCATGAAGCAAATGAGTCATCTTAGCCTAAATCAGGTCATGCCTTTCCCTGCTTAAAGAACTCTGAGTTCTTATCATGGCTTTCAAATGCCATTCTGACTTTGTCTCTTACCACTTGCTACATAATTGGCTTCAGAATACTGACCTTCTTCCTACTTCACAAAAACGCCAAGCTGGTTTATACTATAGGGTCTTTGAACTTAGGACAGTCATGCCTGTTATATCCTTTTCCCACCATTTTATGTAGATGGTTCCCTTTTATCATCCAAAAGGGGTCCACTCAGATATCACTTCATCAGGGAAAACTTTGACTTTTAGCAGCAATAGAGCTTTAGCCAGCCATTCTCTATCATCTCACCCAATCTTATTGTTTTTTAAAAAAACCCATCACTCTTTTAAATGAGCTAGTTGGTTTATTCACTCCTCTTTCGTACACCTAGAATCTAAGCTTCATGATATGTAAGGACAGCATGTGCTAGATCTCCTTCATTTCTTTTTCTTTACCATGGACCAGGCACTGTTTTCCTTAGACAGTGCCTGGTCCATGGTAAATTCTTAATGAATATTTTTACAGTGAATGATTTGCTGAATGGATAGCTGGAGCAGGAAGGAATATCAGCTATCTGATCTACCCCTCAGTTTATAGATGAGTAAACTGAGGTATATTTGCATCTATGATTTGTCACCAAAATGACACAGCCTGATAGTGCAGTTCTAGGAAATTATGTCCCAAGCTTTCTGACTCCAATGCACTCGTCATCCTACTGCCTGCCTTCACTTTTTTTCATCTGTCTGGTTGTAGTTGTTGAGGTATATATTTACACACGATATGTACTCGGGCACCATTTAAAGATTTTGAGAATCAAAACTATACCAACTTCAATTCTTCCCAGCTGTATGGACAAGTCTCTGAACCTCCCTGGGCTTTGGTTATCTCATTTCTAATATGGATAGTAGTCATGTACTAGCTGTGCCCCATCAGGCAAGTGATCGTGAGAACCAAGTAACAAAACAAATTGCAGATTTGCTTGGTATTACCGGGCGTGGTGGCTCACACCTGTAATCTCAGCACTTTGGGAGGCCGAGGCGGGTGTATCACCTGAGGTCAGGAGTTCAAGACCAGCCTGGTCAACATGGCAAAACCCTGCCTCTAACTAAAAATACAAAATTAGCCAGGTGTGGTGGCACATGCTTGTAATCCCAGCTACTCAGGATGCTGAGGCGGGAGAATTGCTTCAACCCATGACGTGGAGGTTGCCGTGAGCCGAGATCATATCACTGCACTTCAGCCTGGGCAACGAGAGAGAAACTCCGTCTCAAAAACAAAAAAATTATTTGGTAAACTGGAAAAATATACCTTGCAATGATAATAATTAAGACCCAGATACCACTTAGTAACACGGTATAAAGCAGAAATTAATTCTTGTTGTTAATTCTTGTTACATACACCTTTAAATGATTCTGACACTGAAATTCCATAGATATCACGTAAGGCATTGTTACCTATAGAGAAATAGAAACAAAAATAGAAATAGAAGTATATATATAATATACTTATTATATATATACTATATATAGTTATATATATAATATATACTATATATACAGTACATATGTAATAAGTATATTATATATATACTTCTATTTATATAATATACTTATTATATATACTTAGAAGTATATATATAATATACAAAAATAGAAATAGAAGTATATATATTATATATATAAAATAAATATGTATATATATTTCTCTCTCTTAAGCTTAATGGTTCTCAAAGAGTGGTCCTCAAATCAGCATATCACCACCACCTGAAAACTTGTCAGAAATGCAAAAACCCTGGCCGACCTCAGACCTACTGAAGTGGAAACGCTAGGAGTCAGCTAAACAATCCGTGTTTTATCAAGGCCTCCAGGGAATTCTGATGCCCACTCAAGTTTGAGAACCTTTGCCTTATATTATTGAATAAGGCAAACAAAATAACTTTTGTAATTAATGAAGCCTTACTGTATCCATGCATGTGTTTATAGAACTTCATTGCAAAACCTAAAAGTTAATACTGCCTCAAAATCTAAAAAATTAAAATTGCATCAATATGTGTCGCCTACTTATTTTCATGACAGAAGGCTCGCAGAACCAAATAAACCACGGGGAGTAGTCATCCATAATGAGATGGGAGACCAATAATTTATCACCTATATATCATGGCTGATTGCAGAAGGAGGTCATTATAATTACAAAGACACTCCTTCTAATTAGGCAGTTCAGTGAGGAAGTAAGGAACTTATCAAGATGGTTCAAGAAAAACAACAGCAAAAACCACATTTGGTTTTTGTGAAAAGATGGTCACTGGTGTTTTCTCCCAGAATTCTTGTTGCATTTCTCAAACAATCCTTCTGGAATTGACAAGGGAACAGAATGTACGGCTGTAATGGCTTACTAAATCTTACAAAGACAGTAAAAGTTACTGAGCATCAAAATCAATTTTAATCATGAAACAAATAGGTGTTTGTTTTTTTGTTTTGTTTTTTTTTTTTTTTTTTTTGAGACGGAGTCTTGCGCTGTGTCACCCAGGCTAGAGTGCAGTGGCGTGATCTCGGCTCACTGCAAGCTCCGCCTCCCAGGTTCACGCCATTCTCCTGCCTCAGCCTCCGAGTAGCTGGGACTACAGGCGCCCGCCACCACGCCCGGCTAGTTTTTTGTATTTTTAGTAGAGACGGGGTTTCACCATGTTAGCCAGGATGGTCTCGATCTCCTGACCTCGTGATCCACCCGCCTCGGCCTCCCAAAGTGCTGGGATTACAGGCTTGAGCCACCGCGCCCGGCCACAAATAGGTGTTAGAGTCAAATCTGTCCGCTTCACTTAGAACTCACTGAACCTGGGCTAGTTAGTTAACTTTCTCTGAGCTTCAGCTTCCTCGTCAGTAAAATGGGAATTATAAAACCTGCTTCAGAAACTTGTTGCAAAGACTAAATAAAAATGCATTTAAAGGACTCACTAACATACCACCATGCCTGGCACAAAAATAATACTCATGGCAGGGCACGGTGGCTTATGCCTGTAATCCTAGCACTTTGGGAGGCCGAGGTGGGCGAATCATGAGGTCAGGAGTTCGAGACCAGCCTGACCAGCATGGTGAAACCCCTTCTCTACTAAAAATACAAAAATTAGACAGGAATGGTGGTGTGCGCCTGTAATCCCAGCTACTCTGGAGGCTGAGGCGGTAGAATCACTTGAACCCAGGAGGCGGAGGTTGTAGTGAGCCAAGATTGTGCCATTGCACTCCAGCCTGGCAACAGAGTGAGACTGTGTCTCAAAAAATATATATATGTGTGTGTGTGTGTGTGTGTGTGTGTGTGTGTACACACACACTCACTTACTGGTAGCTTCCCATTTTCATTCACCTTTAAGTAAAAAGCAGCAAATAGTTCTCTTTAAGGCTTTTTCTCTTTGCTCACTCTCCATTTTCTGAAATATCAGGTATTCAGGGAATGAGAAGGAGACAATGAATGTGAGAAGAGAGACATGATCTCAACATATAGCAACTTAAGTGTCAGCATAGATGGTATTTACAAAATGAGCCCTTTTCTGCTGAGATGACAGAATACAGTTGACAGACAGACTTAAGTCGCTATTCCAAAGATACATGTGACACGCAAGTGGACTCCTTTTCACTCCTGCTTCTCATCTTCCTACACACAAACATGTACATATGTTTTTTATACACACACGCTCATGCGCACTAAACTGAATCTATTGTGAGCCGTTATTACCTATATGATGTGAAGCCATTGTTTCTTACCATTCTTGTGAAGTATAACACAAGTATCATAGCCGAGCTTAAAATCAAAAGATTTAAGAGAGAAAGAATAAGTGTAGTAGAACTGTAAAAGGATTGGACATACAGAAATCTTCAGTGGAGGAAATGCAATGCTTGGCTTAACTCAGTGAACTCAGAGAAGAAATTAAGGACTAATCTTGATATCATTTGTATGTGCACACTAAGTTTCTGCATAGATACCCAGCTCCTCTTAGCATGTTTGTATGGATGTAGTATGTGAGAAAGGGGAACGGTGCAGGGATCATGTCTTCTTTGGAGGAGGGTGTTGGAAATTGCCCCTACACATAAATTACAGGACACAGCAATGCCACAGTGCTCAGCGGATGTTCCCACCCCTCACTGCAAAGGGGATGTGACTTTGTAATGACACCACAGCAGAAAGCTTCTCTCAAACCTTCTCTCAAAGCCTGCCCTGGAATTATTGTTAAATCATCTATGTATTAATTACAGCTCCTAGGTTTTCTTTTTAACAGTTTTATAGGGGTATATTTTATATATCATAAACTTGTCCATCTGAGGGTACAATTCAATGATTTTTGGTAACTTTACTGAAATGCCATAACCACAAATCAGTTTTAGAACATTTTTGTCCCCCCAGTAAGATCCTTCATGCCCATTTATAGTTAATCTTCATTCCCACACCCAGCCCTAGGCAATGACTAATCTGTTTCCTGTCTCTATAAATTTGCCGTTTCTGGATATTTCCTACCAGTGGAATCATACAATATGCAGTCGCTTGTGTCTAGATTCTTTCACTTGGCATAATCTTTTTTGTGGCTTAAACATGATGTAGCCTGCGTCAGTGGTTCGTTTTTTTTTTTTTCCACTGCTGAATAATATTCCAACTGCTTCTGTTAAAAATAAAAAGGGTATAAATAAATGAATATTTATTTATATCTCTATAAAAACTGAAGGGTAACACATTTCCAGTGAAGAGTAAGATCCAGATTCAGAATCAAGTTTTGTTCTCTGGATCGCACATGAAGACTTGCCTGATTATACTTTCGTTCTCATTTATTTGTTCATCTTGTGAAGAAAACATCATGTCAGTGTTGGTTTCCCTACATCACTTAAAAATAATAATTTCACAATAGGTTATTCAAACCCTAAATGGTGGAAATATAGAAGCAATTTCTGGCCAACTGTGGTTAAAAAACAAAGTTCTAGGCATTCGTTTAGAGGGTGCTATGATGCAAATACGTGTTAACTAATGCAATTGAGTTAAACATTATCATAGTATTAAGATGAGTCACAGGAATCTGAAAATAAGTAGAAGATTCATTACTTTTAATATTTGGAAGTAAATTCAGTATCTCATAGTTTTGCTGATTTCATTTTTTTCATATTCTAATATCGTATCAGAAGGATTACTGCAATATTTACATATTGTCTTTGCTGCATGCAATATAGTTACCCTCTCAAATTATCCACCTGGATCCATTTAATTTCGTAATGGGCTTCTTTGGAAGTTGAGTTGTGGAATGTCATAAATGTTCAGGGAAAGAATGCCACTGTGGACTCAGAAATTACATTTAAAAAGCTTCCAGTACACATGCTAAATAAAAATGAGTCCTATAAAGTTCATTAACTAAAATTAAACAAGCTTGGTAAAAGGTGTTTCACATGAAATTCCTGAAGCAGCATAAATGTACTTTGCAACCTGAGGCCCTTGTTATTCTCACACACCATGTTCCTTTTTCTCTTTTCCCAATTTCTCCTCTAAGTGAAGCAAATGTTTCTTTCTTTCCCTGGGATGGGAGAAGTTCTTCCAAAGAGAGTGTGGATTTTAAGACTGAAGCAATTCCAGAGTGTTGAAAAGGGGTCAGTAGGTAGATTTTGTAATGACAAAACAATAATAGTAAGGGTGATGACATGCACTCAGTAAATGGTAGCTACTATTTTGAATCAGGCACTCTGCTACAGACATTAGGAGGCTGAAATAATAGAAACGCCTCATGATGTAGCTTCTACCATTGTTCCCATATGGCAGATGAACAAACTGAGGCTCAAAGAGGTCAACTAACTTATCCAAAATCACAAAACTGAGGGTCAGAGCCAGGACTTAACTCTAGCTCTGTGTAATCTTACAGCCCATGTTCTTAACAATCATACTAAACTGTCTTTCAAAATGACAGGCACAAGACCTGTCCCTTTCACTCCTGCTGGTACTCAATGACATACAGTCATGCATCTTTCGACACCAAGAATATGTTCTGAGAAATGCATCATTCGGCGATTTCATCATTCTGGGAATATGCGAGTGCTCTTACATGCATCCAGGTGGTATAGCCTACTACACACCGAGGCTGTATGGGATAGCCTAGGCTACCTACCTGTACAGCATGTTATTGTACTGAATACTGGAGGCAATTGAAACACAATGGGAAATATTTGTGTATCTGAACACAGAAAAGGTACAGTAAAAATATAGTATTATAATTTCATGGGATTACTGTCATACATGGGGTCTGAAGTTGACTGAAGCATTATTATGTGGTGCATGACTATACACTAACAAGTCAAGTGACCTCTTAGGACTTAGTCTATTAATCTAAAGGATGAGAAGCACATTCTACATCAGGTGTCTTTTCTTAAGCACAATCAAATTTTCATTTTCCCAATCTCTCATAATGACTCATGACTGGGTGAAGGAGGAATCAGTGCAAATTGCTTGTTGGGATGGAAACAGGTGCTAGAAGTGAGGAAAAAGCAATGTTCAAACGCAAAGGAAGGGTGGAGGAGGAAAGGTGTGGAGTTGCCACAGGGACTCATAGCAAGCAACAATAAAATCCAGCTTGGAAATCAACCAGAAAATCCCCCTGCATCTCAGAGGCTTCTTTCATGTTCTTTACAGGAAACACTTATGTGTTCCTTTCCCTTTGTCAGGGACATATAATTTAGAAAGCAGAGAATTTTTTCTTTCTATTTATTTTTCCTTTTTTTTTTCAGTAAACATGAAGGATTAAAGGGAAATACACAACAGCACTTTCAAAGGATGCTTTTTCATAAGTCTTTCAGTGGATGTTATCCAGTAAATAAGAGTTTCACAGTATGTTATCAATGTTAGTTTGGAGAAGGAAAGGTCAAAAAGTTAAACCTTGATATCTTTATCTTTTCACAAAGGTTATTTCTGAAGGAGCTATATGTAAAAGAAAAAACAAAAGGCAAATATATATACACACACATATATATGGATATATGATACATATATTACAACATAGTTCTTCCATTCCTAATTATATGCCTAATGCTGGACTTGAGTGTCTATTACTTTTTACACTACACTTGTGCTATTATTTTTCATATAATAAAATGAGAAGAAATATGGAATTCTCTCCGGGTCCCCAGATTGCTGTCAGAGCCAGCTTGGTTTACTTTATATTACCAGCCTAGCTCCAGTACACACCTGAATTTGTGTCTCTTGCTCCAACACAACATATATACACACACACACACACACACACACACACGTGTGCATATATATATTTTCGTGTGTGTGTATATATATATATATGTTGTTTTCTTATATATATGAAAAACAACAAAAATCCTTTCCTGCATCACTCCAGGTAATGGGTTTCACTTTGTAACTATTCTTTTCTGCAAAAGGTTTGTGTTATTATCCTTGGGTATTATTTTCTGATGGTTTCAGTGAAATGGGTCATTATTGAAGCACTGGCTTATTTATAAAAATGTTATTAAACACTGTGGAAATACGGTTTTTCCATTCAAATACCAAAAGGAAGGAGAAATATAAAAATATAAGAGGTAGTTCTGAGGAAACCAAGCTGAACCTCAGAATATGAAACAATTGGTACTAAAAGGTGTTGTTGGGACTAATTTTTTCTTGGTGGTGATCCTGCTTCACTTCGGTTGGACAAATGCTATGGGGCAAGATACACAAATTCAGCTAGGCAGGTAATATCAATGCATGAACCAGACTGGCTGTGATAGCAACCTGGGGACATAGAGAGAATTCCATATGTCCCCTCATCTTATCATATGAAAAATAACAGCACAAGTACAGTAGTACAGTTTAAAAAGTAAGAGACATTCAAGCCCAATGTTAGACATATAAGTGGCTGTGGAAGGACTACGGCAAGCCATATGGCTCATGAAAAGGACGCAGCTATAATTCAACTCAAGCCAATTGCTCATTCCATCTTTTCTGAAAGTTTGGGTCAAATTCTAAAGCAGGATAACAGTTGTTCACTGTTGAAAGGAGAGAAAGCAGCAATTGAAAGGCCCTTAAATACATGGATAGGATTTGGAGATGTGGGACAATTTCTCTAGTTTGTTTATTTCTTGTAGGTAATTTGGAACTTTCATGGGTTTCAGGAGTTGAGGCGTGATAATACCAAAGATGGGACTTAAATGACTCTGATAATGCTATGTAAGGTGGTTTGGAATAAGGAAACCAGTCCTAAGACATTACAGTAGACTGCAGAAGAGACATAAATATAGGAGTTAGCACAATAGCATTGGAAACGACCAGACAGAGGAGAGGCTGGTGGAGTTGATGGATCCACAGTGGGGTTAAAGATCCAAGAAAATAGCCCATTGAGACTGTTGAGACAGATGACTCTACTGACAAAGCAGGACCATAAGAAAAGGAGGATGGCCGGGCGCGGTGGCTCACGCCTGTAAATCCCAGAACTTTGGAAGGCTGAGGCAGGTGGATCACCTGAGGTCGGGAGTTCGAGAGAAGCCTGACCAACATGGTGAAATAGTGTCTCTACTAAAAATACAAAAATTAGCCGAGGATGGTGGCGTGTGCCTGTAGTCCCAGCTACTCAGGAGGCTGAGGCAGGAGAATCACTTGAACCTGGGAGAAGGAGGTTGCAATGAGCCGAGATCACACCATTGCACTCCAGCCCTGGCGACAGAGAGAGACTCCGTCTCAAAAAAAAAAAAAAAGAAAAGGAGGATGTTGCGAAGGGAAGGTGCTGAGTTCATTCAGCATTTACTGAATTATTTCACAAGGACAAACATTCTCAAGAAACAGGGAAATTAATAATGCACGACTGCCCTGGAGGTGCCCCATGGTCTGACCCCCATCTGTAGGAGGTGCTTGTAGGTTCAGTTTTAGATAGTCTGAGCTCAAGACACTGGCAGAGCCCTTCCCAGTTTAGAAACTTCAGCCTTGTCTTGACTTTCCCTCTCACTTATCTCCTTCGTTCAATCTTTTGGCACAGTTTCACTCCAAGTCCCCCTGAAGTTATGTTTCAAAGAGTGCCTGGGGCACAAGCTCTGTAAAAGCTTTGGGTACAGATTTTCTCTGTCCAAAAAGCAGTCCTCAGGACTTGCTAGGATCAGCATCCCTATGTGCCCACACCTTTGTGGAAAGACACAGAAACCAAGCAGTGGTATAGATGAAAACATGGGGAGCCGAACTAATCAAGTGCATTTTTGAATGTCATATTAAAATGCCTTAGTAAGAGCATCATGGGAAATGACCCATTCTGCACAGAGACTGACCAGCTTTGTCAGGCTTATGCCCAGCACCTGGCTTAGACAAAGGCTTAGACAAATACACATGGGTATTTATCATTATGCAAAGCCAGTGTGTAATGCCTTTTCTTTTTATACTACAAAAGTATACACACAAAAAACGTATTTTTAAAAATATAATAATTAGGAATTCTACTATTCGTTGATATGCAAAATAAGGGAATTACCTTTGCTCACTATATGTCAGGCACTGCTCAGTTTTTCTTTACCACAGTGACCCTGTTTGGGGATCTGTTCCAGTGATGGGGACAACAGGACTGAATATTAGAAACCTGGATCATCCTAGAAAATCTGGACCATATGGTCATGGACCTGTACCTTCCTCATTTTCTCTTAACAGGGCCTGGAAACACCAGCAAGTTATTTGGAAGTCTGTTTGATGTCGGTCTCCAGTGAGAAGCGATGCGACTGTTCTCTTGCTGCAGTCGGAGGGATGTCTGTCTGAGAAAGAGGGCGGAGGGTGGAAGGGGTGCAGGCGGACCCCTCACCACAGGCTTTGATCTCCCTTGACTCCTCCTGGGATATCTCACCTTTTGATGTTGGGAATCAGTTAATTACTAGTCAAAATTGGTTTGAGGGACTAGGAAACAGTTTGAAGGCTCTGTTCTCAAAATGCCTGTACTTTGATCTGAGGAACTTTCAGGCAACTTTCTGAAGCATCTCAGGCAAATGAGAAGGGCTCAGTCTGTGGCCCCTCCCTAGCGGCAGCCCAGATTTTGATCCTCTTGTTCTACCATGGTACCATCCTGATACAGCAGACTTCTTTTCTCTTCAGAGCCCTGTGGTTTCATTGGTAGTAAAATGACGACTTTTAGGATGAGACTGTTAAACATCTGTCACACCACAAAGAGTATGTAGCTTAATAATTCCCTCTTTAGGTCTTAATTTGAAACCACCACCTCTCTTTTCTGAGCAACACTGGATTAACGCTACCATGAACTTGTTCTGAGCAACACCTGAATAGTGCTACCATCTCTTACAACACAACCTTGATGTGTAAGGCACTATATTAAATTATTGGGTTAGAAGTCAAATCTCCTGCCTTGCCTTTGCTGGTGCAAGTTAATATCCCCCAACTTGACCTAAAAGGCTGCTAAATGCTTCAGGGGTTTAATGGGCAGGTGGTGCTGGAGAACTCAGCGCTCTTTTCTCTTCCAAACAAGGCAACACACCTGGCACCTTGCCTAGTAATGGAATTCTCATAATGAACACGTTCCCCTAGTCTAAGGCTCTTGCACTGTGACCAAACCACAGGGCTGACAAAGAGATAATTTTCAGTGCTCAGAAAAAGAAAAAAAAAACACACACACACGAAAATCTTTTGAGACTGTCTTTTCTTCTCATGTCATGGCCCATTATGGCATTTTCATTTTAATTGCACATGAAACCCATTTATAGCGGTGGTGTAATGGGACTGTTCCCTTGGAAAACACAGACAGGAGTGATATGGATGTGTTTTTGAGGAGTCCATTAGTTACTCAGACTGTCATCATTGTGTGCCTTGAGGGTGCTAACAATGTATTAAGTATCTAAGCAAATGTAATATATTTGATCCTCTTACATGTGAATCCCTTGTCCTCCTCCTATAAGTAGTAGATTCATATCAAAGTCTCTGGCAACAGAGTACTGCTCAGTATTTCAAAGATAAAATATGCATTCTTATGCATGTACGTTTTCTAGTTTTTCAAATGGAAATTGAGCTATATAGATAAAGCATGCATACATTGAGACTCCGGAATTACCTATTGAAAAGAATGATTGATAAGGTGGTTATTGTGGTCGTTTCACTATTCCCACCTCCACTTTGGAAGATAGACAGCCTATACATCTAAGAGTTTTAGAACTTCCTGACCTTCTGTAAGTAAAAATGTCAGTTCCCAAGGCCAGAGAAATAAAGCCACAGGGTCTTTTTCCATAAAATAAGCTGCATTCCCTGGGTCTCAATATCTGTAGTCTTCTGTAGGAAGCAGGTTTCTCAACTGAAAGAATTTCCACTTTGCTTTGACTTTCCCTGCTGTGGTCCCTTCCTCATTTAGCATACATGTTCTCTATGCATAATTGGGAATTAATTTTCTAATTAGGTTCTTCACATTTATGAAGTTGTTTGATGGGGTGTCGGTTCTTATAACATGGCCTAAAGGCTAAAGGAGAGGTAATAATTCTTTTTTTCTGGCTTTGCCCCTAATTCAGCTAAGGTTCTTAGGAAATATATTTAACTTTTATGAGATCTCCATAATACATCTTTAATGCTGATCTACCTTTGAAAGGTTGTTAGAAGAGTGCTAACTAAGGCTTTAAGACTCATTATGATACAGTTGATTTTATTTGTAATCGTTGCTCAAATAAAATGAAGCCATTTCTTTGGCAACACGAAGGGTATTTAGACAACTACAAGTAACAACAACTGCAGAAAATAAAACCAGATGATACTGGGAGGCAAAATAACATTGAACTAATACTTGAGAATCAGAGGTGACCCTGAAGATTAAAAGGTGAATATTTTTAATGTGAATATACAAGTAGAACTCAATCTGGTATGAGCTGTATGAGTCCGTCACCTGGGTATTCTGTGACTTGTTACAGAGAACTTGAGTCTATGGTTCAACACCCTCTGATCTGTGAAGGCAAGCCAGTATAAACCAATGCATGTAAACAGTCTGTTTCTTGATTTCAGTACAAAAGTTGAAAGATAAAGCTAACCATTAGACTTCGAAGTAAAAACTAAATTCTGGAGTCACAACTTCTACATATGTTTCGGATCATGTTACTTATTACTACAGGTACAAAAGAGCACGCATGTGAGGCGAACAGGAACCAATATTGCACATTGACAAAAGGACATCCTCATTTTATGGGAAATCATGTCATCCTACTTGAAGTGTGGCTGAAGAAAAACAATTAGATGAATACTCCTCAGCAGCCTCCAGATAAGAACTACCTTGCACACTAATTTCTATTGTGCGTCAATATCCTCATTTGAGTTGGCCATTCGTGTATATGTCAGGGCTAGGCAAAAACTGTAAGAACAAAGTGTAAGGCTGAATATATAATGATTAAAGGTAAATGATACTCAACCTCAGAAAAAATATTTGTCTGACTCTTGACTTACTCTTTAAGTTACTTTCTAGGTCTGCACAATGGAAATTCATGTGCAAGGTATTTCTTATTTGGAGGCTGCTGAGGAGTAGCCATCTCATTTTTTTTTTCTTGAGCCACACTTCAAGTAGGATGACATGATTTCCTGTAAAATGAGGATGTTCTTTTGTCAATGTGCAATATTGGTGCCAATTCTCCTCACATGCATGCTATTACCTTTCATAATAAGTAACGTGATCTGAGACATATGTGGAAGTTGTGACTCCAGAATTTAGTTTTTACTTCCAAGTCTAATGGTTAACTTAAGATCCTGTTAAGTACCAGCATGGAAAGAGGCTACACGGTAGAATGGGAATATCACTCTGCCCTGTGGTACTCAGGAGCCCTGGTCTGTGTGTCCAGATCTAACTCTAAGTGCTTTTGTGACCTTGGACAAATTATCCAATCTCTTTGGTCCAATATAGGTCAAAGGGGTTCTTTCTGTCCTGAACACACGTAGCTTCCAAGTTGTTATCTATCATATGCATTACCCCAAGAAATCCTGGTCCCTCCAACTTCTTGAACAAGATATACTGAGCCCACCAGAAGAGTGTATAGCACAGTTGTTAAGAGCACAGAATGTCGATGGCATATTTGGTTTTCATCATTGCCACTTCTCTCCGACTACTTAATTGTCTTAGCCTTAATTTCTACAGCTGTGACATGGACTAATGATCTTATTTCACTAACCTTTTTCTCTTTCCTTTGCTGTCTTATCCTCTTCCTTTCAGTTCTTAATGGTAGGGTTTTCTTTTGTTGTAAAGATCTAGACAGAAGACCTTGATAAACTAGACTATGCCAAGAGCGAGGAGTCATGGATTATGCATTCATCTTTGGGACTGGAAATTACTTGACCTTAAATGTACTTTCTCTATAGCATCCAAAGTCATCTTTTAAAAATGTAAATCAAATCACATTATGCCTTTGTTTAAAAACTATCAATAGTTTCTCACTATACTATATTTAGCATAAAATCCAATCTCATTACCACATTTAACAATAATTTTGGACTTATTCCTTGCTTTTTCTTCTTCTTTATTATTTTTATCCTCTTCTATAATTTCAGTCTCCTCCTCCTCCTCTTCTGCCTTCAGGAGGAGAAATCTGTAACTCCAAATGTGTGCTCAGTCCCTTCTTGCATTTGCAACAGTGAGGGGAACACATCCCCCTTGAATTCCTGGTCAGCATGTCCAAGCTGGAATTCATCTTAGACTTCCCCCAAACCACCAAGCAACTATAGCTTCTGACTCCTGTTAGTAGTATTCGTATTATTCCAGGTAACCAGCCTCACAGTCTCATTCCATTTGACTCCTCTCCATGTCTCTCTTTCCTTAATTTCTATCCTTTCTATGTATGCCTTTATTTGTACTTCCCTTTGCATTTCTACTGCCACGGTTGTCACTCACATCAGGTCCTTTGGACCTGAAATAGTGAAATAATATTCCAACGAGTCATCTAACTTCTCCCTCTTTCTCTTTCATTACAGGTTAAAAAGCTACAAGATTAATTTTCTGGAGTACAACTCCGGTAATTTGATGTCTGGGCTCCCAACATTAGCTATGTGATAAAGTCTCAACTCTTCGGCTTGACTTTCAGAGTCAAATGCAATCTGACCCTGATTACTTTTCTAGGCTAGCTTACGGCTTTTCATATATTATTCTATTGATTCATCTCTTTATTTTTGCAACAAAAAAATGATTGAGGACCAACAGTGCACAACATCCTAGTGATACACTGAACAATACAAACATGAAACTTTGCATAATGGAAGAGAGGCCAAACACACACACACAGACAGACACACACACACTCACACACAAGTATTAAGTGGAATAATGGAAGCAAAGAATGTGATGGAAAATAGAGTAACAGGGAAGTAATTTTATATATTTATTTATTTTTCTTTTTCTTAGAGATGGGGTCTTCTCTGTTTCACAGGCTGGAGTGCAGGTTTGAAATCATAGTTCACTGCAGCCTTGAACTCCCGGGTTTAAGACATTCCTCTCACCTTGGCTTCCAAAGCAGCTGGGATTACAGGCACAGCTACCATGCCTGACTATCTCTGTATATTTAAGTAACTCTTAAAACATTCTTGCACTTGACCTTAGTTGGATAGCTTACTAATTCTAAATACTACCTCGTATTTCCCACTTTTTTTTCTTTTGCTTATATTTCTTCTTTTCAGAATGTGCTGGTTTTTAATATTCAATATCTGGTCCATATGTAAAGGCATACTTATTGAACCTTTATTTTTGCCTCCCCAGTGTCTACTTTCCCTGGCTCCATCTCTTCCAAGCCTTCAGCCAAAGTAGTTTGAGTGAGGATTGAGCCCTTTTCCACCGGTGGGTCATGTGAAGTCATGTGACCTAGGGCTAAACCAATCAATACACTACATTTCTCTGGTTGTAGGGATTGGTTCTGGGATGGCATGTGACAAGCTAGGCAAACCACTAATCTGAGGGCTTTGGAAGAAACCACTAGGAAGAAGTCTTTATTCCTGTTGAACTTGCAGCTGAAAGGTTGGAAGGTCTGGGGTTGCCACATCCACTTTGTCTGCTGGAGAATGGAGCCAATCTAAAAGGAGATAGAGAAAAAGAAATACATTATTGACACCATCTCTCCTCCAAATCAAGTCACACTGTGCCTCTGGAATTTTTAGTTACCTAAGTCAATAATTTTTTTTCTTACATCAGTCTGAGTCATGTTTTCTAAGAGAGAAAACAAATACAGCCATCCAATTTCAAATAGTAGTAGTACTTTTACTAACTTTTTTTTTTTTTTTTTTACTACCTTTATGGGTACTGCCAGTTCAATGCAGTTTTTCTCTACCATTTTGTGTCTCTCAGTTATGCCATATATGCTGTTCAACCTTACTTTAGAGTTCTTGGTAAACTTGCCTCCTACCAGATTTGAATGGATAAAAATTTCTCTTTAAAGCTCTTCATTGGCCCAGTAAATAGGGCCTAAACAAAAGTGAGACAAGTGAGGTGCATAGGGGTCCACAATGAAGAAGCACTCACTTCCAGGTACCAAGTCTGCGCTTAGCAGTCTGCAGAGTGAGTGCCTCCTTATCGTTTGCTCCCTGGGCACCTCACTTGGTTTATCTATTTCTGATCCTGCTAGTGGAGTAACTACTCAATACGTGTTGGGCGAACTTGAAAGAATTTCACATTTTGCGTGGGGATGGAGATTATCCAGAATTGTATTATCTTTACCATTATACTCATCTGACATATCTCATTCACTTTTTTTTTTTTTTTACATTTACTTCGTTTTGAAGTCATCTAGCATTATGCAGTGATTGCAGGGAGGGTTTGCTGATGGTATGACTCTAGAAACCTCTAAATCCTATTTCCCAGCAAGAAGACAAACTAATAGCTCTGCTAAGCAATGCATAACATGAAATATGGGGTAGTGAATTTCATTTTCACTCATTTACTTATATTTTCTTAGCTCAGTGTCTGTTGTGGAGCCTGAATTATACAACTCATTATCTAGGTCAATCTAGTGAGCTATCCTGTCAGCACAGATGTGCTACTTTTGCAGTAGAATTCTCAGTGGTAAAGTTGCTTCCAAGCTGGCACCTATTATTAATAAAAGTGTTAAATAAATAAATTATAGAAACAATCGAAGCAATGAAGCCTACACGATAAGTGCAATAGGTTATAAACATTATGTCTTCATTATATAAGCAATTTTGTTAGTTATTTACGATTACAGACGATCGATAGCCACATCGTATTTGTGATAGAGTTGGTTCACTGGTTGTAAGCAACAGAAACTGACTTCAAATAGAGAAAAGGTTTTACAAATAAATATCAGAATCAAATCAATGAACAGATTCAAAAGAAAAACACTAGAACAGACTGGAAGCAAGACAGCTCCAGTGAAGTAGGTAGCAGGAATATATGTTGAAGTAATCTCTTCAAGGCATAAATAAAATGAATCTACACCAACAATTTTTCCTTATATGATTCCACTAAATTTTTGTCATTGCATTATTCTAGTCAAGACCAAATCCTAAGACAGTGGGTTCATTCCTGGTTATGATGATATGGCCACCTCTTGACCAAGGAAAAGCAGGCCACCTTGATTGAAAGTCCTACCAACACTATACACAAACAGCAGATGTCCATTACTTTGGTTCAGTTAGGATCTGAAAGCCTTCAACTGTGCTATTTACACATATTCTGGGCCAATTGCCAACTTGTGTTGAACATGAACAGAATCATTTTATCATGACGCTTTGCTGTATCAGTCACATCACATTTGCTCAAATTTGGGAAGCATGAAGCTTCCAAAATATTCATAGATGTGTAGGTGAATTTGGTAGGAAATAATATTTGCTGTATGTTGACTCGACTATTTGGCTAATCAAAGCCCATGGTGTCATCTATCAGCAAACAAATTGGACTGATCTTACTGTGAGTTTTGTTGAAATGTTTTTGCCAGTAGATGTGGAGAATGTCTAAAACACAAGTTTTAAACACAAAATAATATTCTAAACTAGCTCTTTTCCCCTGCCAGGGCCACCTTTTGGATATGTGACCTATGCAGTTGTCTGTGCTCAGAAGGACCCCCCACTTAGTTTAACACCCTTCTGTCCTCTCTGGACTCTCTTGAAGCTGTTAATTTTTTAACAAAAGACCTGCAGTTTCATATTGCACTGCGCCTTGTATATTATACAGCTAATCCTGAAAGACAGAGAAACAGGGGAAGCCAGAATTGCTTGCTAGTGGGAATACTCAGGCCACAAAGTGCTGCAACTTTGAATCTCTTTAAATAAATGCCATCTTTTAACACTCTAACAAGGTACAAAAATCCCAGAATTTGCACACTCCATATTCAATGCTCTTTCTTCATTGGAAGGGCAGCAAAGGTAAGGGATGGGCCATAATGGTAGAGAAGAACCATAGAAGAACCAGTGGATGCCAATGACTTATCATGTCTCCTGAGCACATGTGAATGTTACATAAATACTCATTGAATCTTTAAAAAGATAAAAGCATAAGCACACCTGGCCTGTTTGCAGGTCCCTGAGGACCTGCAAATAATAACCGTGGCATGTTTGAGGACCAGAAAGAAGGCCAGTATGCCTGGGACACAGTGAGCAAAGGCACGGTGGAAGAAGAAAAGAATGAAGTTTATGAGGGACCCAGGTATCATATCAAGTAAGGGCTACTAGGCCAGGATAGGGAAGTAAATATCATGGGAAGATTATTTACTTGTTATAACATCATAGTATTTTGGTACATTAATTTAAGTCTGAAGCATGAAACCTTTTTTAAATTTTATCTTATTTTCATTTTTATAACATTCTTATTAAATATATAGGGTTTTTAAAACAAGTTATATGAAGGAAAACACATTTTATATTTTCTCTGTTACAGATTCAAAATTAAAGAAATCTCAGTTAACTGGGTTACATTATATATCAACAGCCCTTTTCTTTAATATCAAAAGGCTTTTTTTTGCCTTTTTAAAACTTTGTTTTTAATGAACACATAATATTATACGTATTTATAGGGTACATAGTGATATTTTGACACATGTAATGTATAGTGATCAAATCAGAGCAATCCACGTATCTATCATGTCGAACATTTATCATTTTTTTTTTTGCATTGGAAATATTCAAAATCTTCCTTCTAGCTATTTGAAGCTATATACTATATTTTTGTTAACTGTAGTCCTCCTGCCAGTGGTATAAAACACTAGAACATATTTCTTCCTATATAGCTGTTATTTTGCATCCTTTAACAAATTCTCCCTATCCACTTCTTCCCCTACGTTTCCCAGCCTCTGGTATTCTCTGTTCTACTTTTCATCTATGAGATCACTTTTTTGTTTGCTTTTGTTTTTTACCTTTCACATGAGTGAGAACATGGAATGCAATGCTTAACTTTCTGTTCCTGCCTTATTTCACTCAACATAATGTCCTTCAGTTCCACCCATGTTGCCGTGAATGACAGGATTTCATTCTTTTTTGAGGCTGAATACTACTCTGTTGTGTATATGCACCACATTTTCTTTATCCATTCATCTGTTGGTGGACACCTATGTTGATTCACCTATCCTGGCTATTGCAAACAGTGCTGCAATAAGCATGGGGGGTTCAAATGTCTCTTCCATATACTAGTTTCCTTTCCTTTGGATAAATGCCCAGTAGTAGGATTGCTGGATCGTATGGTAGTTTTAATTGTAGTTTTTTCAGTAATCTCCATACTGTCCTTCACAGTGGCTACTGAAGCATAAAGCTTAATAGAATATCATTTAGAGCAGAGGTGGGCCAACATTTTCTGTAAAGAATAGTAAATAGTTTAGCCTTTGCTAACTGTACAGGCTCTTATAACTTCTTACAACTACTCAACTCTCTCACTGGGCGGAGTAAACATAGACTATACTTTGGGTGAAAGTAGACATAGATAATCTTAAATAGAGGTTGCTGGGTTTCAACAGATCTTAGAAAAATAGATAGTAGGCCAAATGTGGCCCATCAGCCACAGTTTGCCAATCCCTGATCTAGCAGAGCATGGAGCCACATGCATCTATATTACCGAGAATGCACATTAAAGATGCAGATGTTTGTGTCCTCTTCCAGATGCACTGAACCTAACCTTCTGGGTTTGAAGTCTGAAAGTCTGTGCTTAATAAGTTGCTGAAGAAAGTATTATTGCATCTTGTCTTAGTCTGTTAGTGCTGCTATAACAGAATACCTGAGACTGAGTTATTTATAAAGAACAGAAATTTATTTCTCACTCTTCTGGAGGCTGGGATGTTCAATATCAGAGCAACAGCATTTGAGGTCTGATGAGGACCTTCTTGCTGTGACCTCACATGGCAGATGGTAGAAAGGCCAAATGCTGTGTGGAGCCTTTGTTTGTTTGTTTGTTTGTTTTGAGACCTAGTTTCACTCTCCTCACCCAGGCTGGAGTGCAGTGGTGCGTTCTCAGGTCACTGCAACCTCTGCCTCCTGGGTTTAAGTGATTCTCCTGCCTCAGCCTCCCAAGTAGCTGGGATTACAGGCGTATGCCACCATGCCCAGCTAATTTTGTATTTTTAGTAGAGATGGGTTTTCATAATGTTGGTCAGGCTGGTTTCAAACTCATGACCTCAGGTGATCTGCCCGCCCTGGCCTCCCAAAGTAGTGAAGCCTCTTTTATCAAGGTCTTAATCCCATTCACGGCAGCTCTGTCCTTATGACTTAATCACCTCCTAAAGGCCCCCACCTCTTAATGCTATCACAGTGGAGAATAAGTTTCGACACATGACTTTTGGAGGATATTCACACCATAGCAATGCCAAAATTGAGAAAGTTGAGAACCACTGGTCTAGAAGCCAGTCCATTCACCTAGGTCCCTTTCTAAGGTGTTAAAAATTGTAACTGAATAACCTAGGATAGCCCATGGGGTAATTTCTCAGGGTAGAAGGACTAATGTTTGGATGACCTGTATTCAAATTCAGAATGGATTGTTCCAGGAGACTGTAAGAAAGATCATGTAGCAAGAATAGTAGCAAGGAGAGAAAGCTCTGCTAGATAAGGCTGCGCAGATCAACCCTCCCTTTGAGTTCCCTGGTTTTAATTATTGATGCTAAATATACATTTCCCTTAATTGTTTTGTGAAAATAAGTTAAATAAAGAATAAAGCCATTCCATACATGCACAGGCAAACATTACACTCTTTTCACATAAACACTGGGATGATTCCTCAGAGTGTTCCTATTCAAATTTTGTTGCAAAATAACACCCACAGAATGTATTTCCAACCACAAAATACTGTGACAGTAAGCAGCCAGCACAAGAGAGCCTGTTATGGTTTATAGATTGCAATGATTATATTGCGGGAGCAGTTGATGCATTTGTTGGTGTTCATTCTATTTCACATTTGCATTTAAATTCCTGTGGAACAAAGATAAGATAAAGAGGAAAACAAATGATGCTTATTTGTTGTTGTATTGAACTCCTATTATAAGTATTGCTTTAAAGGAGAGTGAAGCTTTGCAAGGAAGCCTTCCACATGTCCTTTACAAAACATGAAATACACTTTCAATCGTCAACTAGAAATATGCAAGAAAACATATCCCTGGGGCTTTCATAAAATCATAAATCAATAAGGAATAACTGAAAATGTGGTTGAATACAAGAAGCAAATGAAATACTCAATACTTTCCTTTATACATTTATCCACATTTTATTGATACATAAGAAATGTAGAACTGCAATGAGTTTTGAAACACTATTCTTTTTATTTCAGGCATTCCGTTAAAGCAATGCTTGATATGTTTCCTCTTTCAACTAATCTGTGCATCCACAGCATGGTCCTTTGATGAATTTATGCAGATCAGTTCTACATCCAGGGTAATATTTTTTGCTCCTCTAAGCTATTTTGCTGGGATCACAGGGAAAAAAAATCTTTTTGTAGAGTTTGATTGTACCTCCTAGTTACTGACTGGGTATAAGGTTCCTCTACCCATACAAAAAGCACATCTGCCTCCCCATATGATGTGTTTGCCATAAATAATTTCAGAAGAAGAATGAGATAATGTTACTTCTTCCTCCCAAGTTACTAAGTTGCATAGGAGTGCCTAGAACTTATTTAAATCATTTTTGAAACATCACACTCATTTCTGTAAATACACTTGAAATAAGGTAAAAATTAACAATTAAATGACAACAGTTAATTATATGATGTATCTGAACTCATAGGCAAAACTTTCTCTGACTTTACCATGCTTTACAGTGCTTTTCTCAAAGGAAGCATTAGTCAGGTCCTTTTCTGGATGCTGGCAGTGACAGCCTGGAAGCATTCCTTAAAGGGAGGGCTGTAGAATACCCTTAATGAGAGACGTTGGGCCAGGCGTGGTGGCTCACGCCTGTAATCCCAGCACTTTGGGAGGCCAAGGCAGGCAGATCATGAGGTCAGGAGATTGCGACCCTCCTGGTTAACACGGTGAAACCCCATCTCTACTAAAAAATACACACACACACACACACACACACACAAAAATAGCCAGGCTGTAGTCCCAGCTACTCAGGAGGATGAGGCAGGAGAATGACATGAACCCGGGAGGCGAAGCTTGCAGTGAGCCGAGATTGCACCACTGCACTCCAGCCTGGGCAACGGAGTGAGACTCCGTCTCAAGAAAAGAAAAAAAGAAAAAAGAGATGTTACACCAAAATTAAATGTGGTGAACAAATTAGAATAATTATGTCTAAAAACCTCTGCTTCCTTTTTCTCCCTTCTTGGATATTGATAATGTCTACTGACATATTAAAGGCTCTAAGACGTGAGAAAAAAAAAGTCTATAGGTTTATTTTTTCAAACTTTTGCTGACAGTAACTTAGTATTTTTTAAAATCTAACACCTTGCGTTGGCACTTGTATTTCTGGAAATGCATGTTCCAAAGTTCTGACCTAAGTAGTAATTAGTATCTAGAGGAAAGTACATTCTCCTGTCTTTATTGCATATTTTATATTCCTTAACATATTATATGTATCAGCCATATTTATTCATTCATTATTTATTCAGCAAGTATTTGAGGAACTTCTCTGTGCCAGTAACTTTTGGGTGCTGGGGACTCAGCTTTTTAAGAGCATATTTTTATTCTATTTTCAAAATATATGGAAAACTTAGTTGCTAATATAAATAACAAATTATATGAGAAATAAAAGTATCACAGTGCATAGACTCTTAGAATTTTAAGTCAAGCATTCAGAAGAAATGCAAAATGGTAGACATTTTTCCTTAGATGCCATTAGGGCACCTTGAGCTTAGCATGTACCTTATTTATTTATTGTTGTGACTGTCCCTGGAATACTAGCAATGATGCATTTAAATAGCTTATAGTTACGAGTTTTAGAATCAGAAGCAAATAAATTTGAAAGCATTAATTCCAGCCCCCTGCTTTAGCTGAATTTCTATTATCTAAACCAGCCCCTTCAAATGTTTTGAAAATCAGATCATATACAACATTTTATAAGCTTCCTATCTTAGGATGTGAATTTAGCATTCACATTCTAGCTCATTTTTCCAATTGTAAAGTGAGTGAGCGGGGTTTAAAAAATCTGTTTTTAGAAGAAGTAGAAAGCATTGAAAAGTTCACAGCAGTTTCAAGCCATAGATTTGAATATTAGCACCTGGAAAACAGTAATTCTAATTCTCATTCTTACGTAGCTGGTGCCACATGAGTGATGTCCCTGGAGCTGAAAGGGATTGCCAAGTTAATTTGGTCAAGTGGTTTTCACAAACTATACATCTTATTAATTATTCCTTTCATTGGCTGGTCTAAACCCAGTTCAAACTGACTTAAGTAAATAAGGACAACAGAAATAAGAATTAATAAATAAATACTAAAAAGTGATTTAGAAGATATTGTTTCACTTCACCTCCGAGTGCAGAGGTATAATTAGCTTCAGGCTTGCCTAGAGTCAATGGTGCAAACCATGTCACCGATAGCTTAGGCATGTTTGTCTCTCTCCCTCTGGTTTAGATGGATCTCAAACAGGCTGTCTACTCGCTGGTTCCCAGAAGCTGCAGGCTTGCATAATCCTTACAACTAGAAATCCAATAGAAAAAGCATTCACCTTCTTAGTTATCCTCAGGATTGACTCTCCTTGGATTGCCCTGGTCTTACGCTCGTGCTGTAACCAATCATTGTGGTCACGGGAATAGAACAGCCCGATCGGCCAGGTTTGGAAGTTTCTGTTTCTGGAGTAGGCAGAGACTGATGATAAAGGATAGAGAGTGAGGTGGTGTGCTTTTCCGCAAAGGAAATTAAAGTGCAACCACCCAAAGAAGTTGATGTTTGGCAGACAAAATCAACAGGTGCCCATTATATTTATTTTTTTGAGTGAGCATCAACATAGAACCATGAGGTACAAGGTAAACAAAAAGAGGAGTTTCTCGCTAGGTTGGATATGGGGAGTTGGGGTGGAGAGAGACTCACAGATCTGCTCATTCAGCCTCACCTCACAGCTTTTTAGAGGAACTGACCCCTTGTCCTCATTTGCCTGGCATGATCTTGGTTTATGTGTGTTGTTCATTTTAATTACTAATGACACCCCCTTTTACTCTCAAAAGTGGCCTGGTTTGCTTAATAGATTTTGTGGTTACTAGATCGTGGGGATTCTTTAAGCTTTATTAGTTATTCACCCCAAACATTTGTAAAACTCTTGATCTACACCAAGGCATCCACTTTGATAAATCATGCTTCTGTGTTTCATCTGAATAATATGAAAACTTGGAAGAGCTTAACCCATCATCTCCTCTCATTTCCTCTCATTTTACTTGTTTCCCATGAAAATGAAACTTATTATCATTTGATACAATTAATATTTGTTTTTATTTACCCACATTTAACAAATGTTTTGTTCACCATTGTTATTTGAATATCAGTCTTTTCCCTGGGATAATTTTTTTACCTTTCTGAACTGTTCCTTTGAGAGTTTGCTACTCAAAGTGTGGTCTATGGACCAACACCATCAGCATCACCTGAGAGCTTATCAGAAATGCAGAACCTGAGGCCCATTAAGTCAGAGTCCATACTTCAACAAGATTCCCAGGTGATCAGTAGACACAGTCAAGTCTGAGAAGCCCGTTGTACAACAGTGGACTTACACAAGATGTTTTCTTTTCTATTCCATTTTGTCTCTGATTGTCTCCTATTTTAATCTCTGTGTCTCTGTCTTCAATATTATGGATAAATTATATCTTTCAATGCGGTCTGCTCATGGTCATCTCCTAGGTGGCTTAAAAACTAAGTACCAGGACATACATTTTTAGAGATAGACAGACAGAGAGAGTGGAGATGGGGGGAAGGAGAGAAAGAGAGAGAGAATGCCTGGGCTCCTCCTCAGACCATCTAAATTAGAATCTGGGTAAGGACCACTACACCAAGAGCTCTTTTAGTTAGGATTTATTGGTGACATACTCTCATTTTTGTGTTTGTCTAAAAAATACTTATGATTCATTATTGCATAATAGTTAGCCAGTTATACAATTCTAGGTTGCTATTTATTTTTCCTCAGTGTTTTAGAGATTGAAAAGAGTGTCTTCAATTTTTATTGCTATCTGTTGACAATAAACTCTTTTTCTCTGTAGGCAATGTGAGTTTTAAATTTCTGCTTGGTACTAAGATTCTCATTGTCTTCAATGTTACGCAGCTTTACTTCACTGTGACTAGATTTGTATTTCTTATTTCTTATTATATCTAGGATTTTTTGCGGTTTTTAAATCTGAGGATTCAGGTTTTTCAAAAAGTCCTAGCAACATTACTGTCCCATCTTCTATACATTCTTTGTTATCTAGAATACTAATTGAACTTACACAAGATGTTTTCATTTTTCTATTCCATTTTGTCTCTTATTCTTTCATATTTTAATCTCTGTGCATCTGTCTTCAGTATTATGGATAAATTATATCTTTCAATTCTAATCAGTTAGTGAACATATATACGTTGACTTTTTCTATTTCATGATTTTATTTTTTCACTTGAATTTCCATTTAGAATATATCATTTCTAGAAGTTCATTTTATAATTGGACTGGTTTTCCTTGAGAATGTCTTGCCCCTTGCACATTTTGAAAATTATTTTAAAAATATTTAAATATAGTTATGTTATAGGCTGAATTTCATAATTTCACTATGTAATGATATTTTCTGTTGTTTCTGCTGAATACTACTCATGAACACCTGTTTCCTTGTTTGTTTTGCAATTTGAGCGGAGAGTGAAGTTATATTATCTGGAATTGATCTGTGGATATTTTGTGAAGCCTGAGTTGAGGGTGCATTCCATCCTTGTAGAGAAATTTATGTTGACCTCTCCCAGACTCTGTAAAGTACAATTGAGTCAAGACCACTTTGATTTCTTATCTTGGGGTTTCCTGAAATATGCTGGTTATGTAAATTTCAAAGTCTCTTTGCCTAAGGGTATGTATTTTTCAGAAGAGATGTTTTCTCCTTCTAGAATTCAGCATTAGATAAACAAAATCCCCTTACCTAGGTCTTTGTTGACTGTCAAAATTTTTTTTCAGTACAATCTTTCCCTGAGGGGAAATGCCCAGCTTTCAATTTTTCATTTTGTTAATGAGAAAAGTGAGGCTCAGAGTTCGACTTGCTGGGAGTCACACTCAGCTTCTCCAAAGCAGACATGAAAACAGGGCCCAGATCTTCTCATCGTCCAGTTGTTTTCTCCTCCAACAAAACAAGCTACAAAAATAGCATCACCTTCTTCTAATAAGAATGGCTTCACCTTTGCCTCCAGTTAGACAAGTAACAGCCAGATTCAGTGATTCCTCATGGCTAAGTTTGATGAATTACAGAAATAGGTTACTTAGATATATTTTAAGAATCATAAGAACATAAAAAAGTCATATGAGCTAAGACTTATAGCCCCCACTATTCAGTATTTTGTCTTTTATAGTAGTACCAAGGGACATTGGTGTGACATGATGATAGTTGCCCTTCGTGATATTGTCCTCAAAGGGGGCATCCCTAACTGGGAAAGATCTATCATCCAAGAATTTCTCTAAAGCTTTCTTGAACTCTCATTATATTTTTGGTTTGTACAACCTTAAGGCACTGCTTTATAAGGAATTGATCTTATCCTAGTCAGGACATGGGCTAAATAACCCTAAAGTCCTTTTAAAATATGATTTCAAGTATCATAAATCTTGTTGGATAAGTAGACTCTGCAAGTGGAGGGAATATAGTAGAGTGATACCGAGCTCTGAAGTCAAACAGCCTATGTTCAGTACAGGCTTTATCCCTGTGTCCTAACTGTATGACCTTGGGCAGAATCTTTTACTCTTCTGAATCTCTGTTTCTTCTCCTGGACAAGGGCAGTGATTGTAGGGTTATCATAAGGTTACTGGGAAAAATGAACACAACAATGCATATAAAATTACTTAGCACAAGGCTTGGCATACAGTAAACAAATGAAAGTATTCTCAATATTACCATTAGTGATATTGTCATTAGTGTCAGTAGATGGATATCTTCATCCTGGTCACAGACCTCACCAAAAAAGTGCCTGTGATCCCATTTCATGTGTTTTAAAACATCTGGAGGTCAAGGGCAGAAGAGGATATAAGAGGGCAAAAAAATGAATTCTTATACTGTGAAAGAATTTTCAATTTTTTGGATTCCAGTATGTACTAAACAAATCACCAACTTTTCAGCAAACAATTGTTAAAATATCTTTGGATGTGCCATTGTGGGAGTGCTTAATATTGAAAAAGAGAGATATAAACTAACCAAGTAAATAAGGTCACTTGCGGTTCCATTCTGGATTTTACCGTTACATAAATTGACTCTGATATTTGGTTGCTGGGTTTCCTCAATTATTTTATTTTTGCCAAAAAACAAAACAAAAATAACGTGGCATGTAATAGCTGTAATGTTAATAAAATTGAATGTTTTTTTTCCCCTGAAAAGTGGCCTCTCCACTCTTTCTTAAATGTCCCAGTCTGCCCCGATATTTACTTTGCACTAGTAACAACACTCAATTTTCATTGACATTATCTTCTAAATACAATCAGATCAAAAATCGCCAACATCATTCCCATTCCTCTCCTGCAAGCAGATAATACAGGACAGGGTCTAGCTGATAACTTCCACTTCAGTAACTTCTGATTCCACTACTTGAAATGCCTTGTGTGGTTTTCTACTGGACCAGAGGCAGAGGTATTTGTGTAAAACAGGCGATTCCCATCAGCAGAGATGCAAGATGTGGCATTTGCCTTTAATTGCACTTTCGTCTTGCTGGGTGCAGGGACTCTGTCAATGGGCAGGTCCCTGAGGGTGACTTGTACCGACTGGAGACTGTGCCAGCAGGGACCTTCCCAGGCACACACTTAACATTTTTCCCCAGGGACTTGTGCTTAAATCTGCAGGTTGAAAGGAACTGAAGTGAAACTTCTAAGAAATGGTAATGAGCATTTAGGATGTTCTAACTCAGTTCACATAAGTGTTGATGTGTTCTGTGACAGTTTCAACCCCAAACGAAATCCACGCATGTTTACTGGCAAAAGTAGGGAATCGTTTTTCAAAAACTTACCATATGAGTAACCTTCCCAGTTTACTTAAGCTCTCCAAGCCTCAGTTTCTTCATCTGCAGAATGGAAACAAACATTAATTATGGTATTGAATAAAAACATTACATTATTACATGTGCTAAGTTAAAAATTCAAAATTACTAATATTAAATATTAATATTTTTAGAATTATTTGAGATTTGGATGAGATCACTCAAGGACAGTGAGTGAGCCCGCCAAAGTCATACTGCATTCCTTAGAAATGTTCCTCCTACTTTATTTTTAAAGTATTATTTTAGAGGGCCTGGCATATTTACGTGTACTCTTCATATATTACTAGCTTTTCATAATAGTAATCCTAATGTAAGCCTATTCTAGTTTTCTTTTCACAGATGGTCTGAAATATTCATTCTTCTGTATCTGGAAAGCAAAGTGGCCTACTAAAAACATTATATAAATTCAGTCCAAATGCTATTTGCACTTGATATGCCCAATGTTTGAGGGGGAAAACATATTGAATTATCTGAATAATTCCTTAATTTGGGGGAGAATAAATTTCCTATGTTGGATTTTTTAACACATTTAATGTGCTATCCAGGTTTGCCTGAGACCGAAAGGGGTTTCTGGGATATGGCACTTCTCAGCAATATAATTTAGGACAATCCTAGGCAAACTCTATGAGTTACCTTATACATTATAGCTCCCTGTAAATACTGTAAGACACTCAAATATGATGAGCTTTTAAAAATACACAGGTCTTTTGTAAATGCAAAACATTCTTTGGTGGAGAAGGAGAGAGATACATCCTTACATCTGATTCCAGTTGCAAAAATAGCTCAATACTGAGCAAAAACTGCCTTAAAAATAAGGCCCTTGGGTCTAGAGGTGGATACTTTCTGGCTTGGTTCAGTAGTTCACAATGCTTTTGAGGACTACAGAATCTCTCTATTGGTGTTGGCCACATTTGCCCTTGAAGTCACATTAGGCTTCATCTTCAAGCACCTCTCACTGCCACAATGACATCCAAACCAGGAAAGGCAAGTCGGGGGAGGATCTACCCCCAGCATCTCTCTTTTTTCATCAGTGACTAAAATTATTCTAAGAATCACTCAAATTTCTCTCATGTTTATTAGACAAAGCCAGGTCATCAGTCCACCCATCAGTCAATCAACCAAGTGCATGGAATTATTAGATATTTAGACAAACCACAGGTCATCTTCTGGGCTAAGAGAGGGGCACAGCTTCTCTGAGCAACTGTTAATATGAACAAAAGTGAGATTTGGCCAGGAAAGAAGCGAGGAGGTTGGAGAAACAACTGCTGTCTACTGAGCAGACAAACAACAGGATCTGCCAGGGGCAGTGGAGAGGAGACCATTGTCTCACTAATATCCACTCTTGTTCTTTAGGCAGCCGTTTATCTCACTGATAAGAGGGCTTCTTGCTGTTGATTTCCCACGTGCCTGGGTATAATGGGAGTATGGCAGATGTGCCACCTCCTATTGAATGGCATGGGTCGTGAGGGCCAGGGAGTTCACATGAAACCTCTACATATCTCAGTTTCTCTGTCTGAGAACTTAAGATATGGCCAGCAGCCTCCTAAACTAGAAGAGGCATCTAATCAAGGAAAGCACAGTAAAGAACTCTTCATTTTGAAGTTTATTTCTTGCCTGCAAATCAAATAAGATACTGATCTTTCATCTCAGGAGAAAGTCTTTCATTGGCCCTTTGATGGTGCAATTCTCATAACAAAGTCCCCAACAAAGAAAATATAATCTGGTGTTCTCACCTTTGAAAATCTCCTGCACTCCCCAAGTTGCTTCCTCTAAGTGAGCTGAATGTGTATACTCTTCCCTCTTTCCTGGGGCTGCTTTATTTATTTAAGGATGAGAGTTCAAGGTCATTGAAGAAAATCTTTCTCAGCTCCACCAAGAGTCCCCTTATGAAAAAACAGAAATCTAGCTCTTGTGTAAATGATCAAATCCTTGTTTAACAGAGACTTACCTTGTGATATCAAGGTTTGTTGTCTGATTTATACTGCTTATGACTCCTGTGAGGGTGTTATGAGGTTTCGTGAACTAATGATTATGGAGTTTAATATTTTTTAGAAACGTTCCACAAATGTTAAATGCTATTACTTCTTGGGTCACTCCCTGTTTGCATTTAATATGACTTCCTGCATCATTCATATGCTGTAATGGAGAAGCAGATTCCTGGGACATTCCCTGTCTACTTAGGAATAAACAGATACCAGTGCAGCATGAGGTTGCATTTTCATTTTTGCTTTTAGATGATTCCTAAAACCATTCTGAGAGACCCTGAATGAAAATGATGTGGAAATTTCTGATAGTAAAGCCTTAATATATGCGCAGTGGCTCAAAACTGTAATCCCAGAACTTTGGGAGGCCAAGGCGGGTGGATCGTTTGAGATCAGGAGTTCTAAACCAGCCTGGGCAACATGGTGAAACCTCATCTCTATAAAAATACAAAAATTAGCTGGGTGTGGTGGTGCACCCCTGTAGTCCCAGCTACTTGTAAGGCTGAGGCCGGAAAATCGCTTGAACCCAGGAGGCAGAGGTTGCAGTGAGCCGAGATCCCCCACTGAACTTCAGCCTGAGTGACGGGAGTGAAACCTTATCCCAAAAATAGATAAATAAATAAATAAATAAAATACTTAATCAGAAGTCAAAGAATAAATTAGCTGCAGAAGGTGTGCCATTTTAACTGAGCACACACTTGGCGTAACAATAAGCTGATTCTTTTATTTGGAATTTCCAAACCGAACTTTAAAAATAAAGTAGGAGGAGCATTTCTAAGGAATGCAGTATGACTTTGGTAGGCTCACGGTTCTCAGTGTTTACATGCATCCTTGAATGTGCTGCTTTATACATTTCTCTAGCAGTTTGTGTTTGTGTTCAGATGTACAAGGATAATAGCTATGGGAAAAGAGTTATGCATTTTAAAATTATACTGTTTGTAGATTGTGGGGAAAATTCTTAATAAGAAGTAAAAAATTAGAAAATGTTCATTTAATTGGTTTGATGTATATAGCTTTTGTTCAAAACAAATGTGTGAACATATCATGCTCAAGAAAAGCAGCATTTAAGAGGGAAACTCATCAGAATGATGGTTCTATCCTTTGAAGACAGTTAAGGTAGAGGAAGCATAAAGAAAAAGAAAAACACAAATTAGTATTGGCACAAAGAATGAGCTTAAACAAAGCTATGACTCTCTCATTCACAAATATTATGTACTGGGCTTTTTTTCTCTGATATCCCACCCTTGGCTCCTACTTCTCATTCCTGTAAACAGCAGTGACACATCACACCTGCTGAACTTTTTCACCTTCAACTCCAAATTAGAGGAAATTTGGCTTCATATTGATAGTATTTTACTGGGGACAGAGGGCAGGGTGGCAGGTGGGGGAGTGAGTGCCTGTAATTAAGCAAAACGGTTTAAAGTGTAGCTTTCTTAGACAAACCAATGGTTGTAAGTTATAGCTGCTCTTTACTTGCTAATAATTGCAAAATCTATTGCTGCCATTTTTGAGGGTTTTTTTTTTTAAATAAAAGACTATTAAAATGGAATAAAAGCTTAATAAGTAGATTAGTTAGAACAATAGTCCTCATGAGAATGTTTTGATTCTGAGTATAGCTGCTAAAGATAACCCTAAATGCAATCAGGTTTAGCTCCCTGCATGCGTGAAAGGAAGGTAATACCCTCAGAGATTTTGCCAACAGATGACATTATTTTTTAAGTGTCTCTTTCTACATTTAAATTAGTCTTTCCTCTGGGCACCCGCAACAAAACCTTTGTTAAGAATCACCAGAGAAACAGAGCGCTGAATAAATGCTCAGTGGAAAATTATTTTTGAGAATTTGGTTTCAGATGTTTTACATCAAAAAGATGGATGGCAATGCATCCAAGAGGGAGAGTTCTGTGATCCTTCTCTGTCCTCTTTGTAATTTTAAGGATCAAAACTCCCAAGGTGTCCAGAGATAAGGACAAAGGGAGCCCTGCAATTTTACTAAACATATACACATAATAAAGGGCAATGTGATCCAATGTCAATGAAAGTGTGTCCATATCCTGTCCTTTTTGTTTCACTTTATTAATTTCATTCCTTTGGCCAGATATTTATTCTCTCTCTTTCTCTCTCTCTCAGTCTCTCTCTCTCTCTCTCACTCAATTCTCTCTCTCCCCCTCTCTGTCTCATCACATTTTTTTCCATGCACTAAAAGACCCGTATGAGACTCAGGAAACACTCATTCACAGACTTGGTCATTCAAATCGCAATGAATGTTACTACCCAAGAATGTTCTTCAGATAGGATAGCACAGACAATATTGAGAGTCTTCATTACCTCCTGGGACATGCACGTTCACAGTGAGCCTACCTTTCAGTTCCTGTCTCTATCCCTCCATTTTTTTCCTTGGAAGGTATTTTCTTTTATATGTTCCGATGTCAGTGCCCTCTAGATTACACATGCTGTTTTCAACAGCCTGCTGGGCAAATCTATTATGTTCCAAAGAAGTAGTCTGTTTTGCATTCCTCCTTGCCATTTTTCCTTCCCCGTTCAGTTCATCCTTGCTTCTTTTTTGCATCCCAAGCCATTGCATTTACTCAGCTATGTAGGAGGAACTGTGAAACCCTGGCACTATCCCAAGTATGTAGGTTTATAAAGTCCCCTGTCACCAAATTAATTAAAGAGACTCTTTCATTTGCCTGTCTACATGCACCCAAATATGGCAATAAATATGTAATCTTGTAACTTTTTTCTTTTTTCCCCACCATTTGAATTAAGCCTTTAGACTCATAGTTATCAAAGTATGGAGGATATAGAAGAAAGGCATCATTAATATGATTTGGTCTGACACACACATACCCCACCCCATAGTTCTGTAGCACTGCTTTATGAGGATAATGTGAATTAAAATGAAGTTTATGTTGAGACAATTTTACTGTTGCATAATAGCCCTGACATAAATGGAGAAGCATTTGAGAGTCCATCAGCCAAGGAGTAAGCTCATATTTATTTAGCATAGTCATAAAACAGGTTAGGTATCAGTCACTCACACTATTATTTTGAACAGTAGAATTTTATAACCTGACGTTTTAACATTTTTCTCAAGCATAACTAAAGTCAGAGTCATCTGGAGACTTTATTGAACTACACAGACTGGGCCCCACTGCAAGACTCATTAACAGCTTGAGTCAGGCCCAAGCTGGTCGATATTTTTAGTTTCCCAAGTGATTTGACATTGAGTTAGGCATAAGAACCATGAAACTAGACTTATAAAAATAAATATTGTATTTTATAGTGATCTGTTATGTATGTCTTTATGAATAAGTGTGTGTCTATTATAAATATCCATTTATCATCATGTTAATCCCTTTAGAACACCTATAATATAGGTATAGTCTATATAAATGAAATCTTCAGCTACAGATATATATATATTTTTATAGCTACAGATTATATCTATATCTATATATAAACAGCAGATATCTATATATCTATCTATATATAGATATAGATAGATAGATAGATCTCCAGAAATATAGAATGGGCATAGATATTTTCCTAACAATTATACACAATTCCTGAATGATACATTCTGCTTGTAATATGGAAGTTACGAATTCTCTGGGATATAAACATTTCAGTAGTCATGGTAATGATCTTTTACGGAACTCATTCTATGTGCAGTGTGCTGGGATAAATGTTTTTCATGCATTATCTCACTTAATCCTCACAACAAACCTGTGAAAGTAGTGCTTGCATTTCTGCTCCAGTGTAATATATGCATCCTTTAAAAATCTTGCAATGTGCAAAATTATGCAGTGAAAACAAACGAAGATGATTTATAGTAAATCTGTGTTAGAGCAGACCATTCAAAACCTATACAAACTGGTAACTAGGGCATCAACAAAACGAAAGACAATTTTATAAAATAACAAAAGACAATTTTATAAGATAACACACTGACAGAGTATCATAAATTTCTGATTCGTTTGTGTTTGTGTGGGTATATATATACACACACACACATATATATACCTTTATTTTATGAATATATATACCTTTAATTAAAAAAAGATAAATTGATTAGAACCTGATTAAATATATACCTCTAACGAAATAAAGATAAATTGATTAGAACCTGATTCAATATAGATTCACTCCCCTTGACATAAAACTGAGATCCAAGCATGTGGCCTTTTGGTGATCTAACCTCAAGTACTAGAGGGGTGAATGGATCACATACATACCCCACAGGCAAGCTTCCTAACCCATCATTCCTCTTAGGCTTTCAATAGAAGCTTAGAATCAAATAATCTTATGTGATACTCTCCGAAGAAGGTTTGGCATTGCAATATATTTCACTGGTTATTTAAAATAGATCTGTGTGATCTGAAAATCAAACTGGGTATTAACATGGTGGATTCCTAAACGAAAGTTTACTTTCACAGATGTGAGTTCAGGTGTTCACGCAGGCACCTATTTCTCTTGGAAAAGGACTTTTGACAAATGATTGACCCAAGGACAAAAGAACAAGAGTGGTGTGACAAATCATTCCAACAGAAAATCTTTGCTAAGGAAAGCTAATGAAAAATAAGCCAAAAATTAGTTAGTTTTACCCTTCTACCCTCTCTGTCAGGCAAAGAAAAAAAAGAAAAGAAAAGAAAAGAAAACTGATGATTTCTCTAACTCTTAATAACTTATAAGAGGAGCCATGCCAGTTCTCTGGAGATACCAGCGCAACCTACCCTCCAACCCCCCCCACACACCCAGAATTCCAAAAGATTCCAATATCTTTAAGGCTTTATATAAAAAGCTTTAAACAATCATGTCTGTTATGGCTTATAGCAGTGCTACCAATGTGTAGATGCCACTTATTATATGGCCATTTCTATACATGTACCTATAGGTAAGACTCCATAAAATAAGTTAGATTATATTTTATTATTTAAAATCTTTCAGGTTTGGGGTGATGGAAAATGTCTACTATGTATTTTTCAGCATTGTTTCAATTTTTGCAATGTGTATATACTGTTTCAATAATCATGAAAATAATAAAGTGATTCTAATTTTAGCATAAAAGATGGTTCCCATTAACACTTCTATTTGACCTGACCCCTATGCCAAAATAAGTTTGCTCAGTACTCAGTGAGAAGGATGCTGGTCCTCTTAGTTGTCCACTGGGGAAGTTCTCTGAAACATCATTTGTCTCTACTAAGCCCTTGACATTTGTTCCTTCAACTAAGATGTATAGAACATCCACTATGTACACTATATGTCAAGTACTTGAGAATGTGATGACCAGGTTCAGTATTTAGCATACCAAATGCTTGTAGGAGCATCGGAGGATAATAGTCAATGATTGAAAGGAAAATCCAAATCACTGCTCAAATACTCACTTTCAGGCTGGTGGTCTCAGAAAAGGGGGTCAAGTTTAGAGACCCCAATTGAATCTACAGCTTCTATTAAATTTCAACCCTAGGGACACCTTTTCTCCAATACCTTATTTTTTTTTAGTGTAGAACAATTCATATTATATAAACCCTTCTATTGACCTGTCTCTTTGAACCCTGCAGGCACTTGACAACTAATGAATAAAATAATATTGTGTGCTCTTGGGGCTACTGCAGACTCTTTTGTGTCTATAACAGCTCTTATTTTTCCAGCTACTGGGAGAGGATACAACACGGTGAGAGGCTGTGTAGAATAACTGAGATAGCATGGGCTAAACCCCAGGGGCACTAATGACATTGTATCCACAGAGCAAAGTTAGAATGTTATATAATGATGTCATTAGACTCCTGAAAAAGCTAACTTATTGCTGACTAGAATTTCTCCATTACATTCTCTTTAAAAGAGGAATAAACTCCAGGGTGTGTAGCTATGTGTGGGTATTGACATTGAATAGCTGCCTCCAGTCACTCTGCTGAAACTGGCTGACCTTCTTGCATGCAGTTTAGTCAACTCAGCTGCCCTTTTGATGAAGACAAATGAATTTCCAGGATTATGCAGGTCAGGTCACCTGAGGTCAAAAACTGATTATGCAGTCATGCCATCACCTTTGTTCTACCTAGGTATCTTTGAACTTTTATTCTTTAGGTCCTCACCTTTGATTTGGCACCCCCAAAATGTTTATTCTTGTGAAAGTACATATGCAAGTCAAATACAGAAACCCACAACTGATGCCTCTAACACATTCAGATTTTTTCCCATGGAGGCAGATATGCAAAACTGACAGTCAAAAACATTTATTTGAAAGGCAGAATTGCAGTAAAGGAAAATAATAATAATTTTTAACAGACATTAAAAATTTGAGACCAAGTTTCTACTGCTTATAACTTGAACTTGGATAAGTTATATCATCTCTCTATGTCTCAATTTCCTCACCTGTCAAGTGGGGGCATTAATAGCACCTCTCTCTTGGGGTGGATCAAGTGAGATAAAGATTTAAAGTACTTAGTAAGTATTCAGAATGTGGAACATGCAAGAGTAACTGTACGTGAACTTTATCAGAGGAGCATTAGTTAACAGAAATGTTATCTTTCTAAACCCAGAATTTAGGTTGTGTTTTTATACTAGCTGGTCACATTGTCAGCATTGAAGCTTTTATAAATGTCTTCTAGCAAAACACCACAATTTTTACGTTGTTGGGCTCTGTTGAGCTCTAGCCCCAGACAACTCCAAATTTGCATTTCTCACATTTGCCTTCTTCATTTCACTGTCTCAAAAAACAAATGCAAGAAAGTAAATCTTCAACTTAGAACACCCATTCTGTCAAACTGATGTGCTGTCTGATGAATGGTGAGAAAAAAAGAAACACAACACCCCAGGAATATGTAAGCTCTCCAAAAATATCAAGTAAGCCCAATGCCAATATAATATAATGAGATTTTGTAAGCGCTTATAGTCTAACAAGATTGGCATGGTTTATTAATGGGCTGTGCCTCTTTCGAATTGGGAAGACAAAATGCCTTGTTTCCTGTGATTTGGTGTGATACACAAAGACTTTTGATATCTGCTGATATTTAAATGAACCCAAGGATGTAGAATTTGATAGTAAATTGTTGCATGAAGTTCTCAAGAAGAGAATCTATTTTCAGATAACAGTGATCCTCTGCTTCCATTGATAATCTTGGAGTCTCTAAAATTATGTGAACCCACAGTACATTTTTGTACCATGTGGTTGAGGCTAGGTCTGAGTGTTCAACAACTTGCTATTGCAATGGTCAAGTGTCACCAAGACTGCCTGGGTTTAATCAAAGCATCCCTGGGGTCATTTGAAAACAACCATTTACAGAAACTTTCGACATTTTCTTGACCACATGATTTAATGACTTTATATGGGAAGTAATCTTGAACAGTGGATAAGGAGGTTAGAATCCCAGCTCTGCCACTTAAAATTTGGTGGCTTTATTTCAGGGTCTGTATCTTTCTATCAACATAGTGGGAAAAATAATAGTACCTAGCTCAAAGGGAGTAAATGAGTTCTGGTACACGTCCAGAATGAAAACAGAAGCAATTGTTATGTTAAGTCAGAGAGTCACATTTTCATATAGACAGTACCAGAAAAATATTGTTAGATCCAAATAATACTTACACAGGAAACTCATCTTCCCTCCACTTCCCCACGTTATCCCAGTTACTATACACTCCTCAGATTACTTGGGTAGTACATGAACGTCAGAGATCAGTCTGACTTTCAAAACTGTAGGAAAATGTGCCTACCCCATGAAGCCTGACAATGACCTAGAACAGGCAATGTGAACTCTCAAGCCCATTCAAGGAGCCAGATTTTTTTAAAGCCGTATTATCTAAGCCCTGAATCACTGTAACAACTCTTCATTTACACAGTACATTCATTCCACACATGGACACATTTTCCAGAATATGGATGTTATAGGTATCAGTGTTTTAGAGGCAGTCCATGCTATTAATCTTTGATTATTAATGTATTTTTCTACCTCTGCTATCTTCAACTTATACTGCAGCCTGTTTCTTTACCCAGATTTCTTTTGCTTTGAAATTAACCATCTTTATCTCACTCGTTAGTCCCTTTGTTTACTCTTTCTTCTTTATCTATTGCTAAACAATTATCCCATAAACCAGCTGTAAAAAATAAGAAGACAAGATGTGGTTCCTGGTTTAATTAGGAACACACAGTCTGGGTGAAAAGGGAAAACTCAGTATACCTGTTCTTTATAATTATTTTCTAATGCCTGGTACTCAAGAGTACTTTGACAAATCAGAAAATGAACTTGAAAATGTGTACAAAGCAATATGGCAAGTATAAAGCTATCCCGTCACATATAGAATATATACATTTGAGTCTGCCCCAGAGAAGAGTGATCATGGTTAAGGGGTTTCATTCAGAGAAAGAAGACTTCCTGGAAAAAGAGTGAATGCATCTGTTTCAGAAGCTAAAAAGGCAGCTTTGGGATGACAGTTTTTTTATGAACAGTGACTGCTACCTGCTGCTTTATTCTGCATTCATCTCTTATAAATAATATGTTTTTAATAAGCCAATGTATCTTTTGTTGCAACAATGCTTCCTAGAATTAAACATTCATTTCCCACACTTTCAAAATGCCCTTGAAAGCAATGTGATTATACTGGGTCTTTCTTTGTGACTCTTATGTGTTTTGTCATCAAGAAAAAGTCAAGCTAATTAAACTATATGAGGACAGTGCACCCGAAAATGACCTCCTGAAGTCAGCTGCTGTCTATAGGTAATTCTCTAAACTAAATGTATGCATGTTGGACAATAAGGGCACCAGGCGGTCAGTGGCCTTTCCCTCTGCACTCCATGCAGACTCTTCCATCTGCCTTTCCACACGTGGAGGACAAAGGAATGTCATCAAGTCTCTTTTTCAGTTCCTAGTCTAACAGCGAACGCTTGTTTAATAATATCCCAGTGTTTCTAGTTACCTCAAGGAAATAATATAACCTGAAATGATTCCCTAAACAGAACTTATTTTAATTATTCCTAATGATAAGCAAAATTTTACCAAACGATTCTTTAAAACAAAGAATCGCATTTGCTTTGAATATGTTATTAAGCATATTGCTTATGACACCACACATAAAGATCTTCTTTACAAAGATCTGCAAGGAAACATTTCTTATGACGGTACTGGAACAGATGAGGTAAAGAACAACTGCTTTTTTTTTTTTTCTTTTTAAGACATTATTATTCATTAGAATGAGAGTACTTTTTGATTCCTCTCGGTTGGTAGGCAAATTAGGGCAAACCTTTTGCTGTCTTCCATCAGATTCTGTCAGAATGCAGTGTGGCCTGTATTCTGTGTACTAACCTTACCTGTTTTCTTTTGGTTTTTCCAACTTTGATTCACCACCCATAAAGCATCATCATTTTGTAAAATTTTGCTTTCAACATAGATTTCTATAGGAAGTATCAAGTGGTTTTGGGGATCTTTAATTCTAAAATATGGTTTATATATTTTAATATGATATTTATATATGATAATTATGTATGATATTTATATAATGATTTTTAATATATTTATATATAATTACGGAAAATGCTATAAACCACTTTATTAAAATATCAGAGATTCTAAGATAAGTTTGAGTAGAGTATAGTTCAAATTATTAATTTCTCTTCTCCAAATTTAACAGATCCAAGCTCCTCCACTATTTATAATATAGAAGAACTAGAAATAGTCTAAAAGTTAATCAATAGGCAATTGGTTAAATAAATTGATATATTGATGTAATAAAATAATATGTGACTGCTGAAATGATGATATAGAATAATATTTAAAGACAAGGAATGATATTTGTGGTATATCATAAATTTAAAAATGACAGGTCACAGAGTAGTCTATGACTGTTTCTGTTATGCACAAGAATAGATTTTAATACATATGCAAATACATGCAGAAAAGATTAAAAAATCTGCCATAAAATTATGACTATCTCTAGATAATGGAATTACAGGTGATTTTTCTATTTATTTTATTTTTGTGATTTTTATTTTGCATTTCCTAATTCTCTATGATGAACACATGTTGTATTTGTAATCAGGGAAAAGTAAAAGTCTGAAAAAGCCAGATATGTACCACTTTTTGTTATCACATGTAGCGGATTAGTTCTTCCTTTTAAAATAAGTCATTAAAAAGGATTCTTATATACTCAATGCAGGGCCTTTTTTACTTCAGTGGCAATGGTATAGTGCCTGAAGATTGGTAAAAATAGCTAATAAGCAGATTCCGTGCACAGATTTATCCTTTTCTTCCCTCTGTCCTCTCACTGGAGTCTGTGTTTCTGTCGCAGCACTTGTTACTTTGAAGTCCAGTTATTTGCTTATTATCGTTTGATTCCAGCCCCAGCCACCCATTAGACTGCATTTCATTTGAGGGCAAAGATGAATCACATTTTTAGGCATTCCATAAATGTTTGTGGAGTGAGTAAGTGTGTGGCTGAGTGAAAGTAAAAAAAGAAGAAACCCTTGGTGCCAATCAGGCCAGAATAGCAGCAGACAAGATGCCTTCTCTCACAGCCAATTTTCTTGGCTGACTTTGTCAGTATAATTGCTTCAAATCTGTATTTTCTCTACCTATCTAGCTTCAGCCTAAATGTTGAATATTGTATTTTCCCTCAAAGAATGTCAATAAAGATTTTATTTTTTTCAATTACTGTTGCAGAGAATGTTCCCCTTTAGGAAAACTAAAATTTAATAACTTTTCTTCGGGAAAGTTGACGATCTCTTTATTCTCGCCATGATGACTGTAGTCAATCAGGAGTCAGTTGGAAGCCAAGCTGAACATAAAGTGATTAAAAGAAAACCAAAACACAAATG
Organism: Macaca mulatta; assembly: GCF_049350105.2. Taxonomy (NCBI): domain Eukaryota; kingdom Metazoa; phylum Chordata; class Mammalia; order Primates; family Cercopithecidae; genus Macaca; species Macaca mulatta. The sequence goes on from NC_133411.1 coordinate 176,528,197, forward strand.
CACCCTCTTGAAAACCTAATCACATTATGAAGCTCTAAGCATGAGTTATGAGGTAGCTGTGGCTGGCTGGGTTTTGATGAAGTACCCATAATTTCATATCAGCTGCCACAGGACTTTCTGACTTCTCTCTAACTTTAAAATATGATTTACCCTGTTATCATCTACTTATACAGTCTTCAAGATCTACCTAGGAATAAATAGTATTAATAACATTCTAAGCTGTATTGCTGTAAGATTCTTATTTTTCCAAATTCATATGGTAACATTCAAATGATAAAAATAAAGTAGGTAATTCATTAGATTTCAAAGCGCTGGCTGTTAAAATAAAAGCATTTTCTCAATTCAGAAATCCTGGCATGAATTCATATGTTATCAGCAAGCACTATAGATGTACTTCTTTTGAAAATATGTACATTATTTTTATTCACTTTAGATTAGGAGTAATTTGATTTACTTAGAGTTAAGCGAGTATGTGGTAGTGATTAATTTCAACATAATATATTCATAATTCCACTCTTAACCAGTTTTCTCATTTGGTACTGCATGCAAATCTTTATTTTTAAAAAGGTAATTTAATAGGAAAATCTTTGAAACTAATTTCTTAGGCAGTTTCAGTTATTAGAAATTGATACTTTGATGTTATAAGCTGTGTAGATTTCTAGTGTGGATCAGTATTCTGCGGAAAGAGTTACTTATATTGATGAAAAATCTAAAGTATAGTCAGTGTCCCTATGTGTAGAAAAAGGAAGGCTGAACCTTCTTGCAATGTTCACCTGGAATAGGCTGGGAGCTTTTCTAGAATAAATGAAACATTTACGGCTTATGCTCCATCATGGTGGTGGTGCTTTTTTAAGTCAGTTCTTTTCATTGGTCAAGATAACCTTTATTTTTAAGTAACACACTTTTTATAACCACCTGGTTAAGTGTCATCAGTCTGTCTCTGCATTACCTCCTCTTTTCCTTGTTAACTCCTTACCCTGTGTCTTTATGACACAGGCTTTGGAGAAAGTATTTCCCAGCCTGTAGCGGACTTTCCTTCTCAGTGCTCCCATAGGCTTTGCAGCTGAACTATTTAATTCATCGGTCCATCTTCCAACCAATATTGAGCCCATTTAATGCCAGATACAGTATTTGGCACTGGGCATGGTGATAAAAAATGATTCCTGCCTTTATATGACTTATGGACTTTCAGGAAAAAAAAAATAGCCACAAGTAGGGACTTTTGGGAAAAATTATGCCCTAACATAGAATAAGTTTTAAAAAAAATCCCTAAGAAAGAGTTGCGGGAAAGGTTTCCAGGTAAAAAGGCATTATAAAGACTGGGGGCAAATGAAGGAGCGGTGGTTCACAAATCAGAAGTTACAGGCCAGAGGGAGAAGGCTAGAAATGAAGTGAGGAGATTGAAAAGGGTGAGATATTGGGAAGTCCTCTAAGTTACAGTTAGAATGTTATCTTAAAGACCAAGAAATATCTTAAGCAGGGAGTGACACGAGGAGATGCACAGTTTAGAAAGCTTAGTTTGGCCAAGTTGTAGAAAATAAATAGACAGGACCTAGCTGAGAAGCTGTAGATGCTATAAACCGGATGAGAGAAGACGGTGGCCCAGATTAGCAGAAGAGTGTGGGGATGCAAAGTACTGGACTGAGGCCAGTAATGCTTAGGAAATGGCAGGACTTCGAGATAAAAACATCTATCTACCACACATCCTTGTCATTCCAAATTACAATTGCTTATTTTGCTAGATCCCCTGTGTAACTGAGTTTTTTATAGGCATTTTTATAAATCCGGAACCTAACTCCCTGCTTAACACATTTTAAGTGTTTGGTGCACATTAAGGAATAAACCTTGATTGATTCTATGTCGTAAACTGTCTTTGAATGATGTTGTTTTTAGTGTATCCGTGCCTCTAGAAAACAGTTTCACTGAAATTGTAAGAGAAATGAAGTTGTGATTTGAGTTGCTAACTACGAAATGGTTTTCAAATTTAATTTTCTGTTTTTACATTTTAAAACAATTACGAAGTCAACCTTCAAAACGAGAATTTTTACCCTATAATTATATATGCTTATGAATTGTTTTAATATGTTCCCTAAACCCCATAGTTCAAACCACATTTTCAATATTATTGTTTCAATTATTTCAGAATTTTTCTAGCATCTATATGCACATGGACACACACATTGTTTTTCTTCTTTTCTTATTTTTAAATAGAAAAGGAATTATATACTACATATAGTTGTGCTCCTTGCTTTTCCCTAATAGCGTATCATAGCTATCTTTCCATTTTAAACATATATCCTAGCTCACTGAACAGCTGCAGCTAATTTCAGAGATGGAAGTACAATGATTTTATTATTCCTCTACTAATGGGAATTTAAGTTATATCTATTTTGTTTGATGTCATAAACAATGATGGAATGAGTAACTTTGTACATATATTTAATTTCTACTAGACAGACACCTAAAATTAGGCTTGCTGAATGACAGGATATATGCATATTAAGAATATGTGTGCTTGTATGTGTATGTATTTGTGTATCTATACATCCATATTCTAACTATGTATTTGTTTATATACATATACTCATGTTCTAATTATGTATATATGTATGCATATCATATACATAATACGCACAAATATATGTACACATGCCCAAATTGCCCTCCAAAATGATTGCACCAATTTGTTATCTCACCATTAGTGTAGGAGTACCCAGTTCTCCATATCCTCATCAAAACTGGCCAAGGTAGGAAAAACATTTTTATTTCTTTCAATTTTATGTGGGTGACTTCTAGATTTTACTTCCAAATCACCTATTTTCTCTTTAACTATGTTCATTCTGCCATTCTATTATCCAGCCCTACTCTTAGGTATGTGTGTATGTGTGCGTGTTTGTGTGCATGCGTGTGTGCACCTGCATTCTGTGTTCCTTGAGAAAGCACACACAGAGAGGATGTTCTTCCTTCATTTCTTTCTTTCTCCCTTTCTTTCTTTTTCCTTCCTCCTTCCTTCCTTCCTTCTTTCTCTTCTCTTCTTTTCTTTCTCTTTCCTTCCTTCCTTCTTTCTTTCTTTCTTTCTTCCTTTCTTTCTTTCCTTTTCCTCCTTCCTTCCTTCCTTCCTTCCTTCCTTCCTTCCTTCCTTCCTTCCTTCCTTCCTTCTTTTCTTCCTTCCTTCCTTCTTTTTTGCTTTCTTTCTTTTGCTCTGTCACCCAGGCCTGAGTGCAGTGGCATGATCTCGGCTCACTGCAACCTCCATCTCCCAGGTTCAAGTGAGTCTCGTGCCTCAGCCTCCTCAGTAGCTGGGATTACATACAGGTGCGTGTCACCACGCCTGTCTAATTTTTGAATTTTTAGTAGAGATGGGGTTTCACCATGTTGACCAGGCTAGTCTTGAACTCTTGACCTCAGGCCATCTGCCCGCCTTGGCCTCCCCAAGTGTCGGGATTACAGGCATGAGCCACCATGCCTGACTGAGAATGCCTTTTCATAGAAACTTGTTGTTATGGATGCAATACTCTCTTGCATTTCTTTCTTGATAAAATAATGATCAATAATTTTGAAAAATTATTCTTGTTGGATTCTGGATTCTGGCAGACTCCTCTGGGATAGGTGTTTCCCTTCTTTCATAATATTGGTGTTCCTTTTATATGGAGGTTCTTTGTTAACCATTCATATTTAAATATACAGGTTTGCTTGATCAATGTGAAGAGCCAATTGTCATCAGCATCTATGCACTTCTGTTTCATTGGGAGACCTCTCCCTGGAATGGGAGCATGAACTTCAGTGCTCAGTGGCAGCACTTCCTATACCCTTTAGATCAGCATTCCCCAACCTTTTTAGCATCAGGGACTGGTTTCGTGGAAGACAATTTTTCCACAGATCCTGGGGGCAGGGGGATTGTTGTGGGACAAAACCGTTTCACCTCAGATCATTATGCATTAGATTCTCGTAAGGAGTGCACAACCTAGATCCCTTGCATATGCAGTTCACAATGGGGTTCGTGCTCCTTTGAGAATCTAATGCCACTGCTGATCTGACAGGAGGCAGAACTCAGGCTGTATTGCTCACTCACCTGCCATTCACTTTCTGCTGTGTGGCCTGATTCCCAACAGACCCACCTGGGGATTAGAGACTCCCAACTCTTTAGATGGTATAGGCACATAACAGTCAGGCAAACTGGGGACCCTGGCTGTAACAGCAAGACTTATGGTATTAGATGCTTGATAAAATGTAATCAGAGTTTCTCATGGTTTACATTACACAGAATAATTATACTTAGGCTTTGTCCTTCGTTGTTTTATTGGTGGGGAGACAAATAATTAACAAAGAGGCAACACAATAATGACACCTTTCTTTCCCAAGGAAAAACTTTCAAATTACCCAGAATGAGACTTCCTTTAAAAATATGTATCTCAAGACATTACTGCTTTTAAAGCACATGACATCTGTTTAATGTGTTGGATATGTCTGTTACCATAGTCTCCTGCACTAATGGATAATAATAATAGCAACTACACTTCTTTATTTTACAGCATTTATAATCTGTATTAATTGTGTACATTTGTTTGAGTTGGAGATTTATTGACTGTATCCTCTAGTAGCTCTGTGACAGGAAGGACCATGTCTTTTTTGTTTTTTTTTCCTGGGCATCAGAAATAAAAAGTCAAGAAAGTAGATATGGCCCTGGCTGCCATTTTTATGTTACTTTGTCCTAGTTGCTCAAAAGCAAGATGGCTCCTATGATGTCATCCTTCCCCCTGGTTGCACAAATGTCACTAACCTCTTAAGAGAAGAATACTGTCCATGCAAAATAGAATAATGTCCACTATGTTTATCATTAAAAACTAGAGTGTGGCGGTGGTGTTGTTATATAAACACCTGGTTGAATGTAATATAATCCCAAAAGCTGCTGATATGTGAGAGAATAAACATAGACAGCATTAGAAATAACATTGTCATTTTCTCCATGCCCCAAATAGCATGGTTTCTTGAGATAGGAAAAACCATATTTGTCAGACATGAAATTTATGTTTCTATGAAAGGGGCACCTGACATAATGAAACTCACAAAAGCATGGAAAGAGGTTTGGAAGAAAACAAAATGTTCTAAAGTGTAGAAATAATTGATGGAATCATAATAATGCTAATTTTAATAACAATCAATCTATGAATGGCCTGCCAGCTTCACTCTCCAACACGTTGTACTCTTATTTATGATTACTGTAATGTAATTGGAAGTATTTTTCAATTAAAAGTGCATGTAGTACTTGGATAAAAGGAATGCATCTTAGGTGGCTGGATGGCCATTGCACTTGCCTATGGCTCCCCAAGATTTCAAAAAGAAGAAATTGCACACTCCATGTGGATGTGGCAGTGGGGAAACCAGAAGGTCTCCTCCTGCAGCTGGTGAAAAAACCACCAGTGCCAGCTTCTCTTCTCCAGTCATCATTCAGTAAAAGGATCCAGACCCACACCAAAATTTATTTTGACGGGGAAAAACAGAAAGTACATACCCAGGCCTCTGTTGATGAGGTCTCTAATAGCCACTGGGTGCTTTTGCATGAGACAGATGGTCTCAGCCTTGGCTACCCATCCCAACTGGTTGGTGGTCTTTCCAAATGATGCCACCTGGCTCTTGATTCTCATGTGGGTGAGCACAGGGGTAGTCTTTGTCTCACATAAGCACAAAGCAGGAGGCTTTTGCATTCTGGAAACTCTCAGTTCATTCTCTGTGCCTTCAGCATGAAAAATGCACCACTTTCTGTATCTACCTGATCGAGATTGAGGGCACACGCTGACATTTTATCCATGGTGTAAATGAGTAAGTACGTGGGGAGAATGAGTCATGCAACAAATAAAGAAATCTTGTGCTCTCAGATAGAGCTTGGGTAATATGTACAGAAAGATTTTCAGCCTAAATCTCTTGTCTATTTTTCCACATTGCTAGATGGGAAACAAAGAGATAATTTAGTTAAAACATTTTGTTGAGAGAATAAAGTATGCTATAGGCTATTTTAAGGGTATTAAATTATTTCCTTCCATCGCCAGAAGTCTTTTTCCCATTACTCATATGAACAGTAGTATTTGTTATAATGTTATAACGGTCCTAATAAGAATACTCATCTTTACTGAGCACCTACTATATTGAGGCGTCTTCACATGCACTATCTCAGTTGATCTATGAACATTTTGTTAATAAATATCCAGGGTCTATTAATATCACTATATCGTAGATGAGAGAAGACTGCAACATACAAAGCTAAAGCCGTGAGCCTAAAGTTACATTGCTTGCAGGTGGAACGGCTACATTGGAACTCAAATAAGATCTTATGGAATCTAGACCACCAGTTCTCAATTGGTACTCAGTGCTGCCTTGGTGGCTCCTATCCTAGGGTCACATTTTAGAAACAGACTCTGAGGACCTCATGTGGAATTGTTAGTCATCAATATTGCTAAGCCTTTCTTCTCATTACTGTTGACCTTTTCAGAAGGCAACTTAAAAAGAGAATGGTGGAATGTTTGTATCATTGAATATAAGTGCTATTTTTGAAAAGTGACTCAAATGTATAGTTTAAGGGAGAAAATGAAATCATCTGTGAACATTAAAAGTTATCTCTGCCTTTTATTTTTACACAGCACATGTCTGCCATGCCAGAGTAAACTCCTGTTTTCAGACCCCAAGCCATGAAACCCTGGGTCTGCATATGCCATCTTGAATCAATCAATTAAGCAATATCCTTTGATCCTTTTCCTCACCTTCCTCAGCCTTCCTCGGCCTTCTTTTTCCTTCTCTATTCAATTGTAGTCTTTCCTAAAGAATCCCCGATGTGATCTTTCAAATGCTATTGGGAGGAAATGTATTTTCATATCTCAGTGATTGATACTGCTGGTTCATTGATATATCAGTAATTACTTTTTAGAGAATGTTTACTCCTGTCTTGCACTTAGGAGTGTCTACCTATTCACAATGTGTGTAGAAGTGCAAAATCTTTATGAGTTTACCCTAAACATCATCAAGAGAATCATGTAGTTGCAATTCATGATAAATAGGTTATCTGTGATGATATAATATAGTCTGTGTTAGGTGGTAAAAAAGTACACTATGTTCCTGTTGCTAACTATAGGGCACATTTGCCTTTACAAAAATGATTGAAGGGTATAGAGGGGATGCAGCACCAAGGCTGGGTGAGAGGCCTCATATGCTTTTTCAACAGTGTATGGTTGAGTACCAGCTTATAGAAGCAGACAGTTATCAGTGTGTGGAGCAAAATACCCTGAGTTTAAATCTAGCACTACCCCCAGTGGTGGTGTTACCTTGAGCAAGTCACTTCCAATTCTTATTAGTAAAATGGGAATAATAAAAGTATGTTTCTCATAAGATTGACATAAAGATGAAATAAAATAATGCATTGAAGAGCTTAGGCTAGTGTCTGACACATAATACGACAGAGTGTAGTGATCATTTACTATTATTTTCCAAGATCTACCATACTTGTCCCGCGGCAAAGAACATCTTTGTAAGGATATATTTCAGAAGGATAGGCTATTTACTTCCTAAATGCTTAAAGCAATACAGATTCATGCTTAATGATCAAAAAGACCATTTTTGTGGAGCCTATGACTTTTCCTCTCCTTAATGTTTTAGATTAGAGTTGGAAAAGTCTGCTGTCTTAGGTGAATAATGATGCATGTCTTTATGACTTAAAATGTTCAAAGGAGCTGTAGAGCATTTTTTAAGATTCATTTATTCTTAGGCATCTTATTATGCAACCCAGAGGTTGCTGTGTATTTACTTGGGGACCTATTTTCTTTAGGTAGTGTCTGCATAGTAGTCACTTTGGTTCACTGGGGGCTTTAAAAATGGAAACGTTTACAAAATAGAAAAGCAGGTAGGGATCAGCACAAGTGGGGCCTGATGTGTTTCTATGGTAACCTCATTCCATATCACAAGGGTCAATCTCATAGAATGAGATGATATTCAGAGATATGTTCTGGAATTTTCTTCACTGCCAACCTAACTATTTGGGATTTAAGGAACCAAAAAGGATGGGTAGACCCTTTGAGGTTTGCTGGAATGCCTGGAGCCATTAGAGATTACTTAGACGAATATGAAACCTCAAGAAATGAAGTTTCTGACACCTCAGGAGTTCCCTCAGCTTAGGAGCCAATTTCTATTAGGTTAGTACAAAAGTAATTACATTTCTTGCCATTGAAGGTAAAATTGGTGAAATAATTCACTGAGCGCATGTTGAAATCTAGGAGGAGAGAGGGAGGAGCGTCATCCAAAATAGCCCCAGCTTCATCCCCAGACTCCCACCTGTTGAAACAGCTATTCTCAGATCTTTAAAAACACATCGCCAGACACTTGTAATTAACAAAAGGAAATCTAGAGTATGGGGGAAGTTATATCTCTGCCTTAATTTGATAATCTGGTGTTTTGCTGTTGACCTTGTGTGATGTGTTCTCTGGTTACCTCAGAGAAAATTGACTCAGGCTGTACTATAGGGCACCAAGAAATTTAAGTTTGATTTCTTTAAGTCAAAGATTTTATATCAAAATGGCACCAATATCACATTACATTTGATTTATTTGCATATTTAGAGAATATATACATATATGATATAAGTATTCAGTATAATTGTCAGTATATATTTTTAAAAATATGCATATGCACAAAGATTATGGAGACCCTTATTTTCTGAAGGAAAAAAAAAAGCTGGCTGAATTTTCATTATCAAGTAGAGGAAGGTGAAATGGAAGCATTGGGAGAGGGAGCACATACATGTCCAACTTATTTATCTGGGAAAAAACTATTTATCTGGGAAAAAGTATTTCTCTACCTACTTAGTGTTTTCATTTTGTTCCAGGCTTATGTTGATGGATATGCAAGTATGCTCACTTACTGTGCTAGCATTGACGTTGAGAGTTCACAGATGTTTCAGTTGAGGTATTTAAAAATAAATTCTAAATGATCAAGGTACTTTGAGTTTAAAACTTAAAAAGAAAAGCTACTTTATCCAGCCAATTTCACACTATTTATAGTAGCAGAATTTGGTACAGCAAAAGCAAGTGACAATTGTTCTTTCTTCCTCTCTCTCTCTCTCTTTCCCTTTTTTCTTTTTAAGTGGTACATTTTTGTATGTGTGAGAAAACATTAGAATAAACAAATAAGCTAAGAAAAAAAAAAACTTGAAAATAGACTGCAATCTTGCCATTTAGCAAGAATCACTATCAACATTGTGAGAAATGTGCTTCCAGGACTTTCTCTAAAATGATATGTAATAAAATTTACAACATTAATAATGGTATTTATATAACAGTTACTCTGTGGCAGGCACTTTGAAAGGCATTTTACATTTAATCCTCTATGACCTATGTGCATTGTTTTTATCATTCTTGATTTATGGAGAAACTGAGGGAGGGATCAGTCAAGTGATTTCAGCAATGTTATAAAGGCAGTGAGAGTAAACGCAGACCCCAGTTTGTTCTCAGGAAGACTGATTCAAGATTACCTTCTCTTACCCCTCTGTCATACTGCTTCTCACTGTGTGTATTTTGAAACAGCAATGGCATGGCGTTTTACTATTGCTTTATAGTTTTTTTCTCTTACTGTATTGTGAACTTTCCCCCATGTTTTTATGTATTCTTCTGTGGCATCATTTTTTATGATTCTCCTTGCGATTCCATCTAAAAGAGCACGTGATCACATCCTTAAATGATCCCCTATTGTTGGGCATGTTGACTGCACCACATTGCAGAGGTTGTTTAATTGAGAAATTTCCATCTTCATCTTCAAAACACTAGTGTTCCAACTAACTCATGTACCAACTTTGTTTGAAAAACAAAACAGATTGCATGTTGCAAGACAGAGCTGCTGGCAAAATACTCCATCGTGTCAGATTTATACAAACCCATCTCCTGTGTATTGCACCATGTCCTAGAAAACTGAAAACCATGAAAACAAGTGCTCATATTTTAAGGAATTCAATGACAGCTGATAAAATATTGCATTTTCTGTAGCAGTTTTTACATAAAGCTTCCACCTTAAAGAAATGGATTTGATGGGACTAGGTGGTAATTTTTTAACACAAGCAGCGACAAAATAAACACCATCTGTTAGTATTGACTTATTCCACAGCATTCTCATGCTGGGTGATTTTATTTCACTTTTTTCAGAAATGGTTAATGACACATCTGGTAGTCAGTGAAGGTACACTCTGGGTGATTAAATGTGGTCATAAGTTTACACAAAATGCTGACAGAACATTTTTTTTTCTTTTCCATTATAACCAATGGGGCACATCGGAGTGCCTGGCTGGCTACTCATTTTAAATCTTGTGTAGGATTATCTGTTTGGCAGTCGCTGAACTTCTGGAAAAACGTTACGTTATTTTGAGTCTTCTAAGAAGCAGATACCAAGACAGGATTAGGTATGCAAGCGATTTATTGAGGGAAACACCTGTGAAAACTAAAGCAGAGGTGCAGGAGAAGGCGAGGACAACCGACGGCAATGTGAGTCTGACACCAGTGAAGAGAGAGTGGGAAGGAAAGAGGAGTGGACAGGAAGAGCCCCAGGCAGCAGCACAGTCTAAAACTGTGTCAGCCAGGACACTGGGGGGTCCTGGAGCCCCAGTTGCCCATCTGAGCTTTTCTGCATCCTGCATAAATGGGCATGAATTAGTTTCTTCACTATGCCCAGTCATTGGCAGAGAACAGCCCTAGGAATCTCAGTACACACACATAGTAGTGGATCTGAAGGGGATAGCCAGTGCATCAACTCTATTCCCACAGCCAGAGATCCGAGGAGTGCATTTTCATGGTCACCAAAAATATCAACACAAAAGATGAAATGATCACTGAATTCATTTATCTCTGCATGTCTTTTTAAAGAAGAAAATGCAGTATTTAAAATGGCCTTTTCACCACTAATGGGTCTAGCATTGGTCTAGCAGGCATCACATGCACTGGAGAGGACTAGCATAGCTGGAATAGTAGGTCCCGTTTCTGCTGAATTCTATCAGTGAAGGGAAAGGGGAGAGTCCTGAACACTGTTCTTACCTCTTCATCTGTTCTTTTTTTTCTTCTTCTTCTTTTGAGATAGAGTCTTGCTCTGTCCCCCAGGCTGGAGTGCAGTGGCGCAATCTTGGCTCCTACAATCTCCACCTCTTGGGTTCAAGCGATTCACCTGCCTCAGTCTCCTGAATAGCTGGGATTACAAGCGTGAGCCACCATGCCCAGCCTTTTCATCTGCTCTTAAACTCTCAGAGACTTTGCTGCTGCTATTAATTTTGCTTTCAGTGTGAAGGGTTCTTTTGGTTTGCCATTATTTTGGGCCCATGACCCGGGAACTTCACTTCCTATTGAAAAGAAAGTCATCTGGGAATGGAAGAGGTGAAATTTATGAAAAAACACACCTTTTTTTTTTTTTTTTTTAGTAATTCAAACCCCAAAACATATTTTGCGGGGCAGAAGGAAAAATAATTAATGCTGTATATGATCACTTCCTAAATGTCAAGCCATTATATTGTTATCATCCTTAATTCTTAAAATCTTTTGACACAAGTAAAGTTATATTTTTGTTTATGTTGATGGATTTTTTAAAAACATTTTAACAGAAGAGGAAAGTGAGGTTCAGAAAGATCTGGTGACTTTTTATTGGCACACAACTAGAAAGAACAGATTGGGGTTTTTTCCCTGTTTTTCTTGAGTCGGTATACAGAGTAGATTTGCCAAAGAGTTCCTCTGTTATGCCAGTTACTTTACTTATTTGGGAAGGACTTCTCATATTTGTACAGATATCTTTCTTCACATCCTAAAAAGGGCACTGAACAGAGAGAGCTGCATGCTATTACCATTTTTTGCGACTAAATACTTGTGTGGCTGTGAATTAGTTAGTTATCCGGGCCGTGGTTTTTTCATCTATAAAGAAAAGAGATTGGGTTAGATAACATTTATCAAACTTCAGTCATTTTCTATTTTCTATCACCTTGATTTCTGTCCCATCTTTAGTGCCACCTACAATATATTCTTGATATTTTATTTAAAATAATTCCTCCTTGCAACTTAAGTCTCTTTAAAATAAAAACATTTCATCACTGTTTAAAAGGAAATACCAGTATAAACAAGTAAAATTACACACACATATGCACACACACATATTTGTGTATATATATGTATGTACATATATATTCGTATATATGTATATATTTGTATATATATTCATATATACAAGTGTGTGTGTGTGTCTGTGTGTGTGTGTGTGTAGAGAGAGAGAGAGAGAGAAATATAAGCAATGAAATGCTAGGAACAAACTGAGACTTTGTCCTTAATATAACCAGAAACTTTGAAGACAAATTGAAAACAAAGTATTTCTAATGAAAATGTTCTGGAGACCCAAAGTTGTTTGACACTTTGTCACACCTAGTATCATTTTCTGGGCAACCAGTGTCTTATGCTGTGTCAGACACTGGGAAAACATGACTTATAACATATATTCTGTCTCACACACTTGTGATTTTCCTCCCCTGCCCCACCCCAACCTTCACCTACCTTTGGCCCCATTTTGCCTCATCCTTCCAATTGCAAAATTTGTAAGGACCGCCTCTCCTCTGACTGCAGAAATACTCTCTGCATCTTGGCTCATGAGTGGAAAAAAATAAGACCTAGAACAAATAAGAACAATTTCTTCCTGTTCTGGCTTCCCAGTTCAAGGGAAGGAAGTAGACAGAGTTGGATAGTCTGGATAAAGCCTGAGGCAAGTCACACTGTGTCTTCCACCAGCAGGTGTTTACCCAGTTAAGATCAGTTTAAATTGAATAGTGTGCAAATGAAGACAGAGTTTTCCCTTATATCCCATTTCTCCAATCTTATTGTACTTGTTTGCCTTCCCCACTTCCGTCCCTCAGCAATCACTACCAGAAAATAGTCCTTTACTACGTATTACCTGATGGTATTTTAGAAAGAGTAGGGTCATTGTGCTCACACAGAACTGGGTTCAAATCCCAACTCTCCCTCACTTCAGGGAAGAGACGGTGTGGCTCCTGGTGGTTAGGAGAACTGGGAGGTCTCCGGAGAGTCTTCAGGAAATTGATGGGCAAGGGGGATCTCACAGGCAGGAGAAAGAGGGGTCAGAGGAAGAGAGGTTGAGGGCACAGCCTGGTCCCAAACCAGTTGGCCTTTGCAGAGGTAAGTGATATACAAAAAAACTATCTTAAGTAGTCTGGATCTGAGATCTGAAGTTGCCCATGTGGTTAATGTCGCACCCATTTTTTTAGCACCATTTGCAGGAGAGGAGGACCTCCTTCCTGACCCTCTGCCTTGCTACCAAACCATCTGCCTTCCTGAATAATTGCTTGATAGCCTTCTCTTTCTTCCTGCCCTCTTTGCCACCCTGGAATGCCACTACCTGAAATGATCTCATTTCTGCATATGTCTACTTGCTTACCGCTGGTCTCCCCTCACTATACTGTAAAGTTCATATGACAGACCTTATCTGCACTGTTCACAGGTTGTTCTCAGGGTCTAGAATAGTGCTGGCAAATAGTATTAGGTCAATAATTATTAAAAAGGTCAAATGAATTGGCCCAAGGCAATTGCCCGCGTTCACTCTAACTTAGTAAATTAGTTCTTAATTCTGGCTGTGCACTACTGTCGCCTGGTGCTTTATGGGAAACACAGTTTCCAGATCATCACCCCTGGATAGTCTGATTCCATTTGTTTTGGGGGAACCTGAGGAATCTGTATTTTTAATTAACATCTCAGGCATTTTAGACACAGCCAGTGCCTGGACTGATATGTAGGTATTACTCACACAGGAAATATTACTGAAAACAGAACTTTGTTAGCAGCATCGCCTAAACCACATTTCTTATGTTACAGACTATTAATTAAATATATATGCATGACTTTAAAAATATATACCTCCAAGCCACATCCAGTTTGTGTATGTGCTTCTGGCAGAACAATTGCTTCTGGCAGAAGCAATTGTATTTATTCATACCCTGTATCCAATAAGGTAGGGAGACCCAACTGTTCAAGCAGGTGCCTCCTTCCCAAGAAAAAGATAGATCGATTAGATTAACAAATAAAGTGGTGAACTGTTAAGAGGTTGCCCAAATGGCCTTTGGGCTTTCTTCTAGAATGGCATCAATACACAGTAGAATTGTGGCAGATGGACGATAGTGTTGCATATGCACTCATGCTGGGAATTAGGCCATTTTGAGCTCCTCCACTGGTCCTTCAAAGAGCTGCCTGGTCGGCTTGATGGCTTGAGTTGGCAGTAGGGAGTAGCAACTGAGAGCCCAAGCTTTAGAGACAAACAGCCCTGGATCTGAATCACATAACGGCCACTGATTAAAGGGCATTTTACATAGCCTTTGTGAGAGCCTCGTATGTTTCATCTGTAATTAGGAATGCTATTCTCTAACTCATTGGTTTGTGCTGAGCTATTAGTAGAGTGTGGCTGGCATTCTGTATATATGATGCCCAATAAATGCAAATATCATAACCTCTGGGAAGACTGACTCATACCATTCCACTGCCGGGAATTATCCTACCAACTCTCCAAAGTCTAAGAAATCTGCCCCCATTGGTCAAGAGAGGGGCTAGGCAAAAGCGTTTGGTTGAGCATGGGAAAATTGAGGATAATGGAACTTTAATATGTTAAAAAAAATTCCTTCTCCAAATTTCGTTTGACACTTGCTATATGAATAGTTAGGATTTAATGAATACCTTTTTAGAGAGTTACATAATTTTCCTGTAAGATGCATTGGGTTTCCAGAAGAATGCTTAGCTTGATTCAATTTTAGCTTGATTCGGACTATTCAAAATTTATTTCCTAAGGAATAGTCTCAATGGATAAACCTAGGCATTGTTACTGGAAGACTGGGTAACTGTCATAATGCCAAACATCAGTGCTCCTCTCCCTCATTGTTACCTACCTTTTAAGAAATTCCTAGGCAAAAAAAAAAAAAAATGTTGATTAAGGCAGATGTTATTAAGTATGGGCAAGAGTGAAGGGCCCTGGAGTTGATAGTGGAAAAAATATAGCTTGGGCAATTTCATACCCAGAAGCAAAACCAATATGCAGATAGATTGTAATGCTGTGTTTCACTTACAGTTCAGAGTCCACTGCCTCGCCTAGCATGTTCAGGATGTTGTAGTGCCACCACTACTGTATATGAAGGCTAATTACTTGGAATATTCCTTACTGGGTGTAAGTGTCCCCCAAAGATTTAGCTTAAGGGTGGAACTAAAGAGCGCAGCACAATCATTCCTATTAACTATTTAAAATATATTTTGGATACACAACAGACTAATTGATTGAATGCACTTTTCACAATTCTATTTAACTAAGATTTTTAGAAGGGCACCAGAAATCTCAAGTTGAGATTTTAATATTATCAGAAATGTACAAAAATCATTAGCCTCCTAAATCGACATCTTGCTGGAGTTTCTCTATTCACTCTATCTCCTCTGAGCTTATCCAGCTCAATTTCTCGTCCCAAGTGAGCCCATTTAACATCTTGTGGCTATCAACTTACAAGGTAAGGCAGTAAGAGAGTGCTAGATCTCAACTATGGCCTCATGTTGGAAGCACCTGGGGATCTCTACAAAACTGGGATCCTGATTGAATTGGTCAGGGTGTGGCCTGGGACTCAGGCTGTTAAGAGCTTCCCAGGTGATTCTCATATACAGCCCAGGTTCTGAACCAATACTTAAAACAGCAGAGCATCCCTTAAAATAGCAAAGCATCCCTTTCCCCAGGACTAGAGGTGACTCAGCTGTATTTTCTGCACCTGAGTTTGACAAATTAGTTACAAATTATACTCCTGTTTTTACATAGTAATTAAAACAGTCATGTTTTCATGGGAGGTTCCTTCATGCTGAGCCTATCCACTCTGTCATTTCTTTGCTTCCTTAGTATGTTGTCTTTTAAATGAGCTTAGTGGAAAAATCTGGTTGGTGCTTTCTGAGCCTGCTAATCATTTCTTTCCTTTCCCGTCCTTTTGAGAATCGGGCCCCAGCTCTTAATCTCTTGGTGTGCATGAATAGTTCTCATTAGTTGTGGTAAATGCGTTAAGTGAAACTAACTATAGAAGCTCACTGAAACTGGACCATGTAATCACATTGTTCATCAGAAGGGATTTTAATGTTTACATGCAGGAAAAAAATTGTCATCACAAGTAGATAAATAGCCCATTATTTTACACTTGAGTTGGTACAGCAGGAGCAAACAGCCCCCAAACTCCTTCTGTTGACATCCCAGTCGAGCTGCATGTAAGAGACAGACATGTGGACGTATATTCTCAGACAACATTCATCTACTCTTGCTTCCAATGTCATTTCCCAGTGGGGTGAATATGCCTCTGAAGCTTGATTCCTCCTTTGTGGGATTCGGAACCCCAGTTTTTAGTCATGCTTATTCACAGAGCAGAATTTTCCAGAGTATGGGAGCTACACATACCATAGGCACAGCACCTGCAGTGGCATTAAATAAGTTGGGTCACATAATGAGGGGTAGGCAAATTTTATCTATAAAGGACCAGATAGTAAGTATCTTAGGCTTTGCAGGCCATGAGATCTCTGTCGCTGCTACTCAATTCAGTCATTTTAGCACTAAAGCAGTTGTAGGTAAAACATAAGGAATGGGTGTGGTTCCAAAAAAAATTTTATGCACACTGAAATTGGAATTTTATATAATTTTACATGTGAAATGTTATTCTTCTTTTGATATTTTGAGCCATTAAAAAATATGAAACTCCTTCTTAACTCCATTTTGTATAAAAACAATCCTTGGGCCAGTTTGCAGACTCCTGCCATCGGAGGAGTCTCAGTGGGATGCTAGACTTTATGGCCTCTCTAAAATGTGTGATTTTCACATTTTAACAGAGGGAGAGCATTCAGATTTGTCTCTGAATCAGACAAAAATAGCTGGAATTGAAGCATATTGTGTTAAACTTTTTACATTTTATTTTAAACATTACCCTCTATTTGTGCCTACTAAGTGAATTTCCACTTAGAATGGTGACTTTTTTAAAAAAGAATTGATTTGCAAACAAAAATATTAAGTAAAGAAGAGGCCAGGTGATACATGGCTATGATGAAAATCATGAGGTGATATTATATTTGAAGGGTTGGTATTTGGGAAACTGCTGTCTAGGTTTGATTACCTGTGAGTGTTTTTTCCTTGGGAGGAGTATCTGTAGTTCTGAAAAAAAAAATAACCTATTATTTTTTCACTACAACTTATGATATTATAAAAATTTAAAAAGAGTCCCTGATGAAATGTACACATTTCCTCTGATACTTTCATCAAAGCCAGCCAAGGTATAAAAACCAAACTAAAGTAAGGTTAATACTTGTGATGACTCCTGAAATACATAGAACAATAGTAGTTCCATTGTCTCCCTTCACAGTCTGTGGATTTCGTGTAGTTCTCTGCCACACCTTTTATCTCTACACTTCACATGTTTTTACTGAAGGATCGGGAGCTCACTTATTTATCGTTGTCTAAAATAGTGAGCCTCCCTTTTCTTTGTAGGAAAATACTCAATATATATTTAAACAAATCAAAAGAAATAGGAAAAACAGATGGTGAAAGGATTATGAGCTATTCTTTGAAAAGATATTGTGCTGTATTTTCTAAGCTGGAATGACCAGTTGCTCTTTGATTGCAAATGTCTCCGTTAGCGCGAAGGCCCTGTTTGCACTCGAAACCACACTTTGTCAGCAAGGCTCGTGCTACAGCCTCCTGAGGGTCTCCCAGCTGCTCCTCTTGCACCTCCCTGGACCCATTCCCTACTTCCCACCTCCTCCTCTTCCATTCTCACCCAACAGCCGGTAAGACCTTAAAAAGTAAATCAACCCATTAACAGTCCTTCTTAAAAAAATCAAGAAGCCCATCACCTAACTTGGGAAAACAAGCATCTACACTCTCTATCTGGGGCAGTCAACCAGGCCCTGCACGATTTAGCCCTGCCATTCCACGGCCTCTGCACATCCTTCCTCTTCCTTCCAGCCCTTAACCTCCTCCAGTTTCCCACACTTGCCTGGTTCTTGCCTGTCTTTAGATGCCAGTAGCACCACAGTCATCCCTGTTGTGACAACCAAAAATGCCTCTGGATGTTGCTGAATGACCCCTTAAGGGTAAAACCGCCATCTGCCTGAGAAAGGCTGTTCTATCTGGAACACTGTCCGCGATGGCACCTGCTCCTTGTGTGGAGCTCAGCATGCATTTCCCTTCCATAGAAGGCCCTCCTTGGCTCCCACTTTTAGAAATAGTTCCTCCAATTTGAACCTTTCGTTCTGTATTTCACTTTTCCTTATAAGGACTTATTTCTAATTGTAATCACGTATGCATTCAGTGTTTATTAGTTTAATATCTGTTGACTAGATTATAAGCTCCCTGAAGCCATGTTAATTCGTTTACCGCTTTATTTTCAGCATTTATCACAGTGCCTGGCACATTGCAGTGGATTAATCCATACATTTTGAACGCAAGAGTTATCAATTTTTTTTGAGGTGGAGTTTAGCTCTTGTTGCCTGAAGTGCACTGGCACCATCTCCTCTCACTGCAACCTCTACCTTCACGTCCAAGCGATTCTCCTGCCTCAGCCTCTAACTGGGATTACAGGCACTCGCCACCACGCCCAGCTAATTTTTGTATTTTTAGTAGAGACGGAGTTTCACCATGTTGGGCAAGCTGGTCTCGAACTCCTGACCTCAGATGATCCGCCTGCCTCGGCCTCCCAAAGTGCTTGGATTACAGGTGTGAGCCACTGCACCCAGCCAAGAGTTATCAATTTTAAGTCAAATTTGTATTTCATAATCTTGTTGACCTGCTATTCTATCACCATCCCTAGCTGTTATGCTTAGGTTATTTAACAAAGAAAAATAAGTCATCAGGAACTTGAAATATAATAGCCTGACAAAGTATCCCTCTAAGTGATTAAATTTCTGTTTTATTAGGGTTCAAACAAGTGCTCGGTATTTGCCTTTGTGTTGACAAGAAAATAAATCTATCTCCAAATGCCACAGAGAGAAATTTATCCTCCCCTTTCCTCATTGTATGTACTGATCTTGTGTTCAGATCTGATTACCCTTAACAAGCAACCTCTATGTGCAGTAACTTGAGCTCTTTTCCTTAGTTTTTCCTTTACCAGTAACTCCCTGGTTGTTTTTAACCTTTGTAACTACCTTTCTGGTCAAAGCACTGCATCTCTTTCTATAAGATGATGGCTTCGGATCACCTTCTCATTTTTCTCACATTTATTTTCAAATGTGTCTCCATTTTCCCACAAGCCCAGACTGTCATATAACATGCTTTACTATTCTGAGTGACTTGACATTCTCTGACCAGACCATGGTGTCTCTCTCCATCAGGCTCCACACTGTTCCCTGTGCTAGAATATTGTCATCCATAATGGTCTCCTAAAAACAGCCCCTTAATCCCCAAGATTAACTGCATGTCTCCCTGACATACCTATCCAGGTCCTCGTCCCCTGGGTGGCCATTGCACAGACACACTGTACTGCAGTTGCCTGTTTATTTGGCTGTCCCTTCCATTGTTTGAAAATGCATAGTGGGAAGAACAGAGAATGACTTCCGTAAATACTTTTTTTTTTTTTTTTGAGACGGAGTCTTGCTTTGTGGCCCAGGCTGAAGTACAGTGGCGCAATCTCTGCTCACTGCAAGCTCCTCCTCCCGGGTTCATGCCAT
Source organism: Macaca mulatta (assembly GCF_049350105.2). Taxonomy (NCBI): domain Eukaryota; kingdom Metazoa; phylum Chordata; class Mammalia; order Primates; family Cercopithecidae; genus Macaca; species Macaca mulatta. Next base: position 176,547,915 of record NC_133411.1, read on the forward strand.
TCTCCTGCCTCAGCCTCCTGAGTAACTGGGAATACAGGTGCTCGCCACCACGCCCTGCTAATTTTTTGTATTTTTAGTAGAGGCAGGGTTTCACCGTGTTAGGCAGGATGGTCTCGATCTCCTGACCTTGTGATCTGCCCACTTCAGCCTCCCAAGTGCTGGAATTACAGGCGTGAGCCATCGCACCCGGCCCCATAAATACTTTTAAAAGAATTAATGAAGTTCCTTTTAAAGTGTAAATCCCTTGGAACTGAGAATTAATTCTATAGTTAGCTAGTTATAAGAGTCTAGAGAAAACGGAACATAAGACAGCCATATCTTTTGGCTTTGATTAGTAAAAAGAAATATATATGACTGTAACAGAAGATGGTCTAAATATGTAAGATGCTTCACAAAACAGAGATAAAGAGTATGTCCTATCCTTAAAATTAGAATTTGGAAGGATTAACAGTGGCTCAACACACTAGAATGCTGTATTAAGTAGTATTCTGAAGTCTCGTCCAAGCCCAATAAAAAGAATAATTTGATCCAGCAAAGTGTGCTGTGAATATCAAGCAGGGAAGGCCACAGGTTTAGTATCTAAAACTAAAGGGGTAAGTGAAAATGTAAAAGGAACACCCAAACAAAATCTCTGCTTATTTTACCTTATTTTCAAATCAGAGAATTGTGCACTTGAAAAGACCTCTTTGCACATCCCCAAGTCTTACTTTACAGATGCATCACCTTACTTTCAGCTGAAGAAGCTAAGGTTCTCAGAATAAGTATGCTGAGCATGTCTCTGCTGTAGCCAGATAGAACTAGAACAATGCCCTGCCCTGCTGATTATCTTTCTAAGAATTCTGAACCCTGCTGAGTTTATGGGGCAATATTCCTGTGGCCTGACTTGCAGCTTAAGTGGCTTCTGAATCGAACATCCTTCCTCCAGTGGTTCAGAGACGCAGACTAGCACTTAGTAACGATGCAGCAATGATATATTTAGTATCAACCTCGAGCCAGGCTTTTACCGAACAGTTTACTATGCAGTATGTTCCCCACAAGCCCCAACAATCCTATGTAGTAGAAAGTATTAGTTTCCCCAATATACAGATGAGAAACCTGAGGCTTTAAAGATTAACTGACTTGGAAAAATCACATACCTAGAAATGGAGAGAGCTGGACTTTGACCCAATCAGTCTGGCTCTGAATTCACGTCTGTAAATGCAATAATATATTGGGGTTTAGGGAAAATTTTTACACAGCACTTTTGAGGACATCTTGAGTTCTTCAGACCTCTTCACAGACATGCTATATCATAGAAACAGAACAAAATTTGCAAAGACACTTAGTGTCTCTGAAAAGATAGAACAGGCTTAAAGAGTACTTGACTCAGAAAATTTACAAAATCCCACTGCTCCCTTGGTAGAGAGATCAGATGGAACATGAAATAAAGTACTTCCTTAAAAGTCCTTTAAGAATTGAAATGTGAAGATAGAGGTCATGCGTGATATACATTAATATGAAAATAATTAAGAGCTAGCATTCTCTGGGGACCTACTAAGTACTAGGGGTTGGGCCAAGTGTTTTACAAACATTATCACTTGAATCCCCACAACCCTTGGGCAGAGGCCTGCATGTTCAGGCTGTACACTGCAGAACTCCAAGGGGCACCATTTATTTAAACTATAACATGCATGGTAGCTTTAGGTGGTGCAGTGACCTGACCTATGAGATGGTTACACGTTGTGGTTTAGTGGTTAGTTCAGATTTAGGAAGGGACTGAGCTGGGTTTGGAACCCGGAACGTTTTACTCACACAGTCCTTGCTTCTCGCTGCTCTTGGTACACCTATGCCCCTGTAAACATCCTCTCTCAAGGGAGAGAATCAGGCTAATTTAATTAGCATGGCCATGCTTTTCTGAGTTATATGAAATTATTCCCTGTAAGAATCTCAAAGCCAGCAGTTAATGATTTGGTACCATTAGCAGTTGATTGTGGATATCACAATTCAGTCCATCTTGAAGGGATATGTTTTGATAAACTGATTCCATTTAAATGTGCATCGATTATATGTTCAGTACCATTTTTCTTCCTCTTAGTATAACATGCACTGAAAAAATAAAATTGCTGTTCAGAAATAATACTTAGTTCAGCCCCAGTACACACAGTTGTTATATTCCTTTAAAAAAAAAAGCTAGCAAGTTTTTGGGGAACTCCAGGGAAAACAATATTGGAATTAATTTTAGTTTCAAAAGAACAGCAGGAATTATTCAGGTAAAAATATTTATGTTAATATGCTACAACTGCCACATTTTTTTCTGTGTGACCACTAGCGCTTTCTAAACAGCTGCTAGAAAAATGTACACAAGAAATGTGTGAGGTCTATGGAAAATGTAATTTTTGTATTCTAGCTATTACATTTTTTTCCAGTCATTACATCTCCCCCAACTCTTGCAGGATGTGGGTTTTTTGCATAAGTTGCAAATTCACAGTTAAATGAGGCACCTTTTGGACTTGGCTAAATATGTATGAACATGAAGTTATGAATATATGAACTGCTGTATACCGTCTCATGTTCCAGTGAAGAAAACAACATAGGTTCGTGACATGTAATGTTTGAGACCATTGACCTTGCTTCTCACTAACTGCATGTGAGAATTTGGGTGGGTCACTGAAGCTCTGGTTCTGTGTCTTACTTGAAAAATAGGAATGATAATAAGCCCCCACCTCATAGATTGTTCTAAGGATTCATTCAATAGATACAAACATACAGTGTTTGGCAAAGTGCCCAATTCCTAGTTAGTGAGACTCTAAATTGTAGTTATCATTATTGTATTATACTATTCTCTGGTCTGCGCTGGGAAAGGATCTGCCTGCATTGCTGTATAAATATTTTGTTATTTTAATGGTAGTTTCTAACTTTTCAGGTGACCTTTCCTTATTGTTATTTATGTTCATGTTGTGATAAACTTGAACTATTCTAAAAGTAAATATGTCTCTTTAAATGTTATTTTCTATCAGTTCCTTCTAGAGAATATTTGTTTTGGCAAATAGAGATATATCCTGTTTTAATCAACCCATCAGGCTTATTCAATTCAAGGAATTTTCAACCATTTTGAAAATTGCAACAGTTATTGAGAACTATAAAATGTGTTCCCTGCCTTTGAAGAGATCTGGGAAAGGATTATTGACATCTTTTTATACAGAAGAGGAATCACCTGAAACACCAAAAAAAGGTTTACATCAAATATAATAACTGATGACATGCTGATTTAAGTATTTAATGAGCAAATCCTATTAACTCTGCCCACCCATTCATCCGGTTACACAAATGAAATAACATCTGAACTTCCATGCATGGGTGACCAAATCCCATACACAAGGTAATGAAGGATAGAACCACTTGAGTTTTAATATCATGTCTTTCCATGGGAAAGTTCTGCCTTTCATGTGTGTCTAGGTGCTCTCTTCATTAGCTGAATTCATCTCTGTCTTGCCAACACACTTGCTTATACATTGATGTTATGATTTGGGTCTTCTGTGTCTCTATGGGGCCAGATTACTCATTGAATTTCACTTTATTTTAATAAAGGGCTCATTTATATATATATATTATACGTGTGTGTATACATATATATAATATATATACACATATATGTTATATATATTATAACATATAATATATATATGACCCTTTACATAGTAAAAGTTTTCCCAAGAAGTGCTATGGGTGTTTTTTTTCTTTTTTTTTGTTTGTTCTTGAGACAGAGCCTCCCTCTGTCATGAGACTCTTGGGCTGGAGTACAATGGCACAATCTTGGCTCACTGCAACCTCTGCCTCCTGGGCTCAAGCGATTCTCCTGCCTCAGCCTCACAAGTAGCTGGGATTCCAGGCATGCACCACCATGCCCAGCTAATTTTTGTATTTTTAGTAGAGACGGGGTTTCACCATGTTGGCCAGGCTGGTCTCAAACTCCTGATCCTATGATTCGCCCGCCTCAGCCTCCCAAAGTGCTACAATTACAGGCGTGAGACACCGTGCCTGGCTGCTGTTTTTTATTTTCTTCAAAAGTCCTTGCTTACACGTACAACACACACAACCTCTCTCCCTCTGTCTCCCTCTTGTTCTATTTCTGTTGTGGTCTTGATTTCTCTCTTTCACATATGCACAAGCAGAGGCACTCATACCCACATTCATATAGACCTTTTAGTCTTTCTTCTCATAGTGTTATTTCATATGCCACAATTGCCTTGGCTACAACTAGTCCGGAAATTTCTAATCCATAGCCATATATGCTAAATGACACCTACAGTAAGTGGTATACAGCCTTAAAAAGACTACATTAAACCAGACACAGTGGTTCACGCCTGTAATCTGAGAATTTTGGGAGGTCGAGGTGGGTGGATCACCTGAGGTCAGGAGGTCAAGACCAGACTGGCCAACATGATTTCACCCCATCTCTACTAAAACTACAAAAATTAGCTGGGCACGGTGGTGTGTGCCTGTAATCCCAGCTACTTGGGAGGCTGAGGCAGGAGAATCGCTTGAGCCAGGAGGCAGAGGTTGCAGTGAGCCAAGATTGTGCCATTGCACTCCAACCTGAGCGTGGTAGCACACCCCTGTAATCCCAGCTACTCGGGAGGCTGACGTGGGAGAGTTGCTTCAACTCAGGAGGTGGAGGTTGCAGTGAGCCAAGATCGCACCATTGCACTCCAACCTGGGTGACAAGAGTGAAACCATCTCAAAAAAAAAAAAAAAAAAAAAGACTACATTAACTTCTGATTTAAGCAGCAAATGAATTGGGTGTGTTCTTACTTGTTAAACAAAGAAGACTCTCCATAGGATTACTTTATATCATTTAGAAAAAGACAGTTTTTATTTTTTTTTCTGGAAATGTACAGTAGAGCCCAAGAAGTAGTATACTAAATTAGTACTAGTCTTTAAAACTGTGTGGTTTCATTGATGTACTGATTTCAGAAAAACTATGTCAGCAACTTAGGTCTTTTCGTGTGATGTAGCAATTAGTTTTCTGCTAGGCTGATAGAAGAAAGTAAAAAGAGGCAAGGATTTGTTCCTCAAATTATTGTGCTTAGCTTTTTGTTGTGCTTCAAAAGTCTGTGCGTTGGTTTTTGTGGTTGTTTAACCCCTCTTTCCAGCCTCCCTCTTAACCTGAAGAAGAGGCAGAAGGAATAGAGAGGAACAAGGAAGGAATCAACCTTTTGGCAGAATAAGAAAGAAATTTTTTTAAGGGTGCAAAATTATTTCTAGGTAGTTCTGAACTTGGTTTCCTCAGAGAATTGTGTGGTGGAAATTGGCCATGGTACAAGCCTGTGTTGGATTACTTTGCTTAAAACTTTTAATCACTCATTTGAGTTTCACCTTGGTGTGGGATATTGAGAGGTAGCTGGAGGGAGGATGCACGTTCTCCACTTACCTTCATGGGGTCACCCAATCAGTCTTTTCACACTCTGGGTTCCTGTCTGAACAGAGGACTTTTATTTGTCAATACAGATAATTCCTCTGGGTGTAATCTTAGTCTACACTTTAATTTTAACTTTAAGAATTTTGTTTTTCTGAGAGGTACAACCATGGCACATCTTATCCAATAGGAGCCATTCCTACACCTTCATTTAATACAAATGCGTAAGACCACAATCAGTGTGTTAGGTGAAGTCTTTCCTTGTGAGGAAAAGTAAATGCCTCTGATAAAATAATGTTTCACCCTCACGCATCATCATAATTAAGAAGATAAAATGTATTCAAGCAGAAGAGTTAAATACCAATATTAGGTGGTATAGGATTGAGTACAGAAATGGCAATGAAGGAAGAGGGCAGTACAGGCCGGAAAAATCAAGGAAAAAGAAGGCTTTGAATAAGAACTGCACAGAGTGACTGCGTCGCAGTAACCTTATTGGGTTAACTGGTTTTGCTTTTTTTGGCTGTGTTGATGGAGTTGAAAGAATCAGCCCTTTTTACTTGAGTACTTCAAATTTTTTGCATTATCTTTAGGCTGTGGTTCTTGATGTTGAAAGAAATATGATGTCTTCGAGGCTTTTCTCTGGGATGCCAAAGAGTGGCACCTTGGGTATAGGAAGAGAGCATGTGTTAGGTCTGCTGGAGTGTGTGTAATAGAGATAGATGGAGCTGGAGTGTATTGATTCTTTATTTCTTGTCAGTTCTTGGCATGCATTATTGACAGTGGAGATTGAATAGTTTGAAGTTGGTAAAAGTCACTATCAAGAAACTGTGTTGCTTTGAGTTTGCAGAAATAACTAAGGAGAGGAAGACAAACCCCTTGCTGTGCTCTGCCTACCCCTGGGCTTTTTGTGCATTGGATTATGAAAAGTGATAGAAGACTGGAACTTTTTATGGTAAATATTTAAAGGGAAAACTTTGTCCCTATAGTAACCCTTTTAGCAAGTATGGTTGTCATGTTCCCGCTGCATATGACTGGGACTGTCCTGAGCTCAAACGAGGTGATCAGTTATTATCAATATATAACCAGCTAATGGATGAGCAAATATTTAGTGAAACAAAATAATTATCAAGATCTTGACTTCTTATATTATTGGAAAGGTAGAGTAATTGATAGGAACCTGAGGGGGCCTACACCACCCACCCACCCTGCCCAGCTTGGTTGATCTGGATGGAACTTCAGAAGATGTTCTTTATTTATGATTGCCTGTGGCTCTATTATTGGAATCCTCCTTACCAGTTGTCTACCTTTGCTATCTATTTCTGAATATAGAGGTAAAAGAGGATGTACAGAAAAGCTTTGTTATTTATTGGCTGAGGTGGGGAGGGGAAGTAAAGATGATCATAACACTCAATTAGAGTTACATCCTGTTCAGGGCAGTTCTCCAAGTGCTCCCTCTGCTCCAAACTTAGTGATAATTGAGGCTTATAAAGCAGAGAGACATTATTAAAAATACATCGAGTTTCATCATTGACACTTCCTCCCTTTGACAAATACTTCCCTGTTTCCCCTACTCCCCAGTCCCTGCCATTTCCCATTCCTACTCTCTGCTTCCAGGAGTTTGACTATTTTAGATTTACCATATGGGTGGTATCATGTAGTAGTTGCCCTTCTATATCTGGCTTATTTCAATTAGCATGATATTCTCCAGGTTTATCCATGCTGTTGCAAATGGCAGGAGTTCCTTCTTTTTCAAGGCTGGGTTTTATACATATATATATACACACACACACACACATTTATATATTTATATTATCTATATTATCTATATTTATATTGTATTATATATATTTATACCAATAGATATATGAGTGTGTGTATATATATAATTATACCAGTATATATAGCAGTATATAGATGGTGTGCATATATAATTATACTATCTATTATGCATAGTATAATCATGTACAGTATAATTATATAGTATATAATCATATTATTATATAGTATGCTATATATTATTTATACTGTGATATATATATTATGATACAGTATATATTATATATGTATCACAGTATATATAAGAAAATATAAGAAAAATAGGCCGGGTGCAGTGGCTCACACATGTAATCCCAGCACTTTGGGAGGCTGAGGCAGGCGGATCATGAGGTCAGGAGATCGAGACCATCCTGGCTAACACGGTGAAACCCCATCTCTAATAAAAATACAAAAAATTAGCCGGGCGTGGTGGCAGGCACCTGTAGTCCCAGCTACTCAGGAGGCTGAGGCAGGAGAATGGCATGAACCCGGGAGGCGAAGCTTGCCGTGAGCCAAGATTGTGCCACTGTACTCCAGCCTGGGCCACAGAGCGAGACTCCGTCTCAAAAAAAAAAGAAAAATATATATTAGAAAATGTGATACTGTATATATAAGAAAATGTGATACTGTATATATATAAGAAAATGTGATACTGTGTGTAGCTATATATATATCTATATCTACATATCCATTCATCTGTGGTGGACATTTAAGTTGCCTCCATGTCTTAAACTATTGTAAATAATACTGCAGTGAACATGGGAGCACAAATATCTCTTCAAGAGCTGGTTTTCAATTCCTTTGAATATTTACCCAGAGGTGGGATTGCTGAATCATATGGTAATTCTGTTTTTAATTTTTTGAGGAGCATCTATACTGTTTTCCATAATGGCTGAACCAATTTATATTCTCACCAATAGTGTTAAAGGGTTGCCGTTTCTCCACATCCTCCCCAAAACTTGTTCTCTTCTGTTTTCTTCATAGTAGCCATCCTAACAGATGGTAGGTGACATCTTATTGTGATTTTGATTTGTATTTCCATGATGATTAACGATACTGGGCATCTTGTCATATACCAGTTTTCCATTTGTATGTCTTCTTTGGAGAAATATCTATTCAATTCCTTTGCTCATTTTTAAATCAGATTGTTAGGGTTTTTGCTTGTTTTGCTTTTGAGTAATAGGAGTTCCTTATGTATTTTGGATATTAACCCTTTATCAGATATATGGTTTGCTAATATGTTCTTCCATTCCAAAGATAGGCTACTTGTTTTCTTCATTGTTTTCTTTACTGCACAGAAGCTTTTTAGTCTGTTATAATTTGACTTATCTATTTTTGCTTCTATTGCCTGTGCTTTATTGTCATATACAGGGAATCCATTTCCAATGTGTTTGTGGCATCGATCATAGTAATGGTTTCATGGGTGTATACTCATCTCCGAGCTTGTATATATATCCGAGTTGTATATATTAAAGTTGTGCGGCTTTTGGATGTCAATACCTCAATTATACCTCAATAAAGTGGTTTTGAAAAATGCACCAATGAAAACAGCATGAATTGTACATAGTGTAGTTCTAGAAATCTTAGAACCCAATGCCTGAATGCTGTCTAGAATCCTGGGAAGTCTACCTTCTGTATTTCATTAGGCTGTGGTCTCAGATCCCGAACCAGACCAAAAGCACATATAAACATCTGAGACCTGTACTGTCTCTTCAGTAGATTCTAAGCTGCCTCCACTTTAATAAAGATCTTTAAGTAACTCTGCTTAGTAGAGACTCTCCATCACATAGAAAAATGGTGGCCAGAGGCATGTCAAAGTCAGAATATTAGATATGATTTACCAAAGTGAAAAGGAATGGGGTGGTGCTCAGAGTTTTCTGGTCCAAGCATTTGTCGGGTCAATGAATAAGAGCAGGATTTCCCTCTTGCCTTGCTGTACTTAAATTCATTGATATTAAGAGACAGTCCAGGATTGGATAGACAAATCGATCTTATCTCAAATTTGGATTCCTATTGATTGGTAGTAGCTGCCTAAGACGTTGAGTTAAGAAGATTATAATGTCATGACATCTGGACTTAGTACAAAGAAGAGTTATCACAACTGAAGAATGTATGCTACAGGGAAGAAAGTGGTGGGGAGAGAGAGAGAGAGAGAGAGAGAGAGAGAGAGATAGATAGGCTATATAATATTTGCATACTTTTTAGATACAAATATACTGTATTATCAAAGTAATATATGCACTTTTAATATTGAGAGTGTCACTATTAGGGTGACACTACACCATACATATGGCAGATACTGTCTAGTTGCCCACCAAATTATTCCCTTTCTTCTCAGGCAAACAAGATGGCTGAACTACAATCTCATCCTCTCTTGAAGCTAGACATGGCCATATTCCTGAGGTCTAGCCAATGAGATACATATGTAGAAATGGCATTGATCACTTGCAGACATGGAAAATAAATCTTTCGATATGTGAGTCCCAATTCTATTTCTCCATTCACTGGCAGAAGGGATGGAGAGGACTTGGGTAGAGGACCGAGAAGAGAGCAACCACAAGGAGGCGCCTGAGTCCCTGAATGACTGTTTGGATTTGAGGCCTCCTCTCAGCCCCTGCCCTTCTGCCTGCCACCCTGCATTGTCATACAATGAACAAGAACTATACTTTTACCGTACAGTGCCACAGAATTAGGATTGTTTGCTCTAATTGACTAATACTATATATGTTGAAGTATTTTATAAAAATATAAAGCACAAGAGAAGTATATAATAGACTGTAAATACAAGGTAGCAAAAACACCATTTCTCTTTCTATATAAACCTATATTATGTGTGCTAAGAAGCCTCCCCAAAGCATTCTTCCTCTTTTATGAATTGGGCAAGTCTAACACTTCCCTCCCCTCTGCATAAATCAGACAGATGCCTCAAACTGTCTATCCAATACAGTCCTACCTGATAATGACAGTCAGCATCTAAATCCAAGTGTAGTCACAGAAACTATGCCAGAGCTCTGAAGGAAATCTCAGTGGTAGGCAGACAGGGGACACTTCTCCCCCACCGCCCCATCTGCAGCTGCGTGCATCCTCCACTGCATCAGTTTCCTGCTTTGTAGTCCTGTCTTTTCCAAGCTGAGTTCACTGTGTGGTCTTCTCTTATCCCCAGGTTATTTGATCTTTTACTCTAATTTTCTCACCAGCACTTTTCTATTTAGTTTTTATAGAATTTATTTCTCCTTCCCTACATGTAATTTTTTGTATCTATCTTATTTGAATTTCATTTCATGTAATCCCTCTAGTGCATCCAGGCCATTTTGGATTCTAAACGTGTTGTCTCTTCCCTGACAGCTGGGTATTCATTGTAGAGTACAAATATATACTTAGCTCTAATGTCCACAACACTTATAACAGTAAAACTAGAGTGAAAGTCAGAAGAAGAGATGGTGGCAGTCCAGGAGCCCAGTCCAATTGGTCCTTGCTCTTGCAACAGGGCAGCGGGAGCAAATGGAGAACTGACATTTAGGACAGGTTCTCTGTCTCTTTCTTAGGACAGCTTTGTCTCTATTTATCATCCTCAATCTCCCCTCTCTTCAGACCCACATTCCTTGACCACACGGAAGAACATGGCTGTTGACACCCCCAAGTTTTACACCTTGTCTCTTCAAGAAAATGGTTCTGACTTTTAGGAGTGGTTCAAAAAACCAGAGAGAACCCAAAGCAAGAGTGAAAGTAAGAGAGAGTGAGAGAAAAGGGAAGAATGAGAGAGAGAAAGAGAGACAGGGAGAGATGAAGACTCTTTTTGGTTTAACTTGATCAAGCATCTACATTTGGACTAAGAAATTCTAGAAAAGAGAGAAGAGTTATGGAGTAAAACTGAGGCTGTTGGGATCTCAGACTTCTGGGTAAGTTGAGGGGAATCATTATAAATTTAGGCACCACCCCCAAAAGATCTACTAGTGATGGTAGTAGAGAAATTAGAAGGTAGATAAATAAAGGAAGAAAAAGAAGTAATGGTTTAACTTCCTTTGAACATAAAATTTACCAGTAACAGTCACTCTATGCGAAGAAGAATGTTGTTAACATATTCTGTTGGGTTCTGTTCGACTCTATGGTGGTGTGTGTGTGTATACATATGTACACACACATACAGGTATACACACACACACACATAGTCAGTGAATACATACTATTTGACATGAACTACACCAGGTACGAAAATAGTCCTTATTTTTAAGTGACTTACGATTTCATGGGGGAACAAAACAACAACACACAAACAGAGAAGTCACACTCTTATGTCTGGTCACACTCTTATGTCTGGTGGACAGAGGAGCCCTGGGAGCACTTAAGAAACCTAGGAAAGGAGAATGAGAGAAAGTCTTCCCAGAGGAACAAGTGCCTGAGCTGGCTGTGAAAGGCTGAACAGGAAGTAGCCAGATGAAGGACAAGAGAGCAGAACATTCAAGGCAGAAGGGATAATGTGAATGAAGGTGTGACAATGAAAAATAGTATGGTGTCTTCTGGAAAGGGTCAGCCCAGAATTGTCATGACATAAATTAGGAAGTAAAACTAGTAAAGCAGTAGGGAAAGAGGAAAGGGCGGATTTCAAAGAGCCTTTTTGGCCAAGTTAATAAATCCAGACATTAACCTGAGGGCATTGGGAAACCATTGAAAAGTTTTAAGCAAAGGAATGACACAGTCAAACTTGTGTCTGCTACTGTGGTATGACAGAAATGCATAAAACGGGTTTAAGATGAAGACAAGCTGGGAGACAGGGAGACTAGTTAAGTAGTTACTGCGGTAATCTAGGGCAAAGATGATGGAGATCTAACTAAAGCAGAAATAGTAACAATACAGCTATCAATTATTCATGAATTCAACAAGTAGTCATTAACATGTCTTCTGTGTCCTACACTGTGCTAAGCATTTTACATGAATCATTTTACTCAATCCCCAGAGGCCTATGAAGCCAGGTACTGGTATTGTTGGTGAGAAAACTGGGGCTCAGAGGGCTGAATTACCTGACCAAAGGTTCAAAACTAACAAGGAACAAAGGCAGTATTCAAATCCAAGTCTGACAACAAGCTTTAGTAATCCAACCATCAATCCAATACTAATAGCTATAAGCAGGAAGGAATACAGGTTAGAAATACATAGATGAAATTAGCCAGGCTAGGTGATTGACTAGCTTCAGGGAATATGGGAGAAGAAGGTACCAAGGATAACTCTCATATGTTGAGTATGGGTGTCTGGGATAGTCAGTGCAGAAAAACTGTTTTAAATGTTTGACATTAATTCCAATTCACTGCACCACCAGGAAAACCAGTCATTTGGCAACATCGCTAGCCCATTGGCCCTTCCACATTCTGTAGCTAGTCAATCTTCCCATCCTTTTTAGGGTTGTAACCATTGTAAACCAGCAATCTGCTTTACAATGACTTCAGTCTCTTTGTCCCCTGACCTTTCACAATGCCCACCTTGCCAATCACATCCCTTACATCAAACCCACTGTTTATCTATGCCAGCTCCTGGGCAGCCATTCAATGATATCTGTAAAATTCAGCCAGGTGCTAGTGTTTTTGCTCAGTCTTCTCTTTTCCTTCTTCTCCCATCATCCCCCTTTCCTGTTTTGCACTGCACTCATCTCCTTAGACCCAACCAGCCGCCTGCTCTTTGCAGTGTGCCTTTGAATATCAAGGTCTTGCAAGTTGAGGTCTCTCTACATGTCTCTCTATCTTTACCCATTTTTCTCTCTTCACTCTTATTTCAGAGTAACCCTCTTATTTCAGAGTAACTTATTTCAGAGTAACTTGCCACCAACTGAACCTTGATCTATCAATTGTGTGCAAATTATTTTTAATACATTGTTTAAAATTTATTCATGATACAAATTTAAACTTATTTTTAATCCTTATCATATCTATGAAAAATAGTGTCTTTGTTAGCAGAGCATTCATCATCCTAAAATAAACTATGAGAAGGGCTTGACTTTCCTCATCTTTATCTCAGGACAGGATGAAGTCGGTTAAGCTCCAATCAACTCGATCTTAATTAGCCCCAAATGATGATTTACTTCCATTTCTAAAGCCTTAGTTAGGGACTGACTGGATAAAAAATAAGTTTAACAAGTAAAGAAAGGCAAAAGTCATGAATATCTCTAAAAATGAGGTATTTTAATGTATATCACATTAACAAGTTTTAAGATGTCATCAATTGTGAGAGATTTTTTTTAATAAGAGGATTTGGGGGAAAATTAAATGTACAAATGTCAATTTAAATCAGATTTCAGAAATGTGAATATGAAAACGTGAGAAAAACAAACTGGATCTTATAATTAAGACAACATAGCAAGTTTTCTCCCTAGAATTATGTTTCTGTCTAGTATGTCGCTGTCTAACTTGGTCATTTTACAACATTCCTATTCATGCCACAATCCCCTTTGTTAAAAAGTTTTGCTTCATTTTTTGTTTTGTAGGGAAGAACTATCTGAGACCCCTGGTAACCATTTCTTTCTTAGTTTAGGAATTGTGGTACTATTGCTCAATAATCTTATTCAGAAATATAAGCATAGCTTCAGTAAAGGTTGAAACATCAAAAGGAAAGAAAAGCCTATATCTGAGGGAGTTTTTTGAATATGGAATAAAATATGAATCTAGGCATTAGAAAATTGGAACACATTTTTCCACGTTCTACTCCAGTAGAAGTTTAGAGAAGAAAAGAATTGACTTGCTCTCAAATGCAGTATATTTCTTTCGGCAAACATCCATATGTGTTAGTGTGTGCATGTTTTTCTTAATAGATGGTAAAAATCATGCTGGGTCTGGATTTTAGCATCTTCTTGCTAGAAGCAACTGATTGTACCTATCAAGCTCAAGACAGAGCCCGAACAAAAGTATTTTCCTGCCTGGTGGGCTCACAGTTTGTGCAGGTATATGTGTGTATGAACATCCATTCATATATGTGTGCACATGTGTGTGTGTGTATGGTATGTATATATATCTATATTTTTAATGACATTTTGGAAAGGATACAATAGTGTTTGTATTTTGCAGTGAGTGTGCCAGTTCATAATCTATGTTTATTAGAATGAACTAAATTCCTTGAGCCTCTGCCATGTTTCCTACCCCCTAGGAAGATTCTGTTTTCCCCTCTTCTAAAACATAACGCTGGAGAGAAGTGCCAAATCAACAGCCCAGAAATCGGGAAGCTCCTTTTTTAATTCCCATCCTGTAGTACTCCCCTTGGGTTTCTGTGCCAAAGCTGGCTGAGAGAGCTCTCGTTTCAGCTTCCTATTTAACTTGGCTGGTACTTTCTTCCTGGTGAATCATTTCATGAATTTGGGCATGGGTACTGATCTCATACATCAAACACACAAGTACATATATACAATTCACACACAAACTCAGGCACACCTCCATAAATGCTGACCACATACACTTGCATATTGCAAGCACCAGGCATGCACAGACCCCCCACCATGCTCATGTGCATATGCAGACACACACATACATGTGTGCCTCCATGCTCACACACATGCACACATGCAAGCACAGGCATACATGCATACATGTGTTTATACACATATGCACACAATTTGGTGAGCACACATGTACATACATGCATATGCATATTCATGTACAATGCACACTTATACACATGCGTGCATGCACACACATACACACATAGACCTCATGCCCTTTTTCTCTTATCTTTAGCACCTAAAATTTTTCCTTTGCTCCCATTTTCTCATTTCTCTTTATCCCCTTCAGCATTCCGAATATTGACACATTTGAGGTTATTATGTAGTTCATCATTGTTAAGAATATGCTATCTCTACTCACAAGGTCTGGATTTATCTCTTTACAAGATCATTGAACAGTCCTGTGTGCCAGCTATGGAAGTTTTCATAACCTGCCTGAATAGATGAAACATCAAATCATTGAAGCTTAACCCTAAAGAAGTGAGGGTCACCTCAGCCTTGCCTTCTGACTCAGGCTGTTCATGTTGTAATAAGTGAGGGACATGGAATTGAGCACTTCACAAAGCCTTCTTTATAGCCAGGAGTGTGATCACAAGTAGGGATTTCCATGTATTTCCTGACACATTTCCCTCTTACTTTGTTGTGAAGGGATCTTGATTTTCATGTTCTAGCACTACCCCCATGGTGCAGTTTTCTTTGCACTAGACGGAAGAAAGAGAGTTTTAAGTTGCTTCTTCAGCTAGGGCAAGAAGTCACATGGATTGAGGAGTGGCTTTACCCTTCCCTATAGATCTTATTTCTGCTCTTTCTTCTGTTTTTTGTTTCATGCATTGAGAATGGCATTGGTGGGTCTGATCTCTGCTAAGTGTCTAGAAAACGCTGGAAACAAGAGCAAGGGGAAGGTGGCATCTCTTAGCTAATTACCCAAGTCCATTGAATCCTGCCTTCTTGTTTTGCATGCACTTGGGCTTCCCAAGCCTCTGAGCTCAGGATTCTCCAACCTGCCAGCGTATGGCCCAACAAACCAATGGCATGGAAGCCCTTGAACAATAAACAAATAATAGGAATTGGTTTTTCTAAGAAAATCATACAAATGAAAGAAACAAACTTACTGAAAGCATTTGTTAGCCAGACTTAAGAAATGTCCATGAGCACCAATCCTATGAGGTTCTTAGGATATTTTTCCAGTCTTTTGCTTATCACTCCAACCCAGACCCTGTGCCAAAACTCATATCACTGGGTCTATCTCCACAGCCCTGCACCAAAGCATTTCTCCCCAAGATTGGTGGGGCCTGGAAACGCATCATGGGTGAGGAAATGGCTTCCAAATGTTAGCTCAGAAGGCCTGAACTACTGATGTAGATAATCAGTTGAAAACCTTCTTCCCATTTTTTTATTTTTAGGTTCTCTAAATGGAACACTCTCTCTTTCTTATTGATAGAACTTAGAGTATCTACTTCATACTGATTTTAGTGTGAGGCTCAAATGATGCCAAGAAACACAGGACATAGCTTCTGACTTCAAAAATCTCTTGGTCTTGGAAGGAAGAGGCCGAGAAATTAGTATTATGGCTTATCTATCTGGTGTACATAATCAATGGACAATGATTGGGAAGGCTCAAGCAAAGAACCTAAGAGGGAAGGTGTGTTGGCATGATAGGCCAGAGGAGATAGATTTTAAACTATGTGTCAGGAGAAAGAGTAGGGTTAGTTAAAATAATCTAAAATACAAGCAGGGGAGAAAATACCTATAAAAAATGGTGAACATCTGGTTTCTTTGGGGATTTCTTAAGAAGTCTTCGGCTGGAGGCAGGTGGCATGGGCTACTGTAGAGGCCCAGATGAAAGGGCTATAGAGGCCATGACAACCCATTTAATCCAAAATGAACCACTGAAGGGTTTAAAGCAATGGAATTAAAATATCATTTTCAATTGTTTTGACCCCTGGGATGTTTTGATTTTGTGTTTATGAACAAAGATACGTTCAACAGAATTCTATCAAGGTTGATAAATTATTATTGAGACAGGATTTCCTAGGGACAATAAGACTAAGCCAATTTAATTTCTCAATCAATTTCATATACCTTTCCATATAGTGTCATTTATGCAGAGTAAATGATAAGGTCACATTTTATTTGGAATCAAAATTGACAGGGGAAAAAGTTCAAGTAGCAGAGTGGTGGGTTCAAAACTTCCCTCTTTGGATTCTCATTTTATATAGAACATGCAAGCTTCTGAATACATAATATATTCCCACTGCATTCTATTATTTTTCAGTTTGAGGATTCAGCTATTTTAGAAGTTTCCATTATTAGGGATTAAACAAATTCTATTTTTCTAAGCAACTGTATATGTTTTAAATAGGACTTTTATGAAGAGGAAAAGTAGAAGTCCAGCAATTAGGCACACTTTATTTGCTGCCATCACTCTGAAAGCGGTGGAGTTTGGAGTGAAGGTATAATCCTTGCGACTGTTGTGCAGACCCACAGGCATCTGCCAGTGTGTGGCAGGAGCCTGAGGCTCTTCAAGGCCATGGAGGAACATGGCCCCCCATTCAGCCCACATTAGCTCGGGAGTCAGGAAAGTGATGAGGTCCTTTGTAGTGGAAACAGTAACTGCTGTCATGAAGCCTTGAAAACAAGTCACTTGGGTGTTGATGATGACTTGAAAACTGTGTTTTGAAGGATCCCAAGGTATCTCCTTAACATTCATGCCTTCTACCACAATCTGCTAGTCTGCCGATTTCAGCTTTCATCTCCTGGAATACCACCTAGTTCTCACTGTTGCATCGTGTCTGTGAAATGTGCATCATTCCCATGCCTTTCATCTGAGAGTTTATACCAAGATTCAAGTTTTCATCGGCAATGGGTTCATGTCAGTTAGAATTAACGGCAGTTTCACTCATTGGCTTTTATTGTTAATATTTACACACCTTCCAGATTGTGGCTTTTGGGTAGGGAGGCCAATGGAATGCAGAATGAGCCAAGGTCAATAAGCACAGAGAGTTGCTTCTTTCTTTGAAAAAAAGTGTTGCATTTTATTTGTTTTTAATAAATAAAATGAGCTTTACAGCTTCCAGTAAATTAGCCAAAAATAAAATAGAAGACTTTGTTTTATGCAAGTCTTAGGAATCCAAATGAATACTAAGAAGTGGTATTTGAGAGCTGGGTAAAAACTTTCCGGCACAAGCATTACTGTGCCTATAATACAGAAATCTGAAGGGGGAAAAATCAGTTTTAAGTCTTTTTTGTAACCTTATTTTCAAGTGACTAAAATTTACATAAAGCCATCTTTACTCAACTTTGGGTCATTTTCTTTTATTTCCTTTTTATTTTTTTCCTTTTTGTTTTTTTTTTTAGACAGTCTTGCTCTGTTGCCTAGGCTGTTGTGCAGTGGTGCAGTCTCGGCTCACTGCAACCTCCACCTCCCGGGTCCAAGTGCTCAGCCTCCCTGGTAGCTGGGACTACAAGTACGTACTACCACATCTGGCTAATTTTTTGTAAGTTTAGTAGAAATGGGGTTTCACCATGTTGGCCGGGCTGGCCTCGAACTCCTGGCCTCAAGTGATCTGCCCATCTCAGCCTCCCAAAGTGTTGGGATTACAGATGTGAGCTACCGGGCCCAGTCAACTTTGGTCCTTTCTAGCTCTACCAAGACCACTCTATCCTGCTTTCTTGACCTTGGCATTCAATTAAGTATTTTGAATGCTTCATCCTCAACTATGAACTGACCCTCCCCCACCCACCTCATTGTAAGTTCTCAAAATGAGATGACTTAGAAATAGGTCAGACGTGTTCTCAAGTATCCTAAAATAACCTGGGTTGTATGTGAAAGATTTTATGGACATAGGCATCTCATACTCTGAACACTTTGTCTCCTTGAATGCTTATTAACTTTTGCTAGGATGCTATACCCTTTATACCATCCATCTCTTCTGAAATTTTATTAATGCTTGAAATGTGTTTTTTTTTTTTCTGGCTTCTTGAGTAAGAAGTATTTTCCCTTTCTGGTTGAAGGACTTATAGCAAAGGAATAGAGCATGACCTTTGGAATAAGCACTTCAGTACAATCAAAGCTGCATTGAGAGGCTCTGTGCCCTTGGTTTACCTTTCTGAGCCTCTGTTTTTGAATCTGCAAAGTGGGATTGGTTAAAATAAATACAGACTGTAACCTCTGTGGGGTAGAAACTGTAACTGTTTGCTCACAGGTGTTACCCCAAAGGAAATGATTCGGCCAAGCAGAACTTTGTCTAAAATACCAGTGTACTTCCTGTTGGAATTCGAAGTTGGTAGTTCTACCTTTGTCAAATACCCTGACTTCTCTTTTGAGATTTTCTCACTGCTAATTCCCAAAGGAGATTTATTTTAAATAGGTGATCTTTTAAGGTCTCTGCTGTTCTGAAAGTCTGAATATCTAGCATGCATATATGAATTGGATTTTAGCTGTACTGTCATTGTTATTTCTGGAATCAAAAGGATTTATAGGCTTCCTCCAATATGGCTTGGGGAACTCCAACTCCTTTTGCAAAGTCAAGCTTGAGGGATCTATCACCCAATTTATTTTTGTATGAATGTTTTTCCATGTCTTCCTAATTGACTCCACTCCCCATCCTGTTGCCGTGGAACTGGCCCTGCTCTGAGAACCTCACCTGAAGCTGTGTGGTGTAGAAAGGATGTGCTGGGCTTATTGTCTGACAAATTGGGTCCTGTTTCTGGGCCACTCACAGAGGAGCTGGTGACCAGGGCAAGTTACAGCTTCTGTGTAGCTCAGTGCCTGCATCTCTAAAACAGGGTAATCACCACTGTCCTCTCTGCCTCCCTGGAGACAATGTACGTGAAAGCAGTGTGAAAAATCTCCTGGGATGAACAAGTTCAGGATGAACCACTGGTAGTATTGAAAAGCACAGATCCTACAGAACCCTCTGGGACTAAAGGGGGCCGAAGTCAAATACGTAGTTCAAAACGGGTTAAGTGAGACTTGATATCTGAATTATTTTATCCATTGTATAATGAAAAGAATATGGGTTTTGAGGTCATATTATAGATCAGGATTCATACAAATTAAAAATAAGCCAATTTCTAAGCACAACAAAGCAGGCTTCAGTTAAGAAAGTCCAGTTTGAGTCAATAGTTTGGGTTGGATTTTTTTTTTCTTTTCTTAAGAATTCACCAGTTCAGTGATCTCTGACACATCATTTAACCTCTCTGAGCCTCAGTTTCCTTATCAGCACAATGATGATACTACTGCCCATTTTTCAGCTTCTTATGTGTGAATTAGATAGAAAATATATAAAGCACTGAGCATAGTCCTGAAGACACACATGCCCAAAAGATATATTTATTATTGTTTCTAGTTTTTATGTTTTTCAGGTATACAACTAAAGCTGATGTTTAACTCAATCCATATATTAATAATGTTTTTTAGGTATAAAGCATCATTCTACATTTATATGTAAATAAAAGAAAGACAGGAAGACATCTACCCAAAAAAGCAAAGACAGGTTGGGATTATAGTTAAAGTAGACGAGAAGAAGGAAATTCTTTGTCTAATTGAAGATTCCATTCCTAACAAAAACATGCATAACCTTTCAAGATAAATTTCAGAATGGAAACACTTTTTGAAATGGATTGACCTACATACTTGTGAAGACTCCACGGGACCAAGTCCTGTTCTTCAGTCAATACCCCTGGTTTCAATGACATAGCACAGAGGACTAGAGAGAGAAGGCAGCTCTTTGGTGACAAGAATTGAGATTTTAGGACAACACTAGAATGTGAGAAAAATTCCTAAGGGTTTGAGTTCAGAGATCCTGGAGACCAGAAGGAAGCTTCGAGCAGATGGAGTGGGGTTTCCACAGGAAAAGATGTGTTTCTAAGGAGGTGAAAGGTGAAGTGCATGTTTGATGCACTGAGAAAGCGTGTAGAATGACAGTCAATTAATAGCCTAAGCTGTGGAAGATGTTCGAGTTAGGACTAATGGCAAGAAGAAAGTAAAATCTAAATAATCAGAATATTTGTAATAAAGTAAATGCAAGAGAGTCTTCTCCAGGACTGAGCAGATCCTCCAGAATAGTGGTTCTCAACCAGTGGTGATTTTGCCACCTCAAGGGATGTTGGCCCTGTCTGGACACATTTTTGTTTTGTACAAGTGGGTGAGTGCTACTGGCATCTAGTGGATAGAATCCAGGGATGCTGCTAAACATCCTGAAATATACAAGTCAACACCCTCCTGCCACCCCCAACAAATAATTACCTGGCCCAGGTGTCAAAAGAACGCAGGTTGAGAACCCTTGCTGTAGAATGGCACATTCCAAACTGCACTCCACCGTATGCGAGGGATAATAACACATTTTCTGTGGGTTAAAAAAAGTGGGGCTTGGGGAAGGGGGGTTCTAAGATCCAATACACTGAGGAAGCTCTGTGTCTCATAAACTTAAACAAGTTTCTTTATTATAGAATGATTCTGAGTACTTAAAAATAAAAAGCCTTTCCAAAAACAATTTTCTAAGAAATAACTTTGTAAGTTACAAGTGTTCCACAAAACATAGGACAGGAAACACTGATCTAGTATTTCATATTAATTACTTTTTGATAGGATATTAATTACCTACTTGAAAAAGGGTAGACTTAGTTGACATTAAGTTGTTAAAAACAAAAAACAAGCAAAAACAGTTAAACAAAAAACCTAGCCATGCATATGAAAAAAGCATAAAAGCACAAAAAGATTGCATGCTGACACAGAATGCATCATCCAGATAGTCCAGGCAGTGATGAAACCAAGGGATGTTCCAGTACATAGTTCCCTTCTACCATCTGTAGCACTAAGAATGACAAGAGTCTGATGTCTCATCAATATGCCGGGATGCTAATACAACCTTTTCCTTAGTAGGCACTCTATATTTGAATTTATTGTAGATGCTTAAGTGATTCTCCCCACCCCTGTTTATAAGTGAGTAGTTAGAGCAGATGCTCACATCAGATTGCTGTGTTTGTAAAAGGATTCTGTTCATTTGCATGTTTTTCTCTGAAATATTGCATTTATTTATTTCAGTGCATCTTCTTAGAAGATGTATTCAAGAGGGAGGAAGAATAATATATACTCGTGGTTGAATGTGAGACCATAATTTAAATAGAGGTATTGGACTGACATCAGAGATTTGAGTGAAAGTGGAAGCCCAGAGGAAGGAAGGGGACAATTTATTATTGTTTACATATTACACTGCAGCTTTAGGTTCCCTTAGTTACTATTTGAATGTAAAATGTATTACTCAGAAGAGGATCTGGAATGAGCTCTATGCAGAAGATGAAGTTGGGTGTGTGTTATGCTGGAATGAAAGCTGCAGTCATCTTTGCAGATACCAGTGTACTGGGAAATAGGCATGTGTATTTAGCATAATAAAGTCCTGCATTCTTATTGCCCAATTACTTAATTTTCTAAAAGAAAACTTATATCCCATCTCTCTTTTGATCCTGCTTACTACAATATTAAGGGATTTCACAGCCTTAAGACCTTTTGTCCTTCAGTCATTCATTAGTTTGATGTTATACCTAATCCCCATTTCCATTTGCAGAGAAGTCAGTTAATAGAATCAGCTACCATTATTAAACAGGTTTTAAAAAACGTACAAAAAAAAAAAAAAAGTACCACCTCATTTGAAAAAAAAAAAGTGATGAGGATTTTTGGAGTGGTTTAATTTTGTATCAAATGCAGCTAAAAATCTTACGTATTCTTTTTTTCTATTGCTGTCATAACAGATTACCACAAACAGACACCTAAGCCAACACACACTTATTATCCTACGGTTCTGTAGGTAAGTGGTCCGACTGAATTTCACTGGGCTAAAATCAAGGTGTTAGTTGGGTTTCGTCTCTTTCTGGAACATGTAGCAAAGATTCTCTTTCTTTGCTTGTTCCTGCTTCAAGAGGCTGTTTCCATTCCTTGGTTCATGGCTACTTCATCTTCAAAGCCAAAAGTGTAGCCTCTCTTTGAGCCTGCTTTAGTTGTCACATTTCCCTCTGACCACAACCAAGAAAATGTCCCCACTTAGAAGGACATGTGGATGAATTCAGACTCACTTGGATCATCCAAAATATTCTCCCCACCTCAGGGCCCTTAACCTTAATCACATCTGGAAAGTCCGTTTTGCTATGTAAAGTAACATATTCCCAAGTCCTAGGAATTAGGACATAGACATTGTTGGGAATTCATGATTCTGCCCACTGTGCTTTACTTCCATCCATTTCCAATGCGATTTGACAGAAATTCCAAATGATTCCCCCCAAAAATCAGAAAAACCTATTTCAAAGTGTTTTATAACACATTAGCTGTTACTTCTTTAGCTTTGAAGTGAAATTAACCCAGACAAGAAATCCTCAGCTCTGTTTCCTTCCCACTCATGCCATAGAAATAAACCTCCCGAAGGTGCTGAGTAGGCTCTGTCCCAGGGCCAGTAATGGCTGGTGGAGGTTGGTGGAGCATCTCCCCTCTCCACTTCCAGCTATAAATCCCCATGTGTCACCCAAAGCCTGCACGCCTCGCTTAGAGAAGCTCAACTGAGTCACTTCTGCCTCCCCTCAGGCACTGACTCCTACAAGCAGACAATTACTGGTGTCAGCAAGCATGTGCCTGTGGCTCGCTGCATGATTAGCCGTTAATATTTGGTTTTGAACTCCATCAGAGATAAGCTGTTCTTGCAGCATATCAAACCAGGCATTCTAATGTAAAGGATGCTACGGTCAGAATAAAATGTTGCTCATTTTCCAAGAGATAAGTAAGTAGGTAGGTAGATAGATAGATAGATAGATAGATAGATAGATAGATAAATAGATGGATACATAAATATAGGTAGAGATATAGCTATAGATTTAGATACAGATATAGATATATAGAAATAGAGATTTTTAATAGACTAGTTTTTAGAATTCATAGACCCCTGGTGAGAGTGAAAAAGTAAAAGGGATGCAGATCATGACGTCAGGAGATCGAGACCAACCTGGCCAACATGGTGAAACCTGGTCTCTACTAAAAATACAAAAATTAACTGGGCGTGGTGGTGGACGCCTGTAGTCCCAGCTACTAGGGAGGCTGAGGCAGGATAATTGCTTGAACCCAGGACAGGGAGGTTGCAGTGAGCCGAGATTGCGCCACTACACTCCAGCCTGGCTACAAAGTGAGACTCCATCTCAAAAAAAAAAAAAAGAACTTTTAAGCTAAGTTCTCGAGTATGTTTCTACTTCAGCCTTAGATCTCTTTCTCCTAAATATCAGAAAATGTCTTTGTCTAATATGGGTAGTCATGGAGAAATGAGGCAGTTTATTGGTAGTGAGAGTGTGATGAGGCAGCCAAGTACAAAATCCCTCTTTGGAGCTACAATGATAGTGTTCGATTTCTATATCCCTGAAAGACTTTAACATAATAACCACTGTGTCTATCATTAAATACACCTGAGGTTGTGTATTCAGTGATTATAACTCTATTGGCATGCTTTTTTAAAAATTAAGGCTATTTCCCACTGTTGGCTAAGGAAAGAGTTAGTTGATTCTTTGCCCAAGGTGCCAGGCTTATTTTATTAAAAGATCCTTGCATGGTGACTTTCCTTATATTCAGAGTGCAATCCAAATGCCCAGCCTGATTTGGCCCCTGAGTCCTCATCTAGTGCCACTCTCTCCCTTGCTCACTCTTCTGCAGTCATGTTGGGCTTTTTCTGTTTCTGGAAAGTACCGAATTCGCCAGTCCCTCCACCCTTGCGCTTGAGGCTGCGTCTTTTCCTGGCTCCTCCTTCATTCATAAGTGCATTCTCAGCACAACCGCCAGAGGGCGCCCGACACGTGAGCTCTGCTCTATCTTCAATGGCCTCCCATCTCACGCGGGATACAAGCCAAGGCTCTTAGATGTAGTAGTAAGGTTCTCCACCATTTGAACTCAGTTTCTCCTCTGACCTCCTCTTCTGCCCACTTTCTTTTGGTTGCACCCCTGGACTTCGCTGTGACCCTCAAATATGATGGACATGCTCCCACCTCAAGACCTCTGCTGCTGCTCTTCCCTGTCCTAATGGTCTTCCTCCTAATGTACACAAGGCTCCCTCCCTCTCTTCCTGCATCCTACTATACTTTCAGGTTCTAGACCAAGCATGTATTAGTGCTTAGTAAATATCTATTGAATGAATGAGTGAACAAAAGCAAGCATTACTGTTCATGGAGCCCTTTCTGACAACCCTTTATTTAGCAAAATGGGATTTGAACTCTGCTAAGGAACATGAATCTAATGTAAAAGATGGTGTCCCAGAAGGCTGTGAACTTTAGTGTTCAGACACAGTGAGGTATAAATATATGAGTTCCACAGCCCTTCTGACTTTCTGTGCAGCTGGCAGTACCTGCTTGATGAGAATTTAGTTTCCTGGGTACTCTGTAATTTATAGGACAATTGTTGCAGTGAGATTCTTTTACTTTTGCCCATTCTTGTCTTATATATCTCATTGCATCTTATATCAGTACACTATCGGGAAATACTAGTACAAATAGCAAACTTTCTATGTAGTACACCCCTTAGGCCTCAGTTTGACTTGCCTTCTTCTCCAATATCAGCCTTGTAAATCATTTTGGAAAAGATAATCTGTGGATAAATTACTAGTTTTTTTTGTTTTTTTTTTTCCCATGTACTTACTGTGTGACTTTGGGCAAGTTTCTTAACGTCTCTGAATGTCTTCATGTATAAAACAGGGTTTTAAAAAATTCTACTTCATGAAGTCCTCATGTATTCATTTAATAAATATTTAATTGAGCACTTAGTATGGCCAAGGCATTACTTAGGTGCTAGGGAAAGAGGGATGTACAGGACAAATAAGATGTCCAACTTTTATTCTATTGGGTGGAGGGAAGGAGGGAAGACAGTAGAGTAGGAAGGAGATGACGAATTCAGTAACGTATTTTTCATGAGCAATGAGTGTTATCAAAGAAACAGGCCCAGGGAGATGAAATAGAAAAGGAAGAGATAGGGACACCCCTTCAGGTTGAGTTATCAGAGAAGACTTCATTTCTTTGTGGCTGAGATCTAAATGCTGAGAAGAAACCAAACACACAAAGATCCTAGGATATAATGTTACAGGCAAGGGTAAAAGTAAAGTTCAAAGTCCCCGAGACGGACAGTAGCTTGATGGTTCAGGGAACAGAAGGAAGACTGTCGAGGCTGCAGTCATAGTGAGAGTGGTATTAAGGGAGCTCAGAGACATAAGCACAGGCTGGATTATGGCAGGTAAGCTGTGCAAAAAGTTTCTGGCAGAAATCATCTTACCACTGTTCCTGGCGCCTCATAATTATCTAATAAATTTAAATGTCCTTTCTTTTCCAAATTTCAATTTTCTAATTAGAAGAAGGATTATATTTATTCTCCAGTAAAATAAAGAGTATGAGCAAAGTTATGTTCAGATAGTTTGCTATGCTTGTGCTAATTTACATTTATCACCAATCGTGATTTTAATTAAATACATGGGAAATGGATTCTTATTAAAATTCAATAAACTTTTTTTTAACCCCAAATGTGGTCAAGTGTTTTACCCTGGATTTATGCAAGCATAGCTCCTATGATATGGTATAAAATGAATCATACTTTTTTTTAAAGATGTTTTTGTTTATCTCCAAGAAAAATT
This sequence comes from Macaca mulatta, assembly GCF_049350105.2. Classification (NCBI taxonomy): domain Eukaryota; kingdom Metazoa; phylum Chordata; class Mammalia; order Primates; family Cercopithecidae; genus Macaca; species Macaca mulatta. The sequence goes on from NC_133411.1 coordinate 176,574,244, forward strand.
TGTTGTGAGAAAGAGCCTAAACATATGTATATATAGATGCATATCTTTGAAAGTCTATGTGAATACTAAGGGAATGTGAACTTCTTCTTTGGAAATCTTTACGTAATAAATCTATTTTCATCAATCTGGCATGTTTTTCTCCTAGCACTTACTTACTGAATGCTGCTGACCACGTGCTGCATCTCATGCTAAATGCTTAATTCATCACCAAATTCTGTAGACTGTCAGGCTAAACACCTCTAATGAATTTCCTTATTTTCCTCCTCACTATCCATCACACTCCCTCCCTCCCTGTTTCTGCAACAGCTTCCCAATTGGACCTCTTAAGTGCAAATCAGATCCTTTGTTCTTTACTTTAAAATATTTGTATGGCTTTCCAGTGCCCTGAGTGGTTTAGGGGTTCTTAGCTTTTACCCCTTATTGACTTTTCTAAGTGCATCTCTTACCACTTCCTACAGTTCAGGGTCACACTCAAGCTCCTCCCATTCCTCAAAGAAACCTTACTCTCTTGCTTTCATGTTGTCCCTTTTGCCTGAAATCCCCTTCCTCCACTCTACTTCAGCCCCTCCACCATTACCAGACTAATTTCTACTCATCCATTAAACCCCGCTTCAGCCCTCTCCCAAGGGCTGCACTCCACAAACCCCGCCCCCACATGTCTAGTTATTAGCACTCACCTGTGCTCACACACCTTCTAGAGGTATCAGAATTATCACACCCCATTGTTATGACTGCCTGCCATCCCACTAGATTGTCAGATGGTAGGGGCAGGCATCATGACTATGGGGTTCCTCTTAAATCCCAATGCTGGGCACACTGCAAGGCATAGAGCAAGTACTCAAGAAATGTTTCTTGAATTTAGACGGTGGCTTTAAATCAAATGCCTCTGAAAAGGGAGTTGATAATGCTCCTCACTACCTGAAGTTTAGCTTCATGATCTATGGTCAAAAACATCCAATTTGGTACCACCAAACATCCAGTTTGGTCCTACCTGTGGAAGCATACTGACTGCCCTTAGCTCAAGCCCTTAACTCTCTAATTTCACTGATTTCTATACTAGAAAGAACTATCATTGTTACATTTTTTATCACGGAGCTAAAGTTTAGTTTTTGCATGTGAATAGTCAAGGCCCCTTCTCACCCCTTCCCTTCCCTTCTTTTTTCTTTATTTACTAATTTATTATTTTTAGAGACAGGGTCTCACTCTGCAGCCAGGCTGGAGTGCAGTGGCACGATCATGGCTCACTGCAGCCTTGGCCTCCCAGTCTCAAGCGATCTTCCTGCCTCAGCCTGCCAAGTAGCTGGGACTGCAGGCATGCACTACCACACCTAGCTAACTTTTTTATTTTTTGTAGTGATGGGGTCTCAATATGTGAACCAGGCTGATATCAAATTCCTGACCTCAAAAGATCCTCTTGCCTTGTCCTCCCAAAATGCTGAGATTACAGACATGAGCCAAAATGCTGAGGTTACAGACGCTGGGCCCCCTTTTCTTATTCTTAGCAGGAGCATTCCAAACCCTGGAAATGTATGCCCAAACTCTTGCTTTCATTCCACGAGCTTGCTAATGGCCACGGATGCCTGCAACAATCCTAAACTCCCCTAGCTTTCTGTTTCATCCTGTAAAATTGATTGCTTTGAATTTCTATTGTTAGTAATTAATTGAAAGAATAAGCCTTCATGATAGGTCAATAAATATGTTTTATGGATGAAATCCCAGCAGTGCAAATGCAAAACTTGTGTGTTTTAAATTTTAAATGGTTACCAAAATGAAGCCTCCAACTCTACTCAGACTACAGCTTGCAAAATCAGTAATGAATCTATAATTTCTTGACATTGTTTTTTACATGTCTTGTGTCGGTTCCCATAGGCGTCTACTGAGTCCCAACTAAAACAAAGACTACTCCATACATCTGCAATTTTTTCAGCTGAGGTAGAGAAATGGAGAAGCTTACAACTCTTGTAATGTAGATATATGTTTGTCATGTTCACCTTGATCTTCTTTTCGACATCACTGGCCAAGGTTTAAATTTAGATTCATCTAACATTTTGTATGCACACATTGTGCTAAGAACACTGCTAGATACTTTACCTGTATTTTATCTGTAAATATTCACAACTCTAGGTAAAAGTTACTTATTTACTATAGTACCATTATGCAGATGAAGACCTTGAGGCCCAGAAAGGTTCAAATGTTTATTTAATGCCACACAGCCATCAAGAATTCAAATCTAAGTCATTCTAACTCCAATACCATCTCTTTCCTTTATATTGCGCTACCAAATAAATCCCAGGGACTCTTTTCCCTTTTGGGACAAATATTACCATTATTTTTCTGGTCTTTGTGTCTCATTGGGAACTTGCTGTGAGGTCCTGAGAGTGTCACTTAGCTTACGCAAGTGTGGCTTATAGCGGGTGTCAACAATCTGGCCTCAAGTAACATGCCAGGTAACAGTTTCAAGCCTGGGTTACTTGAAAAGAAGACTGAATAGGTTGGTGGGAGCTGGGACCAGTGTTATGATGGAGGAGTATGCTGTTACTATTCTCTAAATTCTTTTCCTCCACTCCACTTCATCCCCTACCCCTTGTTGTTGGCAAGATTTATCTTCAGGTATCCAGGGAAGATGAACTCAAGCTACCTCTCCCCCTTCCCTTTATTTTGTCTAGGTCTTCCGTCCGTCCTGCCTACACACAAGCATTAGATAAGTCTCCCTAATTTTAAATGGAGTGGCCGGCCAGGCATGGTGACTCACGCCAGTAATCCTAGCACTTTGGGGATCTGAGGTGAGAGGATCCCTTGAGGCCAGGAATTCAAGACTGGCCTGGGCAACATTGGGAGAACTTGTCTCTACTAAAAAAAATAAATAAATTAAAAAAAATAAAAAGAAAGAAAAAAAAAGAACTGGGGATGGTGGTGCATGCCTGTGGTCCCAACTACTCAGGAGGCTGAGGCGGGAGGATTACTTGAGCCTCAGAGGTCTAGGCTGCAGTGAGCTATGATTGCACCACTGCACTTCAGCCTGGGTGACAGTGAGACCCTGTCTAAAAAATAAATAAGTAAATAAATAACTGAGTGAATGAATGGAATGAACTGAACTGAAATGAAATGAAATGAAACAAAATGAACTGAAATGAAATGAAAAGAGTAGCTGAGGGAGTATGTGTTTCATTCTGTGTTTTATCTACAGCTCGAGAAGCCTGGAACCCTGTGGTCCTCCCCCTCCACCCCCCACAAAAATCAGCCTCCAATCAGCTCCCGGAGACAATGTTGGTGGGAACCCCAAGGGTTCCTGGGCATGCCCAATCTCTGGCACTGACGAGGAGATTCAACCAAAATAAATGTATGCTGTCGAGGCCAGGCTGGCCATATGTTCCTGCCAGGCAGTTGTCAGGAGGAGATATTTGTTATGTTCAAATGTGGACACAAGCTCCTAAGAAGGCAAACACTTGTCATTTAAAGGGACATCTGAATATGGCAGCATGTTTCCAGTGATAACCCAATTTCATTTTACATTCTTTTCCTTCTCTTTCCCTTGTGCTCTGGGCCTCCTTACCAACACATCCTGCTGGCCAGCCTGCTCTATCACAACAGTATAGTTGAAAACCTAGGGGCCGGGCACGGTGGCTCACGCCTGTAATCCCAGCACTTTGGGAGGCCAAGGCGGGCGGATCACGAGGTCAGGAGATCGAGACCATCCTGGCTAACACGGTGAAACCCCATCTCTACTAAAAATACAAAAAAAGTAGCCGAGTGTGGTGGCGGGTGCCTGTAATCCCAGCTACTCGGGAGGCTGAGGCAGGAGAATGGCATGAACCCCAGAGGCGGAGCTTGCAGTGAGCAGAGATCGTGCCACTGAACTCCAGCCTGGGCGACAGAACGAGACTTCGTCTAAAAAAAAAAAGAAAGAAAGAAACCCTAGGCACTACTTTCCACCCATAAGTAGCTTTGTAATATTCCTAGGAGGAACCTTCCTTTCTCCCTTCTTCTCCCACATTGCCTCTTTGTCCAGATGTTAATGTGGAAGCATATTGACTGCCGACTTTCAAGCCCTTAACTCTCTAATTTCACTGATTTCTGTAATAGAAAGAGCTATTATTATTAAGTTTTTATCACGGAGCTAAAGTTTAGTTTTTGCATGTGAATAGGCCACTATTCTCCTTCCTGTGTTAGTAGCTGCTTTTTAAAGCTCTTGTGTTCTATTAAAATAACAATATCAAATTATGTAAATGTGCTAATTGCTTTATTGAAATTAATACCCTTATTTAGCAAGTTAAACCTTGCAAAATGGCCATTTTTATTAAAAATTATGGAAGCATGCTGGCTGTTTAAAGGCTAATGTAATTGGGTGAACTCAGCAACTGGGAAATGTCAATTAATGAGAGATTGTTAAATAATATTGTTTAAACAATCAATTTTCTCTTGCAGTTTGGAGAATGGTCCTGATAAAGTAATAATGACTATCTAAGGCCTGAAGGAAGGTTTATGAGTATTTTTTCCCATCTGGTTTTTAGATCTGTTGGATTTTCTTTTTGGTGTGTCAAAATTAGATTTGTTTAATAATAGAAATTTGAATTTGGCAGTTTATAGAAAATCAGGATAGTTCTCCTCCGTGAAGGTCATTTCTAGCTGGCAATAAATGGCCACATGGGACCTCTGCCACCAGACCATGAGCACTTGTAGAAATATTTGAAGACATCTAATTACTTTCTCCTGATGGTTTGCCTTTTTCTTGGAACAGGGTTTTCAGATTATAAAGAGATCTATTTCTCTGCTCTTGATAGTAAGAATTATTGCATCCCCTTGATAAGATATTGAGTATCCTTACTGTGGATCTGAGTTTTTTAGCTTCTCTGCCATTGGAAATAACCAATAATGCTTGCCACGAAACCATCTAAAAATCCATCATCTTTCCAGTAGCCTTCACCCGGAACTGCTGGTAGCTATTCCTGCGGTACCGTTGTTCTCATTGGAGCATACTACAGAAACCTATTTATGAAAATATCTTGCGGTTTCCAAATAGTTGTAGGAAAGGGAATTTTTGGTCACTTATGCAATTTACAGAATTGAGGTCAACTGAGGATGTTGGGATAGTTCTGACTGGGGCTGTGAAGACAAAGGTATGAGTAATAATACTCTAGATCTCTAAGCTCATTTCCTATCGTATATTGTTTGTGAGTCATTGGCTTTGAAAACCAGAGAAGAGGCCCACATTTAAGCCTCTCTGTAAATACCGGTTTTTGGTGTCATCCAGCATTTGAAAGTAATCGTTGTAGGTGGTGGATCATGTATAATTTCCAGGGCTTTTCGTGAATAGATGACAAAGTGCTCCTTTATTATATGATAAGACACAGATCTCCACTCTGCCTCCCACTCTACTCCCCCGTCATCCTGGAACTAAATCACCAGAGGGTTTAATCTATTTCAGTTTTCTTTGTTCACATCAGAGATGTTTTGGGTTTGTTCTGTGGACTTCTTATGACTAAGAGTATTGATTTTATTAATCCAATTGTTTGTGAACAAAAGCTGACTTTTTTTATTGCTGGAACTGAAAATTAGTGACATAAACTCTGATATCTTAAAAGACTATACTCATATTTTTCCCAGAGGCATTTGCCAAACTGACTGTTACATTTATCCTCTCTTCTACTAAATTTATGCAACATGAACTGTAGGATAATAAGCGTACAATATACTTAGGTTCCTAAGAGTTTCAACATAATACTTCTCACAGTGAAATCGTCGGTTCAGTTATAAAACACTCCATGCACTATTGAAATATGACCTAGGATCCATCTAGTTTTACTCTGATTTCTGTGTAGATGTGGATGCAAGGATTCTTTTGATTGAAACATATCGTTAGTTTCCATGAACAAGGCAATATACACCTGATTATTCCACCCTTGGAAGATGCAAATAATCTTTCATGTTTTGTATTAAAACCCCAGATAAAAACCCCATACCAGTTGACTAAAATGGGTTTCTACCCTCCAGACAATTTTTTTTTTTTTTTTTTAGTTCTAAGGAAAAGAGTTCAATTTTAGCTGTGTCAATAGCGTTTTGAGCGAGATGGAAGATGTTCGCCTCCGTTACAGAGGGAATTTCAGGCATTGCATTGGAGCTGAAATTTGCTGGCACCTGCTGAGTGAGATTTTTCTGGCCTGTGCTCTGAGAACATCTTTTATCAAGTGCATGATCATTTATCCAGCTTTTTGAGATCTAAACCAGGTCATTCTTTGATCTTTATCTTACTCTGAACTTCCTAATGGTTGAACCCGGTCAGAAGAGGGCGAATCTCAGTCCTCCAGACCCGTCAGGGAGAAAGTCATCCTGTTGGTAGTTTAGTTTTCTTTGTAACAAAAGTATTTTTTTTATTTAACCTATTTTATCCCTTGAAAATATACTATTTTGTTTCTGCCATCCTAGAATGTGTTTGGTCTAATTGAATCTCTTCATGGACTCTGGGTGGTCACTAAAGCATCAATTTCTCAAAGGTTTTTTTTTTTTTTTTTGAAATATTTAAGGCTATTTGCTTGCCTCCCAAATGGTTCCAGACAACTGCATGTAGTTTTTATGTCTTTCTTTGATAGCACAGCCTTCTCATGTGTTGCTTTCATGCTGTTACCTTGTCACAATGCCTGGCGAAAAGTAGCTGCTCATTAAATATTTCCTAAATGAATAGGTGGTAGTATTTTCTCGTCCCTTTTCTAATTGCCCACTTCTATCTAATTTGTTTATGTTTTGAAAATCAGGTAGGCATACATGATAATATTGTGAGCAAATCAAGATTAAACAGTATATAAATGCGGACTTTAATCCTCTGGAAAGTAAAAAGCCAGCACTTGTTTTGTGATACTGATATTGTGACAGTTATTTTGACTACTAAAAGGTGGCTTTTAAAACTTGCTTTGTGCTTTGCAACTGAGCTCCAAATCCACAAAAACTGAGATTTTTGAATTCCGATTAGGTGAGGTATCTTTGTAGTTAGTTTTCCATCAGATGGTCATTACCAACACCTAAGAGTACTCCCAGAAGCAGGCTATAGAAAAATCACTAGACTATTACTGTGTTTGTGCTTATTTTAATTAGATTTCTTTTAGATTTTTTTAAAGTTGTCCACGGAGAAAATGTGTCCCTTGTGAATGCAGTGTCCATTATGTAAAACTTAAGTGCACTGGGGGCTTTGGAAAGTGTAAAATTTATACTTAGGGTCCTGTTTAATCAATGTGATGAGATTTAAGATCAATTATAGAGGAAGAAAAGAACTGGATACATTATTGTTTTCAAGAAAACTTGAAAGCTGATAAGATTTTTTTTTTCTCACTGCCAAATAGTTGACAGTTTGCTTTTTTGAATTGCAGTGGAGCTTTTTGAGATGTTGGTCAGAGCCACTTCTGCTACTCTCTTATTGTATTCTGGCTAGAGTGTTGGGGGGACAAGAAAATTTCTCATTAGTGACATGTAGTGACACTTCACTTTATTGTGCACGGATGATTTTCTGACAGAGATAGATGACATGGTTCAAGTTTCCAAGAAAATGTTATTCCATCATTGAATGGGGAAGCTCTGAACCAATCTTTCCGATTTACAAACAGGCCGTAGATGTGCCAAATATGACAAACTGATACTGAAATGTGGAGCCTTGAAATTGAAGATGTTTCCTTGTTCATTGTTGGGTATAAAAGGTTACAGGTAACAGAGTACATTAACCATGCCATGTTTTCACTTTTCATTAAGTAGTGACGTGGATGGTGCACGGTCGATAGAGAAAAGTCTCCATTAGTCTGAATTTTTTGACACTAGATTTTTATTTTCCTATCAGGAAATATGTTTTTTTCTGGAGCAGAAAGGGCAAAATAGTTTCCTCCATTTTCTCCAACACCAGCATCTCCTCAATAGGATTCCTCAGCTTGACTTGCTGGTGTCAAAGAGAAAGGCATATTCCCAGGCAGTGGCGGATGTCGACTGGTCACTCGCTACCCCTTCCCTTCTGTAACGTCCGCTAACTCATCATCTCCTTGCCAATAGTGCCCAGTTTCTATTTGAGATGAAGGAACTAAATATAGTTAGCTCTGACAGAATCTCTAGTCAATGCTATGTCAGGAAATGGTTAATAACAAGCGCTGAGGGCCTGAGTGTGGATCTGCTTGTAACATCTGATGATTTGATTTCCATGGCATAAATATTCCCACCATGGCTAATTTCAAGCCACCAAAGTGACATCAAATGTGGAAATAAAGGAAATACTAACAATTGACTCCCATGAGCCCATAATACTCAATACCAGCATAATAATACCTCTATTCCAAAGCTGCTGTTTTACATACAAGAAAACGGTGATCTAAAGGAGTTAAGAGGCTTTTCTGAGATCACACCAACAGAGGTAAGACTAGCGCCAAAGTACCTATCCCCAACTTCTGAAGTTCAGTTTTTAGTAAGCTGATGATCTGAATTGCTTATGTTTACATATGTAGCTGCTAACTTAAGCACATGTATTTCTTTTAAACAGAAGGGGCCCTGAGGTTCTTTGCTTAAGACCAGAAAACTATCTAATGTTTCACAAAGTCAGTATTTTAGACTCTGCTGCCCAGTTTCTAGACAGGAATCTCAGTGTATCTTAATGGAAGCGGCTATCATGTATTGAGTATATATGTGCCAGTCACTCCACATGCATAGTGCCACAGACCCCGCAGGGAAGGCATCATCTTTCTCTCCATATTGCATATGAGGACACTAAAGTTCAGAGGTAGAAGCTTGCCCAAGGTCACATCTCATATGTACTAAGGGGTGTAGTGAGATCTTGACCCAGGTTTGCTTGACTTCATGTAACACTTGGTCTTGCGCTTGCTGCATTGTTCTGGAGAAGTACGGTAATTTGTTTCCCACAAATATTTCCTAAATTAGAGAAAATCCCCCATAGTAGAAATAAGTCCACTATGCGCTGATGGACTTTGGGGATTTTCTCTAATTTAGGAAATATTTGTGGGAAACAAATTACTGTACCAAATAAAAATGCAGATGCAAACAAGGGTTTGATGAACAGGTAGGTAGAAAATAGCATCCATGGCCCTTTGGGGTTCTGCTCATAGGTTTTAGTATTTTCCCTGCTACTTAGTCCCTCATCTCATCTCTGAGATTTGGTAAAGCTAACTGGTGAGGACTCACCTGAGAGGACCTATGTCTTATCTCAAAGGTCCTTTTAAAAAATAATATGAGAAATATTCATCCACTTCTAGAACTAATGGTGAACAATCAGTAGTTAAAATCTAAAAAGCAGGCAAAAGCGTTACATATTTTAAATAAGTATCAATAACTATATTAATTATATATAATCATATGTAATATATGCAATATTTGTTATATATAATAAATATAATATATATTGTTTATATATAATAAATATATTAATAGTTGATGACAACAAGGCTGGTTAAAGCAAAGGCTGCTTCATTTTATCCTTCTTGTGCCAAACGAATGGCATTCCTATATGATTCCCATAGTTTGCCAGTGTGTTCTATCTACATTATTTGGAGTAAGTCTGCAGCTTTCAGTACTGTGGTCTGCATTAAAGTGGGATGATTAGCATAATCTATACTGCACCCTTAAGAATATGGGGGCAATTAAACACTGAGCTTGACCTACTGCCCTCTTTTGTAGGGCAGAGATGATCCTGCACAGCAGAGGTGATTATAAATATCAATTCTATTCATTCTTCCTCTCAACTGCTTCATCTTCCCTTCCTTCCTTCATCTCTTTTTCTTGACACTCTACACATGCAATTTTTAACCTCCAAAACTGGTGAGAAACTGACAGCATCAGGCTATCTTGCTGGAAATTGAAAATGCCAGTCAGATAGGGTCTCCAAATATCCAAGTATCTGGATGTTTAGGGTGGTGTAGACAAATTAACCAGATGCTTCCATTGTGAGTCTGGCTCTTTTTGGAGACCTGTGGAAACAACAAATATCTATACATAAAGAGAAAGATAATGCTAACAAGCAAACAATTGCTTTGAAGTTCCATTGCAATTGTACTGTTGTATGTCTGGCAGCCATATCCTGTGTCTGAAAATTGTGGTCCTATTTGCTGTAACAAATCATTCCCACTGATTCCCATGTTGAAGTCTGAAACTTTACAGATGAAAAACCTACGTCAGGATATCCAAGGCAATTTCTGTATTTTTAAATACAGAAATAGAAGTAGTGACCTGCTTGGTAAAGACTAACTAAAATGTCAAGTTGCTTCTGTGTGAAAATCAGAAAGTTTGCTGTGTGTTACTATGAGAAACTAATCAGTCAATACTAAATGAATGTAATTTGGTAAACAAAACCTGTTACAACTAGAAATACTTAGCACATTTTTTAAAAATAAAAAGAGGGGGCTGGACTTGATGTGAGAACTATTGACCAGGAAGTTCTTTGACCAGGCTGGGTGCAGTGTCTCACACTTTAGGATACCAAGGCAGGAGGATCGCTTGAGCCCAGAAGTTCAAGAACAGCCTGGGCAACATGGCAAAACCCCATCTCTACAAAATTAAAATACAAAAATTAGCTGGGCATGGTGGTGCACACCTGTGGTCCTAGCTACTCAGGAGGCTGAGGTTGGAGGATCACTTGAGCCCAGGAGACAGAGGTTGCACTGAGCCAAGATCATGCCACTGCACTCCAGCCTGGGCGACAGAGTGAGACCCTGTCTCACGAAAAAGAAAAAAGAGAAAAAAGAAAAGAAAAGAAAGTTCTATGACCAGTTCATACCAATCAACCACAGCCATGTGAATCAACCACAGCCATGATTCACTGTGCACCCAACTAAGTGCCATGCAGCAGTGAGGTCAAGACTGTACTTGTAGTGTATACAATCTAGGAGAGGGAATAAAGTTTTACACATTTGATGAATGTTACCAACGTGTATTAGTCTGTTCTCACACTGTTAATAAAGACACACCCGAGCTGAGTAATTTATAAAGGAAAGAAGTTTAATTGACTCACAGTTCAGAATGGCTGGGGAGGCCTCAGCAAATTTACAATCATGGTGGAAGGAGAAGCAAGCATGTCCTTCTTCACATGGCAGCAGCAAGGAGAAGTACAGAGTAAGAGGTGGGGAGAAAGCCCCCTTATGGAAGCATCAGATCTCATGAGAACTCACTCAGTATCACAAGAACAGGAGGGAATAAACTGCCCCCGTGATTCAATTATCTCCACCTGGTCCCTCCCATGACACGTGAGGATTATGGGAACTACAATTCAAGATGAGATTTGGGTGGGGACGCAGCCAGATCATATCACAAAGGAACTTGGAGATATCCATGTAGAATTTCTGCTTCTAACCAAACAGAATTTGAACAGGAGAGCCATTTACTTATAGTTAGTGATTTCATAGGGGTCAAAAATGCAACATCCTCAAAATTATCCATTTTGGCAAAAAAATTTACAAATCCTATTTTGCTCACTTCTTTGGGTTAAGGTATTTAAGGTCTCAGTAAAAGATAATGCTGTAAAACAGTAAAACAATGATGTCAAGCCGTTGTGAAACCGTAAAAACTCTGCTCTAATAAATGTGTTGGATTAGCAGCCAGTCACCTAGGACCTCCACAGAAGCCCTGGCTCAGGAAAATAAAAAAATCCCCTGAGGGTCTGAAGGGAGGAATTTGGAGAGGAAGGAATCCCCGAAATGCATACTTCCAGATGAGGGACCCCCAGCGAGAACCTGAGAAGTCTTGTTCCTATCTGAAGACCCGGAGGCTGAAAGATGTTGAAAGGAACACCCTAACGAGAGGCTGAAGCAGCCACACCAGACAATTCTGATGGGGAAGCCAGCCTTCCCTAGCCAGTGAACTAGCCTGGTAAAATGCCTACTAGATCTGGCTGCAGAAAAGCACAAGTCTCCCTACTGAATGGCAGCAAAAATGAAGCAGAGTTTCTGAGATTTGCCCAAGGCCATAGAAGCAGTCCGCCTCACACCTGGGATTGGAATTCAGATCTTTCTGCCTTCCAGAAAGACAACGCCTGTCGCTGCCGATCGTGTCCTATTTTTAAGTTCATTAGTTAACCTCTGGGTACTTAGCCAGTTCCAAAAGCCAGTGTGTCAAAGCGTTTTTAAATGGACGAGCCTAAAGTGATCATCGTCTGGTCGGCCCGGCTCACCCCGTGAGCTCCTGCAAATGTTCCGTGGTTCATACAGAGGCGGGCTGCTCATCAACAAGTTTCTCTGGGAGGTGGGAAGCATCTTTCTTCTGATCAGAACATGCCTGTCACAGAGCGCCGGCGGCTACCAAGCAGTGCCTGCTCGAAAGAGCCACTGCCCCAGCCTGGGAGTCCAAAATCTGTCTTCTGGCAGAGGCTTTAACTGTTTGGCTGCTGCTTAGGAAGGTCCATGCTGGTACCTCCCAGGAAGAGAGAACCCAGCTGGGAAGCTGCCAGTTGCAGGCAATCTTCTCCTTCATTTCAACTTAACAAGTATTTAATGTGTACCCGCTGAGGGTCCAGTCCTTTGGGGTATGCAGCCCTCTGGAGGTCTACAATCATGCTGGGGAGTCCAGACACAAGCAGGAGGCAACCAGATGATACATCAAGGCTCTACATAATTAAGAGCTCTGCAGTCACGGCTACAGGAATTCAGGGATGTTCAGGGCTCTTGATGTAGCACTGCCTCTGCAAAAGGACGACTAGCAGTATTTAGGAAGGACCTAAAGACATTGTTTCTGCCCTATCAGGGTTCTTTGTCTCACACTAGGGCACAGGCAAAAAAATCAGGCAAAATGAGACCTCTGCTTAAACGGAGAGTTCATGAAAATGAATGGGGCTCCCCTGATGCACAAGATTCTTCTCCAGACAGTTCCATGGGGGCACTGAGCTGATCCCTGTCACTCTGAGGTCAAAGGGAAGGCTAACTTGGCCTCGGCTGTCGTGGCTGTGTTGTTAATCAACCTTTCCATGCTAAACTCCCAGCTCCAATTTGCCTCCTTTTTCTTGTGCTGATACTTGTTTTATTTTGTCCTTGCTTTTCAGCATTTGCTGGGCACCCACAGGGTTCCTGGCACTCTAGCAAGTGCCTGGGTGGCAGTGGAGTCATAACTCAGAAGACAGGATGCTGTGCGTGACTGCTTGATATCTAGCAATGCAGTAGCATGGTGGAAGTTTCTGGCTGTGTTAAATTCTAATTGTTTATATAATAAGAGTGTAGCATTGGGGCGCTGTTACAGCGTGGAGTGATGTGTTGAGCTTGAGCTTACATGGTGTTAGATCAGCTTTCTCACACTTCTGATATCCTCTCACCTCCTAGAAGAGTGACTTCTTGAGCTAGGCAATTTGCTTTTAGAAGATTTATTGTTAAGTCTGATTAAGTAATTATTAGTAAAATAATTTGTTGGATGTCTGTCCCTTTTGCAAAACTGTAATTCTTATGCAGGCTCTGACACAATGTGGATTCTTCATCATTGCAGCCCCAGTGTCTTAAACAGATTTTTGATGAAATAATTGATAAATATTTATTAAAGTGATTATATTATTTTCCTAGGGATACCATAAGAAAATTCCACAAGCTGAGTGGCTCAAACAACAGAAATTTATTTCCTCTCAGTTCTGGAGGCTGGAAGTCCAAGGTCAAGGTGTCAGCAGGTTTGGTTTCTCCCGAGGCCTCTCTCCTACCTCCTCACAGCATGCTCACATGGCCTTTCCTTGTGCACCCTCATCCCTGGCATTTCTCTGTGTGTCCAAATTTCCTCTTCTTATAAGGACACCAATCAGATTAGATAAGGGCCCACCTGAAAGTCCCCGTTTTAACTTAATCACCTCTTTAAAGGCCCTATCTCCAAATATAGTCCCATACTGAGGAACTGGGGTTAGGGCTTCAACATATGAATGGGGGACACCATTCATTCTATAACAGGGATGAATGATAGAAACAGAATGAAGTATATTGTAGAAAATTGGATAATATTAAAGTGGATAAACTAGAGAATAATGTACATAAATATGATATTAAAATGAGTTAAGGTTATTCCTTGCAATAGTAGCCCTCTCCCTCATTTGTTCCCTTGGCTAGGAAAGGACAGGGTGGCTTTGCAGTCAGCAGGCCAGGAATGGTGTTCTAGCCATGGGTAGGGTGTAGATTAGTTCTGTAATTCGGGAATACTCTATTTCTATTTCTAGGCTTTTGTTCTTTATTCTACAAAATAAAGGGATTGGGCTCATGAAGTCACTCAGTGATCCTATGAAAAGCTGAACCACAATGGACATATTCCTTATGGCTTTTCTGTTTGACTAAGAGTGATAATCTGCAGTAATTCTCTTTCCTCCAAGGCTCATGGAGAGAAAGAAGAGACCCAAAATCTACTTTGTCTTTTCCTTAGTAGGATTCCAGTTACATGTAAGTCAGAGAGTCAGGGAAGCAAAAATCTCTACCCTAGGAAGCAATAAGCAACTCCCTAAATGGGAGAAAAGCCAGCAAATTCTCCTGGTTCCCATCTTGCTGGCAGGGAGCAAGTCTGTGCTGCCTTGTATCTGTCTTCTCCTATCTGAGTGATGATGGACTTTAGGAGATACAGTGTTAAAGGTAGCAGTAAGGACCATGAATCCACAAAACAAGAAGTCAAACCCTAGTTCCCCTGCCGACTTGCTCCCAAGCTCAGAATACCTAACTGGTGAAATCCCATCTAAGACCACTTTTCACCCTATTCCACTGATGTTTCCCATTCTTCCCTGTTTGGAGTGCATAGTTGAGACGTTACCTTGAGCACTGAAATGGCACAATAGACACATGGAATTTCCTCCCCATCCCCAGTGCAGCCTTCCAGCAATGTGTAATAACTAATTACTTGTGACCCTCTCTTCCCCTTGTTATCTCCTGGAAATAGTTGTTTTTCTGTCTAAGAACTTGCTACAGATGCTACTAAAATAAAATCCCTGGGATAATTAGCAGATGCGAGGGTTTCTGCGATGTTTCATTAGTGAGCGGTGCTGGTCTAGGAGGCTGCCAGCTTGCTTACTGCACTCAAAAAGCAGGGTTGTAGCTGCCGTTGTTTTGATTTGCATATGTTCTTCCCATTTTCACTTACCGCCCCTTTGCCCAAGAAATCACCTCTCCAAATCGACAATGACTTTCCAAATCTATATGTCTTTGCTTTTCCAGTTACTGCCTTCTCTTCATTTACCCAGTCACATTGGGTTATGGAAACACAAATGCAGAAACGTGCCCAAATCATTGTGATCTCAGAAATTCAGAGCAGTTTGCATTTCAGCCTAAGGCAGCAGCTTCTAAACTATACTGAATAGAACTTGGGAAACCTCACACACCCACAACTGATAGAATGCTTCTCTTGTGTGTTCTTGGATTGTGCAGTCAATTGACATTTTGTTGACTCTACTTCTCTTCAATTTCCCTTTCTATATAATTTCAATTCTCCTTCTTCTAGGATCTCTCATTGCTATTTCCAGTGGCTTTATACCATGGCTCAGCCAATCTTTGAGAAATAATGCCAGGCCTCTCAGTTCTTTTCTATCCCTCATCCTACCTGATTCCTATCTTACCTTTGCAAATACAATTGGGGTACTGCCAAGATAAGAATAACACTTTAGACTCAGTTACTGGGCCTAGGGACCCATGAGAGGGATCTGATATAGCTCAATCAGAAGTTGGCCCTCTTCTTTATTCTGCAAGATTAATGATCAGGACAATCATTCCTCTTACTGAAACAATATGCCTAACCTAGTTTTCAAATTCCCTCTTGGTGACCCCTCGGCCCTCCTTGACTTCATCAGCACCCATTGCTTCCTCCCGCTACTGGGCTCCAACCACCTCAGTCTTTTGTCAACCCTGCAGATGTGCCAAGCTCATTCCCATCTCAGAACCTTGGCACTTACTGTTTCCTCTTTGTTGTACACTCTTTCCCTATAGCTGCATCTTGTCCTTCTCCTCAACCTGAGAAGCTCACCGTATGCTCAGATGTTACCTCCTTGAAAAAGCCTTCCCTGAAGTTAAGTGATTTTGCCTGCTCCACCCTGTCCCTGTCTTTTCCACGGTGAAATTCCTTTTTCTTCTTAACCTTGTTACTGTCAAGAGTGAGCTCCACGAAGGTTGGCACTTTACGTTGTGGCCACTATTTTTTTGCAGCATCCTTAACTGTGCCTGTCCCAGATTAGATGCTCAACAAATACGTGTTGAATGGATAGATTTAGGAGAATAGGGTTAACAAAGAATGAGTTAGAGAGGAAAATAAGATTCATGATCTCCAAAAAATTAATCAGTGGTGAAATGGCCTTGTTGATTCAGGTTTTAGCATTTAAAGTGTGTTGTTCTCTTTGATTTTCCAATTGTGGGTGATCTCTGAAAAGGGGCAATGTCTATAGCAAATCTGCGTGGGTTTCACAAAAAGTCTTCAACTGTCACCTCTACACAAATTCCTCTCAGATCTACGTGTCCAGAAATGGAGGCCCCTGATCACAGCATCTCCCCTCATTTTCAGATTCTGCTATCACCTCAGATTCAACATATTGAAAATATCATTGTTACTTCTGGTTCAGCGACTCAGTCTACCTTCTCACTTGCCTTGTTAACATACCACCCATTTCTTTTTTTCTCAAGAAGAAAAAAACCAGACGTCTCTGACGCCTCACCATCGTCAGCCCCTCATTCCCAATGTATCTAAAAGGAGCTGTGCCACTTTTTACAAAATCAACCATCATGCATTCGGCACCTGTTATTATTTCTAGAAACTGTATTAAGCCTGTGGACAAACAGGGCCATGGTGGTCATGGTATTTGAAGCCACCCTTTTCTGTTTTGATTGGATGCAGGAACAATGAGTACACAGCACACCCAGAGTCCATCCCTTGTCATATGAAGTCCCTCTTTCTTCAAGGACAGCCTCCTACCTGTATCTTGCAGATTATTGCCAAAAGAAATATCCTAAGTGGTAATTAATGGTTCTACTTTATCTTCATGAACCTAAACTAACTCTGTCATAAGCCTAGAGTTTTTTTTTTATGCTGAGCTTTTGAAACTCTTTATAATCTGACATTCACTCTTAACTAATTCCCATATTCCCCCAATAATTCTCAGTTTTCCAGCCACGATATTTGGAGCTCACTATCCCCTTAACTTTTATTTTTATTCCTATAGTACTTACCACAGAATTTAAATTTGAATGGAATCTTACATATTATTTAACCCAACCTCCTCATAGATGAATTAAAAAAAAAAAGAACCTGAATTTCACGGGCTTAAAGTCAGAAAGCTAATTTTAAAAATAGTGTTTCCTGATTTTTAAGGTTCTTCACCCAAAATATTATCATTTTTTCTTGCTATGTATATGTCCATGTGGCCAGTATGTTAGCAGCTCCTATCAGAAACCAATCAAAGTTCTCAAACAAAATGGAATTAAGAGAGAGGTTTTGTTGAGTAAACCATGGAAGAAGAAAAAGGGAAGGAGGAGACATTGGACTAAAAGGACTCGTGTTTGCAGATTTGAGTATCTGTGTTCCATTCATTCAAATTTGCCATCTGAATCATTAGAATATAAGATGCCTATGTTTTGGTAGGCTGAGGCAGAAGAATCACTTGAGGTCAGCAGTTTGAGGCCAGCCTGGGCAACCTACCTACCATCTCTACCAAAAAAAAAAAAAAAAGAGAGAGAGAGAGAGAAAATTAGCTGGGCGTGGTAGCATGTGCCTGTAGTCCCAGCTACTCAGGAGGCTAAGGCAGAAGCACAACTTGAGCCCAGGAGTTTGATGCTGAATGAGCTGTGATCATGCCACTGCATTCTAGCCTGGGTGCTGGGTGACAGAGTGAGACCTTGTCTTAAAAAAACAACACCAACACCCATTCTGAGTCACCATATCGTTAGCAATCCAAATCTTTGACTTCCTCTCAACACCAAACAAAACAACATACACCTACATATAGTTGTTTTTTGTCTTTTAGCATAAGACCTGGGACTACACTTATTGGGGAGTAGCTGAGGCTAGAGTGTAAAAGTCCAATAGTTGTTGACTAATAGTGCCTCAGTGGTAGTTCCAATATGCCAGTTAATGCATAATGTCTCCCCGCATGAAACCTGATCAAAAAGCTTTAAAGCTGCTTGGCCCCTACTGTTTGCAGAGGAAAACATGGGGACTGAGGGCCTCAGAAGGAGGGGCAATGTGAGCGCATTGAGTGACTAGGCAAGACATCATTTGTAGAAAGGCAAAAAGAGACATAATTCTCAAAATGCACCACGTTGCAAAGAGGTCACGATTCTTAAATGATGTTTAAGGTAACTATTCAAACTGACAAAAAGGCTTATCAAAAAAATTAAATAAATAAGTTTTTAAAAAGCAATCTTTTCTTTTTCTTCCCTGTGTTTGAAAACCTTCCCATTAAGAGAACACAATATGCGATGGCAAACATGGCTCAGTCTCATCAGGAAAAGAGAAAATTGTTTGAAATAAACCTCA
The DNA here is from genome assembly GCF_049350105.2 of Macaca mulatta. Taxonomy (NCBI): domain Eukaryota; kingdom Metazoa; phylum Chordata; class Mammalia; order Primates; family Cercopithecidae; genus Macaca; species Macaca mulatta. The sequence goes on from NC_133411.1 coordinate 176,592,670, forward strand.
AAGAGAAAGAAAAAAGCCGTCATTTTCTTTAAGGACACTATTATGTTCTTATTGACAAGACAAAAGAGTAATAAAGTTAAATTATAGCAACTATAAGCTTGATAGTTCGGTTAGAGAGAAATAGAGAAACCTTTGCTATTAAAAAGAAAAAGAAAGAAGAAAAAGTAGATCTTTTAATCAGTCCCTACTGAAGTTATGTCTACTGCCCTTACCCCTCATTGAGAGCATTCTTGAATCTGTTCCAGGGGCAACATTCTTACCTCATTGATACAATCCAGGAATGATAAAACTGGAAGTGAGCTTGCATAATCATTATGCTGGAGTCTCTTGTTTTATAATTGGAGAAACTGATGTCTGTAGCAGTCAGTGACTTGCCTGTGCTCACTCAGCCTTTAAATTTCAAGGTTAAATTCTAGAAACCAGCGGGAGCTAAAACTTATTTTCTCCAGACACAGAATCTATTTATTCAGCCTTATTATGAAATCATCATGCTAACAACAAATTCATGGTGATTATCCTGAAATCTATCTCCAAGCATATTTGGAGATTCTGAGCATACTTCCTAAGCTCTCAAGAATTCAGGGTCCCAAATTCCTCCTCCCTGTCTGGACTAGGCATCAGGCAGTTGAAGAAAAAGTGTCAGATAATCCCCATCCTTCCTCACTGCTGTACCTTGATGACAGTCAACACCTCTTACCCACACAGTCTCTTGTTGGAACAGGAACAGTGCCTCTCTGGCCCCTGTTGTGAAAAGAATGAAGCAAAAAGACCCTCCTAGCCATGAATGAGTTATGGGACTCTTCAGAACTGCAGTGAGAGAGGCCAGACACCTTAGAAGTGACAAGTTCTCCCTTATAATATATAGTAGGAGTTCAGAAAAAGGAAAATGCAATGATTTTTAAGTACTTTGGGCCATTTTCCTCTCTTGCTTCTCTCCTGGAGAAGTCTGAACACGTTTTTATTTGGAAAGGTGCATTGTGACATTTTATATCGTTCCTTCCACCTATTAATAGCTCTGGCTGCCCCAGGTGCTCATTTTCAAGACACCTTCAGAGAAGGGGGACTTCTGGCAGCCACTCTGCGCTGACAGCTTCGGGGAAATGGCAGGTTTTAATTGATGTATTGTGGGCACTATTTCTTTCTTTCTTTCTTTCTTTCTTTCTTTCTTTCTTTCTTTCTTTCTTTCTTTCTTTCTTTCTTTCTTTCTCTCTTCTCTCTCTCTCTCTGTCTCTAACAAAAAAAAAAGTGATGGGTTTAGTATCCTCCTAGGACCTATAGATTTTAATATGAGCACCAAGTATCAACATCACCTGTCTCTCTTTGAATAAACTTTCTGGACAGGCAGCAACCAAGAGCCCCTATATAGATGCTTGTCAGAACAGCACATCATACGAATTCTTCTCAAATTGCGGATTGACTGTTAGTTAATCATTACAATGAGATGGAATTGGAAAGTAGGGCTAAAACGCAGGAATGTGAAGTACCAACATTTCTTCCAGGTGGCTTCCCCTGATGGAGGCAATGTTGTCCCGGTCTGCATTTCTGTGGGCATTGACTGCTCCAGCCATCCTCTATAATTCTGGCTTGTTGCAAGCTCTGTGAAGGGAGCAATGTATTTCCCGAGAGCCTCAGAGAATGTTGGCTCTGCCATCTCTGCCCAGAGAAGCCAGTGTCTCCATGCTGGCTGTCATGCAGAGCTCCATCATAAGCCTTGAGACACTGTTCTCAATATGAAATGTAGGGACATTTCTTACTGCCGAAGTTCCCCTTGGTATTCTCACAAATTTAAAACAAAAATAGCTTTTTGAGGTATAATTCACATACCATAAAATCCACTCATTGGAAGCTATTTTTAGCTTTCTACAATTTTTCGGAAATTTATGGAGTTGAACAACCAACAACAGCCTCCACACTTTTAGAATATTTTCATCATCCAAAAATTCCCTACTGGCCATTTGCTGTTAATCTACTCTACCCCTAGTCCTAGCCAATACCGATCTGGTTTTCTTATCTCTATAAAAGTGACATTTCTGGGCATTGCTTATCAACAGGCTTATATAATGTATTACATGGTAGTTTGTAGGTTCATCTATGCATAGCATGTATCAGTAGTTCACTCTTTTTATTGCTGAATAATATTCTGCTGATAAAGGTTTGCCACATTTTCTTTATCCACCAGTTGATGGACATTTGGATTGTTTCCAATTTGGGGCTCTTATGATGCCATGGACATTCACGTGCATTTCCTTCTATGGATATATGCTCTAATAAGCTTCTTAAATGCTACTTCTTACATGCTCCTGTGCCCCTGACTATGCTAATCACTTTAAACGTATTATTTCCAGCCTTTGCAAAAACTGCTGAGATAGGAATTTTAACCAAGAAACCAAAACTTATAAAGAAGCAACTCACTTGAAACAATGTTTCTGGAGCCAAAATTCAACCCCATACTCTTCGAACTATGCCAAGCAGCCTCTATTACTCCATAACAAAAAAGGAGGCATTTCCACGAAGCTTGCACACGAAACCCAATGGCTCACCCTCCAGCCATATCAGAAATCCCTAGTGTGGCCACCTTAAATGGATTGGAGGTTTGCAAATCCACCCTAGGACTTCATGTACAAATATTCTCTTCGAAATTACAGCAGCCTCAATGGTCACTTCAAACCCAATTTTGACATGGATACATAGGTCAGTGTAAATGTATCAATTATCTGCTTTATGCCTAGAACCAAGGTGGGTACAGTGAGGAAACAAAAGATGAATGACAAACAGCCATGGCTCCTTGAGGTCAGCATAATGGGACGACCAGCCTCACACACATATGTCTGCATTACGTGGAACCAACTGCACATGTAATAAGAGCTTCAATTATATAAGAATCTGTGCCAAGACTTAAGCCACTCACGACTTGTGTATCATCTACCTATTTCCTTTTTCAGTTATGTGGGCACTGTAGAGCTAAATTACCAACAGACAGAGAGAGAGAGAGCTGAACTCTACACAATTAGTGAGCTACTCAGAAGATATTCGGTGGAAACATTGGGGAAATGTCATTATTTAAGGCACCTCAATAATCTGCAGATATGTGTGTGTGTGCATGTATGTGTGTGTGCATGTGTGTCTACACACACATAAAATCTCCCTGGAAGCTTTTAGACATTTTGTTTCATTTATACATCTTACAAGTCTTTCTTAAACACCTACTTGCTGGCACAGTGCACATGTTAGCAGAGAGCTAAATGGTGTTCCCTGCCCTTCTGGAGCTTACAGTTTCATGGAGAAGATGGATATTAAATAAAGAAATTAATTATTAAAATTGTGAGAAGTACTATGAAGAAATAGAGTATGTCAAGGGAACATTTGCATTTACACCTGTGTCATTAGCAGAAGGTGATGAGCTGATATTTAGCTTGCATTAAAACAAAACAAAAAACCCAGAGCCAAACAAAAATAAAGAACCTTTCAAGCCAACGTGGGGAGGAAGAATTCCCAGTGGGCAAGTGATATATCCTGGTGACTTAGAGTAGGAGGCTGGCAGGAGCGATGAAGAGAAATAGACATGTTTATAAATGGAAAGCCCATCCTTCTGGGTCTTCTTAAAATATTCTGCAAATCTTCCATAAAGATTGGCTATTTCTCTATCAAGGCTGGGTAACCTCATACATCAATTCTCCATTTCCCTGCCCAAGTTTGTGATAACGTATCTTCCATTAACCTATGCTGAAAGAGACATTTCTATTCTAAGAATCTATTTATGTTCTCCTACAACTTTCTCAAAGATATGCCTCTGGGTTGTAATACCTCAAGCTGATACTCAGCTGAAATGTGAATACTTTTGCCAAATTTCGGTAACACTGATCGAGCCTTTTCTGAGTCATTTGATCGTGGGGCTGTGGGGATGTCTTCTCTTTGTAGGGAAAAAAATGCTGTTCCTTTCATTTGAAGGGACGAAGGACTTAATTTGCTTTTTCTGTTACTTGCCATAAATTTGGTCATCAATGTCAACAGCATCCTATGACTTTTTTTTTTTTCAATTATTTCATGAATTAGGGCACAGCAGGTAATCTTAGTTCTGACATCTATTTGAATAAATAAGTGTATCTTCCTGTTCTTATCTCTGTTTTTATTACCTTAAGTAACACACTGAATTTTATTTCAGGTCCTTCTCTCTGTATTTTCTCAATTCTTTGCACAGTTCCTTATGAAGCTTCTCTGGTTAATTTCTGTTACTTTCCAGTTGTCAGAAACCTTTAGTTTTGTGATCGTTTTTCCTGAAAGATCTCTAGGATAAAAGTCTAGTTTTACCTTTCATAATCTCCACATCCTATCAAATTTACTTTTTGAAAATGTACTTTCCTGTACCACTTTCTACCGAAGAATTAGTTACCCTTTTTCCTTTCAATTGCCTGTAGTCATTAACAGAAATATTTTCCGTCTGTCTCCTATTTTTCTTTATTTCTCTTCTTTGGTAAGAAAAGCATATAAAATTGCTTCTACCCTACATTTTGGTCAAATTATTTTGTGGTATGTGTTGAAAAGTTTTTTATAATTGCACCAAGTTTCATTGACCCGTATTAAAGGTGTCAATGTGCAAAAACTTTCTGTTTAAGCTACTGGTTTTTCATTAAAATAAGGATGGTTTTCTTAGAGAACAGTTTTTGTTTTTTTTTTGAGAGACAGGATCTTGTTCTATCACCTAGGCTGGAGCATAGTAGTGTCATCATAGCTGGCTGCAGCCTCCACCTCCTTGTCTCAAGCATTCCTCCTGCCTCTGCCTCCTTAGGAGTTGGAACTACATGGGACTACAGGCACATGCCACAACTCCTGGCTCTTTTTTGTGTGTATATTCATCCATTTTCACATTGCTATTAAGATACTACCCAAGACTGGGTAATTAACAAAGGAGGTTTAATTGACTCACAGTTCCACATGGCTGGGGAGGTCTCAGGAAACTTACAATCATGACAGAAGGTGGAGCAGGCATGTTTTATATGGTGGCAGGAGAGAGAAGTGCAAGTAGGGGAAATGCCACACACATAAAACCATTAGATCTCATGAGAACTCACTCACTATCATGAGAAAAGCATGAGGGAAACCACCCCTATGATTCAATCACCTCCCACCAGATCCCTCCCTCAACAGAGGAAGACGATGGGGATTACAATTCAAGATGAGATTTGGATGGGGACACAGCCCAATCATATTGGTGGAGTTTTGCTATGTTGCCCAGGCTGGTCTCAAACCCTTGATCTCAAGCCATTCTCTCCCCTCAGGTTCCCAAAGTACCAGGATTACAGGTGTAAGCCACCATGTCCAGCCTATTTTTGCATTTGTATGTCATTTAAAAAACAAAAGAAATTAGACATAATACTGATTTCATTATCTATTTCTTGGAATAACTATCACTTTTACTATAATAGTGGAGAAACCAGGGAAAAGGTAAAACATTAAAAAAGTGTTATTTGGAACAAAGATTATACAAGGCATTATACTAAGAACTGATATGAACAGAGAGATAAATAAGACATGATTCCTGCCTTTCAAAGACTGACACTTTAGTAATTAAGAAAAAAAAATATGTTCTTATATCCACAATAAGATGAATATAAGGGAATAAACATTCAAGGAAGCTGAGTGTGGTGGCTCATGCCTGTAATCCCAGCACTTTGGGAGGCTGAGATGGGCAGATCATGAGGTCAGGAGTTCAAGACCAACCTGACCAACTCGGTGAAACCCCACTCTACTAAAAATACAAAAATCAGCCCAGTGTGGTGGGCACCTGTAATCCCAGCTACTCAGGAGGCTGAGGCAGGAGAATTGCTTGAAACCAGAAGGCAGAGGTTGCAGTGAGCTGAGATCATGCCACTGCACTTCAGCCTGGGTGAAAGAGCGAAACTCCCTCTAAAAAAAAAAGAAAAGAAAAAAAGAAAAAGAAAAAATATTCAAAGGAAAGAGAGCAATATTTAAAATGGGCTGAGTAGTTTTGCACATTCAAGACTGATTCCTGGGACCCACATCTTTGAGGTCAGCATGAGAGGAAGGGGAGGCAAAGTTAAATCAGTCAGTGACTGTGTAGTGGCATTTGAAACCTATATTTTTAGATGAGTGTCTTTGCTTTTCATCCTAAATCTTTTAAACCACGTGTAGTTTATCAATAAAGAGATACCCCTTTTTCTGAGGGAGGAGAATTGGAGAGAAACTTGGGATCTGGAACTGACTTGATCTCTGGCTACTTTGCCTATTCTGATAAAATCGTCTTCACCATCATCATCTCCCCTTGCTTTGACCAGGTGTATTAGACTTTGTCAAAAGCAATGGAGATGATTTTTTCAAGGTGAGAAGGCATACCGGGGTAACTGCAGAATGGTTCATTATCTGGGGGGAATGTTAATCGCCTACCTCGAGGATTCTGAAGAGGGAAAGAATGAGCCAAATGACACTTTGGATTAAATGATAAACTGAGTGTAAAGCCCATAGCAGAGGAGCTGGCACAGAGTAGAGTTCAATGAATAGAACTTCTCCATCACCCTTCCCTTGCCCTACGCTGTTATGGGTTGCAGCTGCTGTCCATATAGTCCTGTTACAGAGAGAGCAGCAGGTGTTCCCCGGGCGTTGACAGGTTAGGGAGTCTGACTCTCAGAGTTTGCATGTTTCTCCTTGACTCTTGATGTCCTGAGTAGTTATTGACAAAAGCATTGTCCTCATCATTCTGTCTTGGCCCTCTTCTTTTGACCTGAGCATTTTCTGGAGTTGTTAGCCAAGTGATAAAGAGGATAAGTCCAGATGGGATGCATCGGTGGTGACCTGGCATTTTCTGCTGGGGTGATTGGTATACCATAGAGGCAGTTAATCAAGGATGGCCAAGGGGCTCCTAGAACACACGATAGTAGTACACCTACACTTTGATCCTCACTCTAGACATCTGGGAGCCTGTTTGAATATTAAACTCATTAACCAAAGAAACCAGTCTGCCATTGATGTACACATTCCAGCCTGGGGTTTTCTTTTTTTAATAAAAATGATGTGGGTAGCTGATTCAGCATTACAGTGGTTTGTCCCCCAACCTCCAGAAGTATGTCAGGACTGTTATTTTATAGCATAACATGGCTGTTCAGAAGGTTTCTGAAAACCTAGGCCTTAACGTTTTTCTGGTGCCGTTATATCATATTCCACCTGTGTATCAGGAAATGTGCTTTGGGAAGGTCTTGAAGAAAATTTATAGAATAGGACCACAGCTTGTAACATCGGGAGGACCTGACTTGCATATGATATAAGGAAAGGCTTCCCTAAAGAAGTAAACTGATTAGTAGAAGGTAGCCACAGGGAAGGAGAAGAGTGTATGTGAGGAAAAACAATGTGTTCCAGGAGCTGAAAGGACAGAGTTGTCAGGATGGAGAGAGGAAGCCGGGCAGAGGAGGGAAATAGATGGTAGGAACTGGGCAAGGACCAGACCTTACAAGGTTTCATGGATCACCTTAAAGAGGTAAGAACCCTAGGTACTCTACCTTAACAAAACAGGAAGCCCGTGACAGATGTTTAAGAAGGAAGTGTAATGACCAGATTTGTTTTTAAAAGATCATCTTGCCTGCCATGTGAATAAAGGATTAGAAAGACAGTAAGAGTGATATTGAGAGGACCGATAGGAGGTTGTCACACTGCAAGACGGCGTGATGGCAGAGGACAGCATGATAATTTATCCTTGTCTTTTGGGAGTTTACAATCTAGTAAGGAAGTGGACATGTGTACACAGAATTATTACAGTGTCGCGTGTGATAGTGCCATGAGAATTAAGCAAGATAAAGTGAGAAAGAGAGAGGTCATTTTTTGCAGAGAAAATCAGGGAAATAGCTTCTTACATGGCAAACAGGATCCAAGGAATGTAGTGGCCTGAGGCTTGTTTTGTTTTGTTTTTGGCTTGTTTGTTTTTATTTAGATTTTTAGGTACAACTGTTCCAGATTAAGAAATTGCTTTAAAAGTAGCTTTCCCACTGTTTTGTTTTTTTTAAGCTTCACATACACATACATTTTCTATTCCAGTTCACATTATCTTTGTCAGGCAAGGAGAAAGCAGGTTTTATAGTTATATATATAATTTCCTTTTAGACTGGAGTAACTGAATTCTTCTATCTATCTTCCAGGTCATCTGTCGGTCCATAAAGCCAGGAAGAGTTTAGAGACAAGTCTCTTTTCCTGAGGACGCATAGTTTCTGTGAAAATAATACACACACACATGCGTGCACGACTGTGCAAATAAATATGGGTACGATGCTTTCATCCTAAGAAATTCAGAATGAATTGCTTTTAGAAGGACTTACACAAAGTTCTCCTGCAGTTCCTAGGGCCTCTTCTTTCCTTCTTTTTTTTCGAGACAGAGTCTCACCCTGTCACCCAGGCTGGAGTACAGTGGTGCAATCTCAGCTCACTGCAACCTCCACCTCCTGGGTTCAAGCAAGTCTCCTGCCTCGGTCTCCTGAGTAGCTGGGATTACAGGTGCCCACCACCATGCCCAGCTAATTTTTTTTTTTGTACTTTAAGTAGAGATGGGGTTTCGCCATGTTGACCATGCTGGTATTGAACTCCTGACCTCAGGTGATCCACCCACCTTGGCCTTCCAAAGTGCTGGGATTACTTGTGTAAGCTGCCGCACCTGGCCTATTGGGACCCCTTCTTGAAACACCTGTGTGAGCACCCTACTTACCATCTACCACTGACCACTCCTACATAGGGCTGTATTTCAGTGAGACCACACAGCCAACAAAGGGCACTAGTTTGCTTTGATGGAAAACCTACTAAGCTTTACTGGTGAATCTCTGCTGAAAAGAAGTAGGCTAGGTTATACTGAAACCATGAGAAAGAGAAACGTTCAGTTGGTCATGTTGGGAGTCATTGGGAATATTTTAGCCCATGATTTCATTCATATTGGCTGAACTCTCAGCTCCACCTATGTGTGAGCATGGCTAAGTCACCTAAGCTCTCTGAGTTTCTTTGGAAAAATAAGGTGGTTAGGCTGACTGATCACTCAGATGTTTTGCAAATTTAGTTTCAGATATAGATTTCCATCCAGGAGAGCTGTGAACTGATTTTACAAGTTTAGCCTAGTATTGCAAGGATTTAGTTATTTGGGTCTATACGCAAGAGAGTACTTGACTATGTCCTTCATACCAATGCCAGAAAAGTAGAGAGAACTCCTTAATTCCTCTAAGTATCTAGAAACACATTTTTGAGCCAAGGGGATGTTTGGCTATTTGAATGAGAATTTTGACTGTACCCTGTGGTTTCTACAATTAAAGAAATGGCATATCTGGACTTAGAAAGATAATAGTTTCATAGGAGTTTGCATTCTTAGACCACACCCAGAAACTTATGTTTCATTTGAGATTGTGCAATTTAAGGATATTGACAAATCTGAATGCATCCAAAGAAAAATGATACGGATGAAGAAAAACCCAGGAAAATTGCTATGTACAGAAAAGTTGCTAAAAACTGGGAAGGGTTGGTCTGAAGGAGATTTAGGGATATATTACAGCTGTCTCAAATATTGTAGAGAACTGTCAGAGGAAAAGAAATGAGACTACCCTGGCTCTGTATTTCCTAATAGAACTGGGGTAAATCGATTGAAATTGCCGGGAGCTTAATTTGGGCTCAGTGTGGAGAAGAAATTTCTGACAACAATATGTAGCCAAGAATAGGATGGGATCTAATTTCCCTTGTGCAAAGAGTAATTAGGAAGGGACTGGATGTTGATAATATTGATTGTGAAAAGCAATGAGTTGTGTTTTTACATGTATTAATGCAATCTTCATGATAACCTGTTTGATGTTGCTTCTGTTATTATTTCCCCCATATTACAGATGAAGAAACTGAGGCACAGTGTGGGTAAGCCACGTGCCTAAAATCACACAGTTAGTAGGTGACAAGGCTGGGATTCGAACTCATGCCTGTCCTGTCGTCAATTTGGGAGGCTTAAACATGCTGCCATGTTGCCTCCAGGTGTCCATCATGTAGGTGGATAGTATTTCTGCCCCTGGGTTTCCAGAATGATCTTTGAAGAGCTCACTGATAGTGGTATATTTCATGGTGCATAACAGATTCTGTGGTAGTACCTAACGCAGGCAGAGGTGCCTTCCTGCAGGTATGCCAGTCTTTGGTAATGAGCCATTATGCTCCGTCTGTCATTCTGCTGCAACCACGCATAGCCATCCTGTTTCCCTCCTCACAGTATCTGGAGTTGGGATACATTGTTTCCTGGTGGAATTTGCTTTGTCTGCCATATTGATAATATCTACTTCAGCAGCTACACTATGACATTCCCTTACACGAAAGAAAATTACAAAAATATCCAAAAGCCCTACTTTTGGGGTATGCAGACTGCAACTATACTTTCCTTCCAGACATGATGGATAGCTGTTTCTGTTCTTCCCTATCAGAGACTGCACCTTGCATGAGTGTCGGAGAGAGATCTCTGTTTTATTGGCCCTTTGCACGTTAGGAAACACAATAACAAAAAGGTAAAGTTCTTTCCAGTACAGGAAAGGAGAAATAATCCCTTTCAAACTTGATCAGATCTATCTCAAGGTAACCGACCAGGAAGGAGAACTGACCCTATTTCACATACAGGTACTTTAAAATAATTTCACAACAGGTAGTTAAAATGTAACTATGCTGTGCTGTCAATCACATCTCGTCCTTCTGGATTTTAACGCTTGTTTTACTTGAGGGAAGATGATATTTGAACATTCTATGGCATCCGTCAACAGGAATGCGCACATGGTTTCAAATAAGGGTTTTCAGCCTTCTGAAACCAATTACTTCTGCCTAAATGGAAATGCCAAAGCAGAGATGTGTCAGCAACTAAGAGAATAATTTTTTAAAAAAAATTAAGTATACACAATGATGCCAGAAAACAACAGAAATTGTGCATTCCTGCACACACCCGTACACACATGCACATGAACAAACCTTTTTAAGAGATATTTAAAAAAAAAAAAAGTCTGTGTCAAACAATGTTAACCCAGAAAGATGCAGAAATGTCAGACACATTACATGGGCAGGACTTGCGGTTGGCATTTGGCTGTCAGCGGGGGAGGCGTCCTCCCCAACTAATTCCTCAGGAACCTCATGCTGAGGCAGTCTACAGGGAAGGGAGCAGAAAGGGAGGAGGGGGAGAGCAGATATTGCCTATTATGTTTTTCCTTCCCAGCTGGAGGAGGCCTCAGCTGTGTCAGACTGGGACTGCTGGTGATTTTCTGTAGTTAGAGGGAAACACAAAAGGAAGAGCAGCCCATTCCCAGCTCACGCCGATGGTGAGCCCACCTCTCCTGATCATTAGCGTTGCTGGCATCATTGAATGCAAGCCAGATCGTCTCTTATGGAGACCCGGCAGTACCTCACCTCAGTCTGTGAGTTTTCTCCATGGGAAGGTTGTGATGGAGTCTCTGGGTAAGGATAATGGATGTGCATGCAGATGGGGCTTTGCAAGGACCTGTCCTCACTGGCAGAGTAGTTGGAGTATTTACTTTAACCCTTCAGTGGGTACCCAGGGAGAGATGGGAGACTAGACGGTGAAACTATTTGATTTTGCACCGCAGCTGTCTTACAGTAGTTGTGAATTCTTCTCACTTAGTCTAATTTCTGATTCCTATCAGGTTGTTGATCTGAATTTTTTCTGCTGCCTTCATGATATCTGCCAGGTATTTCACCAGAAAAAAAATTCTGTGAAAATAGATATAAATATAAAATGGAATTTATTAACTGTAAACATCTGTTAAGTCAAGCATCCTGTGTCTACTGCTGAAATACTCTTTCAAGTGACTCTGTCTGCATCTGTCACAGTTTTTTCACCCTCCAGAGACCTATTTGCAGTAGCTCTCTGTGTACTAATGAAAACGTGGGATTGGCTTTACCCTTTATTGTAGCTTGGTGTTAAGACATTTTTAAAATAGGCAAAAGGAAGATAGGGGAAATGATCCATTCTATTAGCAGAATTTTCTTCAAAACATGGATTAGTCTTGCTGCTTCTATGTGATATTTAGTATGCTGAACAGATTTTTGTGAAACTCCTGGTGTCTTCTGCTGCAGGTGGCTGGGTTTGTTGACAAATCTTCAGGTGTACCATTTGCCTTCAAAGGGCGTGCTGCTGTCTCGTCAATATAAATGGAGTGGTAATAACCTCTCACATTCTAGGGCAATGTATGTTTTACAGAGTGTCTTCACTGTGTTACTGAGTTGCTCTCATTTTATTACGACATCAGCCCTGTGGGGTAGGTATTCATTCCAATTGTAATTAGCTCCATTTTTTAAACAAGGAAACTCAAGGCAAAAGACTCATCCAGGGCCACACCATTAGAACTGGACATGTTGGTATTTCAACCCATTTCAAGTCTCAAGCTTTGTTTTCTTATGTATATGAACTGTGGGTAGAATAGGCACAATCAAACAGACATGAGTTGCTGTTTCCATGTTGTATTTTATATATCTATATATCTATCTATATCTATATCTATATCTATATCCCACTTCCTTTTTGCTTCCTTAAGCCACACCAAGCACAGTTATGATGCAGAATGAGTTTAATTGCAGCACACCCCACCTCTCTTTTCTACAGCTCAACCCCACAACACAAGCTCATACACACACTTCTGTTGCTCCCTTGGCTTAGGAACACGGGTTCCTGAGATGCTATCGGTTTCCCCTCATTTAAGGAGAAAATCATCAGTAGATCTGATAGAGCTAATAATACCTCTCATGAGTCTGGAGAAAACAAAGTGATGGTTCTACACTGGTGCAATTTCATTTACCTCGATCTGAGTAGAAGAGATATGAGGCTCCAGGAGGAAATCCCCTCATCCTTTGAAACCCCACACTTCAATTATCTCAGATGTTGGGAACAAGGACATGTATCCCCAGAAGCTAGGGAGGACAGATGCCCTCGTGGAGACTCTGTGTCTTCTATTTCAACAAGCATAGTGTTCTCTCAAGAATCTGCCAACGAGAAACCTTGAGAACTAGGAGCAGCAGCTCACCAAGCACCTAGGAATACATTGTAGGACAATTTAGATAAGCCCCATATGATCCAGGGAGACAAGGTCACCCCTCCCACTCCCACCCCTGGCTTTCCTCCAACCAAAGCCATACCACCAAACAACTGCATTCAGTGACCAGTTGCACTTGGCCACTGGTTCTTTGGGAGAACACAAGGTGGGTTTTAAACTGCCCTGACACAGACCCCCATGAAATCATGTGAGACATCTCTATTTGGGTTTTCCAAATATGCTTTGGCAGTACTTTCTCATATACACTTTCTTTTTTATTTTTTTGTTATACTTTTTTATTTTATTTTATTTTTATATTTTTATGTTTTTTTTATATTTTTTAATTATACTTTAAGTTCTGGGGTGCATGTGCAGAATGTGCAGGTTTGTTACATAGGTATCCATATGCCATGGTGGTTTGCTGCACCCATCAGCTCATTATCTACATTAGGTATTTCCCCTAATGCTCTCCCTCCCCTTGCCTCCCACCCCCAAGCAGGCCCCACTGTGTGATGTTCCCCTCCCTGTGTCCACATGTTCTCATTGTTCAACTCCCACTTATAAGTAAGAGCATGCAATGTTTGGTTTTCTGTTCCTGTGTTAGTTTGCTGAGAATGATGGTTTCCAGCTTCATCCATGTCCCTGCAAAGGACATGAACTCATTCTCTTTTTATGACTGCATAATATTCCATGGTGTATATGTGCCACATTTTCTTTATCCAGTCTGTCATTGATGGGCATTTGGGTTGGTTCCAAGTCTTTGCTATTGTGAATAGTGCTGCAATAAACATACACATGCATGTGTCTTTATAGCAGAATGATTTACAATCGTTTGGGTATATACCCAGTAATGGGATTGCTGGGTCAAATGGTATTTCTGGTTCTAGATACTTGAGGAATTGCCACACTGTCTTCCACAATGGTTGAACTAATTTGCACTCCCACCAACAGTGTAAAAGCGTTCTTATTTCTCCACATCCTTTCCAGCATCTGTTGTTTCCTGACTTTTTAAGGATCGCCATCCTAACTGGCATGAGATGGTATCTCATTGTGGTTTTGATTTGCATTTCTCTAATCTCATATACCCTTTCTTTTGCTTCAGAAAGAGAGCAAGGGATTTCACATTACAAGAATTTCTTTTTTGGAACAATTTTAATATTCTGAAGTCTTTTTCTTAGAGCATTCAAGTATGCCCTGGTTACCCTGTAGCAGGACAAATGCCCTTCCACCTCAACCACAGTCTGCCTTCATGCATCTGTCAACACACAAGTGCAAAGTGATGTAGAATACTACCAGAATTTGCATTGTGGGGTTGTCTTTTATACTCTCCTTTTTAAAGTAATCCTGAAAATCTCTTAGGAAATTGATGGAGGGTGGGTTCATAAAACCTCACAATGTCAGAGTTGGAAGGCAGTCTAAATTGTATGTGGTCCTTATAGTCTCATTATGATGGCCAAGAAATCAATTCCCAGGGAGGCTGAGATTTGTCCCAGTTTACTATGATGGTGACTGTGCTGCATATTTTCTGTTTGTCCTTCACATTCTTTCAATCCATCAATATCTTGCTCTCTGCCCTGGAAGCCGACCCTATAGACTGGATCTGTGGATGCTCTATCCTCTAGCTGATTGCTGGATTGGCTCAATGGGAAGAGATCGAAGATCAGAAGATAGAAGTTGGAAGAGATAGAGGCAGAGGCACTTCCTACCAGCTTCCTCCTTGTCATTGTACTATAGCTGGCTGTTTCTCTGTATCTGAGACAGACATTCCCAGGTAGCCCTCTCCATACAGTCTTCTCTTTCTGGATTCCTCTAATCACTTCCACTTTTTTTTAGCCCTAGATCATTGCATGTTAGCTTTTACAAGCATTTGCTAGTTGTTAGGACTCACATTCTGTACATGGAAACATTTATTAGGACTCTGGTTCTGTAAGTGGAAAAATTCGCTGATTTTCTTGAGCCGTGTACACTGCCACAACTTCTGGTTTCCAGAAACCTTGACCACAACTGTTTAAATAGTCCCTTTATTAAACTCTCTCATATTGCCAAGTTTGTGTGTCATCTGCTTTCATGCTAGAACCTTGATTGATACAGAAACAGCTAAGGCTAAAACTACAGCCCAGTTAGTTCTCCGTCTCCTTAACCCTACTCTATTTGCTTTTCCACCATACTGCTTTTACTATGGATACCTTGATACTTTGAATAAATATATAATCGCTTCATAAACACACAATAATTTTGATAGTAGATAACAGTAGCATGCAGTGGTTAAAAACATAGACTCAACATCTTGGGTTCAAATCCCATTTCTGACACATACTAGATTATTTAACTAGCAGGTTGCTTAGGGTTCAAATTCCAGTTCTGACACATACTAGATTACTTGGGCTCAAATCCCTGTTCTGACACTAGATTACTTAACTAGCAAGTTGCTTAACTTCTCTGTGTCTCAGTGTCCTCTTTCATAACAATAAAGCTATTGTGGAGATTAAATCATATCAGTTCCTTCAAAGAATTTAGCACATATAAGGGTGTTAAATGTTCATAAGTGCTTAGCACATGGTAAGTGCTCCATAAATGTTAGCTTTTATGAGTGTTTGCTGTTTGTTAGGATTCACATTCTGTACATGAAAACATTTATTAGGACTCTGATTTTGTAAGTGGAAAAATTTTCAGATTTTCTCAAGCCTTGCATGCTGTCATAAAGTTTCATGAGGATAAAGTCATCAGTTCCCAGGATGACTGAAGAGTTACAGGGGAAGTGGGGAGGTGCAGGTAAGTGGGGGTATGTATGAGTCATCACAGGGATGTGAGGAGAGATGGGAAAGGAATGTAGACAACATCATGATGGACAAGCCCGGATGTGCCGGGAAGCTCTAATCCACCTGGGAGGGCTGTGAATCAGCCCCCTTCCAGAAGGGTAGGTGTCCAGTTCCTGGCTGGTTGACCTGGGAGGAGGCCATGGAAGCTATTGCCTCATCAATCTATTGTTAAGAGATACAGCCATGAGCCTGGATGTTCCTGCAAAAATAATGATGCAACAGTTAGTTTACAAAAGTGCTGACGAACCCCACCTGGAGACAGTATTTCTTTAGCTTCAAAGTGTGAAATACAGTGTGATTTTTTTTTAAAACATAGATTCTGTTTTTCAGATATTGATTCTTTCTTTTGCATATTTGATGAATATTCAGAAGTGTGAAATTGACTATACTTGAGCATGATCTTACTTGAGTTTACTAAAGCAGCGGCTATACTCAAGCTCTACATCTCTGGGTAGTCACTATGGGTATTTGGAGAGAGAGCTAAATTTGTGAACTGACTTATTCAGGTAGAATGCTATGCCCAGCTCTTCACTGATTAAAACTCCGCATGGCACATTTTATCCTCAATGGCTTAGCTCCTGGTCTCCCTAAGGGTGCAATAAATTGTGACTTCTCTTACCTAGAACAAGTTTCTTCTCTCCTATCATTAAATAGGGCACTGTGACACGCCTCTGAAAGAAAGAGAAATTAAGTCATCCCGTCTTTCGTTGTTCAGGATGGTGACAACTCTCTGTTATTACTTTATGTCAGGCAAGGAAAGAATTTAATACACTGTTGGAAGGCATTGGACATAGGAGGAAGTGCATGGTGCTCTGTGGCTTCTGTGAGTTAGACTTAGGCCCTAACATCCAATTGCAGGCAACCGAGGCTTCTCCCACTTGTTCCCTTTCTCCTTGTTTTCTCTTTTGCCTTTATTAGAATTTTTATTATTGGCCTGATTCTGATCGTTGGTAATTGTCCCTAGAGTGGACAGCCAGTGATTTAGGTAGACTTGTAAATAGGTAAGTGTCAACAACAGGTTCTACAGGCAGCTGCCTTCTTATCGTTGTTGTTGGGTGTTTTGTTGTTGTTGTTGTTGTTTGTTTTTTGAGACAGAGTCTCACTCTGTCTCCCAGGCTAGAGTACAATGGCATGATCTCAGCTCACTGCAACCTCTGCCTCCCAGGTTTAAGTAATTCTCCTGCCTCAGTCTCCCGAGTAGCAGGGATTACAGGTGCCTGCCACTATGCCTGGGTAATTTTTGTATTTTTAGTAGAGACAGGGTTTCACCATGTTAGTCAGGCTGGTCTTGAACTTCTGACCTCAGGTGATCCTACCACCTTGGCCTCCCAAAGTGCTGGGATTACAGGGGTGAGCCACCGCACCCGGCCTTACTGTTCTGTTCATGTCCTGCTGCAATGTCCATGTCCTTGTCCAACAATGACCCACTAAATGTCTCTGTGGCACAAATGTCCAGGTCTATGGGTGACTAAGATAGTGAGTGAATGCCTTTTCCTATCTAAAGTTGCTGCTTTTCCTCTTCTGTCTTTTGTAAAAATGAATCCTACTCTGAGCAAGCTGTTTAAAAAGGAAGATCATCCTCTTTCTCATCCACCATCTTCACTGCCAGTTTCCTCTCCCCTGCTTAATTTTTTACTTCTACTTTTGTTTTTCCGTGGCACATTTGAGTTTCTAACATGCTGTGTAGTTATTGATTATGTGATTTTCTGTTTGCCTCTACCCATTAACATATAAGCTCGACCAGAGCAGGAAACTTGGTTGTGTTGTTCACTGATCTACCCCATGAACCCAGAATGCTGTCTGATACATGGTAGGCAGAATAAATGAGGAAACAAGTGTCCCGAAGAAGCCACTCCAAGAAATTCTTCAACCTCCAAAAAAGACCCAATATTATATTTCTCCACATTGAGAAATATGGACTGCTGTTAGAAAAAAAAAATCATCTAAAATCATATTCTATCAAAATATCAAATATCAAAAGGGAAAATATCGAAAGGGAAGTTTTGCTTTCTAACTGATCATTGTTTTAGTTTTAAATTATTAAGTTGAAAGCATAAAATGAAAACCATCAAGTAGCACCTACACAGACCCGCAAATGGCTCTGCAGACCATGGAGTGAGGACCATAGGCCTAATGAGAAGTCACAGAATTCATCCCCAGACCCTCCAAGGAAACTGGAATTTCTCACTTCACTCCCCAAGCTTCTGAGAAGCTGTACAGAGCTCTTGTGGCCTTGCCATTCCTCCTCCCATAGACACATTCAGCAATTATCGTGTATCTGCTGAGCCAGAGATGGAAGCACAGAGATAGTGCCAGAAGGGCCACATCCAGCAATATCGCTGACTGAAAAAGTTTTCTCAACTTTGAATCATCAATAAGCTTCAACCAGTGAGCTACAAGTGCCATCAGAACCAGTGCCCCAGCTAGAAAGAATTAAGCAGATGCAGAAGCACTGCCTAACTTGGGGCTAGCCTGAGAAACACATAGTTCTTGATTCTCAGATGACTCTTTGGAAGAAAATCAAAGTGACTAATTTTTAGTCTCTTTCTCTCTCCTCTCTCTCTCATGCATACGTGCATATAAACACACACATGCACGTGCATGGATACACAGCTGTAAGGTTTTCTACAAGTGAGTTAAGAATATACCTGGCTCTTTCGGAGGACAAAAGATCCCCCCCTGCACATCCCCAAAAACCTTTATTTCACTCTTAGGTGTGGGAGAACTTCCGTCTAATCTTCTGCTTTTCAACTGCATAAAGCATCAAAGCTTCTTTATCATGTAGACTAAACTACATTAAGGATCAAAAAGAACACATAACATTTGTGATGGCCAATCGTATTCCAGAGGGATGCTTCGCTCCCTTCCTCTCATTGTTTTTGTCTATTTCTTTTGCCCGTGTGAAACCCTGTGTGATTTAAGCAGATGCTCCAGTCTGCAGTACTCTGGTTGTCAATTGGCAATGGTGGGGTTAGGCATGAAAAGCCAATTGTAAATATTCTCCCGGTATTGATCTCTGCTTATCAGAAAGGCTTTTGCTGTGCTAGTTCACTTCTGTGCTTAGGCAAAGTCTTTGACAGATTTACCACCGCAACATATTCAATCTTTTATAAAGTAGCATCAGCAAGCAAGGTGTTTTTCCCCTTTCTTTGACCCAGTTTAAAAAAATGCTTCATTAAGTTTACATAGAGGTTGCAAGGCAATCAAGATTCCTCCTACAGGAGTGGCCAGAAGAATTTCTACAAGTCCTCTACATCTTCACCTCCAAAAGCTGCTGTCTTTGGGGCTACAGAACAGCTGCCATGTGCAGGAAATACTTTACCAAAATTCAATTGAACTGTCAGACTTTTTTTTTCCACCCTTTGTTCCTTTTCCATTATCACTGATTATCCAGCTTATAAATTCCCCGTTCACACTTTCTCTTTGACCTGACTTCTCCCTGTAGAGCAATTCCGGAAACCGGGACTGTGGCCCTAATGCACACACTATTAAATATTGGCACTCAAAGTCACAAGAGTGTATTCCAGCTCTCTTGCTGAAGGCAGCTGGTGCAAGGCTCACTGCTTAGAGAAAAATGTGGTGAAAGCAAGTGAATGCTTTAAAAGATCTTTTAAGAAGCAATACTTGGGATACCTTGGTTCATGTTCCATCCTGTCTGGTGTGGTCTTTTTATCTCTTACCTATGTGGACCATAGAGAGCACAACTTTTACCAAGAGGCTTTTCCCAGTTCACAAGTCTAAATCATTGCATTCTTTCACGTTAGCTTCTTTATGCTGAGAGTTTCAAATGGCAGCCTCAAGCTCCCAAGCAATCAGCAAATGTCAAATGTCCCCAAGCACCGCAACCAGCTGAGATACTGAGCCACTGCCTGCTGAATGAAAATTGTATTATTAGTAGTATAATGTTTCTGGTGGGGAGGGGAATAGGAAAGTCAAAGAAAAGAAAAAAAGTTGCTATTCACAGACACAAGCACAATTGTCTTCAATTGCCCAGCATTGTCTAAGAACCAAAGTCATTCTAACATCAAATCTGGAGAGAGTTTGCTAACTTCATTACCACTCATGCCTTGAATAAATGATAAATGGCAGTGCACGCTTCTAACTTTTCATGAATTTGTTTTAATACCTAGAATTTTTCTTCTAGGTAGGCTGAACTTCCCTCACTTTAAATTGTCTGTTTACTTTAATTAAGCCTTCCTCCGGCTCTCCAACTTGTTGAGCTTGACAAGCATTAATTTATAGTGAGCATTTTTTTTCCTTTTTCTTTCTTTTATTTTTTCAACTTTAGCCCTCTCATCCTTGCCTGGCAAAGAAGCCAATGAGTAACTGACAAGCAACTTATTACTAATCCCAGCTTTCTTCGTGGGAAGGTGTCTCAATCAATACAAGTCAGAATTTCCAAGCCACTCCTGCTGATAGTCTGCATTGCGTGTCTCTGTGTTGGCTTCTTAGCGTAGGCATCTCAGATAGGATCTGGCAGACAGGGAGATGCTGAAAAATTCTCAACTTAACATTCCAGCTGTGGCAAGGAGAAAAAATATATATATTGTTAGGGGTAAATCTGGGAGACTGCTGAGTCTTCCCTCCACTGCTTATACCCCAATTTTAAGCTACATGCTGCTATCCGTTCTTTATGTCCTGGTCCAGATTTGACTTCTGAAAATTTTTCAGTGACCCTCCCTTTCCCCCTGCCACCCACAGTTAAGTAAGGTTTCTCATCCCTGCTCTGAGAACGCCGTCTGTTTTTTCCATCATAGTGCTTCTTATATCCTATTTAAATTAACTTAGCAATTTAATTTAAATTGACTAGATTGTCAGCTCTCCAAGGAGCAAGAAAGCCTGTCTTATTGTCATATCTCACCTGGCAAATCGTAGCTTCTCAAGAAAGAGACCTCTATTGAATGTGATTTGTAAGCTCTGTGATCTGGAAGCTAGAGAGAGCTCCCACTCTTGCCTTTGTGTTTCAGACAGTGCATTGAGTTACACATGGCAAATTTACCTGCCTCTTTAGATCAAAATAGAGCGCATTCTTAGGTGGAACAGCGGCACTTGGAGATGGTGGGCCGGTGAGGATTGACTCTTTACTGTCTCCAGTCTATCACCCGCATGCAGAGAAGATCAGGGCCAAGATGCATATTTATGATCTCTGAATGAATGTGCCTTCCCTACCTGCCCACGGGGAGCTCTCCCCTGAGTCTCCCCTCTGCCAGCCACACTCCTGTGCTCTGATGGATGGAGCTGACTGGGCAAATTGCTATGCTGATGAACTGCTCAGCTACCTGAGCAAATGTTCCAGAGAGATCTCCAGGGATATACCACATTTTAGAGAAGGATTCATCCCAGCCTGGGGTGAGCCTTTTAGCCCTTAGCAAGCTGAGTATGGTGGGATAAGGAAGATGAAAGGACTACAGTCTTAGTGCTCACTTTTCTGCAACCTGAGTGCCTGTCTTTGGGCTGGCGAGAAGCCTTATTGCATTTTTCACTCCTCCCAGAAAGTTATTCAAATTGAGACCTAGAGGTCTGGGTGTCACTGTGCTCACTGAAAGAGCAAAATCAAGAAGCTGAACGGAAAGCACTTAAAGGGAGGATGCATTACCTTAAAATATGCAGATGGAAAACTGACATTATTGTCAATGTCAGAAGTCACCTTTCTGAGTAAACATTTACCTCTGGGCAAATGCTGGGATGTGCTTCTTTCCATTTACAAATGACTGGGTATGCAAATGCAGGGGGTTAGAGTTGCGCCCCAGAATGTGGAGTTGTCTTCTTTCATATATCCATAATGAGGAACATGCAGGAATCTGTCAAAAAAGGCATCATGGGCTTGATTTGTACCTTCTGAATAAAGGGGATTTCAGTGTTAAATCTGCCAGCTGGTTTTGTGCCTAAGTATTACATCAGGCTCTTGTATGATCTTGCATCCTGTGTAAAATGCAATATTTTGGCCTAATGGGCAGGATTAACACAAGCTGGGAAGCCATAAATGAAAGTTTCTTGTTTCTAGAGAGCAAGTTAGAGCTTTTATATTATCTGCCGTGGAGCTCGGTGAATTTAAATGTATCTCTTGGGCTTTGGTAATATTCGTGTTAATGTCAAAATTGATCCCATTGTTATTGAGATGTGTGGTTTTTTCAGGCTGAAGATGCACAGAGCCTGTTGCCAGGGCTGATGAATATATGCACAGGACACATTCTTTCTAACCGTTTCTCAGAACCGAGTGATGTTCTCATGTTATCATGGTGCCTGCTACCGTATTCTCTTCACAGGTCTGCATTTTTCTGTAAATCACTTGTAAACTTAATTGATATGTATTGAAAACCTACTGTGTGTCCGGCACTTTGTTTGACTCTGGGGATCAAGCAAACACTGTTGCAACAGTGGGCAAGATCTGGGCTCTTTTTCCATAGGATTTATCCCTAGAAACAGAGAGAGGGAGAGACAATAAAATAAATGAACAAGTAAAATATTATAACTGAATATTTATGTTAGTGTTATGTGGAAAAAGAGCAGGAAGAGAGAAGAAATCACGATGAGTGGAGCCACTGCAACAACTGACGACCAGGTGGTATTTAAGCTCAGACAGGGTGAGGCGAAGCTCACTTTGAAAATAGAGAGGGAAAGAGCTTTCATGGCAAAGGGATTAATATGTGCAAAGATTCTAACGTAGGGAAAAATTTTACATATTTAGAGCATTAAATGGAGCTAAGCATATCTAGCACAAAACAAGGGGACACAGTGGGATGATATGGAATTAAAGAGATTCCTGCAGATAACAGATCACATAGGGCATTGTAGCCATGGCAGAGTTTATCATTTTATCAAAAGTGCAATTAGAAGCCATAGAAGGATGTTTCTTAGTTCAGTTTCTGTCTTTACAAAGTATATTTTTACATCCATTCGAATGGCTATTATCAAAAGAATTTAAAAATAGGAAATAAGTGTTTGCAAGGATATGGAGAAAGTAGAACCTTTGACCAGGTGTGATGGCTCACGCCTGTAATCCCAGCACTTGGGGAGGCTGAGACGGGCAGATCACCTGAGGTCAGGAGTTCGAGACCAGCCTGGCCAGCATGGTGAAACCCCATCTCTACTAAAAATACAAAAAAATTAGCTGGGTGTTGTGGTGCATGCCTGTAATTCCAGCTACTTGGGAGGCTGAGGCAGGAGAATCGCTTAAACCCAGGAGGTGGAGGTTGCAGTGAGCCAAGATCGTGCCACTGCACTCCAGCCTGGGAGACAGAGTGAGACTCCATCTTGAAAAACAAACAAACAAACAACAACAACAAAAAAAACTAGAACCCTTAATCATAGCTGGTGGGAATATAAAATGATATCATTGCTGTGGAAAACAGTATGGTGGTTCCTCAAAACATTAAACGTACAATTACCGTATGATCCAAATCCACTTCTGTATGTATACGTGTCAAAATGAAAAGCAAAGACTCAGACAGATACTTGTACACCCATGTTCATAGCAACTTTATTCACAATAGCCAAAAGATGGAAGCAACCCAAATGTTGGTCAACAGATGACAGAATACACGAATGTGGCATCCACATACCACAAAATATTATTCAATCCTAAAAAGGAAGGCAATTCTGACACATACTGCAACATGGATGAACCTTGACGATAATGCCAATTGCAAAAAACCAGACATGAAATGACAAATATTGTATGATTCTACTTAAATGAGACATCTTAGAGTAGTGAGATTCATTGACATAGAAGATTAAATAGTGGTTACCAAGGACTAGAGGAATGATGGACTGCAGGGTTATTGTTTAATGGGTATGGAGTTTTGGTTTGAAAAGACAAAAGAGTTCTGGAGATGGGTGGTGATAATGGCTGCCCAATAGTGTGAATGTACTTAATGCCATTGAATTGTACACCTAAATATGATTAGAAATATAAATCTTACATATACTTTAACACAATAGAAGAAAATCACCATATTTTATGCTAGATAGAAAGGAAGCAAAAGAATAATAGCAAAAAGAGAAGAGACTACTGCTCTAGTTTATTATTAAGACTATGATCATTTAGTGGCAAGAGAGAGGCAGAGAATCTCAGGATTTAAAACATTTTAGAGGAAGAGGCTGCAGGACTTACTTGTGGATCATATTCCCGTTCTTTGTAGTTTGAACTCTGATACACTTGAAGTCTGTAGACCACACTTGTGGGGGTAAAAGACTGGCAAAATCCCTTTGACTGGCAGATGTGTTTAAGCTTGATGTCTTGGTGCATGACAAGGAAAGCTTTATTTTTAAACTCTTCAGTAGTCTTGGATGGAGTATGGGAGCTATTGCTGTTGACATGTGAATATTTGCCTGCACTGTCATACAGCAGTCATATGCTTGGTGTGAATGTGGCTTGTCTTGAGATTTGCAGTGATAACTAGCATGTGGCTAGAGTTGTTCTTTCTCTTTCTTATTAGTAATGCACGCCTTCCATTAGCATATGCAACTAACTACTCCCGTTCCCCTGTGCTGTGTTGACATTCATTGTAATGATTTATTATCCAAGCTAAATAACCCTCAATATGAAACAACAAACATGCCTATGTTTGTGTTTTCCATTGGTTTTGTTTTCCCTTTCTTGCTTCCACATAAGTAGATAGTTCTTTATGTGATAATGACATGCTATAGAAATAAGCAATGGGAAAGCCCACTAGAAAGGTTAAGAATGTTGGTAAGGTTTATTTTTAAACAATTGAACATCCACCAAACTTAGTGACATCCCCCATTAGTGCCTTGGAATTTTTAAAAAACATGTAGATTATTAGGAAAATGTTTGTTATGTGCAAACACTCCATATAAGACTTAATGATCTATGAAAGGGCCACATTTGGGCTTCCTGTGGAGCCTCCAAAGCCCTAGAAGCCTTGTTTTATTTATTTGGGATGTTTCCAGGATGATCTCAACCATCAGGAGCACATAATGGTTATGAAGTGGTAGAGAGTGGTGGTGGGGATCTGAGCTCTTAAGTTAGACTGCCTGAATTTATATCCCAGCAAAGCCACTGACTGTTGACCCAGGAGGATTTACTTACTTACTGAGCCTCAGTGTCCCTCTTCTATAAAATGGGAACATTAGCCATGCCTTTCTCATGAGAGTCTTGTGATGATTAAGTGAGATAATAAATGTAAAGCTCTTGCAACAATACATATCTTAGAGTAAGTTCTCAATAAAGGTTAGCTGTTATTATCATCAGTGAACTGCAAATCATATTCTCATAAGAAAGACATTATATATGAAAAGAAATAGGTATGGAAATACATAAAAAGATGAAGAGATAAATGTATACATAGAGGTCATTACTTGTGTGAATATGTACATAAAACAGTGAAATTAATGTGGAGATTGCCTTACAGTTTATGGAATGTTTGGTGTTCGTGAAGATTTGGTAGTATTTTGCCCCATTCAACAGAGACTCGAAATCTTCACCCATAAGTAATTTGATATTTCAAAGGCACATCCTCACTCACTCTGGTTATTTTATTTTTTACTGAATGTATGTAGTTACATTTTAATCACTGTGATTACATTTAACATCATTTTGGACACTGGGGCCTTTTCATTGGCTAATGATAATTTCTGTATGTTAACATCACAGAAAACCAATTGCATTATATTTTATACAGTTAAATTACCTTACCTGACTTACTATGGCAGTTTTGTTTTCTTTGTTTTTCTGTCCAGTTGCCACTTAAAAACTAACCCGGTTATTCTTGCCGCAGGTTTTTTCCCCAATAGAAAATTGTTATTGATGTTTTGTAAACACCATATTCTATTCAAAGGTAAAAGGCTTCTTCAACTTCCCATTTTTCCTGTGATTTTTTTCTATACTATGTCTGTAAGTCAACACTCCTGGGCTCAATTAAAATATGTATTTAGCCACTGGATTTGCAGAGAAATGATCAAACTTGAATACTAATACCCAGGCTATTGCCTATGAATACAAGGATTGTGTCCATTGAGGCATGGCTTTCAAGACAATGGCCAGTGAACCCAGGATGCCTGTGGGATTATTAGAGCTTGGTGTGGGTCTAAACCTGAAGTTTGCTAGTTTTTTTCCCCAGTAAAGACAGACTTCATTGTTCACTAAATTCATAATTGTATGGCTAGAATGTTCACAGGAGAAATTCAAAGCCGCTTTCTGTCTTTCCAGTGTCTAGTGATCCCATCTGCCAGAAGTTTATTTTCCCAACATGTGCTCCAAGGACTAACACATTGCATCAGGATAGCACTAATATTTGTTGAGTTCTTACTATGTGTCAAGCCCTCCAATCCTGGCTGTGGAAAGAATGATGAACAAAGGTAGGCACCGCCCCTACCTCATGGAGAATCCATTCAATGGATTGGAAGAGGGAGTGATGTAGTCGTGGGAATCAACTGGGCAGAACAGTAAAGGCTTAGTGATTAAGAATGAGTATTCCAGACAAGGAAAGCAGGATATACATGACTCTATGGCAAGTTAGAACATGGACAGGTGGGGAACGGAGAGAAGTTATGGATAGCTGCAGCAAAGGAAAGCAAAGTCCAAAGTGATTCTGGAGAAGCAATAAGAACCAGTCTACCTAGGCAATGTTAGGAGCTTTGCATTGACTTTTTATACCAACCTTAGTACAATAATAGGTACTATTGATATTCTTATTCCAATGTTTAAGCAAAAGTGGTAAACTAACTTCATTCCTTACCTAGCAAGTGGCAGATGCGGAATTTGAACCAGAACTTGCTCTGGTAACCACCATGTTGCACTTCCTCTGTAAGATGCATGCCTAACATTTTTACGGAGTTTTGACTCACAGCGTTATCATCCATTATCAATGTGGTCTTTCTATAGGGTCTGTTACATAAGTCTGCCATTGGTTTGCTTTTCATTAAAAAGGAATCAAACTAACTGCTGGAAGAGTAAACGGGATACAACACAGTAAACTTCTAAACAGCTTTGATTATCTGTACACTGAATCCTGGGTCTCTAAGACTCAGAGGGAAGCTTACAATGAGGGTTTGAGGGCTGTTGGTCCCACTAGGCAGGACCATGGAGAGAGGATAGTACAGTTTTCTTAGCGGTTTCCAAGTTGTAAAGCCCAAAATTAGAATTTAAAGAAGGCAAAAATTGGATATCAGAAAAAGTTTCAATGCACTTAAGGAATAAAAATAACTTTCTGAGATTTAATACAAAGAGAAGGAAGAGAATAAAAGAGGAAAGGAGAAGAAAGGAGAGGGGAAAGAAAAGAGAAAAAGAGAGCAACATCATTACATTATAAGGCTACTTCAGTGGGTCTCTCTATCTCTCTCTCTCTCTCTCAACTTTTAGTTTGAAGCTAAACACTTGATAGATTAGCCCAGCACTAAAGGAAATGTCCTCTTTTATGTGTGAAAGCTTGGTAATTGCTGCAGAAAGATACTTAGTGGCTCCTAATATTCATATAATCAGATTAGTTTTGAATCCTACCTCAGCAGAGGATGTTGGAATAATCCAATTCATGCCTGTTTACCTTGTCTGTGTGTTCACTTATTTTTCTAGTCATTTTATCCTTTCTGTTGGACTCAGTAGGTGCTAGCAACAAAGCTACCCCAGTATCTTGAATTCCTTCAAGTACTGATTCAAAAAGGAAGGAAAAATAGTAGATTTAAATGTTTGAAGAGGAGTAGGGTTTTGTTTGTTATTTGTTTTTGCTTGTTTGTTCCTTTGCATTCTTGGTAACAATTGAAACAATTCTATGGCTCTCATCCTATGCTACTAAAATTTTGTTGGGCAGTTAACATCTCAATTCATAGCAACTGTCTCATGACCAATCCTCTCTGAGCTTTGAACATATGGCTGCATCTGATGGCTTCACTGATTTCACCAGGGAGAGTTTTAGAAGATCTCTATTTGAGGGGGCAGCCATTACACAGATGAGTGATACACTGCTGGAATTAATTATTGCTTGCCAAGTTTAAGGATTGATTCATTCTAAACTCAGAGCCAAAAACTCATCTTAAAGCTGAAATGTTTTTGATTCACTGGGTCCAGCTCCTCTTCACAGACCCTCTAACCTAGCGCCATGTGTGTTTTGCTGTTAACAGTGAACTACGTATCTGAATGCCCTAGTTTGAAATGTACTTTCTAATTATATAAATATGGTGGCCATACAGTACCTGGGACTCATAATTAAGGATGATCTTACCTTGCAACTCCAGGCTTCCTTTTTGTTTTCCTGTGAAAGCTTCCTTTCTTCCTGAAATGAAAGTGGCATTTCAGCCATCTGTTGTGGGCTGCTGTCAATAAAAGAATCCAATCACATTTTACCCACATGATTCTGCATGAATAATAAACTTGGTCTTTATAAATTAATGTGTGTTCCCTGAAATTTAGGAGTGGCCTTCAATATTTCTGAACTTTCCTAAGATGAATACCACTTGAGAAAAACAATATATCAAAAATATTATAATAATTGCTGGAATTTAATGTAGAAAAGTGGCGGAGATTATGGGTGAAAGCTGCAGGTCAGTCTTGGAAATCTACCTGAAAGCATGTCAGTTGGGTGAGCTTTTTTCCCTGACCAATGTATCACTGTCAGGACATCACACTTATGGCTTGATTAGCTTTTTTAGGCAGCATGGCTCTCTATTCATTTTGGAAGTTATCCCAGTGGGCAGTCTCCTAGGTTTCCCTGGGGAAAGGGTACAGGCCAACGTCTCTCATTTTATGTTAGGACTTTGAAGTCTGACGTTTTCAATTACATACCAGGCCCGACATT
Source organism: Macaca mulatta (assembly GCF_049350105.2). Lineage (NCBI taxonomy): Eukaryota > Metazoa > Chordata > Mammalia > Primates > Cercopithecidae > Macaca > Macaca mulatta. The sequence goes on from NC_133411.1 coordinate 176,621,275, forward strand.
TTCTTTGAATAAAACACTTACCAAGTATCAGACCCACATTTTTTTTTTGCAGTTTATAATACAAAAAGCACCCTATTAATAGTTTTCTTCATATAGATTGTCACCATGCCAAGTTTAAGCACCTATAATAGCCAGGTTTGCATGTTAAATAGAATCAGTATTCTATTAACCAGAAGAACAAATAAAACCATTCTCAGTTTTCCATATGTTTAACCTCCTTGAAACTACTGACAGGTCTTTTATTTTGGAAGTATATTTTACAGGGAAGGAGACTTCCTAAATATGATTTAATTCTTTTCTTTTCTCCAGAGAAATAGGATTTAAAACTTTGTGCTTGTACCCTCCAGAAATGGCTCAACCAAACAGAGTCAAAATATCAGAGCAGTGAAAAAAGATGCTATATTGTTTCAGACTCAAGATCTGTCTCTTGTGATAAAGAGATTTAAATTCTCACTATTCACCAAGGAAGAGCCAATCTGAGCCATGGAATATATTGAAATGATAGAATGCTTTCAAGTTTAGCATTTTTTGTGTGTGTGCTCCATGGTTGAAAATTCTGTTGGAGAAATATGGTTAGACTATTTTGACAATCTTTAACCTGCTTAAATTGGATTTTTTAAAGTGCACAAATTGATGTTCTGCCTACTTGGAGAATGTTTTAAAGATATCAAGACTTCAAAGAAAAACAGTGAGAGTAAATCAGATGCAAACATCCCTGTATCCATCCTAGCAAAATTAGTTTAGTATTTCCTAGGGCAATGCTAAATTAGAATGATGCTCAGGCATTAGGGCAAGTACCACTGGTAATCATCGTTTTTGTTATGGGGTGGGGGGTGGCTGAGAAAAGAAAATATCTTTTCCTATCTTGTAGGAATCACTAAATGACATCAACTTCGTATATATTTTCTGAGGATACAATTGAGAATTCTTAGTGTCCCTGCTACTGTCACGGATAATTGTGTCATTTTCAAGTCTCTTGGAATTTGGGGTGTTAGGTGGCCTTTCTTACCCTTGTTGCTCCTTCCTGTCCTGCTATTTGGTCATCAAATACCATTCTCTCTCTTACTGCAGGGTAAATTAGGTCCTGAAAATGGCAATGAGTATTAGACATGATTTCGGCTCCAGAAGCTGAAAGCATTTTTTTTTTAAATGAAGCCAGAGAGATGGAGTGATCTGCTTGATAATAAAGCTTAGCTTTAATGCCAGCTCCATGCTGTTACAGCATATTACTAAACAGCAAGAACTGTGGCACAGATGTTGTGGCGGCCATATTTTACACCATCCAAAAGGTCATGTCGCTTGTTATTACATTCAGAATCAATATTAAGTGAGCGTTCCAAATTTCAGCTGTCAGTTGAATTTATTGCTGCAAACCAAAGCTGAAGGGTTCTCGACTGTGATTCAAGCAAGCTAACAAATTAACTAATATAAGGGCACGCCTAGAAGATGCAGGTGACCCACATGCCAACAGCAAAAGCTTGGTTCTTACATTGCTGCAAGAAAGAGCTGCTCCAGCTGCCAACCAGAAACAACTGTCATCTCAATAATAAAAGGAAGGAAAGAAGGGAGGGAGGGAGCAAGGAAGGAAGGAAGGAAGGAAGCGAGGGAGAGAGGGAGGGAGGGAGGGAGGGAGGAAGGAAGGAAGGAAAATTAATTATCAGGTGGAGTTAATTCAGGTGGATGAGATATCCTGAAGGCAGCTTCTTGAGATAAAGTATGATGTATGCATATCTATCTCACAATGCTCAAGATCACAGTTAGCACCCCTTAGAGATGACTTGCATTGCCAAATTAGTCCAAAGATCTGGCCACCTACCCTTACTCCATGGTCTTCTTTAGACCTAGACATAGATACACTGACCCAGGTACTAATCGGACTACCCTTTTCATCTCACCATGTGTCATCTCAACAGCTGCATTAGGGAGAGTCTTTCTTATAATCAACTCTAGAAAATGTACACAAATATCTAATAGATGAACATCCATTACATCCATTTAACTCATACATGGATACCCCTAGGTGGTCTAAGATGGTTTATTAAAGGGAATTTGAGAATTCCAAGTTAATGAGAAGAAACTATAGGTAATATCCAATCACTAGGTCAAGAGGGGATGACAAAGTCTCAGAAATGCCCTACCAATGTATTCTGTGCAGAATGGTGGATGAGGAGGAATTTCGAGGACTGTCAGCAGCAAGCCTGAGTCCCCATGCCCATGATTTTCTCTGAAATAATTCTCAAAACATCTCCTTAAAACTGTCTATGTCCATGATAAATTCCCTCTAGTGCATCTGTTGAGACAGTGAGTGTTGCCCAATTTGCAAGTGGTCCAGGGAATGCGCTGGGGCTTCTTTGGGTATGAGATTTTTTCTTTCTTTTTCTTTTCTTTTCTTTTCTTTTTTTTTTTTTTTTTTTTTTTTTTTTGAGATGACGTCTTGCTCTGTCGTCCAGGCTGGAGTGCAGTGGCGTGATCTCGGCTCACTGCAAGCTCCGCCTCTGGGGTTCAAGCCATTCTCCTCCCTCAGCCTACCGAGTAGCTGGGACTATAGACACCCGCCACCACACCTGGCTAATTTTTTGTATTTTTAGTAGAGATGAGGTTTCACCATGTTAGCGAGAGTGGTCTCTATCTCCTGACCTCGTGATCCGCCCACCTCGGCCTCCCAAAGTGCTGGGATTACAGGCGTGAGCCACCGCCCCCAGCCTATTTTTCTTTTTTTGAGATGGACTTTCACTATTGTTGCCCAGGCTGGAGTGCAATGGCACAATCTCAGCTCACCGCAACCTCCATCTCCCTGGTTCAAGCAGTTCTCCTACCTCAGCCTCCCAGGTAGCTGGGGTTACAGGCATGCGCCACCACACCCGGCTAATTTTGTATTTTTAGTAGAGACGGGGTTTCTCCATGTTCGCCAGGCTGGTCTTGAACTCCCGACCTCAGGTGATCTGCCCGCCTCGGCATCCCAAGGTGCTGGGATTACAGGTGTGAGCCACAGTGCACGGCCAGGATGTGAGATCTTACAAGACCACCTTGCAAGAAGTAAGCAGGAGGAAACTGTCGGATAAAATTTCTCTCTTAAGAATTTCCCATCACAGTTGGAAAAAAATATCCTGAGATTTTACAGATAAATAAGTCTCCAAACTGCTGGTAATGCAGAACTAGGTTTAACTGGGGCCCTCAGCTTCCTGACAAAATAGTACTTGCTTTTTAGTATTGACTCTTATTCTGCCTTCTGTTACAAATGCCAGTTATAATTTTTAATGGACTTTACTAGAAGTGTTTAGGAAAAAAAAAAATCTGTAATTCTAGTAAATAAGTACTTCAGTCAAGGACTATTCATTATTCAAGATTCAATAAACATTTTCTGAGTACCTACTCTGGGCACATTCTGTGTTCAGTGTTCTGGGATTAAAAAAAATAAACAAGACATGGTCTCTATTCTCAGAGACTGGGAGAGAAACAGGCATATACAAGAGAATACAATGCAGTGTAGCCAGATGCAGTTTAAAATTCTGTTACCTTAGACCCAGCAGGTTTATTTCTAGGAATTTATCCAGAGAAACAGTGTGCAAAATTGTGTTTAAATGAATGTTAATTGTATCATGGTGACTGGCAGCTAAGTAGGTGCTCAATGACTGTTTATTGAGTAAATAAATATTATTTTGAACCATTTTCAAGAGCAGAAATGGGAAATTCTAAATGTAAAACAAAGAGGATTGGTTAAATAGGACATCTACAAGTAAAATACTTTGGAGGAATAAATATTTGTGAAGAATATTTAATGGCGTTAAAATGAGTTCCTAAATATATCGTTAAGTGAAAGAAGCTTACAAATTAATATATGAATTATGATTGTGGTCCCGTGAAAGGGAAAAAAAATCCACACACACACACAGAAGAGAAGCATTCTTATCCTATATGACTAAATCAAGTGATGGTTTGACTAAAAAAGTAAAGCAAGGAGTCATAAAATTCAGACTATATATATCAAATGTTTTAACTTAAATATAGAAAAATAGTCCAGGCATGGTGGCTCACGCCTGTAATCCCAGCGCTTTGGGAGGCCAAGGCAGGTGGATTGCTTGAGTCCAGGAGTTCGGGACCAGCCTGGGCAGCATGGCAAAACCCCATCTCTACAAAAATACAAAAATTAGCTGAGCATAGTGGCGTATGCCTGTAGTCCCAGCTACTTGAGGTCTGAAGGGGGAAGATTGCTTGAGCCTGGGAGGTCAAGGCTGCAGTTAGCCATGGTCACATCACTGCACTCCAGCTTGGGCAACAGCTGAGACCCTGTCTGAAAAAAATATATAAATATATATATAAGTATATATATATACTTATTAGGCAGCATCTATGATTTTCTATTTCGCTTCTTTAAAATAGAACAAGAAATTAAAAGACTTACAAAGAAGTCTGAATCCTGACTCCTTCTAGATGTTTACATGTTCCCCATCTTTTTTTTCCAGTTGTATCCATATCTAATTTGACAGCATTGTTTGTAGCAATTTGCATGCATTGAATTTTTTTTCAAAAGACTGAACTTAAGAAAACACTTTGTTTTTACACTATTTTATGAGTTCATGCTATATTTAACTGAATTGTGAAATTAGATTAAAACAAAACTGGCATAAATAAGTTTGAGAATAAACACAATTTACAGGAGTAGAAGGGGGAGGGTTATTAAGACTGGCCTACAAGCTGCATGCTGTGCATATGTTTATATGTTTTACAGAGGGGACAGAGAGCGTGAACTAATCTAAGTCAACCAAATGAAAGTCCACTGAGGCAGCTTTGGGTGTGTACATTAGCAAAGGAGAGAGAAGACAGCAATGGAAAGAATGGAATCTCAATGTTGACAGTGCTTATCTCTGGAAGAGGAAATTATGATGATTTGTATTCTTTTTCTCTTTTCCTATATTATTTAAATTCATTACAATGAATAAGTATACCTTCAAAAGCAAATTATTCATTTAATCAATTTATTTTTAATAAATAGGTACTAAAAATAAAAGATATAATGTGCCTAGCACTGTGCTATTTGATACAATCAGTGTTTGGGAGGTGCATGTATGTGCTTGTCTGGATTCTGTGGGATACGGGCTGGCAAATTATAGTCTGTGAGCCATCTAACCACCAGTTGCCTGTTTTTGTAAATAATGTTTTCTTGGAACATAGCCATGTCATTCATTTATTATCTGGTCCTGGCTGCTTCGTTGCTGCCACGGTGGACAGAGTTGAGTAGTTGCACCACATGGACTGCAAAAGGTAAAATATTTACTATCTAGACTTTTCTAGAAAATGTGTGCTGGCCCCTGCTGCAAGGGATCCATCAAGGTAGTCTCCTTGTGGGCTACAGTAAAAAGAGAAAGCTTGGTTTGCTAAATAAGATTTGAAGAGGTGGGAGGAAAGAAAACCTTGAGATATGAATCCACATCATGGATGCATGGATTCTGCTGAAACCAACACGAGCCATTTATGTGGAGAAGTGTTCTGAAAGAAGAAAAAGTTTGGCCAAGTAGGGTAGGAATTAATATGAAGAACTTTCTTGACAGCAACAAAGGTATTTTAGGTCTAGTGTGTTGGGCAGTGGAACCATTACAGGCTGTTGAACAGGACAAATACACACAGAGCATGGCTTAAAGGAGATTATATGACAGTGGTGTGCACAGGGATGGTAAACCTATAACTGGAGAGTAACTCGGTACTTGCTAGAGTCATATGGTTGTAAGAAAACAGGGTTTCAGCAAGAGTATTGGTGGGAGAGGATAGAAAATTAAGTTCCGTATAGTCCTTTAATCCTTATAAGAATGATTTCCCACAGTCTCACGAAGCAAACACTTGGGGGTCTTCCCTAGGAATAAACACAATAGTATATAGTCAACAGCAAAATTTATCATTGTTAGCAGTATTGTTAGCACAATTTTTCCTACAAAAGGAATTAAAATAATAACTATAAAATGGGATACTGGGTGAAATGTAGAATAGGCTCATGATGCCTTTCTTTGAAAGTCGTGTGTGAGAGTGTGTGTGTGTGACTCCACAAGTTTTAGTTTGGGGAAGCAACCTGAAAACTATCTTACTCCATCAGGATGCCTTCTGTAATGGTAAGATCTTACCTTGCCAGTTGTCAACGTCTGATCTGACTTGCTCTCAACTTAGCCCTTGGCTAATGGTGTAAGCAGTATTAACACATATCAAGCTGTCACCCAGAGTTCAGAGTTTCTTTAAAGTCCTTTGCTGTGGTACAGAACATCATGATGGCAATGAGGTGGAAGGAAGAAAATTTTTATCCTAAACATAAAGTGAAAAGAAAAGCATTCTCCGCATACAACCTCTAAAACACCAAGTGGGCCAGCAGTGGTGAGCGGCAGCTCTGCCTCCTTCCTGGAGGGTGTTTTGTGCTGCATGTTGTAAGTAGGGACTAACATGAAGACCTTTCCCAACAGCCACAAAGGTATTTTAGGCCTAGTGTGTTGGGCAACAGGGACCCATCACAGGCTGCTCATTACTCCAGCCTCCATCGACAAAAAGTCGTTAGCAACTTGCAACCAAGAAGCAACCAAACAACAGAGATAATATTAGAAGATAGATTTATTGTCCTACCAAACAAGAACCTCTCTAGATTTCAATGGGGTTAGGTGAGGGGAGTGGTGGATCCTCAGTCACCTTGACCATCCATTGTGAGATCCCAAAATGCACTTCTATGGTGTCTACGATTTCCCAAAATTAGGTGGGGTGAGAAATGAGAACATGTTACTTCATATTGTCCTATACACAGTGACTTTACTAGGATCTGTTCTTCCTTTGTAGTCTTAGCACTCATTAACTTAGAATCACATTAACTAAGGCAAAACTACTTAAATAACTGAGTTTTAGGATATGTATCAGTCAGTGGCTCCCCTCTTCATGTTTGAATCAAGTAACATACCAGAACAAACAAGGCTCAGAGAGAGAGGCTTTCTGCAACATTTTAGATAAGCCCTGGCATTGCAATCATCTCCTATGGATGCTGCTCACAAATTCGGTCCTGTTCCCAGCACAACTTTAGAGAAGGCTACAACCAGCTGGAGCTGGTTAGTAGGGAGGGAGGAAGGAAACACAGCCACTGTTACACTTGGCCATGAACAGTGTTGAGCCATTCTTCAATGTACCAAATGTTCTAATAAGGCCACGATCAAGTTCCATTTGCCTCATGGCAAATCTTAAATATCCCAAATTTGTAGAGAGAAGGAAGAATTTCCCAAAGCAAGGAATAAACAACACTGGTGACATTCTGGGTGACTCTAGGTGTTTTACACATTTGGCATTAAGAAGCACTGAATCACACAGCACAAACATTGTTCACTGGTTACACTCCTTCAGCTCTTCTTACTGTGTCAAGGAGAAAGCCTCTATTCGATCCTAGCATGTCTTACTTCATAAAATCAATCCTTGTGATTCTTGGATCCCCTACTTGCTAATTTGCCAACTCACTTACATTTATTTGTAACCCAAAATCAAAACCCACAGTGCTCTCACAGTCATTTGCAGACATGCACAGAGCAGTAAAAATCTTGAGTCACCCAAAGTGCACAGTCCCAGCTGGAGCCAAACAAGGCAACATTCTGCCTTATTGTGTCAGCTCTCATATCGTATACAAGTGTCCTTTCATGGTCTATTTAGTGCCATGTTTTCCACATTTGTGTACCTTTTGTTCGTGATTTTGCTGTTTAAAATGGCCCCTGAGCATATTGCTTGAGTGCTGTCTGGTGATCCTAAGCACAAGAAAGCCATGATGTGCCTTACGGAGGAAATACATATGTTGGATGAGTTTCATTGAGGCCTGAGTTGCAGTGCTGCTGGCCATGAGTTTACTGTTAATGAATCAGCATTGCACATTAAATACGGTATCTTTAAACAGAAGCTCACATACAACAAAGCTATGTAATAATCAATTGACAAAAATGTTGTGCCCAGAGACTCACAGGAACCTAACTCTGTGTTTCCCCTAGGAGCAATGATTCAGTATTCCCTAATTCAGTGTTCACCCTTGCTGACATTGTAAAACATAATTATTGCAAATACTGAGACTCAACTACACTTACGTAACACACTGGCAATAGTATTTTTGTAAGAATTTGTCAACACTTTTGTTTCCACTTATTTATTTGTGTTTTTGTTTTTTTTTACATTTTTATTATTTGTTCTTGCTGTTACCTTCTATTTATGTCATAAATAGCACTTAAAATGTCCCTATGTTACAGGTCTGCTGCGGTGGCTCACACTTGTAATCAAAGCACTTTGGGGGGCTGAGGTGGGAGGATCACTTAAGCTCAGGAGTTCAAGACCAGTCTGGGCAACGTGGTGAAACACTATCTTGACAAAAAAATGCACATGTTAGTTGGGTGTGGTGGCATGCACCTGTAGTTACAGCTACTTGGGAGGCTGAGGTAAAAGGATGGATTAAGCCTGGGTGGTCAAGTTTGCAGGAAGCTATGATTGCAACACTGAACTCCAGCCTAGGTGACAGAGCAAGACCTTGTCTCTAAAAAAAAAGCTTCCATGTCATAAAATGGTGATGCAAAATTTTCCAGATACCTTTATTGGAGCTAAATGTGTTAATATAAAGAAAAAATATTAAGTAAATAATAATATTGGTATTACAGTATTAAAGCCAAAATAATATGTGAAGGAAGTAAGCAAGAAATAAGCTTATCATCCCTGGGATTGGAGAGAGCATTCATTCTTCTCCTTTCTTACTTACTGCCTCCTTAGAGTCTAGCCCTGTAGCTGAGAGCAAGTTTAACAGAGGTACTGTGACTTAGTTCGCTGAGAAAATAAAGAATGAATGAAAGTGATCAGGTGAGTATATGGCCATTCTAAACTCAGGCTATAGGCCTTGTAGAGCTTAGAATTTATGAAAATCATAGAAAAGATTAGGAATATCCTGCACTAGCCCTAAGTTTCCTTAGAAATAAAAGTTGGACTGGTCGTGGCGGCTCACACCTATAATCCCAGCACTTTGGGAGGCCAGATGGCTTGAGTCCAGGAGTTCAAGACCAGCCTGGGCAACATAACGAAACTCCGTCCCTACCAAACATACAAAAATTAGCTGGGTGTGAAGGGGCACATCTATAGTCCTAGCTACTTGGGAGGCCGAGGCAGGTGGATCAGTTGAGTATGGGAGGTCAAGGTGCAGGGAACCATGATTGCATCATTGCACTCCAGTCTGGGTGACAGAATGAGGACCCTGTGTCCAAAATAAATAAATAAATAAATAAATAAATAAATAAAAATGGGCCAGGCATGGTGGCTCACATCTGTAATTCCGGCACTTTGGGAGGCTGAGGCAGGTGAATCACCTGAGGTTGGGAGTTCGAGACCAGCCTGACCAACATGGAGAAACCCAGTCTCTACTAAAAATACAAAATTAGCTGGGCTTGGTGGCACATGCCTGTAATCCCAGCTACTCGTGAGGCTGAGGCAGGAGAATCACTTGAACCTGGGAGGTGGAGATTGCGGTGAGCTGAGATTGCGCCACTGCACTCCAGCCTGGACAAGAGCAAAACTCTGTCTCAAAAAATAAATAAATAAAATTTTAAAATTAAAAAAAAAAACTTGACTTCTGAGATACTGTTAATAATAGAGCTCATTGTTCATCAAACTTGGCCTCTAAAGCAGGATTTGACCAATGGCCCAAGCAAGCTGGCTCCCTCTTGTTTTATACAGATGCACCATGTGCAGCCCTGGGAAGGTGGGATGGGAAGATGCTCTCACCATCCCTCAGTCAAGTCATTGAGATCATTTCCAATTTCAGCTGTTTGCGTCACACCATCCTTCAACTGGCTTTATTGTTAATGCAAGAGAAGGGAGGTTTTTGGCACTTGGAGCAAAAGATGTAAAAACAAAAAAAATTACAAGGGAGCAGTCAAACAGAAAAGAGAGCAATTAAAGAGACAAAAAGTCCCCTTAGCTGCCTTTTGGGTACTTTTTTGATCTTTTCACCAAGGAATTAGTAGCTTTTAATTTTCCCCACCTCAGCTTAAAAGAGTGCTGGCAGGAAAGAAATTAACATTATGGGAAGGCTGCTTTGGATTAAAAAGCAAATGTAGGTGAGACTGTCAAGCAGCTATCAGACTCCGTGAACACAGGCCTGCTTGCCCAGCTCAGCGGCCAGGTTATTGCTGGGCAACAAAAGTCCCCAGTCTAGAAGCGGTGGCTTTCCTTTATTCAGAAATAAAGCTAATAGAAATATTACCCTTATTTCTAATAATCAGATGCATGCCTCCACTTGGCTTGATATTTTCTATGATCATCTGACAACTTGCTGCTTCTGTCACTTAAAAGTGGGGAAGGGGTTGTTTAATTTTCAAAGCACAGTGCATCCGAATTTGAGTGAAAGCTCAGGTCCTTGTTCTCACTATGGAAGATGAAACATTGATCAGCTTCAACTAGAAACAGGCTATTTTTTCTCTGTCTTTTGTTTTTGTTTGTTTCTTTTTTCCTCCTTCACCCAGGAGTGTTGTGTTCAGCAGCACACACTGGGTTCAGCCCACCTAGCAAGTCCAAGGAGAAGGGGTCGTGTTCGTCTGGGAGATGGTAAGGGTCAGGCCTGGGCAGTGAGGGGCAGGAGTGAGCCGTGTTTGTGGACAATCAGTGGATGCTGCAGGGCAGACCCACATGGCACTGGCGGCAGATCTCACCATTGGGAACCAGAGTACAAGATTTCAAAAAGAAGGGTTTCTGAACCCCGGTTTAACAAGCCCTCTACAGCACCAGTTGCAATCCCCAGGAAACTCGTTAATGCAGTTAGATGCCACGGCAGTGTGCACTTAAGACAGGGAAGAAGTGCAGCTGCTCTTCAGCTCCACGGATGCCAAAGCAGCTCCTCTGTTCATTAGCCCAGCCTCTTCCTCTATACTGACCTTGTGGAGATGCTGCTGGCCTTCTGAGAACTAGTAGAGGCAAGCTTCCAAATCATTGTGTTGTTTTTAACATTATGAAACCATCAACCAGTATCTGAAGCGTTCTTTGCCTACCAAGAAATCCCTTGGTCCTGCTGAGGAACTACACAGATGGTGTGGGAGCCCCAGGCTCCCACCCAGGGTGTGTGTCTCTCCCCAGGGGGGCACCCCAAGGTGGCAAGAAGTCCCCCAGAGGGACTTGGCCAAGGCCTTGGTCAAGTTTAGAGGTGCAGTGTACCCAAATTCTAACCTGGAATATATGGAGTATCAGTCAATGTTGGTGACTAAATAAGAGGGAGATTGAGGGATGCTTGGAAGTCACTGAGTCAAGCAGGAGGCAAAGCTAAATGGTCCATCTATTGATAACCTTGTGAAATTTTTTGCAATGAAATTAGGTTTAATTTAATTGAGAAAAATGGACAAGGACCTGGCAGTGTCATAGTTGCAGCAACAGTTGTAACCATGGGTGCTAGAGTCACTGTCTAATTCAAATTCTGACCTTGTCATTTATGAGCTTTTAAACTTTGGAAAAATTCCTTAATCTCTGCAGCCTTAATTTTCTCTTTTGTAAAATGGGGAAAAAATATTGATGGCCGGAAGGGGTTTTGTTGTTTTGGGGGGTAAAGAAATAAATAGAACAATGTGTGTGAATATGATTAGCACAGAGCCTAGTTCATAGAATGTGTGCAGTGAAAACTCAATGCTTGCTGCTGCTTCTCTTCCTCCTTCTCCTCTTCTGTGATTAAATTATTTAAAGCAGGAATAATGATTTTTATAGAAATCATCCACCCTTTCATTTTAGGCTAAGTAGCATACTATAGTCATGTGAACCGTAATTGTGATCACACATACAGGCGTAAGTGGAAAGATGACATAGTTCCTGCCTTCTGGGTGTTTACATTCCTAGTAGTCTGTGCTCACCTGCTTTTAACCTTCTCCAGGATAATGAGTTATGTGACTTTTGGGTGCCAGATACATAAAACCATGTTTTCCTGTCAGCCAGCCAGTGACTATAAGAATTCACACATTTGCATTTGTCATTGTAATTCTTTTGTTCCAAAAAAGAGGTGAAAGAAAGGTTAAAAGGAATGTCATCCATTGGAAAGAAATATCAAAATGTGTACCCGTATCTCATCAGAACCTCACACAGAATTAAGAGTTTGTGTTATTTGGGTTTCAATTTAAGGTAAAGAATCAAAAATACCAGCGACAAATGATTTGTGACTCCCACTCAATTTATTCAACTCCAAATGATTTCAATAAATCTGGGAATTCATCTATATCCTGTTGAATTAAGGGTTTTTATTTTTTTGAATTATTCTCTAAATATGCTTAATCTTCATTAATGCAGCTCTACATGGTATTCTGAGCCAAACTGAACTAACAGGAAAATTTTTTACATTTCTAATTCTTAAAATAGACAGAATTTCTTTTTTTTCCTACTACACAGTCTGCCAAGGCATGTATGTATAGAGATTTGATGTACATGTAGAGTTTTCCTCTCTCATTCGCCTATCCTGTTTTATCCTAGCACACCCTCATTTCTGGATATCACATGATGTGATTTAATGTGGTCACTGTATTTTCTTTATTTCTTCTCTTTTTCCTCAGTGCCACAGGAAGATAAATCAACGATCTATTAATATACACTTCATTTGGGGAAGCAGGTTTTTTTTTTTTTTTTTTTTTTTTTTTTTTGAGACGGAGTCTCGCTCTGTCGCCCAGGCTGGAGTGCAGTGGCCGGATCTCAGCTCACTGCAAGCTCCGCCTCCCGGGTTCACGCCATTCTCCTGCCTCAGCCTCCCGAGTAGCTGGGACTACAGGCGCCCGCCACCTCGCCCGGCTAGTTTTTTTGTAGTTTTAGTAGAGACGGGATTTCACTGTGTTCACCAGGATGGTCTCGATCTCCTGACCTCGTGATCCACCCGTCTCGGCCTCCCAAAGTGCTGGGATTACAGGCTTGAGCCACCGCGCCCGGCCGGGGAAGCGGTTTTAAGGAAGTTTCTTTCTTCCCTTTTTTTTCCTCCTTGCTCATGTAGTTAATGAAACAATATGCATTTCAATTCCAAGGCTCCCTGGATTCAGACCCAGAGAGTAGCTAACACACAATTGATTTCTAGTCCCGCAGGAAAAGGGGAAGCAGTAGAGAAATCAGATGGATTGATCGCAGAGATACAGGCCCTGTGGGATGCTTCGCTATCATCCATGTCTTGAGTGTATATGCAATCCCTTCATCAATAGAAAAATCCCCAGGATAGGAGCTTCATAGGGTCCAGATGGCAGTTCAAGCAGGCAGGTGTGTTAGCCTGTAGTTCATCCCTCTTCGGGTCTGCCCTGCCATAATAAACTGCCAAATTTACAAATTCAGACTTTAGAAACTGGCAAATCAGAGGTAGAAACGTTGAGCAGTGGTGCTGACATTTCCTAAGAAAGCATTAGACAAGGGATTGCAAGCTCAAATGTCCGCAAGCACCATGTAGGTTGGTGTGAGACAGTAAGTGTTAAATAACTTCTGTCCGTCCCTCAGGATAGCACCTGCCTACTTACTTTGTGTTATAAAGCATGCTGTGGGGTGGGGGAAAAATAGCCAAACAAAACGTATTTATGGGTCATCTTTATCCTACAACCTGCTATTTGTGACCCCTGAATTAATCCTACTCCTCATTTTACAGAAGAAGAAACTCAAAACATGAGAAATGAAACCTCCTTGCCCAGTGTGTCACACTCAGAATTTTCCAAAGTGTTCACATTTTTTTTTTTTTTTTTTTGTCTCAGACACCATGACCAAATGCCATGCTTAGAGTTCAACTTCTAGTTTTGGAAAACCAGCCTCTAATGCCTCAGGTACCAAGCCTCTGTAGAATGCTATTGTTTACACTATTAGACAGGATTCTGTCTCTCACAAGTGGCAGAGGCTGAACTCCAACTGGCTTTGGCAAAAACTAAAGGTGAATTCATCACCTCATGACTGAGAAGAATAAGAAAATTCTAGCTAACAGAGTGACTGGACCTCTGTTCATCTCTTGGCTTGGTTTTCTCTGTTGGCCTTGTTCTTAAGAAGACTCTCCATTTGTAATGAGAAGATAAGTTCCAGTGTGCCTAGGCTTACATATGTACCTGTTTAAAAACCCAACCAAATTGTCCTAGAGCTTCTCTTTCTTAATGGATACAAACAACACACTCCTAAGATTGAATCTCATTGGATAACTTAGGTCATGTGCCCTTTCCTAAACCAATGGCTGTGGCCAGGAGAAAGGAATAAACTGATTGACCAGGCGTTGGAAACGCCCCACTGAACCTCCTGGCCTGGAAATAAGGAGAAAAGATTGAGACCTTGTTCCAAAAGAAGGGGATGGGAATCAGGCAGCCAAAAGCAATAATTACCAATCACGCTTCCACTTCACACTCTGTTTGTTCAGAGCCTGTCTTTACCACCCAGGACCTTTAACTTAGGGCATAGGGGTTTGGACTTTGTTGGGCCACATCTCAGAGCTGCCTGAACCTATCAGAAGGCACACACTAGGAACTGATACAACTTTCATGGACTCAAATGCAAAAAGTTAACCCCTTATAGAATTCTAGGTTTCTCCACTTTTCTTTATTCTTCTTTAACATGTGTTACTAAGCACTTACTAAAGTACTAGTCACTTTGCTATGTATTAAGCACTTAAATACCAGACACTTGACAACATGCTTTATTTTATTCATACAACAATCTTGCAAAGCAGAGATGATTATCCCCAGGGGGCAGATAGGGAGCATCGGCTGCTGTTCAAGGTTCTAAACTGTTCCAAGGAGTCATGAGATTCCACACTTAGGAGAGGGGGGACTGGGAGAATCCAAAGGGTAGATCACAAGGCCAAGCCCTGGTGTCCACCAGAGCACTTCTTTTGTTGGTCTTGCATTTTTAAGTTTTGAGTACTAATTTTTCTTAAGGCATTGATAGTTACATTCTTTTTGTGAAAATCACTTAGCAAGTAATTAAGTTATTTTACTGCTCAGTACTCATACAATTGCAAATAAAAGAACTCTGACTTCACCTCGAAAAAATTAAAAAAAAAAAAAAAAGGAAATGTATTGACTGAGATGATAGAAAGGTCCAGGCCTGGCTGAATAGAGAGTTTCATGTTCTGGGCTTCCTTCTACTCAAGGAGGGTTCCGTTCTTTGACTCCATGTGGAAACATGATGGAAATCTGTCATGCTTTCCCTTCTCACTTTGTTCACAGCCCACCTTTCCCACCTGGAAGCTCCAGGCATCCATCCTATCTTCTATCAATCTCAGCAGAGAAAAGGCTTTCCTTTTCCAGTGATTCCAACAAACACCCTGTCACTGAGTCTTATTAGATCTTTTTGACCTAGCCTGCACATCATGGCTGTCCCTGACCTCTGTGGCCAGAGAAGTACCATGGTTTTTTGGCCATGGTGGAATCGGGTGTTCACCTGTGCAGCTGGGAATGGAGACAACCCTCAGGAACCACATGGGTTGGGAGTGTGAGTGAGTCGCCCTGCTAAAAGACAACTGGAGGATTGTTGGTGAAGGTGGAAGGTGGTAGATGAGAGTCCACTTGCCCACCACTACTGTGGTAGAGCTGAGACCATAGCATAGATCTTTAATTTCAAATGAATGCTATTTCTAATACTTCATGTTACTTCTCTTTTGTCCTTGATATGCCTTTAAAAATAACAGCTATTAAGTTTTTGCTGAATTCTTTTTATTTTACCATTGGCAATCAGTGGTGGATGGGTGGCCCAAGGAGTTTTCTGTTTGCCAGAAGTGGGTGGGATTGTTTTTATTTACTACACTATTTGAGAAGCCACAGGCATAGCTATTAGAGGCCCTACTTTTGACATCAGATAATGGGTTCAGATCCTGATTGTTATTGAATGATTTTGTGTGACTTTGGGCCCTCCAGTCCCCTCCTTCATAGGATTTTTGTGAGGATCAATTGAAAGCATATGATATATAAAATGGTCTTAGCACAGTTGCTAGCTCCTAGTATTGCTTTTCTCTTCCTTAACTTGATTTACTACCAAGGATTATTTAAATTACAAAATTCCTTAAAACATGGGATGCATAGATTAATTGACAGTAAAGGAATCTGTGAAAACATTTCTTCAATTAAATCTATTGCATAAAGAAAAAACCGCCTGATTTACAACTATTGTTGTGGTAAAAGTGTCATTAGTAATTGTTGGCAGCGTATACAAGCCACAGTGAAATGCCAAAGAAGATCTCAGAAATAAGGAAAATATCTTAGTCCTCTGAGAGTCAAAGAGGTAAAACTCATCATATAATGGGTCTTCAATAGCACTTTTCTTATATACATGTATTAATTAGGCAATGCAAGCTGTGGTAACAGAAAAACTTAGATTTCCAGTGACTTAACTTAGATGAAAAGTGTATCTCTCACTCTCACCATGGTCCAATGGCCAAAGGTCCAGTCTTCTTTGTTATTATTCAGGGCTCTTCCTTAGATCATCAGCTTCCTCTCCATTCAGCCATGGCAAAGTCACCCTTGTTTCTCAATTACTGAGCCAAGAAGTGACTTATGTCACTCCTTTCCATTAATGGTCAAGTAGCCCTTCCTAGATACAGGTACTGGGAAATTGAGTCCTCATAGCAACCCTTCACAATGACAGGTAGGAATTACAAAATCTTTGCGGTTCAAGCTGACCACACCTGCTGCAGCTCTACCCTGCTAGACCTACTGCACAGTCCTGTGATCTTTGAATCTATGAGCATCTTGAGAAGAACCACTGTGTCTTACTTAGCATTGCCTCCAATGCCCAGCATAGTACCTGGTTTATAAATGTTTTCTAATTGAACAAAGGTATTAATTTAAAAAAAAAACTGACAGATAATCAGGCTAGGCCTCCAAAATAATTTCTAGGCAAAAATATGCAACCAATTGAAATCCATATTTTTCTTTTCCTAGTCTCTGTCCAACTTGTCTATTATGGAAGTAAAAGTAGGGTAATGTAACCCTAATAAACACCTGACAAGAGGACTCCTAAGTAAGAGCAACCCATTGTTGGGAGCCAGAACCAATTGTAGGTCAGTAGCTGCTTCACCCTCATCCCAATTTCTGGCCTATTTACAAAGTTAAACTCAATTCGCTCCTCGACTTGTGTGGATGAGGAGCCGGAGGTAATCCTGGACAGGTGGAATGGGCAGAGTCCAGCATTTCTTCTCTGGGTCGCCCAGCCAAGTTTGGCCGCTTCCGGTCCATGGGTCTGTCCTCTTGCATGTTGGGTGGACGCTTTGAATATCCTGTGATTAATGATTATTATAGCATCCACATAAAGTCATTTGGGTTGGTTTTCTTTGCTGTTTATTTGATCATGTTGTTTAGATTCCATCCAGCTTCCTCTAATAAACCACTTTAGTGTGTGCTTTCATTCGTTTATTTTCAGAGCCTACAACATTCTTTGGTACTAAAGGTAGTTTAGAGAAGTAGTTGAGAATGTACTATCTGCAGTCAGACTGGATTAGTTCAAATCCTGGCTCAGCTTACCAGCAAAATGAAATGGGACTTTAATAAGAGTTCCTTCTCTAGCAGGTTTTTATTTAAAAATAGTACTCAGCACAGTGCTGGAGACATAATATGTACTTAATAAATGTTAATCAGCATCATTTTTATTGTCATTATTCAATTTTCATACTTTACAATTTTAAACAGGAGTAGATCCCATTATAGTTTACAGATAAAGAAATGACATCAAGACAGTTGAGTTTCCCATTTCCTGGTTTCTTGATTTAACCTCTCTCTCAGTTCTTTGAGCGTACTTTTTGTTATTAACAGACAAAATAAAAAGCAGACTTTTTTTTTTAAAGATATGATGAAGCCATGCCCTGGCTTTGATTCCTGCACAGAGCCTCTGTTCGTGTCAGTGCGATTTCTCTGCATGGATTGATGGCAGAATACGGTCTGTTTCTAAGACTGTTTAAAGCAGGGCACAAAAGAAATCACACTGGCTGAGTCCACAGCTGGCAAAATGGGAGAGACTAAGCTGGTGAAAGAAGCTGTTAATACAGACCAGAAAATTTTTAAGCTAAAAAAAGGAACATGCCCACTGAAAGTCGGAAAGCAAAAGTTTTATTTGGGTAAAGCGATGTTCGACTCTGCATGATTCCTACTTAGAAAATGCACACGCTTGCCTTCTCCAACTGCCAGAACATCATTTTTTAACACAGAGGAACCAAAATAGAGAGAGGAATAATGGGCTTTCAGATAGTCCATGCCCAAAAGCAAACCTAGAAACATAAACGTTGCAGTGCCTGGACCCTTCAGAGTATAAAACAGGGAACTGTTCTCATCACCCCTCAGTCTCAGAGGTGCCTCCGCCATCTTGCACCATTTCTGTGGGAACTAATATTATCAGCAAGATAGATTCCGACAGAGACATGATGTTGTGGAAAGAGGAGGTGCTCAGTTTCCAAGTCACTTTTTGGCATTCCTTTCTCTAACCTTCTCGCCATAGGATCCCTGCAAAGACCTTTGCCCTAAGTCCCCAGGTGGCAATATTCCCATGGGGCAAACACTCTGAAAATAAGGCTTCTCCATCAAATCCTTTCTATATTGAGCACAAAATGTTTCTCTATCACTGGCAGGGTAGGCATTCAGTGACCACACTGATTTTTCCTTATTTGTAATCCAGTAAAAAATATCTTTGCCTTTCATTTTTCACCCCAACCCCCAGAATATGACTCAAAAATCTCATGGCCATGCATGTCTCTGCCAGAGGTTTCTATTTCTCTGTATCTCAATAGCTGCCCACAAGAATGTATTTGGCTTGGATTGTAAACCCCAAGTGTGTAAGCATAGAGTCTTGGTAATATTCTTAGAATTTATCTAGCAAAGCACCATGCCTTCAATAAAAGATCTCGAGGGTTGTTTTAGCTATTATATTTCAGATTTTTGTGTACTTTTAATTTCTCTCATGCATTGTAAACTCCTAAAAACAGAAACTATTTTATATGTATATGCATGTGTGTATTTTTATAATCTATGTATCTTATGTATAATGTAATACATATACACCTTACATATTGAAATATGTAAATATTCCACAGAATGGATAGCAAAGCGCTTTACATATAGTAAATTCTTGTGTGTGTGTGTGTGTGTATATATATATAAATGAATGAGGAAAATGGTTGTGTAACACACAGGAAAAACAACTGGAACCCTAAGTACAATAATCCCAAATTCTTCAATTAAGAATCAGGAAGGGAGACCTAGTCTTGATTTCAGCCCTCTCTGATCATTTAATGAAGCAAACCTGTCTTATGTAACCTACATAGTGCTTAAGAAAGTTTGGAATGAGTGGGCTAGAATTAAAAACAAAATGTATCTAGATTTCCAATTGCTCTTGAACCATCAGACAGCCTCACCGCTGGGCCACATCCCCATGTGTCTCAGAGTCATGTGGAGTGCAAAGGCAGTTGACTCTTCAGATGGAACATCTGAAAATACATTTTCCAGGGAGCCATCATCCCCGCTCTCCGTACTCCATCCACTCTCTCATCATCCCCACTCACCTTCGGTAGTGAGGAAGAGTGTCACTTGCCATTTACAAGATCAAGCTTGAAGTATTGTTTTTCTTATGGTAAAGAGGAGAGTAAACTATTTATTATTCCTATGTCTCTGTCAAAAATGGACAAGTGAAAAGCAGGTCAAGACAGCTGCAATTTCACATAGCTGACCTTGCTCATTTATGGGATCTTCCTAAGCCCTCTAGGCAAATAAATCTGCAAACCGTGCCTTAAGTAAATCATAACAGCCCTGAGCCTTCATTACAGCTTCTTCCCAGCTCACAATTTTCCTTTGAGGAAAAATATGGTTATGGCCATGATGATGTCATTACAACCTACGCAGGATCAGCCATTGCCTTTGACTTGCAGGTCATTCTGTGTAGCCTGGGACAGCTTGAGGATGAAGGCAGAGCCTGGTGGCACATGTTGGGAGGAGACTCTTTCTGCTCAGGGCCCATTTCCCTATTATTGTTTGTAGCACAGGTGCGGAAAGATATTTGGAACATATCCCAACCAGAAGCATGCATCAGGAGATGTGATGGTCACATGTGGCTCCAGAGGGTTGCTCGAGACTTGAAGACAACGTGTTCTGTCCACCTCACTGACTATAATAGCTCCTCGGGAGCCACAAAGAGCAGTTGTATACATCCTTAAGTTTAAGGACTTCCTCCAGAGCTGGCATTTCACACAGTAGAACATAATGGCTCCCTGGGAACGGTTACCAGAGGTCAGATAAATCTGCATGGAGGTCTTACTGCCTTTTTTGAAAAATGGAAAAAAAAAAAAAAAAGGTGACTCATTTTTACCCCAGGAGGTATTATTCTGTTAACAGGCATTTACATGATAATATCGGTGTCAGCATGTGCAATGTTATGAAAAGAGTTTTGCTCTAGGTCCAGCAACATTTTCACGGTTTCTGCAGGTGCCTGTCCCTCTGAGCTTTCCGTCCCTGACTGAGCTTTCCAATTTGTCTCATTCTTCCTTCTGCCCATCCTGCTACACACGAAGTATGCCAGGGAAGGAAATCTTTTCTTTTTGTACACACACTTCCTGGATTCCCCAGGACCATTAGTAAATTATGAGTTCCTACTGGCTTTAGGTAGTTAGTGCACGCTGGGCTTTGAGATCAAGAGAAAACTAAGTTCCAATCTGAACTCCACTACTTCCTACTGTATGATCTTGAGCAAATGACTTAACATCTCTGAGCTTCTATTTTCTTATCTTGACTCACGCCTATAACCCTAGCATTTTGGGAGGCCGAGGAAGGAGGATCGCTTGAGCCCAGGAGTTCGAGACCAGCCTGGGCAACATGGCGAAACCCCATCTCCACCAAAAAATGCAAAAATTAGCCAGCCGTGGTGGCACAGGCCTGCAGTCCCAGCTACTCAGAAGGCTGAGGCAGGAGGATCACTTGCGCCCAAGAGGTTGAGGCTACAGTGAGCCATGATTGTGCTGCTGCACTCCAGCCTGGGTGGCAGAGCAAAACTCTGTCTCAAAAAAAGAAAGAAGCACCAAGAAGTGAGCAAGCATGGCCAACTAGAGTACAAAGCATTATATTGCAGCATAGCAAACTTTCTATTAGTCTTCACTTTCACTTCTGTATGCACCTTTCTGCATGCTTGGAGAGAAATATTAGAAAAATGTTAATAAGCCCCAAATTTGAGAAGTAAGAATAGAAAAATGATAGACAGTGAGGAATATCGCTTAGGGCTCCTCTCCCCAACAATTATTATTCCTGAATATTTAAATTCTATTTCTATCCACCTATTTAATTGAAGAATATATTACAGTAGCTATGTCGCCCACCAGTCCACTCAGAACCCAGATAAAATCCAAAGCCGTGTCTCCAAACACACACTACACAAATGCTACAGGTGGTACACGTTTGCCAAATAAAACACTTGTTTGAGAAAAATAAACATTTACTTTGGGCATGACAAATTACACATGTTTATTTCAAAGCTGTGGCTTCTGCTGGTGAACCTGAAAGGGAAATAAGTTGCTTTGGTCCTGGCAGCTTAGGCAGAAAGGGGTTAGCACAGTCAAGTCATCAGTAGTAATTCCTCTACTAGGAAAATATTAGGGAAAAATTACATTTGTGATGGATCCTTTACAATATGCATTTGCTATGAACATGGTTGGCAATGACTCAGTAGGTATTTGCTGATTCCCTCTGTGTTCTGGTTGCTGAAGTTGATGTGGGCGTACACGACAAGGGTCAAATTCGTGGAATAAAGAGTAAGATCTGGAAGAGTTTGAAGGAAAGAGAAAGAAGTGGGCAACTGTCTTGGGGACATGTTTCACATGAAAGATGAGTAGGAGTCAGATTCTTGGCACAAAGTTAGAAACACTGTGGAAAAGAAAAAGTTGCAAGGTCCTTGAAAGATAACTGGTGCAGGGAAGGGACATTTAGGCAAAGTAATGCTAATGGGAACTTAAACACATTGCTAATGCAATATGGTTTCCTGGATTGCATCCTGGGACAGAAAAACCTGATGAAACCTACAGGTTAATTACTAGTAATGTGCTGATGTTAATTTATTTCTTTTCACAAATGTACTGTGGTTAGGTAAGAGGTTAACACTGGGGAGACTGAGAGAAAGTTTCTAGTGAACTCACTGGATTATTTTTATAACTTTTCTATACTCTAAAATTCGTCCAAAATAAAATTTTATTTTACAAATAAAATCGGGAATGAGGAATACTAAGTAGAGCAATTCATTAAACTTACCCGAAATTGGGGTAGATGGGTGAAAATTACAGCTGAGATTGAGAGAAGGATTGGTGTCAGATTAGAGAGTGACCTGAATGCCAGGCTGGAGAATCCTCACCCTTAGGGAGGCGTTTTTGTTTTGTTTTTTAAGCAAAGTAGTAATCTCACTGAAGTATGGTTGTAGAAAGATTAATGTGGTCAAAAGATTAATGTGGTCAAAATGTGCAGGAAACACAGGTAAGAAATAGAGATTCCCACAGGTGGACAAATGAGGAAGCTCTTTTACAGGAAAGTGTTTTGGGGAAAGATCGTATTTATGCTTGCTTTTCCCCCTAACATTCTGAGAATTCAGTAATGGTGATACATAAAATCAGATCTATTCTATCAACTCAGTGATTTGAGGCTTCTAAACGGATTTTGGAAAAGATGTTAAAGGAGAAATTCACATTAAATTATGTTAGATTTTGCAAGGGAATGACCCAGAGAAGACCCATCTAAGGACCTCCGCATGGTAGAAATCTAGAGTGAGGATTGCAAAGGAGAGAAAAAAGTCTTGAAGGCAATGGAGAATGCAAGGTGGAGGAGCCTTGAGAAGCACCAGGAAGGTACATTGCTCCCAAAAGTAAAAGAAAGAAAGAATTTCCAAAAAAAATCATGTGAACAGTATTGTTAAATGCAGCAAAATAGTATATATCAAGGCAAACAGTAGCCATACATATATAATCAGGTAGGTAACTAATAACTATCAAGAGAACTGTGTCACTGAAGTGATGAAGACAAACCAGATTTTCAAAACGTTGAGAAGACTTCGAGGCAATGTGCATAAGAAATTATTTCTTTAGAAATAAGGAGAGAAATAAGATGTCAAATGATGGAGATACCTCTATGAGTAAGAATGCATTCTGTTCTTCTTGTTGCTATTTTATTACTATTTTTAAAGACAGAGTAGGTGGTTTTGGCAAAAGCAAAGGGGAAAGAAGTAGGAGACTATGGATGCTAGAGAAAGCAATGGAAAGGAAGCAGTGACCTCCAGAAACTAGAGATAGAAACAAGGGCGCCTACAAAGGGGATGGTTTTGTCTCCACTGACACCACCATCTTGTCTCCTCCTCTGGCACCATGGTGGCCTCCTACCTAATCTAGTCATATCTACTCTTGATCCTCTTGATATATTCTTCACAGTTCAATTAGAATCTTATCATGTGTTATCCTGCCTGTGACCCAAAAAAGTCTTTTATGCAGTTGTTTTTTGGATCAAGATCAAAATCCTACAAGGGGCTACATGATCTCCTCTGCAGCTTTATCTCAATCTTCTCTCCATGTTCTCTGGTTCCAGATGCACTGATTTGCTCTCTATTTCTTCAACTGCTGTGGGTCTTTGCACATACTGCTTACTCTTCCTTGCTCTTCCATCTGTACCTTCATGTACTCAACTGGCAGCAATGAACTCAGTTAATATTAATACCTGAGTGATGCTTTTCATGATATCCCTAAGTCAATTCTCCCATTTATACCCTCTTGTCAGCATCTTTCTTACATTTATCACAGTTCATTTGGTGTGCATGTGTGTGTGTGTGTGTGTGTGTGTGCAGAATATTTGATAAATGTTTGTCTCTCCCATAGAGTTGGGAGTGGCTCATGGCTGTGGGGATGCCATACCTTCTTTGTAGGAGATTGCCTTAACATTCTTCGTAGGTTGGTAATAGCAACTCGAATATGAAAGTTGCATATCTTTTGGGAGTTGCTATTAACATGGGCTGTCCAGGTTCAAGTGTTTTTGTAGCCTCTCTGGAATTCCCTCTAGCTGGCTTTCAAAGTCCTGATGCAGCGTAAGTTAGGCATGTCCTCCTTGAGGATACTTTTTTTCTTATTCTTTCCTCCTTCATACTGTCAACATGGCATTTGTCAATATTGGAGTGATAGCTCTATGCTCTACAGGAGCCAAGCATGGATCCACTCTCCAGTTTCTTACAATCCCCTCTTGAATACCATCCAGATAAGTTATTAATGGTAATGAGGAAGTGGAATCTCTGCTTGCTAGTAATCTTAGCCTAACATTGACAGTCATTTGACCATTTTGCTGAGGTGAGGACTTAGCAATTGTTGACATGCAGAAATATGCACTCAATGTTGTCGCATCTGCTGATTTTTGAGCCAGATTCATCCCAAGGTCCTTCAGTCTGACACCTCGGTGTGTGGGAGATGTCACATGGTCCCTGGAGTCCTGACTTCATTTTTCTTTCAGCATCCCACTTAAAGCTTCCTTGCATTAACTAGGACCCATTCTAAATGGCATCCCCTTTAATGAGCGGAAGTATTTGTCCCCTTTAACTGAACAGCTCTTAGAAGCAATTAGCATTTAGGGAACTTCTTGTTTAGAAATAATGTCTTCATCAAACTACCCATTATGGACTAATTTGAAACTGGAAGATAGATGCTCATTTTCCTGTGGTAGCACCTGCAAGCATTTGTGGCAGTGGGGCTAATAGCAGCACTATTGTAAGTCATTGTATTTCCATCACAGTTTGTGTGGTGGGTAAATAGAAACCCCTTCGACATGTAAGCATTTCTGAGGACAAAAAATATGTTCCTTTCAAATTGTGCTATTTACCTGTCATTACAGATCTGAAGGTTGAGAATGCTTCTCATGTTACAATTAATTCTCTCATTGCCTTTGAGATCACTGCCTTTTGGCCAGTGTCTAGGAAATGAAGAGGGATGCTATATGTGAGAAAAGAGTACTCTGTCAGAAAAGGAAAGGAGAGAAAACTTGTTGCTGACTGATAGCAGCAGGAAAAAAAATCTTTTGAATTAGTTTAAGGGGAAAATATGGATCTAACACAATGTGTTTATGACTCCATCAAAGTTGCATGTGCTTAAATTAGTTCATCCTAAGCAATGGGTGGCTCTGGCACCATTTTGATAATATGGATAATAATAACAAGAAATTTTAGTAAGTGATTATTAAATTCCAGAAACTATGCAAAGTGTGTTTCATAATCTTTTTCAATGACTCATCCTGATAATCCCCTTTACTGATGATAAAGTGATGCTTAAGGTTCCACTTATTCAAGTTTACTCAGCTAGAAAGTGGAAGAGCTGGGATTCGCATCCAGGCAAGCTAACTGCAGGCCAGAGTCTTGACACCCCTACCACACAGATGTCAGCTTTACCAGCACTGAAAGTGAAGGCCTCCTGTTCCCCTGCCCCATCTCCATCAGTTTTCTATAATTTAAAGATTCCAAGTGGGTCACTGCTTTGGAAAAGCCCTTGTTAAACAACAAAGAAGCCACTGCTAGCCCCCTATTCGCCACTCCAATCAGCCCACAGCAGAGAACGAGTTCCTGATGAATTAGGACAAGAGGAAGAAGATGAGAACCTCCAACCATGCAGAGGCAGGCACAGTACCAGGCATTTCACACCACTCTTTAGGGAGGAAGGCTTGTGGGGCCAGAGTGTACTGAAAAGGGACTGTGCTGTTCGAGGAAAGCCCCTTCTGTGGGTGGCATTGACTGACATAAGGCTGAAGCACTCAAAGGAGTAAGACAGAGCAGGCATAGTATTCCAACAGATCGCAGACTCTGCACTTTTGCCTAGGGCCGGCCCTGCTTCAAAGTGAAACTTCCACAGGAAAACTAAATAAAGGAAAGAAAAGCCAAACAGAACAAATTCCCATTTAGTCAGCTTTTACTGTCCTCGGAGGCTCTGTGTTTATGCTAGATCTTAATTATGCTGCTTGTCAAAGACACACTAAACTCCACTGTGGTTGAGGGAGCTATTTTATCTTTTTATCTTTACAGTCAGAAAAGGACTTAGTATGCTGAACCCTACCCTTGATGAGCTTCAAACCTGGAATAAAAGAACAATTCTCTCTCTTCTGCCCAATTGTCCCCACCTCTGCACTGCTGTCCGTGAACACCTAATCAGGAGGCTTTGGTGGGGTTAGGAACAGTCAGCACCCAGGTGGCCTGCGACAAAACTGTAACGTCCAAGGGGACTGCATGGGCTTCCCATGTTCAAGCCCTTATAGTGACCCTCCTGCCCCAGGACCCATGCATCTGCCCTCCAACCCTCCCTCTGCAGGGCTCATGACCTAGACATTCTGGAGAGGCACTCAGCTGTATCTCCCAGCAGGGTAAGTGGGAGAGCCTCCCTCTGGGTGTGTAAATGCAGGGGAGAGGGTGTACTTGAGATTTTAAATGCACAATAATGTGCATTAAACAACTTCAAATCGCACAGTGAAGAAGTTATTCCATTTCCAACTCTCTTTAATCCTCCAGATGAAATCAGGGAGAACATCTCTGGTTGAGTGTTTTTGTAATCTTCCTTTCTTTTCACTGTATTTATTTTGGCCTTTGCTTTCTATTTATGGCAGATACTTTCACTTTTCTGGTGGTGACATAAATGTCTTTTAAAATAAATGCATCTACTTGGGGGAAAATCAAATTTGCTTAAAGAAAAAATATTACATAAATAATAAAGGTACATGACAAAATGAAAACTGTGAGAAATACAAGGACTCACTTTTAGAAAAAGCTCTAATTAAGATGCCTTGTGTTAGGGTTCACTCTGACTAAACCTGTGAACTGATAGATGTTCATGCAGCTCTCCTCCCAGACATGCCTGTGTTTAGAGGGTCTTGAAAACTGTGGCAGATCCTTAACAGAGTGATAAGTTAGGTCTAACAACCATTTCAGGTCCCTAAAGGCAAGATCAAAAGAAGGATATTTTGTGTTGGGCATGTTTATCCCCAGTCTAAACACATCATCTATGATGATCGTAGTTTGATCATCAGTTTTCAGACTTATGGGAGATGTTGGCTTTGTACCAAAATTCAGATACCTGGGGCCCATCTCCAGAAATTCTGTTTTAGTAGGCCTGGGGTAAGCCCTAGGCATGTGTGTTTTGCTAACTATCCCGTATCATAGAGAAGCACCCCCAACTAAGAATCACTGATGGACTTTGGTCAGTGTTACCACCCAGTGTTGTATGCAGATCCAAAATGAGGAAAGGTATGTGATTGCACCTTGAAAATATGAGGATAACAGATCTGGCTGGACAATCCATTAGAGGTCATTTTTATCTACACAATATGCATGCATTTGTTTCTATGTACCAAGTAATCCCTGAAAAACTGGCTCTTACAGAAAGCCACAGATGTCATCTAGGAATTTTCCTGGTTCCTGTTAGAGGCAAGTCTTGAGTTGGGTTTTATTTAACAGATCAGAGGAACATCTTGGTTCCCTCTAGTAGTAGCTCCATAGTCCTTCTCTTTGCCAGGCTTCATGATGTTGTTTACTTCAGGTCTCTGAGAAAACCAGTGGAAGTCTGTCATGGAACACCCAAGAGCAGATGTGATATGATTCATTTCTAATCACTGGCATTATCCAGGTGACTTGCTCAAGCCTAGCTTACACAGAGTTCCCTTTCAGCATAGACGTTTCCTAACTAGCATTACCCTGCCATACCCAAAGCCTTGTGAAAATATTTTCAGCAGTTAACAAGCAGAGCCTGCAGTTATAATATGCTCATTAGGCCGCATGTTAGTTTTCAAGTCTTGCAGCACGCATAATCTGCTACTTGATTTCCACTGAATTTCAGTTCTGTTGGGCATCAGCAGAGGAGTGCTGGCAGCCCCGTGGGCTTTGCCAAGGGCTGCTGTCTTTATGTGTGTTTTCCACAAGGCCATGCTGACTGTAAAATAGCACACCTACCCTATTTGAATCTCCAGTCTCTCTTTGTCTGAGCGTCCCTTCAATTATCCCAGAGCCTTTCTTGATCCCCTGGTGGAGAAACTCCTTCAGGAACCACACTAATTTTAGAAGACAATGCAAAAGATATACCCAGTAGTCCCAGTAGATGAATAGGCTGATCTCTGGAATTTATTAGATCTTCCTTTGTTCTAGACTTCACTTCTACATTTCAAAACCACTGCCTTAAAAAAAAAATGCTCTCATTCCAAATTACAGTTTTCGAATAAAGGCCTTTGACCATAGAAGTACAGTACTTTTTCCCTATACTTTGAACGTGCTGTACTTGAAAATATATATATACATATATATAAAATCCCCAGGGTCAAAGTGTTCCAATGCTGTGCGAGCTGAGAATATTTTGGCAATTTCACATTAGTAAACAAATGTTTCTGGCTGCTGAAGGCATAATTTATTTTTATTACTTTTTAAAAATTTCTTGGTGACTGGCTATGAGGGGCAGCATTTATTTATTCCTTGATCAATAAGTCGGTGCCCAGCATATGCCTGGCAGAGTGTTAGGCTTTGAAAGTACAGAGATATATCATACCTGTTCCATATCCTGATGGAGCTAACAGTCAGTGGAGAATGCCAACCCTCTAAACAGATAAATACAATGGACAAGATGAGTGGTATTGTTGGAGCTATGAACAGAAGGCTACAGGATGGAGAGAATGGAGCTAGTACAAAGAGTTCACAGATAAACAAAGTCCCATGTTGGAGGAGACTCAAGAAGAGTTGGAATTGAATTTAATTCAATTTGGGGACAGGAAACCAGAGATCCAAGGAAGCAAGAGTGAAGGAAGGAAGGTTAGAACCAAATATTGGCAGGGGCAGGGGATATGCCTCCTGAGAGATGGCCAGAAATGCAGAATGCAGGCTTATATTCGATTTGTATGTACGGACTGGTAGAGATATGACACTTGGGTACATCAGCCTGGTTTAGAGAGCTGGGTAGGGCTAATAGGCAGAGAATGGGTAATTCAGTGGTAAGACCAGATCACAGGAAGCGTCTTAGTCCATTTGTGTTGCTATAACAAAACATGCACACACACATACACAAACACACACACACACACAGGGTAATGTATAAGAACAGAAATTTATTTTCTGAGAGTTCTGGAGGCTGAGAAGTCCAAGATCAACGTGCGGGTAGGTTTAGTATCTGATGAAGGCTCATTCCCCATAGATGGCACCGTATCAGGTGTCCTCACGTGGTGGAAGACCTGAAGTGCAAAAGGAACAAACAGCTCTCTTATATCTCTTTTATGAAGTCATTAATCCATTCATGAGGGCAGAGCCTTCATGGCCTAATCACCTCTTAAAGGCCCCTCCTCTGAATACTGTTGCATTGGGAAATAAGTTTCAACACAAATCGGGGAGGAGACACAGACATTCAAAATATAGCAGTAAGTGAGGGACCCTTCGTTGTTTAAAACCCTTGAACCCTCAATGTGGAGTGTGGATAAAAACTCATCATATTTTCCCAGTTAACACATTTCTTCTGATGCCTTCCTTAACTCTTCCATGACTCAGCCATAATAGAACATTTCCCTATTACCAGTTGCTAGGAGTGTTAAATGAGCTGATGATGTGGAATAACCCTGCTAAGAGCCTAGAATGTGAAAGAATTTGTTTTGGTCACATTTTTAAATAATTTGGAATCATTCTAGTTCCTTAAAATGTGTGATCCTCTTAGATGGGAATGAATTGAGCTTTAAACACGAAAGGAACATCTTCCTCCTTTAGTCATGTCAGAAGATCTTGTTGAGGGGTACCCAAGGTGTTCCTCACAGCTTGAGGTAATTAAACCAGTTACACACTGGGCAGTGTACATATTTCTTTGCAGCTTCTACTAGTAGGCTTCTTTATTGTATCTTGTGATGATTTAAATGAATTCTTCCTGATTCCTGTCATGGTGATAAAGCACTCATGTTGGCCTGAGTAAGTGTAGGTGCATTGTAGTGCAACTAATGATGTCTGAACAAGGTTCACACCTGTCAACCTTCATTCTTTCACTAGGAGACTAGCAGGTATTTCCTAAGATGCCAAATCTTAACTTGTGTGAGTCCTAGAAATGGTGGCATGTTGAC
This sequence comes from Macaca mulatta, assembly GCF_049350105.2. Classification (NCBI taxonomy): domain Eukaryota; kingdom Metazoa; phylum Chordata; class Mammalia; order Primates; family Cercopithecidae; genus Macaca; species Macaca mulatta. Next base: position 176,651,307 of record NC_133411.1, read on the forward strand.
CCTGTATATTCAAAGAAAATCAAATGAGTATTTGCAAAGACAGTTGCTGGCTGCAGGTAGATACCAGCGGAGACTTGAGTGCAGAAAAACCTAAATGCCTGATGTAGGAGGCATTAGGAAGAGCCTCAGGCACACAGAGAAATGTAGCAAATCAATAATTGGCCAATCACTTCTCCGAGTTTATCAAATTCTTTACCTCTTACACAGTGAACACCAAATCTGCCTGCCTGGGCCAGATTTCTCTTATGTGGCCACTTACATGAGAGGAAACAGAGGGGTAAAGAATGCCCCACTGCATTCCTAAAATTCCACCAGTCAAGATTTCTTCAAGGGAGACTGACATTCTAAGCATATCAGCTCCATCTGTCTCTGCTCCTTTGAACAGATAGAAATTTGAGGGTAGGTTTTGGTAAGTGGGAGATTTCAGAGAGCGTTAGGGCACCCTGGAGAACTGAGCCAGGGAGAAGAGAGGTCTTCAATGGAGACAAAAATGAACCAGTGACAGCTTTCCTATTCTCCACTTTTATTTATTTCTGGGAGTGGGTCTGCTTTCTGTGTTGGTGTTGGACCAGGAGTCAGGAAGCACCAAACCTGTAGGGCTCCTGTGGAGCTCCACATTTTCCATTACCAGGACACAGATCTGATACTTCAGGGTTCATGGGAGTAATTACTATTCGGAACAGAGGCATAAATACTTGTGATTCAGAGGATAGACCTCATGCTCCTTCCCCTCCTTTCTTTCCTCCTTCCTCCCTCTCTTTGTTTATTAACTTATATATATGTGTGTGTATATATATATATATATATATATATATATATATAGTTGCCAGATCTCTTTATGGTGGCCTATTTGCATACCAAAATTTCACTTATGGTAAGTGTACAGTTTAGTGACTTTTGTGCATGTATATAGTTGTGCAGTAATCCCCTAAATCCTGTTTCAAAGTGCTGGCCCTACCCTTTGCCCAATTTAGTTCTAATTAACATACAAAACCCCATTTAAAATTGGCTGATATGGTTGAGCATCCTGCATCTGAAATTTTCAGTTTTAAATACTTCAAAAGCCTAAACTTTTTGAGCGCCAACACGATGCTCAAAGAAAACACTCCTTGAAGCATTTTGGATTTTGCATTTTAGAATTTGGGATGTTTAATGGGTATGATGCAAATACTCAACATTTTAAAAATCTCAAATTCGAAGCATTTCTAGTCCCAAGCATTTTGAATAAGAGATACCTAATCCATAGGTAACATTCTTCTATTTGAACACCAAGAAAGCATGTTTTACAATCTCTTATTCTAAAATTTATTTTTTTCTCGTTTCTATGATAATAAAATTGCTACAGCAAGAGCAGAAACAGAAATGGAAAAAAGATACCCTTTCTTGCTGTAAGCCCTATTTGCAAAAGCGGATCCTCTTTCCCGGACTTTGACACTCTATGCTGAGATCTGAAGACGTAGCGCGTGTTGTGGGTGGTAGAAGGAAGAATCTGCTTCTTGGGTTACATACGTCCTAAACTGTAGTTATTAAGCCTTTAGTTGCCAGCAAATTGGAACACTAATCGTAATAATCTCTGCTCTGTATTGACTATATATTCTGATTCATTTCCTTTACGTGCATTATGTCATTGAAGCCTCACCATGGGCTCTCTCCCTTTATATAGATTAGAAAACTGAGGCTCAGGTAGATCAAGTAAAGTTTTCAGAGTCACTCCACGGTAGATGTCAAGGCCAGGGATCAAACCAAGACCTGTCTCACAGCTCAGTCTCTACTTTCAAGAGCACACTTCATCACATCTCTACACAAACGAATCATGGCATGGCAATCAAGGGGCAGCTTAATTGTCAGAAGTCTGCTCCTATTACAAGGAAGAAAAATTGCAAATATGTGGTCCTAGGGGGAAAAAAGTAAGCTAACATCCTATTTAACAGCTACCCCAAAATGGCAGGAGTAAAAAGCAATTTAAGGCAAGAATGCTTATGGCTTTGGAAGTTTTGAGACATTTTTTAACCACACCAGCGTTTGAGGCTGAATGAGAGGGTGAGACAGTGCATGGACACGCTACAGCTTGATTCACCTTTGATGACTCTGCACCTGGGAATGAAGTTCACCAGGCATCGGTGCTAGAGGTTAGGGAGACATCCTGACTTGGCTGCTTGAATAAACTTGGAATAGGTGGTGATTATATAGCAATTGGGAGGGCGTAAGAAAGGCATTGTCTGAAGTGGTCTCTGCCTCAGCTAACTCCTTGGTGTAGTACTCATGTGTCACTGAACACATAAACACTGCCTCCCATTCGATTGTTTTCATGTATCTGTTTTATTAGCTGTCCCCATGGTTCTCAAAGTTGGTGAAGTACAGCAATCGTGGGAGACACTTATTAAAAGAATAGGCATCGGCTCTCCTGAGAAATTTTTTATACAATCGTCCTGAGAAAAGGTTCAGATGCCTGTATTTTTATAAAGCTTTCCTGTGATGCTTGGAATGAACCAAATGTGGGATTTGTTGCTCTTCAAAACTGTAAGTCCATGAGGGCACTTTGTTTCCTAGCAGCTCACAGAGTGCTTCACAGAGAGTGAAATTCAGTGGATACTTGTTGACTGAAGGAGGGAATAAATGGATATTGTAGCTTCCTTGAGGTCAACAATGATGAAATTTACCTCCCACAGTGGCAATAAATAGTGATCAATAACTGTTTACTGATTTATTAGTTTTAAACCTATGTTTTATTTTTTCTTTTTGCTTAGCTCTGAGCAAATGGCTATGAATTTGCTTGAAGTTTTGTGTTCTAAAAGACCTGATGCCTATTTAGTGAGGTGAGGTGGTGGGCATAGCATCCAGGAACTGATTTTGAGCAGTTTCAGGAGTTTATTAATCCAAAATCTGAGAAGAGAACCAATTCCCATATTTTGCAAGTTTATTTTGCTCTAGTACAGTGAATAATTGTCCTGGGGGGACTAGATGGCATAGGAGAATATTAATCTTAGATTTTCATTTCCTATAAAATAATTTCCCACTTATTACATTCAGTGAGAATACTTTGGGTTTCAGGAAATATGCATATTTTATCACAGACAGTCCAAAGCGTGCTCCCAAATGTATATGAAACTGAGGAGTTAAGAGGGGCAGGTGCAAGCATTTCGGTAAGCCACGGGATACCAAGGTAGGCTGTAAGAGGACTAAAAGTAGAAGCAGGACAGAGTCACCTGGAGTCTCCACACCTTCCACAGTGTTGTCAAATTTTAGGCTTGAGCTTTAAAAGAAATTTGTAATAGGAAAATATTAAAAATTAAAATGACAACAATAATAATAATTAATGGCTAGCATTTTTCAAGCTCCTCACTATGTATAAGGCAATATACTAAGCCCTTTCACATATCATGTCATATAACTGATTTTTTGGAGAGCCCAATGAGGTAGTACAGTGGATTATAGATGAGAGCATCTCAACTAAGATTGCATTTAAGAAAAAAAAGATTTTTACTCTTGGAACAGAAAAGAAGTCCAGAATAGCTTCAGACATTTAGATTTCAGGGACTCAAGTAATATCACAGTACCCTTCTCTCCCCTGTTATCTTCTCTTCCCTATTGCCTTTCACTATGTGGTAATGAAGATGGCCCCCAGCAACTCCATGTTAATGTCCTCGAAGATCAAGTCCAATGGAAAAGAAAATTCTTTTCCTGCAGAGTCAGGGAAATCCACAATATCATGCTTACTTGTGACATCAACTGCAAAGTTTCGGGGTTCCTAAGATCGTTCTCATTTTTTATAATTCACCAAAATGGCTCACAGAACTCACTGAAAGCTGTTATACTTGCAGTTATGGTTTTTTACAGTGAAAGAATACATATTAAAGTGAGTCAATAGAAGATACTCATGGAGCAGAGTTCAGGAAAGTTCCCAAAACAAAGTTCCCAGTTGTCCTCTCCCAGTGTAGTCATGGACAGGGCTAACTTTCCCAAGTAACAGCGTGTGACAGTACACACAGAGCACTGCCAACCAGGGTGTCTTTCCTGAGCCTTCGAGTCCAGAATTTTGATTTGGGGCTCAGTCACAAAGACATAATTGACCACCCTTGTGGCTCACCATTAGTCTCTAGTCCCTCCAGAGGTCAAGCTAATGCTACATGGTCCAAAGCCCCATCATAAATCACATTATTCGACTGTACAGTTTGGCCCAAAGCCCCTAGGTTAAAAAAAAAAAAGAAGAAGAAGAAGAAGAGGTTTTTGGCAGTCAGGATATTCCAAGGGTTTTGCAATCACCTCCCAGTAGCTGAGGGCAAAAAACCTTTTTTGGGGGTAAGGTTAATTCTTTACTACACACTTCTCCAATGTTCTAATAAAAGCCTGGCCTGCATTGTGTTCATGGACCCATCCCTGAAGCAATCACTCTGACACAGAGATGAACATGCTAATAGACTAGGCCTAAGGATGGGGCCATTCACCTTGCCCACCACATAGCACAAGAGCAAGGAGTGATGATTCTCCAAGAAAACTGGACATTGACCAAGATATTTCAGGAGTAAATAAAATAAGAAGACAGTAGTCTATGTTAACTCATGGGAAGGCTCCATAGCAAAACTAAAATACTAAATTCCCTTTATTTTGATTTGATGTGCTATCATTAGCAAGTCCATAGGAAAATGAACTGAAAGTGACTTAATAAATGCACTTAAAAAAAGAGATAGAACCTATTAAAATATGACATGTGTGACTTAGGGAAGAGGCAGAATAATAGCAAGTTGATGAAGAGGCTCTATATGTGATCACTTATGCAAATTTCCCACCAAGAACGAATTTGTCTTGTTTCCCTAGGGCAACATGAAAACTCCCTAAAGCAGTGGTTTCTGAACTTGTAGTGCATTAGAAATACCTGGGGAGCTTTTAAAATCCTGATGCCCAGGCCACACCCATACCAGTAAAATCAGAATGTGTAGGAATGGGATCCAGGCAACTGTGTTTTTTAAACATCCCCAGGAGATTTGGAAACTACTGTAGTAGACCCTGAAACAACAGCAAACACTACTAATCTGAATGCTAATTTCCAATATGACCCACCTTACCCAATTAAATGGACACGATTCAATCACTGGCAGAAGAACTGCTCTTGAGTCTCCGCAGGATGTAGTATAGAACCTGAGTTGGAGAAATATGTGTTCAAACCACAGCTTACACTTACATGACTAGCTGTGCCTCGAGGAAGCAATTTAATCACTTTAAGGTTCAGTTTCCTCATCTTTGAGACAATTGATAATTTATATGACATGGAACTTTTTTTTTTTTTTTTTTTTTGAGATGGAGTCTCACTCTGTCACCCAGGCTGGAGTGCAGTGGCACCATCTCGGCTCACTGAACTCTCTGCCTCCTGGATTCAAGTGATTCTCCTGCTTCAGCCTCTCAAGTAGCTGGTATTACAGGTATGCACCACCACCTCTGGCTAATTTTTATATTTTCAGTAGAGATGGGGTTTTGCCATGTTGGCCAGGCTGGTCTCAAACTCCTGACCTCAGATGATCCGCCCACCTCAGTCTCCCAAAATGCTAAAATTACAGGCATGAGTCACCATGCCCAGCCCAATGTGGAACTTCTGAAAGAAAATATGTAGAAAGTACCTGGCATAGCAAACGTCAACTTCCTTACTTATGCTATTACCTTTATTGTAAGAGAGATAGAAACCCCTTGTCTTTTTTTCCTGCCTTTCAGCTTTTGTTATTTTGGGTTGTTTTGTTTTGTTTTTAATATGTCCATGTAGGATTTTAAAAAGTGTATCTTTGTCAATAATGCAAAACTTAAAAGTTGTCTGTCATTAAATACAGTTGTTCCCTTAAATATTGAGAACTTCAGGAGGAGGTGTCCTATTCATTCAGTCATTTATCCACACAATATTTGTCAAGTGTCTATGACAATATTTCATCAATACTAAAATGCACTCATTTGCAAGATGTATCATTATTTTATGTATGAATAAGAGAGGGAAAACTCAGCCAATTAAACTATGCCACACCCTCAGTTACAAGAGGGATTCCTATTTCAGAAGTCTTAAGTTAAGCAAAGAAATGTACAAGATAACATCAGCGAAATGCCGTCAGGGTGGAATTAATCCTCCAGGATGCTAGGCATAAGACACAAAGTTACACAAGATGCTGTCTCAGTGATGGGGGACAGAAAAGAACCAAGATCCACAGTTGGCTTCAACCCTCTCGCTCCCAAATACAGAGTCAACTCCAGTTTCATCCAGAGAAAATTCTTTTTCATGCCCCTTTTGGATCATTAAATGTCATACACTGATCACTGTCTCACCTTTGAGAAATACAGTGACCTGTTTAAATGGTCCCATTTTTAAATCACTTTTCTTCAAACAGGGCCAGTTTTAAATGGCTGTATGTCATCCCACCCATGGATGAGAGTGAAAATGGCTCTCATTATTTCAGCAGATCACATAAGCCATGCTGCAGGAGAGCAGGAGGTGAGAAGGTAGAGGGAATTCAATTTGATGATCACATGATCTTTCTTCCCCTGAACCTCCCCATTCAACTGAAGATTTTGTGTTGTGATCCCAAATGGGTCAAAATACAAGCTTGGAAAAGTTTTCTGAATAGTCTTTCTCTATTCTATATATACTTAATACAGATATGCCCCATTTCTCTTTCCTTACATTGAAGCCTGCTTGGCCAGAAATGTGCTTATGTTGGCTAATTTTTTTTAAGTAGTTGGCAAAATATGTTCCCGAGTGGAGGCAAAGTATTAGGGGAAGATTTTGGGGACAGGTGTACCATCAATGATTCTGACTCAGCCCATTGAAATGCACTCTTTGTATGTAGTTTGGGGAATTAAATTTTGGTGACAGAAAAAAAATTCCAAAAAGAGAAAGAGAAACTAAAAATAATAGGCTCTTTAAATCCAAATGAGAATTCTACTAATAGCGTCTTGGTGTGCCATGCCAGGCCCATGCTCCAGTCAATAGAGATTTTCTTTTGAAGGTAAGCAATTTAGAGAATGAATCTGCTCTGCCGTCTGGTTGGAGGATGGGTGCCAAGGTTAGATCTTTAAGGAAATAATCTTATTAGTCCCTCTTATTAAGGAAGCCTCTGCAGTGAGTAGACTTTGAACCTGCCTGATAAAAAGTAGGTCTTGTCAAACAGCTCACAGCTCCTAGTGAAAAGGTTGAACTTTGTTGGTTTAGATCATCCAATCCAAATGCAAACATGTTTCTAAGCTTCTGTTTGCATACTCTGGGAGGAAAAAAAGACTTCCTCTTTTTCCCTGACTCTGACACTAATAGTATTCTGAGGTGATGGCAGCTCCCATGGAAATTACTAAATCACTGTGTTAGTGGCGCATACATAAAGGCAAAAGTTTCCAGTGTAACTTGAAATGTAAAGCTTCCAATTGTCACTGTTTGGGTCCTTTTATTTCTTTAAATCTTCATTTTTTCCCCCTTAACGGAACCTGGTCTTCCCATTTCTCCACCATTACATCTCCGTACTGACCCTATCTGGAAGCTGTAAGGCTGAAATTTTGACAGCTTTGTCATTTTCATAGCTGTGAAGGTTGATGTCGAGCTTACAGGATTATTGCTGTCCAGGAATACTTCACTACAAAATCAAGCGGAAGGTCAAGAGAGGTGGAGAGAGGGAAAAAAAATAAAAAACTCTAATTAAATCAGGAAGGGCTGACTTGTGCCCTAAGAAATGCGTGCAACTTCAGGGAGAGCCATGCTTGTATCCAAGTGCAACAATTGGCCTCAGTGAGGGGCCGCATTTGTCACAAGAGACAACAAAGAAATTGCCATTAAAGCAAGCAGCTCCTTGAAGAACTGGCTTCATTCTTTGCTTTTACCCTGCTATTAAGGTCCTTCTCAAATCAGATTAAGGAAAGGCACTGTAACACATAGTTTCATTAGAGTAATGGAAAGAGGAGAGCAAGCGCTTTTCTTACGTCTTCTCCTTGGTTTCCGAGATTTGTGGCTTCTGGATACCAGCCTGGTATATAATGCAACCAGATAATAGTGGCCACGAAGAATGAAAGACACGTCTGAGACTTATGCTACTGAGAACAGAATTGAGAAGAGTCTTACTACAAATTTTTGCATGATGTGTCCCTGCAAGGAGGAACTAGACACTGTGTAGAATCCCCAGAGTAGAGAATTCTCAGGTAGGATTTGCACAAACTGCATTTTAGTTCAGCAAATCCTACCTGAAACCTACTGATACAGTTTGGATATGTGTCCCCTCTAAATCTCATGTTAAATTGTAATCTTCATTGTTGGAGGTGGGGTCAGATGGGAGGTGTTTGGGTTATGGGGATGGATCCCTCATGGCTTGGTGCTGTCCGTGCAATAGTGAGTTCTCGTGAGATCTGGTTGTTTAAGTGTGTGGCATGCACACTCCCTCCACTCTCTCTCTTGCTCCTGACTCCACCATGTGATGTGCAAGCTTCTGCTTCACCTTCTGCCATGAGTCAAAGCTCCCTGAGGCCTCCCCACAAGCCAAGCAGAGGCAGGTGCCACGCTTCTTGTACAGCCTGCAGAATCATCAGCCACTTAAGCCTCTTTTCTTTATAAACTACCCAGTCTCAGACATTTATTTATGGAAATACAAGAACGACCTAATACACCTACTGTGTGCCAAATATTTGGCAAGACATTAATGATTCAAAGAAGTCATGGATAGAGTTCTGTGTTTAACCCATTTATGCTGGAGGTTGCAGATTTTTGTGTGTGAAAAATAGACCTTGGCGATGACCTTGAGCAGTAGGATATGAATAACTCCCACCAGCTTAGCGTTCCAATAGTGGAACACTAGGCATATACAGGTTAATAGAGGTTTAAGAGAGATGAGCAAATACTACATATATAAGGTGGGATAATCATAACTGTAAAAATTATTGAGCAGCTACCATGTGCAGGTCACTGGTTTAAGTGCTGTGCAGAAAAAAATTTATTTAATATAAAGGTCAGACTATTATGCCTAGAGCACACACGCAAGGACGTCATTTCAGCTGTGGAAGGTAAAGGACATGGAAAGTTCCCTGCAAAAAGGGATATAAATGTGTATTGAAGGATGGATAAGAATTATACCCAATGTTTAAAAAATAGAGGAGTGGAAGATAAAACCTTTCTAAATTTAGTAAACTTCATAAATAAAGACGTAAAGTGCTACATAAGATGACATCATCCGAGAAAATATAGTATTCCTGCAGCACAAAGTAAAAGGCAGGTGATAGAAAAGGGGCTGAAGATGATGGAATGTAATGAAGGCTTTGTCGGGAGCCGAGGGAGAATTTTTAAGTAGGGCTGATGTTCAGATTTCCATTTTGGAAAGATCATCCTAGGGCACTGCTTCTGTCCCTGCTGAAGTGGTAATTGTGCCAGTTTGCCTTGTAGACCTGGCTTGAAGACAATCCACTCTCTGAGTGCAGGCACTGCCCCTGGAGGGGGCATCTGTGTAGAACCCTCAGGATCAGGCATCCCAGCATTCTATTTGTTGACTTAAATGGGAAGAATGAAGATTTTTTATTTCTTTAATTTATTGGTGAATGCTGCTCATGGAAATTTAATGCTGCTGTATCAAATTAAATGCGCCAGGATTTCTTAGAAAGAGTTGCATTCTTTAAGCGCCAGCCTGAGTGTGTATCCTGCTGATATCCTTTTATGTCTACGGAAAAGACCCTCCCTGGACAGTTGGCTGCAGCAGACAGTAACCCCTTCTTCGCCAGGCTTGAGCCTGAGGATATCTGTGTTTTATACTCACAGGCCAAGGAGAACCATCTTTCTGAGCAATGCCTATCTTTGATGGCTAGATGATATGACCAAGGGACAAGGCAAATGAGAAAGGCAGTGAGAGGAGAAAGGGGCAGAAGAGAAACAATAATATGTTGTGAACCACAGTGAGGGGCCTGATGCCACGCAGACTGGTGACCACATCCCTGGGATTCATTCCACTGAGACTTAGCACTGCAAAAAAGGCAGGCTACAGGGCATAAGAAATATGAAATAATTTATCAGGCCAGAAAGTTATACTCATTTCCTTTCTAACTATTTTGCTGCAGGTTAAGCTTTCCTTCGTGCTTCTGTAGGGCAGCTGCTGGAAATACAAAGACTTGTATCCAGCACCAGAAAGTGCCAGACTTTCCTGGCCACCTCTGCTGGGGGTGGAAGCTCCATTTCTTCATGAGCAGTGGCTGGGCCTCTGCATTCTGAGGGAGATGTGTGCATCCCAGTTAGTAGAGATGGGATGAGGTTGTAAGATTGTATGAGTCTCCAAAATATTTCTAGCAGGGAAATAAAGAAGTCAAACCAACCCAGATAAATGATTTGGAAGGCTCTTAGAGGAAGGGGAAATACTATATGTCTGCCCAGGGTTCTGAAAAAGGGTCCTTTTGCTGAAGAGCTTACAAGTTCTGCGCGCGCGCACACACACACACACACACACAGTGGAACTAAGGTCAGCACTGGAAACCACTGTGCTATGGCAGAAAGAGTGTTGCAGTGTTGGAGGAGCAGGAAGATGCATGTCTGTTGAAAACCTGGGTTTTGCTTCTGGGCTTGCAACTGTGGCAGCATTTTTTTTATCTCTCTCTGTTCCCCATACCGTGCCATGATACAAAGCAAACATTCCATTGACAGTATGTTGACAAACTGAAGCCTTCAACCACTGGCCCAGTCAGCAGCCTGAGCAATCACAGTTCCAACCTCTCCCTTCCTCTCACCGCATCCCTTACTCCCCAGATTTCTCAGGAACAGGCTGTGCCCCCAGTGGATCATTTCAGGTCTGTGGAGCCTTCATAAGTCCTAACCACAGATCAGCTTTCTAAATAGAGAAGGTGATGAATTTTTAAATCCTTGAACCTATGCTATAATCATCTTTCCACCACCCTACATATTACAATGCAGGAAGTCAACAGAAGTGTTTTCTTATGGTTCTGGCAACATGAAATATTGATAGGGACGGGAGCGTGGGCTTGGTGTTGAGGTTCACGTACAATGAAGGTAGCAGTTCTCATCCCAGCTTCTCATCGTCCACCTTTCTTTTCTGACACTTAGGACAGGAAGAAAGCTCCATACCCGTGATACTCAAGGCTAGTTCAATGAAAGCTCTTAAAAAGCTGTGCAATGAAATCTGTCTAAAAAGGTCTTTATCAGTCTCCAGGGGCCAATTGCTAATGCAGCTAATACACGTTTGATCTATACAGATGATTTTTCCTTTGTCCTCAAGGGAATCTCCACAAACACTTTGGGTTTACATGGTGCCAAGCCCAAGTAGCCTGTCGGAAAACAAATAGCATTTTAACACATTCAAGCATCAGTCCCCAGGATGAAAAGTAGCACGTAGACTCTTCTCTGAGTTTTCTAGCTGGGCTATAGGACATAATGAAAACTTCATTTTTAGAACATTTCTTTTCCTAGTGACATTTCAGTCAGAGGAACTGCATTCTGAAGGGGAAAAGGCACAAAGTAGACACTCTGATTCAAAAAGAAGAAGAAGAAGAAGAAAAACAATAAAGCAAAAAAGAATAAAATGTTATATAGGACAGTATTTCCAAATGCACATATGGGTGCCATGTACCAATCTGTGTGGTGCAAGTATGCAAGATATCCTTAAGAGGCACATGGTTGAAGGTTTTTATTTTTTAAAAAGTTTTAATATTTATTTATTGTAATACATTTTAGAAAATATATATTATATACATATATAGAGATAGTGATATAAATGTAGTTATGTATAGCTAGCACATCCAAGCTATGATTTTATGGATATTATTAACTAAGATGAAACTAAAGTTAGAAACAATAAGTCAATTTGCAGAAAATTTTTTTTTTATTATTATACTTTAAGTTCTAGGGTACATGTGCACAACATGCAGGTTTGTTACATATGTATACATGTGTCATGTTGGTGTGCTGCACCCATTAACTCGTCATTTACATTAGGTATATCTCCTAATGCTATCCCTCCCCCCTCCCCGCTCCCCACAATAGGCCCCGGTGTGTGATGTTCCCCTTCCTGTGTCCAAGTGATCTCATTGTTCAATTCCCATCTACGAGTGAGAACATGTGGTGTTTGGTTTTCTGTTCTTGCGATAGTTTGCTGAGAATGATGGTTTCCAGCTGCATCCATGTCCCTACAAAGGACACAAACTCATCCTTTTTTATGGCTGCATAGTATTCCATGGTATATATGTGCCACATTTTCTTAATCCAGTGCAGAAAAATACTAAGTAAAGGAAAGAATTGAAGACTAGATGGAACTGCAGCTCCACCAGCTCCAATCAGGGAGGACTGGATAGAAAACACACCCAGAAGGTGTGAAGAAGTGGCTAAAGTGGGAAATGCTGATGGAGAGAAATTCCCCATGTGTTAATAGAGGAGGCAGAGCCAGCGGTCAGTGGGATGAGTGTGAATCTACTTTTCCTGGAATGTCTGTCTCCTTACAGAGACGTCAACTGCAACAGAATCCATGTGGCTCCTGCACACGTTCTCTGTTGTCTGAAGTTTTGTTTTCTTTGTGGTTTTAAGCAGAAAATCACACATGTTCATGCTCCCTCAATCTGACATGTCTTATTAACCCTTTGCATGTGACTTCCATAGGGTGGGATATTGCAGGACACTCAGGAGATGTGCCTTTCAGAGAAGGATTCCCCTCAAAAGAGTGGACTCTGCACTGGACCCAAGTGAAAGGAGAGAGTTTGTAACTCTCCCATAATATATCTGAGCCCATGATAGAAAGAGGATAGCAGCTCCGAGTTACCAAATCTTCAGTATCTTCCAGGCATGACATATTAAATCTCATCCTCAGATGAGCTAAGTGAACCAAGCACCATTATTCTCATCGTTGTATTTATGGGGAGGCTAAAGTGGGAGACTTACACAGCTAGGAGGAGATTCAAAGCCAATTGTGTCTGACCAAGAGGTTGGACTTCTTCACAAGTTATAGTAAGAGGCCATGCTTAGGCTGTGAACACTTTTGGGGAATGGCCTCTCCTATAGCTTTGGTTCTATCCACAACAGAACCTATGTGAATCCTACAAAGCCTTCCTTAGAATAATGCCCACAGCAACTGTCCTCCCTAGCAATAGGACATCACAGAACAAGAAAACATTGACTATGATCTTTTTTCTTGGAAAAGGGTGGTAGAGTCGGGGGGATGGTTCACGTGGGAGAACGAGGGGGAAAATAAAATAATGAATTCATACAGATGAGAGGGATGTTCATGTATACACTGGGAATCCCATGTATAGACCGGGATGCTCTTCCCAGATCAGTAGTGAGCCCCTACATGACACTGAGAAGATCTCCTCTTTCCCCTGACCTTTTTTGTTCCCTCCATAGTATGAGGGGTTTGGTCTAAAGGATCACTTAAGTCCCATTATGATCCTCTGTGTGTGTGTGTGTGTGTGTGTGTCTGTGTGTGTGTGTGTGTTTCCTCCTCTGATGTAGAATAGCTCAGAAAGAAGGAGTTGCCCTGGAGAGTGGTCGCTAAAACAATAGGGAAACAATAGAGAAACCTTACCTTCACGGGTGACTCAGTCTGAGAAAAAACAAAACAGCCACATTATCATAAAGGATCCCAAGAAGTATACAGAAGGCACCTCTTTCTGGCGCAGAAGGGAAGGGAAGGTGTGGAGAACATGAAGCCACAATCTACCCCCTTCCTGTATTCCCTTTGAGCTCTCTACCTGCTTCTTTCTTGGTCAGCCACAACTTAGAATCAACCAAGTTTTTGAATTAGCTTGTATAGACAAGAAATGCTGTGAGCCCTCCTTCTAAAGACCTTACCTTTAACTTCAGGAAACAAGACTGCTTTTCTCCTGCTTCATTTGCAAAAGTTATTCAGATGAGGATTATACAGTTTCTGAATTTTCTCTGCCACTTTCTGCCACGTTATTTATTTATTTATTTATTTATTTATTTATTTATTTATTTATTTTTGAGACGGAGTCTCGCTCTGTCTCCCAGGCCGGAGTGCAGTGGCACGATCGCTCTGTCGCCCAGGCTGGAGTGCAGTGGCGTGATCTCGGCTCACTACAAGCTCCGCCTCCCGGGTTCACGCCATTCTCCTGCCTCAGCCTTCCAAGCAGCTGGGACTACAGTCTCCTGCCACCACGCCCGGCTAATTTTTTTGTATTTTTAGTAGAGACGGAGTTTCACCGTGTTAGCCAGGATGGTCTCGATCTCCAGACCTCGTGATTCGCCCGCCTCGGCCTCCCAAAGTGCTGGGATTACAGGCGTGAGCCACCGCGCCCGGCCGGCAATTTTCTAAGCCACCAATTTAAAGATAGCCTTAAACAACTGTTCTGCCCCTGTGGAAACAGGAAGTGGATGCCTCAGGCAGTTCCTTGGGTTGCTGTGTTGGAAGGAATGAAAGTTTCTCAATTCTGCCGCCAGTGAGACACAACTTTACCTCAGCAGTGCATATTTAGGGACAGTCATCGTTAGAAATTGAGTGGGAGCTTCCACATGGAAAAAAAAAAAAAAACAACGCTAGAATTTAAAGACCACCAAGAGTGCCTACATATTGTTTATAAGACAAAGACAGACCTGTGTTTTACAACAAGCATTCTTAACCCCGCACATTGTGAAAGTACAAATGGCCTAGCAAAGTCAGAATGATCGGGGTGAAGTATACCTTGGAAGACAAGAAATGTTCAACTTCGTGCTGGCTATACCATTAGTAGGTACCATGGAAGTACATACTAAATAAGGGGAAAATAAGAGAAATGCTAACTTAATGAAGCAAAATCATGACTTGTATTAGAAAGTGATTAGCTGAGATCTGTGCAGTGAATAAAACAGGGCCGTGTTACAACTTGATTTGGTTGATGTGTTTCAGAAGGACTCGTAATTCATGTTCCAACTGGAGAAATAACTTCAGCGAATGATGCAATATATCGTATTTTTGTTCAGGTGTTTTGACAGGAAGCAAACGATAGAGTTGTTTGGAACTCTCATTGAGAGACGGATCTTAATGATGTTCATGCAGTCCAGCACTGGGATATAGTATGCTGATATTTCCTAGCAGAGAAAATGTTGTAGAATCTGCTGCTTCTGAAGATTTATAATTTTGATAGCCTTTGTTTATGTAAGCAAGAAGTGTGATTAGTACTTCAAATAACTGCATGTTCAAGATCTCTTTTGTTTGTTTATGCAGAAAAGGGTGCAATTATCTATTTAACTATATCATTAGAGAAAAATATATGGAAAAAACTTCTGTAGTCTTCAAAGATATTAATAACTTATATGTGTGATGCCATCTTATGAAAAGACAGCCTTTATAAAATATGAAGAGTTTGAAGTATTGCTTTTCTTACTCAAAAGATTTAGAAGTGACCATCAAAACCATTAGATAGTTAGATGGCTTACCAAACTGTGGAAAGTAGAACATTTTCTCCATAAAGTAGGACATTAAAATCAAAATTTAAAGCAATCTCTGTCTGAAAAAAAAAATGTGTTCAGTAAAAAGTTAAATACTGGTCATGTAAGCTCAGTATTAACGTAGAGAGGCTGGATTGAATCAAAACCAATTTGTCAGATAGTGAGATGGCACGCTAGCTATGAGTTCCGCTGGTTTTGCCTTCAGCCTTGTGGGGGAATGGTGGGGACATTTGATAGGAAGTCAGTCCTGTGGGTGCCAGCCCAGCTCTGCTGGGGGCATGAATTTGAGCAAGTCCCTTCATCTGTCCTGTCACCTTTGTCCTCCTTTAGGAAATGCCAGTTTTGCATTAGATTGGAAGTTCTCAGCCTCTGTTCCCTGTAGCTTGGGAGATGGGATGTTTAGATAAGAAGGAGGAAGATTCTAGAGGGTGCGGCTCATAGTCACTTTCTTCCCCCCATCTCCTGTACAGCAGCCGGGTTTTGGGTATCAAAAATCTGAAATAGTGTTACTTTACAGTTAAATGAATAGAAAGGTGTTCAGTTGATGTTGAAAACTATAGAATCTCCTTTCTAAAAAGGTAACTTTCATGATCCTTCTCTTAATGCTCTCAGTTTTTATACTCTTTAGTTTTTATTGACATCTCTGTCATGGGGCAGCTCATCTAGACAAGTTTATTGAAGGCAAATGATAGTGATGACTACGGTGCTTTGCACACAGATTGTCAATAACAATCTGGTTGTTTGGGGAGCACTTAGAGATGTGGTTCATACATGTGTGAACCTTGTCAGTGTAAGTTTTGTGCCATTTAACTGATAACATTTTGAAAATTTATAATAGCTGAGGGTTATCATAAGCTCATAAGATGCTAGGCACAGAGCTAAGTACTTTACATTTCTTACTAAATCCTCGAAAATAATATGGTCTCATTACCCATAGTTTCCAGATGAGGAAACTGAGTCTCAAGGAGAATGAACAACTTGCCCAAGGCCACGGGGTCAGCATATGACTGGCAGACCCTTAGGCCTTCACACATCACAGCACTCAGGGCAGCAAGGGAGTCCCCAAGGGATCTTTGCTAAGACTTTTAGCCTGAGGTCAGCTTCTAAGTTGATTATGACTTAGTTATTACAAAAAGACATAATTTTCTTCAACAATCTTCATCCCAAGGAACAGTCTTTGTTCTCATCACTGCAGTTAGTTGCTTTTAAACCCTATTCGAAAAATTGCAACGTGGGTTGGATTCCTTAGTGGAAAAGACGAGAGGAACCACTTCAAGCTGAGAGCACAGTTGTTTCCAGATGTGGCCAGGGCCTCCTTAAAGGTTAGCGGGCTGGATAACCCAGCATTCTGGGCCTAGGGAACAAACACACCCACATAACATCATCCCACAGGGCAATCTGTATCCTTTACTTTTTGCCATTCATCCAGTTTTGGGGTAGCTATGTTGTATCATTGTGTGGTGTGTGACTCTGTGTGTGTGTGTGTGTATGTGTGTGTGTTCTCTAATGCTACGCTTTATTCATTTATTGCTGAGGGAAGTCCTGCTTCTTCCTGCACTGGAGCCCAATTCCCATTGCTTTTCTAATGTGTGCACTGGAGAGTGGGACTTCCCCTGTCCAGGCTCTGATCTACTGACCTGCACTGTGTTCTCTATCCATTGCTTCCATCTCAGACAGTGCTTTTCCTCCCAAGATATCTGAGTTG
This sequence comes from Macaca mulatta, assembly GCF_049350105.2. Lineage (NCBI taxonomy): Eukaryota > Metazoa > Chordata > Mammalia > Primates > Cercopithecidae > Macaca > Macaca mulatta. The sequence continues at coordinate 176,668,385 of NC_133411.1, forward strand.
GGTTGGACAAAGTCATTGGAAGTGACAGTCACTTAAAAAAAAAGAAAGAAAGAAAAGTAGCAAAACACAGGAATGCATGTTCAGGGGAAGCCGCTGAGAGAAGCAGGTGGCTCTTGCCTCCTTGTGTTCTTGGATGAGACAACTGACTCTCCCCAAGCTGACTCCTTGCTTAGATGAACTGACTTAACTGTGAGGTCCTGCCAAAAGTTGTTTCACTAAGCGGTGCCTGGGGCTTTCACAAAGTGAAGTCACCTCTGCATGCCAAGCAGGGACTCTCCAGCTAGACACTGGGGGAATTTCATAGACTTCTCACTACTCCTCCAAAAGAGGAAGTTCCTGTCATCATCTTACCTTTACCATGCCAGGGTGCAGTTCATTCTGCCTGTGGCTAATATGCCCAGCTCATAATGTGCTGTTGAGTATAGAGAAGGGAAATGGCGGACTGTGACTTGGAGAATTGTTCATTTTACTGAAGAGAAGGCTTGAGGACAGAATCATTGCTCTACTTGGCTAAATCTGTGGTCTTCCTGTCTAGTGCTGTGGCTTCAATGGGGCACCAAGGAGCATTTGTGGAGTGAGCGTGATTGCTCTCCATCCAGCTAGGAAGGTTAGTCATGTCACCGAATATTCCTTACTTCCCTTAACAGCCCATTCTAAATCAATCTTCCATGAATTTATCAAAATGTTTTTTGTATTGCCTCAACTTTGCTGCTTCCATGTCAATTTCCTCAACCCAGGGAGGCCACGTGAAGGGCATTTCCCAAACTGTTATCTGAACCTTCCTCCCTGGAGTGTCTTCTGCTCACTCCGGGGAAAGAGTCCTTTTCCCTGGGCTAATTTGCTGTGGTGGCCATATTTTGATGCTCTCTTGGCTTCTAATAGATGAGTTGGGACACGCCTCAAAGTGTTTTTGTTCCCTCTGAAAGAGGTTGAATCAGGGAAGAGAGGGGGAGAAATATATGTGGGAACAGTGTAATTGTATCCATGAGGATTCTTAGTAATCAGGATGCCAGTGTGTGTTTTCCAGAGCCTAGAGCTGACATAAATAATGTAGCGTACCTCGCTTTGTGCAGGCTTGCTGAGGAATGCTGATGGAGAAAAAGCCAAACTGGGATCTGAAGCTCCCAGCTCCCAGCACAGCCTTTAAAATCCTTTTATTGAGTGGTACTTTTGAAACTGCAGCCAGGACCTTGGCGGGCTGGATGTGCCAGGGAGAAGCCAACAGAGGAGGAACTCCGGAGGAGGCTGCCTCACTTGGCTTTTGGAGAATGAGAACCTGGTGCGGCCTGGATGGCTCCAGCTAAGATTGGTTAATTTCATTTTGCATTCCTAATCCCACAAGGAATAGGACATCTCCTTCAAGGCCCTGAGAGCCGGGTAAGTGTATGCAGCTGTTGCTAACAAGATATGACTGGCCCCTCAAACATAGTTAAAAGCATCTTGCTAGCCTTTTAGAGCCTCTTGCCTTAATGGGAAGAGCCAAATGAGCTTTGCGGGACAACTAACCCCAAATGAAGTCCTGCAGCTTTAGCTCATTTAAAGGCAAAGCGTGCACTGGGGAGAGGGAGAGGGACCACAAACGCCACAGTTCATTTGCAGGAAGGAAACAAATGTGTTCTCACGTGGGATTTTCACAGGAGGTCTGCCAAGCCAAATATCCAACTGAAACATCTTCCAGATTTTGATTTACAGTGCAACTTAAGCCTAGTCTTGGCCACAAATGATAGAAGTGAAGGAAAAGATGGGGAGTATGGGGAAGGAATAGAGGGATGTTAGAAATAATTCTCTGTTGTTGAGGATCTTCAGGGACAGGCTCTGGGCATTTAGTGAAAGAGACAGCGATTCCTTTGCCTATACTCTGGTGGCTTAGAAAAGGACCTCAGGGAACATTTGTTTTGTTTTGTTTTGTTTTCCTTTTGATTAAGGCATTTGGGGTCTAGAAAAGAAGATTAAAGCAGGATCCGTTTAATTTATTTAGTTTGCCTCACAGACATGAAGCTTCAGAATGGTAAGTGTCAATTACATTCCTACCAATTTGAGTAAACTAGCTGGGAGAGGGTTCTCGCAGAGCCAGGTTCTGTTCAAATCCGGGCTGTTTTACAGTTTTCGGCCAGTGATAGGAGCTGCTGTGTAAACACAGAAAAAGCATAGATGACAAGTTTGATTGGGAAGGAAGGTTTTGTGTGACTCGTCCTTTTGCGGGATGGTTCTCTGTTGTTGTTGGTTTGACAATTATGGGATGTCCTTTGGAAACCATCTATAGCACACTTAAATTCACTTGACAAATGTAAACATGATCCGATATTTATACCATGGGAAAGGAGTATGTATTTTCCTCTTATTTTGCTACAGATTTGTTGTTTTCTTCTTTCTCCATTTAAAAATGGAGTGTTTTATAAAATAGTTTTTGGAAATTTTGTGTTATGTGATGTATTGCTATAAATGTATTATTACTAAGAACTCTACAAGTCCCTTTCAGTGATTTCATTGAACTGGTAAGGAAAGGAGTACGTTTTTGTCTGAGTTTCATTCGATCCTCTCCCATTAGAGTCTGTGCTTTGCTTACCTACTGCGTTAAGTGGTTTCATCAGAAGTTTCATTCAGTAGTCCCAAACGCCCCACGTACTTCTCCCTGCTTGGACAAATGCCTTCCCAAATTAGCGTTGTGGTTTTTTCTTGTGAAGGAAAACTTTTATCTTCATGGATAAGGACAAAACAAGTTTTTTGTTTGTTTTTTCATTTTGTTTTTGTTTTTTTGTTTTTGTTTTTGTTTTAATTGGGCCAGGCCGTATTTAGTCTTTAGTCTGAAGAATCTGTTTGGACAGTTTTCCGGCAAGCCTTCCACTCTTTGGGAAACAGCATGCCCATCTGTGAAATGAGCTTGGGATTTGATTAAAAAATGTAACACCCCCGCCCTCTCAGTCACATTGTGAATATTTGAAAGGAAAAAAAAAATGATTGTAGAGGGTTAGCTAAGGGGTTGTCAATAAGCTGGTCTCCATAGGACTGAGTTTAAACATGTTTTAAGCATGCAAAATCTGGGTTGCTTGTTGGTTTCTATTTATAAGTGCATTAGAAGAAAGTATATCTTAAGTGCAGGGAAATACAATACTTCTAATAAACAAAACTTCATTTTTATAACCTAAGAAGTGACCTGAAAGAATGTGAGGAATTGTTAGAAGGCTGTGGTTCTTGGGCGCAGAGTCACAGCTTCATGTTTAATTTAACAAAACATTAAACATTTCATGTTTAATTTAATGAAACATTAGAGCACTAGGATTTGTCACCTTCATGACAGAATGTCAGAACTGTGGGATAGTTTCAGAATATATGTTCTTTCTACAGAATTCACATATCGCACTGGAGATGTTTCACATCCAAAGGCCTTTTACTTTTTTCTAGGGGTCTTTTTTTTCTTCTCTAATAAAAGAAGGAGAAGCAAAAAAGCAAGTATAACAACAAAAACAACAACACATTAGGCATGCACTACTAGTCTAGCTAATTTTAGGGGGGCTATTAGCAGGCATTTAGGCAAATCTATTAACATTTAGCATCAGCACAAATGCAATTGCATTTCTACTTTTTGTGCTTCTGACAAAATAAGCACACAGATCTTCAGGACAAGAAAAGAACGGACGTTGGAACCATTTGTTAGGTGATGAACTTTTTATTAAACCCATTTGGGTTTTTTAATGAACTATTTAAGAAGGTGGGGTGAGATCTTTGGAAAAAATTAGGTAAATGTATCCATTTGATAAAGGTTATTACCAGTGTGAGAGAGGCAACCCTTTGTACTGCATTGCTTGCCAGATTTTTTCTTAGTCTGGAAAATGTGGTTGGAGGTTGATAGTGCTAGTTTGCCTTTGGCTTGTGATGGGAAATTTCCCTTTTTTGTATTTCAAAGTGCTGAAATACAGATATGCCCTACCTCTCTGTCCATATTTTGCAGATTGATGGAGCTATATTTTCATCAGATGCTTAGAATGCTTAGCTCTTTTCCATGAAAAACAAGAATTGATGTTTGGGCAGTGAAGGCAATTACTGATCCATAATGCATGCATGTGTGTGTGCATATATGTAATTATACATGTATATCCCCCCACCCCCCCACACACACACAGACATACAATGTACAAGTCTACAAACCCTTCCCCTCACCCCCCTGACACCAAATTCTCCTTCTATTCATTTGAATTGCCTCCTGCACCATTTTTGGAATGCTGTATAAAGCACAATGGAGATTTATGCAAGGGCAGTGTTTTGCTTTGTGATGACAGGAGTGCGAATGGCTCTCCTGTTATTATATACTCAGTCTGAACGTGCGGCTTCCTTGGGTACCTTGAAGTGGCTGAGACCAGATGCTTCAGAGAGAAATGTCATATTCAAGCAATTCAGAGGAGCATATGGTGAGAGAAAAATCGTTGTGACAGTTGCTGACCTGTGGAGCAAGTTGCTTTTTTAACCCTTAAAAAATAGTTTTAACCCTATCCTAAATAGCCACAGATACATTATTTAGTTGAATAATTTTCTAATTCTCCTGTATGTTGCATTCTGGAAAAAGCCTGCAATGGGGGCTGGGGAAGTGGAGAAGCTGCCCTGGCCATGGCAGGATGGATGGTCTCTCCTACTCACACCCTACTCTCAGGGCTACATCCACACTTCTCTCAGCCTCTGGGTCCAAAGGTTGAGATTCAGCATGGTGTGACCCAGCTTACCTAGTTAGGCTTGTGATGGCTCCCCTGCCTTCCCCCCAGGGAGCTGAGGAGGACCCAGCAAAGCTCAGCCCTGTGTGCTGTCCTGGAGGCCAGAGGCATCTCCTGCTGCCTTTGTCATCCTTCATGACCACCATCCTAACCCACAGATAGCACAGGGGTAGCAGAAGTTGCCAAGGAGGTCCCTTCACTTTGTAAGGCCTCTTTTAATCTCTGCCTATGTGCCTGACACTCGGAAAGACCCTGGAAAGGAAAGCAAGTGTGACATGCCTCACCCTGCCACCACCACCAAGGATCTCCTAGTGTCATGTAGAAGATCTATGAACAAAAATGGAACAAAACATTATCTTCAGTGCCGTGAGGCAGAGAGAGGAAAGCCTTGTATGGCCACAGGTATTACGTGGGTGCAGGGGAGAGAGCTGGCAACCCTCAGAGAGGTCAGAACAAGCTTCATAGAAGTGGTTTTTTTAAGAGAAGTGGCCTGGCAGATTCTCCTGGAAGCTGAGGGGCGAGGCTCTCCACACCCAGAACGTGGCAAATGCTTAGCAAATCAAGGAACTTCAAGTACTGAGTTCAGTAAGGCTGGCACCCAAGGCATAAGGAAGGCAAAAGATTGTACTAGAAAGATAAGCAGAGCCCTGTGGTGAATGGCTTTCCATATCATCAAGTCTAAGTCTTCTCTAATCTGCTACATCCTCATAAATCTGAAACAGCCAGTCAGCTCATAGCTGTAAGCAAAGTGAGGGTTGAGCATATCAAAAACAACAGTATGGTTTATGTGAACACATCTAAGTTTTACAACGTCCACAACTAATTCAACATTTTAAAAAAATGCTGGCTACCACTGTGTGAGCCAAACTAACCCCATGTGCATGTTTCAGACGGAGCCTGGGGGCTACCAGTTTGCAACCTCTGCAAATAGTCAACAGGCGCCTGCAAAGGGATCTCACCCTACCACTAACTTGCCTCTTATCTGGAAAGATTTTGGAGAAGAGCTTTGACAAATACAGAAAGAGTGTGTTTGGAGACAAATTTTCTAGTGTCCCTGCTTAGAAATCTGGTTGGGAGGGAGGCAAATATATATGTTCATGTTCCTATCTGGATTTATATTTTTATATATTTCTGTAATGGTGGGTGTGTTCTGCTTCCTTCATATAGTCAAAGCTTCTGGAGGTGGAATCCAAAATGCAGGTCAAAATTCTGACTCTGTAGATAGACACATAATCCAGCAGATCACAGCTAATGAGTACCTCTTTGCATAGTGTGTATAGTACATGGGGGGTGGGGTTCTTGGTGGTTTTTATAATGTTTAATTTCCTCACCCACCATTTAACTTTATGCCATATGGTAATGGCAGAGCTGCCCCCACTTCTGTGAAAAGACCCTAGTGGTTCCATGAGCATCTTTTGAGAAAGCAGACCCACTGAGTGTTTGACTAGAAGAGCAGAAGGAGGCTGGGAGGATGCAGTAGCCATCACCTTTTCACCTTGATCTTCAAGACCTTAACTCATCTGCTGCCATTTGACTGTCACTGTCATTTAGCTCTTGGCAGGACAGTCTGCCGGCAGCACCTCCCAGGAGAGACTTGCGATCCCACGGGCTCTGCAGTCCCAAATTGCTAGGGCTGTCTTTTGAGTTAAGTGTCAGGCTGGCCATGGAAACCTGGGATTGGGCCCTGGCTGCCTTAGTGACTTTGAGCAAGAGGGCTGGGCATTTAGCATTTGTTGAAGTCACTGAGCTCTCAGTGCCCTAATTTATCTGTCTGAATAGTAGATGGTAATACTTCTCAGCTCCATGGAGATAATGGTAATGATAATTTAAAAAAAAAAAAATTGTGACCCAGGTATCAGCTCAAACCCAATTCCACAGACTATTCCCACTTTCTGGGTGTTCCCTCAGCTCCTGTGCTCAAGCTCCTTTTTGTTCATTTTTCAGCGCTTGCTCCTTCCCACAGCCCATCACGTCGTGTACCTGTCCCTTTCTCTCCACCCCAAGCTGCTCCAGTTGTGGAATTTGGCCTCTTACCCCAGCATGTGCGAAAAACAAACAAACTAGCAAACAAAACCTCAGGCAGACAAAATCATCCACCCAAAACCTTGTGTGGAACAGACTTTACTGAAAGTTTGGAGAAAACGAAGAATTTAGAGTTTCATATGCCAGCAATTAAAAGAAGTTTAAATAGAATATTTGACACCTCTCTTCTTCAAGAGTCCTTGGGTCAGTTCTGACTAACTGGGGCTCAAGTTCCCTGCTGCATTTCTATCTCTTCTGAGCCAGAAATTCAAGTGGATTTCATTACATTTTTGCCGAGCAGCTCAGCACTCTCCACCTGCACCCAAAGAGCCATTGCTTTCTTCCTTCTTCACAGACCCCTTGACAGACTCTGCAAAAGGAAGACTATAGTATGGAGATTTATTTCCCCAAAGATATGAAAAGCACCATTTCCCATCACTAACCTTCAAGCCAAGAAAGGAAAACTTGTTACACTTTTGTTTTCAAAAACACTTTTTCTGACACATAATACTTATGTATTTCCTTACATTTTTAATATCCTTCCCACATAGATGATTGAAATAATCTCAGTTTAAATGGGTAGTGTGCTGGGCGTCTGGCACAAGCCAGATTGCACCTTGCCCCACCACATAGAAACTGACTCTATCCATCCTCCATCCTCAAGACAGAAGCCGGATGGCCTGCTGCCCTCCCCTAAGTAGTCTTCAGTTTCGTGTATATGTCTCTGTAGTGGCCTTCCTACTGCTGCTGTTTTAACCAGACAACTAACAAATCCAAGGTGGTTTGAAATAACTGGCATTAGCTGAACCTTTTTCCAGCCAACGTTACTAGAAACACAATCACTCAGAATTAACACTCTCATCTTCAGTGGAACAGAATCCAATTGTTTGCTCTTGGTTTGAGTCCTCAGAGTGGGGCTGGTAGAGGGCACGGAACAATTATTGCAACTAAATTTTAATCAACAGTTTCAGTAACAATATTGAATTAAAAAGGTACTAGCTACTAGTTAGAGCATGGCTTAACTTGTACACAGGCAAATCAGTCATTCTGTGGTGATTAACATCTATTCAGAACAGAGAATGTATTATGGGTACTAAATTATCATAGGAATTAATGCAGTCTTTTTAAAGGGCTTAAAATATGTTAATAAATACAGTATTCCAGCACCTGCAGCTCAAGGAACCAAAGTCATTAAAGATGGATATAATTATATTTATTATTGCAAGGATCTAGGTGGGATGGAAAACAGTTTAATGAGCATGAATGAAATAGAGGTTCTTTATTTAAAACTTCTTACCTAAAGAAACTGTTCCCTTTGAGGAGTTGAGTTATTGCATGAAATCACTGAATGAAAGAACTATACAAAAAGTTAATCAGGATAATTTTCCAGCCTCTGGGCAATGAACTTCAGAGGTCTACTGGGGTCATAGAAAACCCTCCACCTTTTTCCCTTTGAACTTACCATGGAATCCCTCTTCCCCTGCTGTTCCCTGTAGGATCCCTGTGATGTCTGCCACTTTGCCAACTTCAGTTTCCACTGCCCTCCCACACGTGCTCTACCCAAATGCCATACCCACCTTGCAGTTGCTCACACAATCCTTTATCCATCCCACCTCAGGGCCTTAGCACATACTTTTGCCTCTACATGACATTTATTTTGCAACCACCTCAGTAGCACTTGGCCAGGCTTTGTCCTAGACAAATGTTAAATAACTATCTGATTTAATCCTCAGGAGAGCCTTATGGATTAGATCCCATTATCATCCCCATTTTACGGATGAGGAAAATAAGTCAGAGAAGGGCTAAGGGGCTTGCCATAGGTCCTGCTGACTTGAAGTTCTCTTCACCACCAAGTTCTACTGCATCTTTGTGGGACCGGCTACTCTCATCCCTCAGATCTCAGCTCCTATGCTGTCCCTGACCCCTTTATCTAAACTCTCCTTTCCCCCAACCTCATCCCCAGTTTCTCTGTTTCAGGACCCAGTTTAATCTTTGCAGCACCTGTCACACCATTTGAAGTGATTGTCTGCATGTGTATTTTTAGTTATAATTTTCCTTCTCTTGCACTAGGATCATGCCCATGAAGGCAGCAACTGTTTTTGTTTGATGCTGCATCCCCAGCCTTGTTGAAGTAACTGACACTTAATATATCCTGAATAAATATTTGTTTAATGAGTCCTTGAACTCATATGTTCACCATTTGGTGTCTATAGACAATAATAAATGATATTCTTAATCTATTTACCTACATAGACAGATGAAAAAAAATATTTATTTTTCAAATTATCTGATGACTAAAATATAATTTTATTAGGAAGGGTAATCCTCTTTAGGAATTAAAAATTTTCTTAGCTGATTGATATAAAAGTGGCAGTCTAAAATAACCATTTCTATATGAAATCTGGGCCCTTTTACATAGAAGGCTGGGGATTGATGATTAAAGATAACTTTTATTTGACAAATAAGAAATAGGAGAACATGAGAGGAAAAGCCGCAGGTTCAAGGTGTGGAGCTGGTTAGGGCAGAGTTCTCTGGCTCTTGGTTTCACGTTGTTTCTGTCCATCTGCCTTGCCTCTTGTCGCCTATGTTGATAGCATCTGGAGAAGCCCATCAGAAACAGAGGAGCTTTTTTCGGACTGGCTCTTGCTGCTACTGAGAATGTCGTGCTTGGCAGGTCAGGAGCAGTGGATTGAAGCTCTCTTATTTTCTTAAATCTTGGGGGTGTTCAAGGTGAAAATTAACTGTCTGCCTATCCTCGTGGTGAAATGCATTTGAAATGCTATTTCCTCTTATGAAGTAGAAGAAGAAAAGTAAACAAACACACATCGTGTGGAATTAAAAATGGAGGTCCCAGAGCTGCGTATCACACCTACAGTGAGACACCAGCCTTAAAGAAACTGCCTCATGTTCCAGGTTTAGCTTGTTGAGGATACAATCTGGCTACTAAAACCCCTAGCACCACACTTCTTTATAATATAGGAGACATGAACCACACACCGAGCATCTGATTAAAGTTGGGGGTTCTATGCCCAGAGAAAAAGAATATATGTAAACATGAAGCAGTTTGCACATTGTTTCAGGGAACTTACAGACATTCTTTTGTTAATTTCATGGATCTCTAGAGGCCCATGAATTCCAGTTTAAGAAGCCCTGGTAGCATAGAGCACCTAATCATGTTAATTATAATAGCTAATATTTATTAAGCAATTATCATGTGTCAGATATCTGACATATATAATAATTACACATTTTTTTTTCTTTTGGCTTTCAGATATAACAATTGTTTCCATTATGCAGATAAGAAAACTGAGGCGCAGAAGAGCTAAGTAAGCCAGAAAGTGTTGGAGCCTGGATTAGAATCCAGTTGGTCTGATACTAGAGCCTCTCACAAAGGCAGGCACAGAAAGTTTGTCTAAAGCAGACTTTCATCAGCTGGCATGTGACGCCATGAGGAATCCCATGGTGGGAAAGAGAGACTATACAGAATACCTTCAGAGCATCAGTGAAGGCCACAAAGGGCTGGTGAATCCATATTCCAGGTCTTTCAGCTCCTTATGGAGAAGCAACAAGATGGTCCCAGGATACCTCCTCTTGCCAAGAATTGCCTTCTATCCTCCTACATATTGGGGTACTGGACAAATGCATTTCCATGTGAATTCACATCCTTAATCCACTGGGCTGGAGCTGAGAGTTCTTGGCATTTTACTGAGCCAAGTATTCAGAATACTTTCAATTTAAGAATGTCTATCATCAAATGGGCAGATGGGTGCTATCTGAACGTGAAACTCTCTCAGGAATATTTAGAATGGATTGGATTGTCAGCCTATTTTATGAGAGGCTATTAGAGTGAGATGTGTTCAATTATTTCTTTCATTTCTTAAGAGAATACACAGTACCCTTTAGAAGTTGCTTGAGAGTGTTTCTTTGATCATTTTTTTTCTGCTTTCTTTTTTAAAGAGAGCAGGCTCATTTTTACTTAGGAATGAGTCTAATCTAACAAGTTATAACTAATAACTTTAATGAAGTTAAACACCTCTCTGGATGTTTCTTTTCTATTAATTGGGCTATATTTAGTATCTTGTAATTAATATCCTAAGCACCTGCTTGGTTCTAATATCCTAAGCACCTCCCTGGCATAAGGAATAATGAAGTACATCAGAGACAGCCTCTGGCCTCAAGGAGTTTACAGTCTAGTAGGAGAGCAGGACATGGAAACAAATCAATGTTTATACTATGGTGTGTGGTTGAGGAGGCAAAAAAAAGAGAGTGGTCAGCTCAGGCTCAAAAGTTTGTGATTGGCTGCAAAGACTGTCTTAGAGAAGCAGTTAAGAAAACTATAATCTCTAGAACAGGAGTTCTCAAACTTGAGAGCACATCAGAGTGCCTCAGAGGGCTTATTAAAACACAAATTGACGGGCGCCAAGCTCAGTTTCTCACTCAGTGCATCCAGAGCGGGTCTCTGAATTTGCATTTCTAACAAGCTCTCAGAGGATGATGATGCTGCTTGTCTGAAGAAAACACTTTGAGAACCACTGTTCTAGCTTCTCAGAGGAAAGAATATAGAAAATGCTTGTGTTATTTCCAGCTTTTTATCTCCTACATTTTGAAATATTTCATTTCATCTTTGTCTGTCTCACTGTTTGTTTTGAGTTTCCTTGTCAATATGTGTGCTTCCGTTCTCTCTGTGGGAAATACAGCTCCGTGTTTTTCTGCGGGCTCTCTTCCTCTTTTCCTTCTCCTTTTCTCTTCCTTCATCTTCTCCTCCTTCTTCTTATACCTGACTATGACCTCTGATGAGTAGGAATGACTTATATAAATTTTGAATTGTATACATTCTTGTGGATGCAGGTCTGTGAGTGTGAGTTTATTCTGAAACCAGCACTGTGGTCCGCATTATTCCTCACAGTTGATCATGTCTCACAAAACACTTTGGACTCTGGGTAGACAATTAAATAAAGTAACCAAATGGAAGATCCACTCCTGCATATCTTTTGGTCCTCTCACGTCTTATAGGGCCAACATTATACTCCTAGTGGGTGCAGATCAAGCCAGGAAAGAAGACGGCAACCAAGCAAGCCTAAATCAGTTGCAAAAGAGTTCAACACTTTTTTTTTAAACAATACTGCAGCCTTTTCATAAACAGAGTCATATTTTGGCCCCAATGCAATAAAAAGTATAAACTCATGTCAGAAAACAATACCAAGTTCCCACATTAATGAATCTTTCTCCTTTCCTTTATTCTTTCAGTCCATTTTGCACAGGAAATAAGAACCTTGTGGACAGAAAGATCATCATTTGTCAGTCCTTTTGCAGCAATTTTCCCAATAGTTCTTTCAGCTCTAAACGCTTTTAAGCATCTGTCAGTATCATATAATAGCCTTAATGGTAGGAAACAACAACTATTTGCTGCATAAGAATGAAATGAGTGAGTGGCTCTGTTCTTCCTGGACCGCAGTGAAAATGATGGTCCTCTCCATATGTGGATTTCCACATGCAGCCGTGCAGTTATTGTTTGCACTTAGATCTTAAGTTGTCTGTAATTTTTATGTGTGTAGGCATGTTGCCAATTGAGAGAGAGAATGGACAAAAAAAAATATTTAGCATCTCTGAGATGAGACAAGTCAATAAACAGCTTGATTACTAATTCATTCAGGAACAAAAATAATGGCTTTCTAAACTGAAACGACCAAATCCAATAACTAACTGTTTGTCAGGGCAGTAATAATGGTATTTGTATCTCTTTTAATTGGCTTTAACCTTTCCCTTCATGTGTGCAGTATTAAAAAATTAAAGAGGAAAGTATTTAGAGGCAAAGATTTACGACACTGCGTGGATTACATGCTTTTAATGAGGTCAGGACAATAAACCATCTGAGCAGAACCTGCTGCCCAATGATGAATTATTCCCTTTTACAATAGATAGACTACAGCAAGTGTGTGTGCACACACATGCTCACAGGCCCGCATGCTTGTCTGTGTAGACCAAGTGAAAGACCTCCAGCTTCGCTGTTGAGCTGCCACAACGTGTTTCCAGTTACAAGGAGTGTTAAGCAAGTTTCAAAATACAGAGCTGCAAAACATTATGTAAAAAACAGAAAGTTGCAGAGCAAACTGCACAATGTTCATGTAAGATGTTAATTCATTATGTCTGTGCATGTTAGTGTATATATGCAAGTGTGGATGGATGGATGGAGGCGGGGATGGAGGCATGGAGGGATGGAAGGACGTCAGTAAGGATGGGAAGAGGAAAACAAAGAAGAAGAAAAGTAAAGGAGGAAATAAAAGGAGAGAGAGGGAAAGGAGGGATGGAGGAAGGAAGAAAAAGAAAGAGGAAGAAAGACATATATGTAATGAGAGAAATATTGATAATTTAGAAGGATACACACAGGAGTGTGCTGGAGCCAGCTTGCGCTGGCTTGTAAAGGCCCATTGTGCAATATATTTTCTCAATTCTGTCATATTCTTAACTTACAATTGTAGATAGTGACAGTATTTGCTGCACAGAAATCAGCAAATGCTACAGATCAGGGTTTTGTTTTTCCTGGAGAGTCAATTGCTAAGCTTTTATCAACACATCACTGGACACACACAAAATCATTCAGAGTGGTTCTATCTAGAAAGAGGGTTTAGTACAGAACTAAAAAGGGTACATGTCATCCTTTTTAGAACTAGAAGGATACCCTTCTAGTAGATAGGTAGATGAAGCAATTGTGTTGGGAATGGGAAACTAGACATTTTTCCTCTTTATTTTATATATTTATTTATTATTTGTAATTTTTATGAAGCATTTATTATTATTAAGCATCCATCAATTTTATAATAAAATATTTTATTTTATTAAAATGTATCCACAAATGTTATTAAAACTTGTTTAGTAATAATAGAATTAATCACTTTACTTTATGAGTCAGGTACAAATCCTTCATACAAGGAAACAAATTTCAGACAAACAATAGGATCAAAGTACCAAAGGACTTAAGACTCAGCCAGAAGTGTGCCTTTTGATGGTGAAAATATCCTCAATCTTCCAGAGCAAAGGGAACATTCAAAAAGCGTTAACATAGATTGGGTCCAGAAGAGGAGAGTGTTCAAGTCAGATCCCACCTGATGACAAATTCTAGTGAAGAAAGTCACATGGTGCCTCCAAAGGTTATCTCCTCATGCTCATTGGTTGACCCAAACCTTATCGCGGTCTTTGGGTAATCAGGGGCCTAGATTTAGCAGTGTGAAACATCTCTAACAAAGAGAAAGACACCACACTCCAGACACTAGAGCTGCAATCCCATTGGGAGTGCACCATCTTTGTGGGCCAGCCAGTCTGTCACTAATTGAAAAAAAGTTGACGTTTCCTTTTTGCCACTTTGACATGGTGTGATCTCTAATCAGCCTCAATAAGCAACTCGGAGTAAAGAAGGTTCTCTGTTTCCCCTTCCTTCCCAAATCTTTCCCAATTCCAGATGATATTCTACTTACGACCTCAATTCTTTCATTTCCTACAGACTCTTGTAAATGAAAGTCCCTGACTACAAGCCCATACCTGATCTGTTAAGGAAAACAGTTGCTTGATTTTACAAACACATACTCATTCATTCAACAAATAGTTCTAGATGCCAGGCTATGGGTTAGATATGGGGATACAGTGGCAAACATGTCAGACAAGGACCTTGCTTTCATGGAGCTGACATTCTAGAAGGTGAGACAAACATAAACAGGTAAACCAATGAAAAATATCAGTGGATAAGAAATATTTGCAAAACAAGAAATGGGGGATGTGATAAAGAGTGACAGATACTTTACCTCCTCTGCTTTAGAGTGGCTAAAAGGAATCACCTTTTGAACTGAGATGTCAGTGACAGGAAGAAGCCAGCCATGTGTAGATCTTACTACAAAGAGTAGGTCCTAGCTCCTTTTATGGGGATCTTTCCTGCATCCACTGAGGCCTTTTAAGACACAAGTCCAATGAATGGTAGACTGTAGATGCCTTATTTTCTGGTGACTATTTCAAAGCAAGCTTAGGCAGTCTTTATTGCTGCAAGTACCTTTGAAAAATGTGCAAAATTGGGATCAATTGTGTATTTGAAGCTGATTTCATGTGCTTAAATATCTTGAAGGTTGTGTACTGGTTAGTGCTCTAAGTAGCGTTGTTTCCACGAAAGAAAGAAAGATAAGGCAGTCATAAGTTCAACTTTCATAAACTGGGCTGTCTCACAGTTGTGTCTGTACAATTTCAACCAAGGGACAAAGTGTTGGAGAGAAAGATATTATAGATTTTGAATCAAGAAATATCTGGGTTCAAATCCTCTCACTGCCCCTGAGCATGGTATTGGCCCTCTCTGAGCATGCAGTGCTCTCAACTGCAAGGTAAGGTTATAAAAATGCCCACATCATAGAGTAATGGTGAAAATGATATAAAGTCATGTTTATATAAAGTGCCTGGCTCTGAGTAGCCTGAAGTGTCTACTTAGAGAAGGTTCTGGAAATGTTGCTGAACTGTGTGATTCACCAGAGTGAGACTGTCATCCCATGGGGACAGGGATAATTCATTTATCTTTGCTTCAGTCTTTCTGTTGAATGCAGAGCTGCAATTTGAGACTTGACATTGCAGCAAAGATTTTCTGATTGGGCAAGAAAATTGAGAATGCAGCTGTCATTCTTTTAGTATGATCCATAACAGAAGACAAAAGAGATTGGGTACTCAGCCAGAGATAAACCAATTCCTTTAATCCTTTACTTACTCAAGAGTTGCCCTCTGCCCCTCCTCTGCCTGAATCTTTTCCCCTCTTCTTTTAGTCCTTTTTAGTTCTTCCTGGAGAACCAGAAATAAAGCTTAGAACCAACTGGACAGAGTCCTTGAATCACATCACCTGAGCAGTGCAATTTATGCAGCAAACTGCATTGCCTGAGAGTAGAATTGGAAGGACATGCATGAATGCTGACTATATTCCTAGGGGTAATGGAAGCTGCATATGAATATAATAACTAAAAAAAAAAAAATCAAAAACCTTGGAAGACAAATAAACATGGCAGAAGCAGCAAGATAATGTTTTTATGTTTTCACTTTTAATTGACTAAAAATATCAATACAACATATTCCTTGGACAGTCACCCCAACACCCCTCCCCTTTTTAACGGAAGCTAGGAGGTGGTTGGGAGGAGGAACACTCACTGAATTGATAAAACAACAGTTACCCCTGGGAAGTGCAAGTAGAGGGCTGGAAAGGACTGTATTTATTTTAGTACACATCCACATTGTTTGATTTTTGTTTTGAACCAGCCTGTACTACATTTTAAAATTAAGAATATACCTTTTTTAAAACTGGTGGGGGAGAAGGAAGAAAGTTACTTTCTACACAAGATAGCAACGTTGTTTTTAAGTAAGTTTTATTAACAAGTGACAATTACTTTTTTATGATACATTTAAGATAGTGAATTATGAATGACTGAAAATCCCCTCCAGCCTAATTGAGAACCATTATGTCTGATAATTGCCACTGATTTCTGCAAACAGTCATTTTTCTCTGGCTTATTAACATAATTTAAATTTTTAATTGCCCTTCGTAATTGTCTATTGGAGTTAACAAACAGTCCCATTCACCTAAGGGTTTCCGACCAGGCCCTACCTCCAGGAACTCACACTGGAAACATCTAAGACCACTTGAGAACGCTATTAGGAGTTCGTGGATGGTCCTATTGAGGTGGCAGCCTCTGTGACAAATTGTGACATCTTTTTAAGGACTTGTCCAGCTATGGAATAATATATTTTTGGATTTTTGTATCGGGTTTGCTCACTTTTGCTTTGTAGCTACCTCGCCAAAAAAAACAACAAAAAAAAAATCAGTGACATCAGAGGAGGGGGCAGAATTACCAGTAAAGATACATATTTATCTCAATATATGTGTGTATATATCTATACGTATATGTGTGTATATATAGGTGTGTGTGTATATATACTATATATACATATATACATATATACATATATACATATATACATATATACACACACACATATATATACACCCAACTCAGAAAAAACGATCATAAAGCACTTTTGTAGTTTATATAAACTACTATCATTTTTTCTGAGTTGGGTAAATTCAGAAAAGTACAAAGAAAAATGCAAAGAAAATTTCCTATAATTTCATTAATAGTGTATATTTATACCTAAGTACATATATATACACACATATATATAGATAAATAGTGTTTTATATTTTTATATGATTTACTATTCTTCTAAAATTTTATTTGTAAGGACTACATGTGATTCAATATGTGGATTCGCCTTTGGTTATTTAAACATTCCACCCCTGTTGGATATTAAATTTCTTGGTTTCTACCATTACAAAAAACTGAAAGAGTGAGCCACCCTGCATAATTTGTATACATCGCTGATAATTACCTCAAGAAAACATCCTACAAGGTGAGTGATTCAGGAGTATGAACATACTGCTGAATTATCCTCTAAAAAGGTTGTAGATCAAAATACGCTCTCTCATCAGTATATGAGAGGGCTGAATTCCCATACTTTTCCCAGCACTAGATATTAACATTTATTAAATTGTTGGTTTCCTTGCTTAGTCTAAAACGTCACATTCATTCATTTCTAAAAGTTACATTAATTTGACCAAAAGATGCTGACAAACATTTTTATGTATTAAGGAGAGTATAGGTGTACATTGTGAATGGCATGTTCACCCCTACCTCATCCACTTTCTATTAAGATATACATGTTCCTTTTCACAGTCAAAACTTTAAATTCTCTATGCTTTTTAAAAATCTCTTAAGATTGCTCTGCCTCAAAACCATCAGGTAGGTGTTCGGTGCCAAAGAACAATAGACTGCAACCACACAACTGGTTCCCGTGCTACCTGAAGAAGGGCTTCGTTTTTTTTCTGCCACCTTCATGCTCTTATGCATTTGCAGTAGTTGGGAGGGATAGCTCATCTCTTAGTGCAGCATATGAAACCACAAACAAAACTATCCCAGTGGCCTCAAAATCTGTCTTCCACTTCCCAGGTCCCTTCATCCTCCTCTTGGTTCCCCTCAGAACGTCCAAGTGAATCCCTTTGGGCATCCCCACCTGGTTTAGTATTGAGGCAAATGGGAAATGCCCAGGAGAAATACCGACTTGAACCACCAGTGTGAAATACTAACTCACAGCAATTCACTCCACACAAGTTTGCAGCTTCCAACATAAAGCAATGTCTAATCAATATAATGACGAGGAATCTGACGCGTTGTGATACAGCAGTAGCCACAGAAATGGTCGGCAGTGAATATCTGATTATCTGGCTCAAATCTATATCCAATGTTGGGAGCTCCAGGGTCCATTTAAGTACCTTCAAACAAATGTTCCAGCCGAGATATTTATGGGATTCTCTACAGGCAGCTGACTGGCTGCTGTGGGAGGAAGTCCAAAGCTGACATATTTGTCCTAGCTTGAAAACTGTCAGTACTATTTGTATGAATGTGTTCAAAGTGGCCATGTTTCTTCATAACTTTTTGGACTAGTTCAACAGGGACATGAAAGAAGGACACTAAACTAATTCCTACTTGGAAGCTTCCATTGCTTACTGACTGCTTGGAACTCTGAGGGTGACATTTATTATAAAAATAGCAACAGTTAGTTATGATTGCTGACACATTCCACGCTTTCAAATTGAGACTAATAATCTCATTACTCTTATTTCCTCGCCTCCTCCTAAAAATTCCAGTGATAGCACATTTTTCTGTGATTCCTATCTCAGCCGGTTCTTTGCCTATTTTGCATACTTTGATCAAGCTCGGTTTTCTGAGAGGAGGCACTGGAAAATCTCCTTTTTTCATCACCTAAACAGGAAGAAAGAGAGTTCTGTAAGTTTAAAGCAAAATTGTAGATCGGGATTTCAACCGTGAACTTCGGTTTGTTTTTTTTAAAGCTTAAATAATGAATGAGGACTTCTTTGAGGCAGTGTGGCTTTCTTTGGGGAAATTTATAAGCACCTGATGGCTGAGAGTGCAGGGCGTGGTGTCAGAAATTGGTTCAAATTCTCGGCTTGCTGCTTTCTGGTTTAGGGTGTTGTTTTGAGTGAAATAGGAATAGGGAAATGGGGTTGTTGTGAGAATCAAATGAAATGACACAGGTACACAAAGCACACTCAATACGTGTTTATAAGTATTGTCATTCTTATGATTAAAACTTGACAAAAATCCTTTCGTTTAACACTCAGGACGCGTGAGTCGGGTGTTTACTGGTTCCTCTGCTTCTCAATGACACCCACATTCCCAGTTGATTCCTACAGGCCCAGTCCTGCTTTTCATGAAAATACAAAGGAAAAAGGGATGACTTAAGAGATGCCAGATGAATCTTTGCCCCGAAGGCAACTGTTTATTCAGCTCATTCAGCGAACAAATAATTTCACTGATGATTTATTGTTTTCCTCAGTGAAATTTTCCTTCATACATCCATAATTAAAAAGGGTGCAGAACAGTAAATCGGTGAACCTGTCGTATAACATTTGTTAGCATCGAAAACCAAGGCATTGTAGCTTTTAGAAAAGAAAAAATGAAGAGGTTAGATAGACCCTGATGTATGGATTTTTTAAACTGGCTTTCATTTCAGAAATGAAAGAGCGTGAGGTATGTGTCTGTGTGTGTGTGTGTGTGTGTTGTATGTGTGTGTTTAAAGAATTGAGACCAAAATGTAAAGTGAATATATTGCCCTGTCTTCCAATATAATGACCTAATTTCTATTGATATTGAAAATATACCCCTTATTAGCAATGAGCATGTGCAGTGTTTGCAGTTTCTCTAAGGAAGGAATACCTGGTTTTGCTTGTTTGTTTTATTTTTTAATGACAGAAAATTTTCCAAGGTTAGGAAAAAAATTAAATTACCTATCTAATTCACAAACCTTCCTCTCTTTTTTGAGATGGAATTTTGCTTTTATTGCATAGGCTGGAGTGCAGTGGCACAGTCTTGACTCACTGCAACCTCCACCTCCCAGGTTCAAGCAATTCTCCTGCTTCAGCCTCCCAAGTAGCTGGGATTACAGGCATGCGCCACAATGCCCTGTTAAATTTTTTTGTATTTTTAGTAGAGAAGGGGTTTCACCATGTTGGCCAGGCTGGTCTCGAACTCCTGACTTTAGGTGATCCACCCCCCGCTCGGCCTCCCAAAGTGCTGGGATTATAGGCATGAGCCACCACACCTGACTCAAACTTTCCTTATTCAAGCCCAATCCAGCAAATGCTTTGCCCATAAGGAAGGGCTAAAAGTGGCAGTAAGTAAGCATTTGATCTGAGGGTCTGATAACAGAGAAATAAAAGTTTAACTTTGACGGAGACTTCAGAGCCAAAAAAAGCAGAGCTTGGCCCCTGACTTTAATACTAAGCAAACAAATGGCTTTGGGATCCAACTCTACAGTGTGACACATGGATCTAATAATGATACTTGTAAAAAATATTATGAGAGAGAAATGATGGGAGAAATTAAAGGAACACGTGTATTTCTCCCATACAGATCCTGTTATAACTGAATGTCACTCTTTGGCAAATTCTACAGGCATAAAAATGAACTCAATGCTAACTGAATTCACTAAGTTCATCCTGGAGCACCTAACCGCGTCTCCCCTCCTTCCTCCCCCAGTCCCGCACAATGTTAACTGAGAACCTGATAAATCAGCAAACCCTCTAGAAGCCTCATTAAACCTCCAAGCAGTGCCTAGTCTCACAAGAGAATAGCATTTTGAAGGAGACAGAGAGCAACAACAGACATCATCATGAGGAAGAAAAACACCAGAATAAAAGAAACATCAATAAAATATACCATGCACCATTAAGGACCACCTCGAGATAAGATACTCAGCACGGCAGTAAAGATCACAAATGAATTAATGTCAAAAAAACAATGTTTGTTCTATAAGAGTATGTCAGACTGGGTTGAAAATCACAGCTGCCTAGGGAACTGTGCAGCACTCCCGGACCTCCGTTTGTGGGGTATTTGTGCCGGTGACTCATAATGCAGAGACCTCACAACATCACTTTTCTTCGCACAACACACCCAATTTGTTGGAGCAACCATATGCCATCTAGGCAGGCTGTCCATTCCTTGGAAGAATAGGTCATTTTTATGTAAAACTTGCCATCCTTTTTTTTTTTTTTTTTTGAGATGGAGTCTCGCTCTATCACCCAGGCTGGAGTACAGTGGCCTGATCTCAGCTCACCGCAACCTCCGTCTCCCAGGTTCAAGTGATTCTCCTGCCTCAATCTCCCAAGTATCTGGGATTACAGGTGCCCACCACCATGCCCAGCTAATTTTTGTATTTTTAGTAGTGATGGAGTTTCACCATGCTGGAGCAGGCTGATCTCAAACTCCTGACCTCAGGTGATCTGCCCGCTTTGGCCTCCCAAAGTGCTGGGATTACAGGCATGAGCCACCACACCCATCCGTCATTCTCATTTTTGTAACTTTAACATTTTGATATAATTTCAAAATTACGTAAATGGTGGGGAAAACACCCTTATGCCTTTTACCCAGATTTACCACTCGTGTATATGTGCCCCTTTGCCATCTGCAGTATTGTTCTCTCCCGGCTTCCCCACACAAGCGTGTATATTATTTTTTAACTAATTAAGAGTGACATCCCCCTGCACATCATGCCTCTTTACGTCCGAATATCTCAGTGTGTCTTTCCTAAGAACAAGGACATTCTCTTACATAACCCAGTAAAATTACCAAAACCAATAAATTTAGCATTGATATCATATATTGTCTAGTCCTTGGTCCCTACTCAACTTTTATCAGTTGCCCCAGTAGTAGCCTTCATAGACGTTTTTTTCTAGTCCAGGGTTCATTTCAGGATGACATGTTACATTTAGTTATCTTTTTGCTTTAGTCCCCTTTGTCTGAAACAGTTCCTTCACCTGCACTTTTGGTTTTGCCTTTATCTTTTTTTGATCGTTACATTTTTTAAAATTTTTATTAATATGTTTTTTATATATGTATATTCATATATATGTATGTATATTGATACGTTTTGGGGTCTATATATACATACACATACATGCAGTTAACTTGTATTTTACACATTGTATAGCCAAAAGAACCATGAATTCTTTTTGACCAAATTCAACCCTGTGATCCTAGCACATCTCATGACTATATTCCTAAGGCTCACTGCTGTTACTGCCCAGACATCTTGCTGCCATCTCAGACCAAGAAGCTGGAGTCACTGCCATCTGTAGTAGTCTAAATGAAGCATTTGGCCTCACGGACACTAGATAGTGGGATGATATTGTTTGTCTCCTCAGAGCAGAACTTTGCAAGCTGCCTGTGATAAATTAAAAACAAACAAACAAACAAAACCTTTTGGCCAGGCACAGTGGCTCACTCCTGTAATCCCAGCATTTTGGGAGGCTGAGGCGGGTGGATCACCTGAGGTCAGGAGTTCAAGAGCAGCCTGGACAACATGGTAAAAGCCCATCTCTACCAAAAATACAAAAATTAGCTAGGCATGGTGGCACATGCTTGTGGTCCCAGCTACTTGGGAAGCTGAGGCAGGAGAATCGCTTGAGCCTGGGAGGTGGAGGATGCAGTCAGCCGAGATCATGCCACTGCACTCCAGCCTGGGAAACAGGCCAGACTCCATCTAAAAAAAATAAAGAAAAGAAAGAACATTTTACCCCCCAGTTCCTCAGAGACCATTTATATATGACCCTTCTGCACAAACCCAGGTAGAGTTTGCACCCCATGTGGCTCCCCATTCAAAGTTGCCATCAACCACTCAAGGAGCTGAGTCTACTGAGCAAGTGCTTTGCTTCCTTGTGGCAGTGTCCAGCTACTATAGAAGTTTCTAACCCTTAGCTCTAATCTCCTTTATTATCTCAGCAAACGCTGATTGGATGAGGCCAAAGGAGAACACTTAGCAGTGCTAGGCTAGCACAGTTGGCTCCTATCAGTTAGAATTCAACCGAAGACTTGCATCCCCATGGAGTATTTCTCATTCACCAGCCTGTTTTAGGACACCATGAAATGCCCTTACATAGCACTTACCTCAATTTCCAACAACACTTTGATTTTTAAGATGATTGTATTGGTGTCTAGTACCATGATCCAACTCTGGGGTCCATGAAACAAAGACTCCCGCAATTTTGCCTGCTGTTGTGTCCTCAATGCCCAGTGCACAGTGGACACTCAATACATAACTGTTTAATGGAAGAGTGACTGCATCAGTAGTGACTTCTGACAAATGATGAAACACAATAAGACCACGGGCTAACTCAAAATACGTTTAAGTCCAATAAAATTACATTTGGCATAAGAAGATAGGGATCATGCTTGTCTGAGAATTTGAGGACGTTTTTGTTTGCTTATGTGTTTGTTTCAGATTTGAATGAGGGAAATCGCACTTTTGAAAGCACCAAACTGTGTCTTATATATACATAGCAGACACTTGAAAAGCATCCATTTCGAATTAATCATTTTGAGAGCTTAGCACAACCTTAGCAGTTAAACTGTCTGTTACTATTTTCAAGAAAGTCTATACTTGTTCAACTGTATTTCTTTATTTGAGAGTCACATTTAGCCAGGACTCATTTCACTGTGTATTCTTAATATTTGTGGGAATGGTGAGGGGTACAAAATAATATTTTGCCAAACAAATAGAGCCTGATTTATTCAGGAAAATAGAGATTATAGATGGGTTGCAGGAAAAAGAAAGTTTGAAAGCAAAACCTGTGAGCAGATTGTTTTCAAGAACTTTAATAGGCTCAGCTGCTTCCTCTCCTCCACTTTTCTTTTCCATGAATAAAATAATAATGATGATAAAGGTTTATGCTGGACTCATTATAACAATAGGGACTATCACCAAAATATTCTAAAACTCTCTTTCAACCATAGGACATGATCTTCAGAGAAAACACTTGAAATTGCTACTTTGTGTTATCAAGCTCTGATGATTTAGGGTATATTGTTTCTTCTGTGTGGTCCTGCTTCAAATTAAGGCTGGATAATGGTAGGCAAAACAGTCAAAAGCATGCTTTCACTGGTGAGGCATCTCTGTTCACTGAGTTAATCTTTATAGTGAAGATATACATTGAATGTATGTGTTTCCTTACTGCCTGTACAGCTTAGTTTGCTCAGTGTCCAGGTGTCTTTAGTTATGACTTATGACTCAAGGATGGCATTTTAGGAGAACCAGTGGAAAAAAAAAAGTCGTATAAATGTAAATGTAAAAGATACAGCTCATTCTGTCTTTGAAATTGTTGATGTGAAAAGAACTCAACAGTGTTTTATTTAAACAAGGTCGGCTTCGACCTTGATTGACTTGCAGTAAATTGCCTGATACAAGAGGCAAAAGGAAGTGGAGAGAAAAATGGCAATCAGCACCAAATGTTTCACATATTGATTGACAAGCACCAGAGATGTGCTAGAGTAAGATAAATTGGCCAACAGGGCCCATCTTGACAGCTCTTGAGATGGGAAAATTGTTCTTGTTAATTTGCTGCAGGAACCTTGTCATTTATGGAATCTGCACGTGAGTGTCTCCTAATTGTGTAAACAAAGTTCAGATTCCTACACAGCCTTGTTCTGTTATTGGGTTTGGTAATTCTTTGGTCTGAATCACCAGGATGCATTTGTAAATGGCTTTTAAATTGGGGAAGAAAAGGGGAAGTGGTGCACCTGCTATAAGCTGGCATTTTCAACTGAAATATAGCAAATTACTTGGTGGACATTTTCCATTTAACAATAGATTTCAGACAAACTCATGTGCATAAGCTCTCCTTCCATCTGACTGCCATGATTCTCTTCTGCCACACTGGATCTAATTGGCTTTATCTCAATGCAGGTTTGAGTTTGGGGGTTTTCAAGTATGTAAATTTTATTTTAGGAGTTTGTTAGTGGCAAAAAAAAAATCCTTCATAAACTTCTATCTTTGGCCCTTCAGTATTTCTATCTCTCTTTTCTCCCTCTCTCCCTCCATGCTGAATTAGTGAATGTCTGTTATCACCCAGGTACCTCTTTACACCTCTCTCTGTAAGATGAACTGTATTATGGACCAGACTTCCAAGGATACCCATCCAGAAGCCAACTTTCAGCCTTGTTTGTCATTTTTTCCAAATTAGGTAAAAATGCATTTTTCATTTAGAGTATAATTTAAAGTAAAGCATTGTCACAGACTTTTTTTGTTTTAATGTTTTACAAGTAGAAGCCCTCACCATCGTTATTACCCCTTCCCCCAGCAGCCCCCTTCCCCCGCACCCAACACACACACACAACATGGCCCCACTCTCTCTCTCTCTGAATTTTTCAGACCATTAGTGCATTCTTGCTTGGGCAGGAATGGTATTTATTTTCATTTAAATGGGCTGCATGAAAAATAAATCTTAACTTCCAAGACCTGTTCTTAATCACCTTCATTAACATCGCAGCTCAGAACAATGCATCACTTTCCACTGTCTAAGAGGAAGATCCAGACTCAAAAATATTCACCATTTCCATATTACTTTGTGCAGACCCCTTTAACATTAACTTGTTCCAGTGTTGGGCAGGTCACATGGATGCTTAAAGCAGCTTGCATATGGAATAAAATAGGGGAATAGTAGGGGAAATATGTACCCCACTGAAGGCATTCAGTGTCACAGCTACAGACAGACAAATAGACAGACAGAATATTCTGCAAGCTTTAGAGCTGTAAGGTTTGTTATCCCTGGCCTAGACTTACCATTCTTAACCTCTTTTCAAAAACACTCTTCTCTGATTATCTCTTTTTGTCTTCAAAATAGCCCTGGAAAGTAGGTGCATGAGACTCCATTTTCCCCATTTCACATTGAAAATAGAAGCATCAAAAAGTCAAGTACACTTGTTATATAGAGGCAAGGAAAGGAGCCTGGACAGCTGGCCCGACTGCTCCTAAGTGACCTTTCCACTTAGCACTCTCTCATCTACTTGATGTCACTCAACAGCTCCTTCCAACCTCATCCTTCACCCCATCTTCTTCACAATGCCCAATTCTAAAATTACCTTCTCTCTCCAGTTGTCATTGACCTCGTCTTCCCCAGTCAAAGTTCACTGCACCCTCTTCTGGGTTCCCACGTCCCTGAAAGCAGGCCCCTTTCATAGTAGCTCCCAGGTTGACAATGCAGCCACCTATTTACATGTGTCTCTCCCTCACTGAAGTGTGAATTCGTCAAGGACACAGACTGTGTCTGGTTCCGTGTCACTTTCCTTGTGTCGGGCACTGCTCCTGCCACATAGTCAGCCCCCAGTGAATACTGGTTGAATGAATTTGAAGTGTTAGTATATAAACACTACAACACAACTTAGAAAAGTGCTCAGTCCAGAATTCCCATCCTAAATTTCTTCTCCATCTGCATGGATTCACAGTGCCTGAATGGCAAGTCATTTCATTTTGGAATTATCCTGAATCAGAAAAGAGAAGGCAAGACAAGCTCTGGCCACTCAGCAGCGTGCGGATTGCTAGAAAATGTTTGTCCCTAGGAAGCCTAGAAGTGCTGGGGAGTCGTTTTTAGAATGCTCAGGTGTTGTTTCTATGATGCCAAGAATCTTATAAAAGGTTGAGATGAAGCCACAGAGAAAAATGCTTCAGTGTTTCAACATTAAAAACTTAAATGCTAGGATATTTTAGGTTTCTTTGATTTACAAATTAATACCCCCAACTATATATATAAACATTCCCAAAGCTGAGGTTCACCAAGGACCAAGTCATTGAACAAGAAGGCCTCTTTGGATTCTCCTTAAGTGGTACTTTTGGTTCACATAAAAAATTCTACCTCCTCTAAAACAAGGTTATGTGAATTGAAACCATAGAATCATATTCCAAAGATCATTATGTATTATCCTGAGGGCAGGAAGGACACAGCATCAGAGAATATCACTTTTGGATTGGACCACAGAAGTCATTTCATCTTATTTATTTATTTATTTATTTATTTATTTATTTATTTATTTATTGGAAATGGGATCTCATTCTGTCCACCCAGGCTGGAGTGCAGTGGCATGATCATGACTCACTGCAGCCTCAACCTCCTGGGCTCAAGCCATCCTCCCACCTCAGCTTCCCAAGTAGCTACAGGTATGCACCACTATGCCTGGCTTTTTTTTTTTTTTTTAATGTTTTGTAGACGTAGAGTCTCACTATGTTACCCAGGCTGATCTTGAACTCCTGGGCTCAAGCGATCCTCTTGCCTCAGACTCACAAAGTGCTGGGATTACAGGCATGAGCCACCGTGCCCAGCCTCACCCTATCTTTATCCCACATAAATTTCTTTTCTAACATCCTCTCTAAGGGTCATCTAACATCTGCTTAAATGCCTCCACCCACAGTGAACTCACTTCCACACAAGAAAGCCCATTTCATTTGTGTACTGATCAAATCACTAGAAAATCTATCATTCTATTAACCCAAACTCATTTTTTCTATCACTTCTATTCCTTGGTCTCTGTTATACCCTCTGCAAATAAACAAATCAAATGTCAACTTCCCTGCACAGGACTGGACTGCATAGCTTGGATTGAACCTTCCTCTGTACACACAAGACCCTGTCTGTTCAAGTTTCCAGTTCTCCTGAGAATCCTAGATTCCTTCAGACCTTCACCTCACTCAAAGTTAGCACATCTCCACAATTTGCCCATTTACTTCTGAACACCTTCAATACAGATATTCATTTTGAAATGTTACTGTATCTTTGAGTATGTTCTCACTAAACCTCAGAGCAAAAGTTGAAGAAGTACAGCTTCTCTTCATTAGAACTTTGACTTCTATTCGTGGTTTATTTGGGGCCAAACATATTAATCTGTGTCTCATGCAGAGATTAAAGTGATATAAAACTCCAAAGCCTTTTTTATATGTGCTTCCATTCAGTCATATTTTCCCATCTAGTACTAATATTTTTTTTTTATTTTAACCTAAGTGCAACACTTTACACTTACCCTTTAGATTTCAGTTTGGGTAATTTGGACATATTTGGATCTTCATTATTTTCCAGAATATGTGTTCATTCTTCTAGATTTATGTTCCCTACAGATAAGATGACCATTTCTATCCTTAGTTGTTTCTCAGCATACATACTGAGCATGCCCAGTAACAGAACCCTGTGATACATCATTAGGAACAAGTAGAGAAATAGACTTCAGTGGGCTACAATGAATGGCTGAGTAGGTCATGAGAGCTGAGTGGATCATGAGAACTGAATAGGTCATGAGAATTCTTCAAAGTGTTAAAGAGTAAGTGCATAATAGAGTCACCATAGATCTTACCCTTCAATTGAAAACCCAAATGTCCATAATGATCAGTTAGGCAACATGAATGAATGAAGTAAGAGGGCATGGTGGGGCTTGTGGTAAAGTGGAGAGTGCATATGTAAATCAAAGCCACTAAAATTCAATTAAAAGAAACAACACTATTTTGGCAAATATATGTATATATTTTTATATAACATATTATATATTTATTTATTATATATAATGTATTTATATATTATATATAAAATATTATATATTTTGTATATATCTATATATCTTTATATATACACACACATACATCTATATGCCAAATGAGGCCAGAGGGCTGCCACAGGGCCAACTCTGCTCCAGAGCGCAGCATTAGAACCCAGGAATAGCCTTGTATGTTTCTACTATGTAGACCCATCCTCTTAATGATTTCTTGGACAGTAATTGCTGAAAAGCTACTGCTGTAAGCACTTTTTCTCCTTGGGTAGTTGTTGAGACATTGGTTCACTCTCTGGTGACTTTTTTCCAGAGCTGACAGTATCAATGTTATTTCCATTTATGGTTGATTTAAAAACTCTCAGAGAGGTTGGTTTCCTGGACAAAAAATTTGGGAGGCTAAACATCTTCCCCACTTCTACCCCTTTCCCAGCCCCCTGCTATGGGTGATCCTGATGCTAGATTAGATGGACCACTTAAAGTGGGCTTCTTTCTTTGTTTTTTTGTTTGTTTGTTTGTTTTCTAAGCCACATTGTACATTGTGTTAGTTTCCTATTGCTGGTGTAACAAATTACCACAAACTTGGTGGTTTAAGACAATGAAAATGGATTATCTATCTTACAGTTCTGTAAGTGAGAAGTCTAAAAGCAGACTCATTGGAATAAAATCAAGGTGTCAACAGGATGGCATTTCTTCTGGGGACACTATGGAGAAACTATTTCCTTGCCTTTTCCGGCTTTTATAAGCTGCCTGCATTCTTTGGTTCATGGCCCCTTCCTCACATCACTCCAACCTCTGCTTCTGTGGTCACATCTCCTAGACTGCTAACCCTCCTGCCCCCCTCTTATCTCCTTATCTCAAAATCTTTAACTTATTACAGCCGCAAATTCCTTTTTACCATGTGCACTACCTACCAGAAACAGGAAAAAAAAGAAAGAATTATTTTTCCCACTCTCACACTTCTGACCCCTTATTCTGATGAAAAAATAAAATCCTATTATTTTTTCTCTCTCCATTCACACTCAACACACAGAAGACTTCACTCCTGGTTACCATGATGTTCAAGGGTTTCTGCCCACCAGCAACCAGTCAGTTCTCCAGTGGACACCACCTGGGTGTCCACTACTTCAATTCAATTTTGACACTATCTACCTGGAGGTAGCATTAGATCCCACAGGTTAAGGGCTCAGTCCCTCAAGACTGCTCCCACTTCAGATGTTAATCACAAGTCCCAGGTTGTGATGTGTGCTTCTAAATGACCTAACAGGCTCTGTGAGGCTGTCGCAGAGTGGAGTGAGGGGATTCGTTAAGGAAGGCGATTCTACTAGGACTTAGGTGTACTAGAACAGACTCAGGGCTGTACTAGAATATAAGGCAGAGAGAGAAGACATTGTTCAAAATTTAAATCCTCCCCTGAGTTCAAAATTTAAAATGAGAAATTTTTAAATGAGAAAATTCCTTTCTTTCTGCCACATTTACCCCAGAGATGATGGAACCCAGCTTCTGAGAGTAGGCAAAGCAATAAATACGAAACACGAAACGCTGATAAATAACTTCCTGGGAACTACTCTGGAGGATGGGGGCTGCCAAGCTAATACTTTCTTGATATTTTGAGGGAAGCTCCCTCCAAACCACCTGGGCTGTGAGAAGAAGGAAAGAAACCTGGACCCTCAACCAGTATCCAAGGGCGGGCTTCATTTTCTCCCCCAGTTAGCTTGCAAGGAGTTAATAGTAGCTCTGTGGTGCTGGATCCAGGGATTTGTGTGACGTAGATGAGGTTTGGCATTAAAAATGCTAAATAATTACAACTCTGAATTTTCTCAGGTTCATTCACGAAGGTGTAATCTTTTCCACCTAGTACTATCACTCTGAGGGTGTATGAATCACTAATTATTGCCCTAATCCCAGGAGATAAATTTCTCCAAGGAACCCAGCAGCAAAGAGCAAAGCCTTGAAACCTACTTAGGAAGAAATGTGTCAGCCCTCTTGGAGATTTTTACTTCCCAGCTTGGAAATTATGTTGATTGGAGTAAGTGGAAGCTTAACTGGGGGGTTGTTGATCTGTGTTATCATCTGGGGTGGGAGCAGACGGGATAAACTGTGAGAGAGAGCGCCAATTTTATCTCAGTTTGTCCTCTGACTCATGAATTCTGAGTCCTGCAATGGAGTTTTTTGTCTTGGAAGAGAAGCTAGATTAATGCTTGTGTGCATAGTCATTGACTTTAAAAAAAATCAGATTACAGGCTGAGCACGGTGGCTCACGCCTGTAACCCCAGCACTTTGGGAGGCTGAGGCAGGTGGATCACGAGGTCAGGAGATCGAGACCATCCTTGCTAGCACAGTGAAACCCCATCTCTACTAAAAATACAAAAAATTAGCCAGGCGTGGTGGTGGGCGCCTGTAGTCCCAGTTACTTGGGAGGCTGAGGCAGGAAAACGGCGTGAACCTGGGAGGCGGAGCTTGCAGTGAGCGGAGATCACGCCACTGCACTCCAGACTGGGCGACAGAGCGAGACTCCATCTCAAAAAAAAAGTCAGGGCCGGGCGCGGGGGCTCACGCCTGTAATCCCAGCGCTTTGGGAGGCCGAGGCGGGCGGATCACAAGGTCAGAAGATCGAGACCACGGTGAAACCCGGTCTCTACTAAAAATACAAAAAATTAG
Organism: Macaca mulatta; assembly: GCF_049350105.2. Taxonomy (NCBI): domain Eukaryota; kingdom Metazoa; phylum Chordata; class Mammalia; order Primates; family Cercopithecidae; genus Macaca; species Macaca mulatta. The sequence goes on from NC_133411.1 coordinate 176,699,220, forward strand.
CCGGGCGCGGTTGTGGGTGCCTGTAGTCCCAGCTACTCGGGAGGCTGAGGCAGGAGAATGGCGTGAACCCGGGAGGCGGAGCTTGCAGTGAGCCGAGATCGCGCCACTGCACTCCAGCCTGGGCGACAGAGCGAGACTCCGTCTCAAAAAAAAAAAAAAAAAAAAAAAAAAAAAGTCAGATTACAAGGAATAAATTTTGCATACATTTATATATACAAATTTATCATAATCACCAAGGATTTTAAGAAAGACTTTCCATGGTTTCATGGACTATTGAAATATTTGGTAAGGTGAGAAAGGCCTGTTATCCATATCCTTTCTAGATGTTATTCATCTTCTTGTTTTAAGGTATAAAAATTTTCCCTGAAAGCCTCTGATTTGGGCCTTGGATGTAACAATACCAGAGCCTGAGGGTAGACTTTTGACTATAAAGAATAAAAAAGTTCCAGGGCTTAAGCTTTGATTGAGGACATTTCTGTCTGTGTGGGAAACAGCAACAGCAAAAAGAAGTCCTGTAGCCAAGACTTGCTTGGGTTTTTCTGCTGAGGACAGCCAGAGATTCCTGCAGCTCTCTTGTTTGGGAGGGAGATGGGGAGGAAGAAAAGGAAATAGGAATGCTGTGTTCCTTCATCTTCCCTTCATTTCTCCCATGTAAAAAAAAAAAGTAGCCAAGGAGTTATTGTCTCTTTTAGGAATGTCTCAGACTGTTAGAGTTATATCAATTGATACTGTCTTAATTTACCCTATAATTTTTTTAAAGGAAGAAAGATAATATCAGCTCTTTATTGCCTATGTCTATACTATAGATGAAATGTGTCACACTCCTTAATTCTCTCCCACATTATCATATCTTTGATAAACTCAATAGAGAACCAGTAGCAGAGGATGCTTGAAATGGTTTTTAAATTATTTCAGAAAGGCTTCCAATTAAGCTATTGGGAAATATGTGTGTATATATATTTGTTAAAATGGTAGGTAGTTGACTTGCTTTTCAACGTTTGTAAGGTTTTGCAAGCTTGAACCACTTAAGTCAAAAGTAGAACTAATAAAAGCACAATTGAACTTAATATATTATGTCAAGATTTACAGTAACAAATTATTGTTTTTCAGCTATGAAGATATCATTAAGCATATGCCAAGCAATCAGCACATGACTGTAATAGGTTCATGAAGGAAAGGCTTTTTCTAATCGTTTTCAGTGGTGTTTTTCCCAAGACAGCAACAGCTTTTATAAAATGATGGTTATATCTCCTCATTATGGAATCTAATCTCCCCAAAAGACATTCAGCAGCTGCAAAACGCTAGCATCTTTTAGTTGTAAATTGTTTTTTATTATTTATCCCTATTTAACTAAAGAAGAAACGGCCATCAGATGATTTAACAAGACAAGAATTTAGTAGTTTTAACATTTGACAGCACCCAATTGTTAGCCCATGCATTGATCTCTTTAGATCTTGGCTTAATGGTAATTGGTGTATTTTTGCTTTCATGCCTCTATGTACTGTATAAGCTGAGTATGAGTCTTCTAGAAAGCAAATCTGCATGATCAGCTCTTTTATATTTCTCTTTAGCATGGGATTTGAAGTTGTGTGTACTCATAGAATTTAAGAAATTGCAGAATTAGACAAAAAGGAACACAACCATCCTATTGTGAGTCCAATTTTAATAGTGGGTGTCATTATGAGCTGGATTTGTTACCCCCAAAGTGATAGAAGAAAGTTGGAAAATGGAAACCTCTGTTTGAGTGATGGGTATTATGATTTACTGGTATGCATCCCATCCCAAAGGAGGCTCTTCAGTGTGTCACAGTTTTTGGTTCTTAAGAAAGTGATTGGGCTCTATTTGAGACTGTTCTGTGGAATTTAAAAATAACATGGCACTAATGAGTTTTCAAATCACTCCATAGGTAGAACTCTCATGAGACAACCAGCCAATTTAAATAAATAAGGTTCTATGACCCTATGGGAGCTTACAGGGGTGAGACATCCATTTTAATCGAGGCTCAGTTTGAGAAGAGGAAATTTCACTCATAACATACTTTTAAGTGGATTGGCTGCAATGTGATTTTCTGGCGATGTTTCCTTTGTTGCTATTTTAAGGCAAATGTTTATGTTCCTTTACAAGACTTGGCATATTTTACTGGAAAGGTTGAAGCAGTTTCTCCACCAATAATACGGCATGCCTTTCTAGAATGGTCACTCAGAACCAATTAAGCGACAATTTCTTTCCATAGACTATTGCAATTTGCTTTTCACTTATTCTGTGCAGGCTGAAGTTGTATATTCATGGACATTTCCTATGTAAGTTTTAGATTTTCCACTTTGTAGATGGAAATACTTCTTCCAGTTTTGTGATAAAATAACTCAACAACAGCAAAATTCAAATAAGACCGAGAAAGAAGTCTTATTAAGCCTTACATAAATAGCTGCTTCCCTATCATGAAAACAACTGGGAACATTGTACTGTTGTGAATCTACATTTCTACTTATTCAGTAATTGTACCCCTAGTGCTGTTTACCATTTCATTTGTATTATTTATATATCAACCAAAGGGTATGAACACTAAAAAATAATTTCACATCACCTATCTTCCATTTCTTTTTATTTTAAAAGCCCTGAAGATATAGTTCTCCTATAAATAATGATAAAAACATGCTGTATTAATATTTCAGCAAAGATCTCCATCTACTCACATACTCACAAATAACATATTCTGTAATATATACACATACCCCTCCCTACAAATTAACTGTGCCTGGGGCTTGCAAGAAAATCAGGTCAAGCTAAAGGAGAAATCAGAGAACAAGACCAAAATTAATTTACTACTCTGTACCACATGTGAATATGAGTTTGTAGGGGGAAAAAAGGGCTTATTTTTTGGACCATCTCTGTCCCTCTTTATGTTGAGTACTTTTAACTCAGAGATATGTGCCACATCTTCTTGCCTGGATGAAGGTGAAAGTTCAACTCTCTCAGCTTAGATTTTTATTAAATTTCATTAAGTCAGATAAAAGGAACTGCCTACCTTGTCAGTTCTGTTCCAAAATATCTAAAAGCCCTTTTTGTACCTCTTTCTTCCTGGAGGTAAAATTGTGAACACAACCATAATTTGCCTATGTCTCTGAGAAGGGTTTTCCAAGCAACAATTGCCATCATTTTCAAATATTTGGAATGTTTTTCAACCCAGTTATGTCATGTATCTTATGCTATGTGTTAAAGCAAGTACACTGCATATGTATGTAAATATGGTAGGAAGGATGCCCCTTTAAATACGTATATTCATGAACTATTTTGGACTCCTTTCTCTCAAATCCACATTAACCCATCAGTCAAACATATTGGCATTACCTTCAAAATGCATCCAGATTCTGATCTTTGTCACTTTTGTCACTATCACCCTCATCCAAGACTCAGCCCCACTATCTCTGAACTGGATTATTGCAACCACCTTCTAATGGGTCTCCCTGCTTCTACCTCCCTTGGGTTTGTTCTTAACACAATAACAAAGGTGGCTTTGCTAAACCATATATAGGACCTTGTCACTCCTCCCTCAGAACCTTCTATCAGCTTTCCGTCTCACCCAGAGTAAAAGTTAAAGACCTTGCAGTGGCTTCTGAGTCCTCCCTTTTCTCCAGCTCTCATTCCACTCCAGGAGCACTCACCTGCTTCTTGTTCCTAGAATATACCAAAGGTGCAGCCAGCTCAGAGTCTGTGTTGTTGTTATTTCTTGTGCTTCCCTTAGACACCAGCATGGCTCCCTCTCTCACTTCCACCAGGTCCCTGTTCAAATGTTATCTTAACTGGGAGGTCTTCCCTGATGATCTTATATTAAGTATCACCCACCTCTTGACCTCTACTCTGCCATTCCCTACTCTCCTTACCTTTCTCTACTTTCCCCTTGAAAACACACACAGATGTGTTGTGTTTACATATGCATATATGTATACATACATGTATGTTCATATACATGTGTCTGTAAACATATTTACTTATGTTTAATTTGCTGTTGTTTTTTCCATTGTTTATGTGTTGATTGCCCCCTCTCTACCCTCCAGAACATAAGCTCCAAGAAGGCAATGACTTTGCTTTTTACTTCATAACCCCAGTTTATATAATAGAGCCTGATATGTACTAAACACTCAATATGTGTCGAAAAGATGGAAGGAGGAAGGAGGAAGGAGGAAAGAGGAAGGAAGGAAGGAAGGAAGGAAGGAAGGAAGGAAGGAAGGAAGGAAGGAAGGAAGGAAGGAAGGAAGGAAAGAAGGGAGAGAGGGAGGAAAGAAGGAAGGAAGGGAAGGAGGGAAGAAGGAAGGGAGGAAAGGAGAGAGGAAGGAAGGAAAAAAGGAAGGAAGAAAGGAAGGAAGGAAGGAAGGGAAAAACAGAGAAAGAAAGAAAGAGAAAGAAAGAAAGTGAGAAACCAAGAAAGCAAAAATAAGGGAGGGAGGGAGGGAGGGAGGAAAGAGGGAAGAGAGGAAGGAGGGAAGGGAGGGAAGAAGGGAAGAATTGTTCAAGAATCTGTTTTCATGGCTGGTCTAGGAACTCTGATGGAAATTCCCTGTTAGTCATTTTATCTTCCACACAGTCACTTATTTTGACTTCACTTAGGCTGGGTACAAAGTATTTTAGTTTGGTATACACATGCCACCTCTTTGCTTAAATAAACAATGTGATCAGTTTTCTGGGATCATAGGAGAAATAAGTGGGAACACAGAGGCCACCATTCCCATTTCTGCCTGGACATTGACAAGTCACCCCTCCCGCCCCCACTTTGCCAGATGAGCTGAGGAAATGCATCCTTACCTCCCAAGCGAACATTAATTACTGTTTGCACCATGCTTTGAGATCCACAGATGAAAGCAGTTGTAAAAGCAAAAAGGGTTATTATGTTGGGAATGGTTATAGACTCATTTAGCTCTGGAAACCGATCAAGCGGGAATGTTGAATCATGAAACTAAGGTTGGCCAAATATTACACTTGTTATAATTAACTTGAGCTTAAGCTTCAACACAGTGACATGTTTCCTTTAAATAAAGTTAAGTCCTCTAAGGATGCATGAATCTATGTGGATCTCGATTTTCAGCTGGGAATTGAAATTTTTCAGATATGTGGAATGCAGAGAAGCAAATGTCTCTGACTTCTGGTGGGGCAGGGTGAATATCTGGGCAGACTGCTTATTTTTGAGACATCTTATAAATAATCCTCTGTCTCCTTTTCCCCACGGGGCTGTGAGAGGAATGTTCACAAAATTATGGGGATTTAGGACTGGAACTGAATTTAAAGGGCCTACAATCCTACTTCCCACTGAATGCCAACATTTTCTACAACCTTGCTGACAAGAGCCACTCAAGACTGCTGAAATAATTTCTGGGATGAGGAGCTTGTTACTTTGCAAGCGTGCCGATTCTGATGTTGTTCAACAACTATTGTTAAAAATATCTTTGCATGTTTATCCACTTTTGTCAACAAATATTTATTAATCACTTTCTGTGCACATGTATTTTGTTAGGAGCTTTGGGATATGGGAAGATTAAAAACAATGCAGATTCCACAACTACCTAGAGCAGTGCCCTGGCCTGGGAGAGAATCTGAAAGGTGGTAGTTTTTCAATACAGGTGTGTTGATTGAATGAATGAAAGAGTAGATTACATTCTAGCAAGAATGATACAGAACATGCCAAAGAAACCATGATACCAGGTGGAACAGGTATAAAGGAGAGGTATAGATATTTGCAAGATTTATCAAGCTGAATTTAGCTCTTTCTCTTGGTTTCTTTCCAAACCAGCTTATAAAAGTCCATTCTGTTTTTTCATAGGACATGGCTAAATTATTTGAGGGTTGCTACAACGTCCTTTACCTCTCTTCCAGGGTTAAGAACTGCAGGGCCTCGAGTCTATTAAATCATTTCTAGTACACACATCAATCTGAATTTCTTACCCTAGGCAGCTCAGTGCCTCAACTAGGCTCTTAAGAGGTCAGCATAGAATAGAATAGACCAACCAATTCAGACATATTCATACAGGCATACAGTACATTGGGTCTCTCTTTCCTATGATCTGGACATGCTTCTCATACCATCTCGTACTGCATAAACTATTTGTTCATGGAGCCCTTCTTTCCTGGGACATGTTTAATCTTGAGAAAACCCAATATTTCAAAGATCATAGTTTGGAAGATGACAGTCTAATGTCATATGTGGATTGGTTCTATTAGGGGGTTCTAATAAAGCCTGATATGTACTAAACGCTCAAAGAATATGTGTCGAAAAGATGGAAGGAGGAAGGAAGAAAGAGAGGAAGGAAGGAAGGAAGGAAGGAAGGAAGAAAGGGAGGGAGGGAGGGAAAGAGAGAAAGAGAGAGAAAGAAAGAGAAAAAGAAAAGAAAGAAAGAAAGAAAAGAGAGAGAAAGAAAGAAAGAAAGAAAGAAAGAAAGAAAGAAAGAAAGAAAGAAAGAAAGAAAGAAAGAAAGAAAGAAAGAAAAGGAAGGAAGGAGAAAAGGGAGGGAGGAAGGAGGGAAGGGATGTCATATGTGGGTTGGTTCTATTAGGGGGAGGGGAGCAGAGTAATTATTTTACACATACTGCTTTAAAATTGTAGATTTATAGTCCATTTATATGATTTTCTGTGAAGGCAGATTTTCTTCATCCTTATTTGAATTTTGGGTTTTCTGCTCATCCCCAAACTTAAGTACTGGAGAGCAGTGTAACCTAATAAATAGAGCCTTAGACTCAGGTTACTAACTTACTGTGTGGTCCAGAAAAAGCCACGTTCTCTTTCTGAATTACAGTTTTGTCATCAGCAAAGTGAAGTGGTTGGTCAGGGATATTATCTAACGTTCTCTCTACAGCTAACATTCAATGGGCTTTCTCCGTAACTTTCTTTGACTTCATCTAGATCATTCTATGACTTTTGCTAATCTCAGGGACAGAGCTATCAACTATAAAACAATTCTAAACAGAAGCATAGCAAAAGCAAGACACAGCAGGTCAACCCAAGCCCCATCTTCTAATGCTTTTTTAGCATGTCAGAACTGCAGAGACCGGGAAGAAAATGTGAGCTAAGAGCCACAACAGTCTTTGTTCTGCATCTGTACCATGTGGCAAGTCTTCACAAGAAGAGAAAGAAGCTGGGCATTTTTGCATGTGCGAACCAATGCTGACATTTCTGTCACATCACTTCTACCATGATGGATTTCACAAGTTGGCCACATGAACATGTTTGTTCATGTCTGACATGGCACATCATTGTATCACCTGACATGCAAACTCCTCACTCACTTCAAGTCTTTCAGCATTTCTACCCTGGTTCGTAGTGGCTTCTTTCCTGGCAACTATAATTATTTGAAAACAATGTCAAAATAAATCCGTTCTCATTTTCACCCCTGGCAATCACTCACTTGGCTATGTCTATTTCAGGGTCTCTGCCCACATCTCTCTTTATTTCCTCCTTTTTCTCTCTTCTCCATAGATTTTCTCATCTAATGCAAAACGTTCTCAAGAAAGTGGGCAGAGGCCTCTCAGGGTTGTAGGGGGCGGAAGGAGAAAGAACCAACCATTTCCTAGTGTACAGTACTGTTTCAGTACCACGGAGAGCGGTGCTGGGTGTGGAGACCAGGGAAAAATCTGTTAGTCAGCCTTGCGGGTGGTTTTCGGGCACCATTTGGAGCCCCATAGGTGGTGGAAATGACAAACCTCTACAAAGAAGCTTTGCAGTAAGAACTGCTCTCCCCAGAGCCTAAGCGCCAAGCCTTACATCGTCACATGCAAAGAACAGATTGCATCTGGGGACGGGTGCCCGTCCTAATGTCAGCCCGCTTGGCATTTACCTTCCTTTCCCAGGCTGACCTATGAAGATGGGACAGGCTCTGGGGACATTGTTCTAGCCGTGCAAACGCTGTGGCCATTGTGTCAGCATGGAAGAGCTGCCGGTTCCTTTCCAGCTCAACACTGTAATTTTATCAACTCTGGCTCAGAGAAACCTATATTTATAATGCTAATTAGAAGGGCACACATTTAATTTGAGTGGAAGACTATTTGTATCTCGCTGAGCCTGATAGCACAGGGCTCAAGCGACAGCAGTCAGAGGCAAAGCAAGCCTTTCTCCCTTCTCCAAGTATTTGAAACAGGGCTTACTCTTGCCAAACAATTTCTCTGTTGGATTAAAAAGAGAGCGAGGGAGAGTGCTGAATATGCTGGAGCTCAGAAAACTTTGTGTTTATCTCCTGCCTGCATAATATATTTCTCTGTGCACTGAGAAAACATGCCTCTTATGTTATCTAATTGTTTCCTGACACATTTAGCAACATTTCACACTCTTTAAAGTGACATTAACATTGCTGACAGTGGAGGTATTTTCATTAGATGGGCTTTGAATTGTAGCCAGGATGCACTGCAGGTCTTCAAATAGGCTTGTAAAAGGTGAGGAAGGCATTATTTATGAAACTAGAGACTTGGCCAACAGTGCCCTGTGGATGTGTATTAATTTTGCTGACTCTAGTCAATTTAGGGAGTGTGTGTGTGTGCATGCATGCATATATACATGCATTTATGCATACACACACACACACACACAAAACAGCAAAGTCTTGTGAGCTGAACTAAAACATCTTCATTATCCAGCAGACCACTAAGCTGTGTATCATGGAAATTCCCAAAACATCTCTCCATCCACATATTTTTAGACATAACTAAGCAATGTGCTATTTCAGACAAAAATTAGTCACTTTGCACCCAATCCTGAGGCTGAGTAGCCATGTGGCTCATGTATATAGGCAACATGATCATCACTCTCCCAGTGTAAAGTTAAAACATCCTCCTTGTTTTCTCCCTTCATGCTCCTTTGTGCCCCAAGGCCATTTTTCTGATGCCTTCAGCTGTCTGCCTTGATGCATAGTTTTCCCCAGAGAGTGTCCTAAGTGAGTCTTCAGAGAACAGTACCTTGCAAGCACCTGCCTCTGGGGGGCCTGAAGAGAGATATTTGGAGGTTCATTCTGACCTTGATGAAAAAAGTAAGCCATGCTTGGAGAAGGTGGGGAAGATGCAGTTCAGGTTGTGAATTTCTGCTAGGACACAACTCACATGGAACCTTGACCCAATTGTTGATCTCCATACTTGTCATGAGAATAGAATAATATTTAGACATTCAAAGCTGAAGAAGAGAACTTGCTGCAGATTGTCTAGTCATCTTGACACTGCTACCATTTCCAGTCAGCCTTCCTGCCCTACCCTAATTAAAATTACTCTTCTCTCTTTGCATCTCCAGCATTGCAATAACTCTATGTAGTCATACAATGCTTAATTAGAGAGCTCTGAGTTCGTATCTTGGCTTTGCCCATTACCTACTGTATAACCTTTGTCAAGTCCCATGATCTCTTCAAGACAGTTTGCTCATCTGTAAAATAGGAATAATAATAGTGACTGCTAGATAGTATTGTTGGAAGGATTTTGTAAATTACAAACTATGATGCGCTAAACATACTGCCTAAAACATTTGTGAGTGCTCAAGAAATGTTAGTAAATATTAGTTTCTTCCATGGCAATATGGGCCCTCTTGTGACTGAGACAATGTCATCACATTTCTTTAAAGTACGGATGCTGGCCGGGTACAGTGACTCATGCCTATAATCCCAACACTCTGGGAGGCTGAGGCAGGTGAATTCCCTGAGGTCAGGAGTTTGAGACCAGTCTGGACAACATGGTGAAACCCCATCTCTACTAAAAATCCAAAAATACTAGCCAGGTGTGGTGGTGGGCACCTGTAATCCCAGCTACTTGGGAGACTGAGGCAGGAGAATTGTTTGAACCTGGGAGGCAGAGGTTGCAGTGAGCTGAGATTGTGCCACTACACTCCAACCTGGATGACACAGCGAGACGCTGTCTCTAAATAAATAAATAAATTTAAAAATACGGGTGCCATTATGTCATGGTACAATAAAATTGTGTGTGTTGACTGAGGCCTACAGAACATAAGAAGTTTGTTGTGACAAGTAGCTAGCAACTAGGTAGCCACAATAAAGAACCCTGGTCTCCTAACTCCTAGCCCAGTACTCTTCCTAATTGTACACTAGTGGGGATTTTTCAGATACAAGGCAGTGATGTTCAAACAATTGTTCAGGGAGGGTATAAATCAATGCATATGTTATCCGTGCCCTGACGTCTTCCTAACAACCCAGACCTAGTCCTCCTCTCATTTACATTTTCAATTCTAATTTCACAACATGTATATGTCTTTGAGGGGAGCTTTCCATGCTTTATATTGGCTACTGGTGGGTAGAATCCCAAGGCATCTAATCTTTAGCATCTTATCAAGGACCATTCAATGAGGAACGGGTGGGGTACTGTGAGCGTGGGCAGCATAGAGATGAAATAGTTTGAGCATCTGCTGCCTAGAGTGCATGTTTTATCTTTGTGGTCCCTAAAGCACATAGCAAAACACAGATTTACAGTTGAGAACTGTTTGCTATCTGCAGACAAAGCCTTTGAAAAGGAAAGCTTCCAATAATGAGAATGAAAACAATTACCGTTTGCAGAGTACTTCACCATTTGCAATGCACTTTCATCTATGTTATTATTTAATCCTCAAAAAGTCCTGTAAGGGGAATAGAACACCTATCTCTTACCTTTTGTAATGCATGATAATAACACATGCCATTTAATTCAGAAAGTTTATAGAAGTGTCTCCTTTAATACATTTAAAACTAGTGAAGTACATTTCCACACATTTCACTTATCTAGTAGTTGAACACAGAAAAGTTAGATGACTTTCCCAAGGTCTCCCAGAAAATCAGTGGCAGAATCAAGATTTGACCTTCAATCTGTTTCAATGTCAATCACATTGTTACGTCAGCACTTGGTACGTTGTTATGATAAAACCTAATTAAATTATCTGTGCAGTGTGGTATGAGGTCTAAAACCAGCATACCTAGGTTCAAACTCTTCTTCCCAACGAACTTATCCCTTCTGTAGTTCACTTTCTTCATCTTTAAAATGGGAATAAGATTGTACAACCTACTCCCAAAGGGTTTGTGTGAGATTAAATACAATAATATATGTAAAGGGCTTGGAAATAATACCTGGTACATCATAAGAGCTCAGTCAGTCTGAGCAATTGGCAATATTATTGTTTCTATATACCAGGAACCACAAGAAGTGAACATAAAAATGAGTAAGATGAATTCCTTTGCATCATGGAACATATGTTCTCTAAGGGAGCCTTTTGAAAATTGTTTCCGCATCGGCATACAGTTCCTTTTAATCTTTCTCTAGCAGTTCCCCCCCTTCCCCAACTAAGCTCTTACAAAATAGATTCTAGGAGGGCAAGAAAACAGCTCAATGTATCTTCTGCATATTACTCAGCACAGACAGACAACTCAGTAAGTGACAGCATTGCCCACATAGTTTAGCACCTTCATCTGAAATTGTTGGATTGTCTTGGGTTACATCTCCCAAGTAGCTCCTGAAGGTGAGAAGCTTTCGTAATTAGAGTGGAATCAAATTTCTCTCTCTCTCTCTCTCTTTTTTTTTTTTTTATGTAGTTTTGCTCTGCAGTCCAGGCCAGGGTGGCACAATCAGGGTTCACTACAGCCTTGGCCTCCTGGGCTCAAGCAGTCTTCCCACCTCGGTCCCCCAAGTAACTGGGAGCACAGGTGCACAGCACCAAGACTGACTAATTTTTATATTTTTTATAGAGATGGGGTTTTGCCATGTTGCCCAGGACAGTTTCAAACTCCTAGGCTTAAGTTATCCTCCTGCCTTGGCCTCCCAAAGTGCTGAGATTACAGTCGTGAGCCACCATGCCCAGCCTGGAATCAAATTTTATACAATGGTTGCATTCTAAATTTTGAAAATTAACCAAAAAATGTGGTCACACTACCATGCCTGAAAATCCCTTGCTTCTCTTGGAGACTGACACATTGTCTCTTAATAAATTTAACAGTCAGTTTTTCCTCCAAGGTTGTGACAGACTGGTGTGGCTTCATTTGAGCACCAAGTGAGGTAGTGGCTTAATATTCTAGGCCACTTGACTAACAAAAAAAACCATACATTTAAATTCAAAATCAACTCTTCTTAGCAAAATACTTACACACTGAGAGAGACACCCAAAACCTAAGACAACAGCCATAGCAGCCAACAGTGAAGTGAATGCTATGAGTAGTTGATATACATCCATACATGTTGGTGGAGTAAATTGTTATAATCAACCAATCTTAGTGCTATTTATTAGGTACAGGCTCTGTACTGGGCGCTAGGATACAAAGATGTGTATAGTGTACAATCTCTACCCAAAGTCACTCATAGTCCCATGAATGAGCCAGACATTTAGGCAAATACATAGGCTAACATGTAATAAAAGCAATGATAAAAGTATGTCCTGGGTACCAGTGAGTGAGGTGATCAGAAAAGACTTCCAAAGAAGGTAGTTCTGGAGATGATGAGTCTTTAGAAAATCTTCAAAAGGTCTCTAGAAGGTCTTTGCCAGCCGGGCATGGTGGCTCACGCCTGTAATCCCAGGACTCTGGGAGACTGAGGTGGGTAGATCACCTGAGGTCAGGAGTTTGAGACCAGCCTGGCCAACATGGTCAAACTTCATCTCTACAAAAATACAAAAATTATCTGGATGTGGTGGTGCATGCCTATAATCCTAGCTACGCAGGAGGCTGAGGCACGGGAATTAGTTGAACCCACGAGGCAGAGGTTGCAGTGAACCGAGATGACACCACTGCACTCCAGCCTGGGTGACACAGTGAGACTCCATCTCAAAAGAAAAATGTATTTGCCAACAAAGAGAGAGCACCTTCCATGCACGGGGAGAGATAGGAGAAGGGAATGATTCATATTCAACAGGACAGTTGTTTTGGCATGTTTAGAGCATAGGGAATGAGGGAGTCTGGCACAAGATAACAGAGTTTAAACTATACTATAGGCAATGGAATGTCTTGGGAAAGTTGAGAGAAGGAACATGACCTGAGCAAATTTGTGCATTCAGAAAGATGTTGGCTTTTGTATGAAGGGAAGGAACACAGTGAAGGATACCAGTAACTGGAAAGGTAGAACCATAGTCTAGACTATGCTGTCCAATATGGTAGCCACTAGCTGGATGTGGCTATCTGAATGTCACTAAAACTTAATACAATTAAAAATTCCATTTTTCAGTTGTACTAGCCACATTTCAAGTGTCCAATAGCCACATGTACTAAACACTACGGATATAGAACACGCCCATCATCACAATAAGGTCTGCTGGACAGCATCAGTCTGGACAACTACACATGACCAACATAATAATGGTTTTCCCTTTGAGAGGATCTGGGAGATGTAATTAAGCTGCATGTGTCAAGCGATTAGAAATTTCTGGTCAGAAGGTATTTGAGGATACATTGCCTTTTGGTAAACAGTTGTGTCACTGCACGTAAAGTGGGTTTGTGTCTTCGCAAGAGGAAGCTGCAAAGAAACACCGCATTTCACCTCATGAAGATGAAAGGGCTAGCATTAGAAAATTATAGAAATTATTTTAAAAACAGACTCTACTCTCCATCTATAGCCTCATCTATATTTGACACCTTCTGAAGTGCAATGCTGCCAGGAAGATGTGATATATAAACATGCATGTTGTCGGTGAGATAGAGTAATGACACCCAAATGCATAGGGTCTCAAACTGTGAAGACAGTTCATGCTTGAGCTCCTCCTGCAAGAGGCCCTTTAACTGGGGCAGGTCCAACAGCATGCCACCCTTCCAATAAATTATGCATAAGAGCTTGTTCACAATTGGGATAGTTTTGCCAGGGCCATCTGAAAACGATTTGTTTTCAAGAAAATGCTTAACTGGGCTTTCGTGGGTTCAGTGAAGTGTGAGTGAAGAGGGCAATTAGGTCTTCCACTGTAAAAATAAAAACTTCAAGCCAGATGATGTGGAATAGAACAAACCCAGTCAGGCTGATATCGCCTCATTGAGAAGACATAAGAGGTCATAATGAAAATTCCTCAGGTGAGGTTAAATAACCTAAAACTGAGGTGGAACATTCTCCTCTGAATCTCCTGCCTCCATAAAGACCACCCAACCCTCTCTTGTCAAACAGATCTCTCTCACCTCTGGGGAAAACCATGCTGTAACTTCCCCCAGTGACAATTAGACTTGCTTTGAGGAAATTTTGCCTCTTTCTGATGATACGTTAAGTTAATTTTTGTGGTGTTTTCTTGGGTGGGGGAAAAAGACTGACTGAATCAAATGTTTCACTTCTAATATCTGCCCAATGCTTATAAACTGGAAAAAAGAGCAACTTAAAAATTAATCATGTAACATAAAGTATACTTATCTAAAGCCATCACACGTGGTAACCCAGGATTTCTCAACCTCAATACTATCAATATTTGGGGCTGGATAATTCTTTGTTGTGGGAAATTGTCCTGTACATTATAGGATGTTTAGCAGCACCCCTGTCCCTACCCACCAGATGCCAGTAGCACCCCAACCAAAAAGTTCCCAGACATTGCCAAATGTCTCCTGGGGAGCAGGATTGCCCCCATGGATAATGACTGAGCTAGTCTAACATTAGCACTAAATATTAGCAGCCTGCTATCAGAAATATAGAAGGTAGGTAGGTAGATTTATGTAAATACATAATATTATGTAAATATAAAATATAAATATAGGTAAAATATAAATACATAATATATATCTGTATTTCAATTTTAAGATGCTGACCAGGTGTGATGGCTTATGTCTGTAATCTTAGCACTTTGGGAGGCTGAGGTGGGCGGATCACCTGAGGTTAGGCGTTCAAGACCAGCCTGGCCAACACGCTGAAACCCTGTCTCTACTAAAAAATACAAATATTAGCCGGGCGTAATGGTGTGTGCCTGTAATCCCAGCTACTCAGGAGGCTGAGGCATGAAAATCACTTGAACCCATGAGGTGGAAATTGCAGTAGCCAAGATTGCACCACTGCACTCCAGCCTGAGTGACAGAGAGTGAGATTCTGTCTCAAAAAAAAAAAAAAGAAAAAAATTCAGATGCTGTATTTGTTAGGGTTCATTTCGCAGTCTGCAATAATGATCGATACTACAGTCTCCCTACCTATGGTATAGTCATGTATACACAGCAGGTGCTTGTGAACCAGCTGGAACCAGTAAGCTAAAAGTCTCATTAGCTCCATCTGGGTCCCTTGTGCCTACTGTCTGTCCAACACTGTTCTATGGGCTCTACATATAACATCTCCACCCTTCACAACAACATGTAGAGTAGGTGTTAATATCATCAGAGAGGCTCAGAGAGGTGAACTGAGTTGCTCAGACTCCCAAGTAATAGAGTAAGTGGAAGGGCTCAGTCTGCCGGACTCTGAAGTCTGTGCTCTCTCCATTCCTCCCTTGGGCTTTGGAGGAAGAAAACTGGATGGGCTACAAAGTTGGGGATGAATTACACAGCACAGAGACAGAAAAAAGGCAGGTATGAAGGGAGAAATAAACATTTGTAAAAGACAATTAGGTATTACATCTGTTGGAGCCCAGGGTTTCATTTGGAGCAGGGTACAAAATGAGAATGGGTTGGGTTTGCTTGATGAAACCAACTCACGGGTGAACTTGAGTGTAAGGCGACTCTAGGTTAAGGAATAGCCCATTGTAGTTTATGGCAATACACAAACCTGAGTTCGAATCTTGGTTCTTACCTTTGGGTATGTTATTCACGCCCCGGAGTCTCTATACTTGTTGAACAACTGACAATGTGGGTGGTAAGTGTGGAAGGGGCGTAAGCAAAATCACTGAGGCTGGTGTTCAGCACATCAAATAGGCTGAACAGATAAATGTACTGTGGCTTAACCCACCTTTCCAGTGGTGGTGAATGCGATGAGCTGGAGACAGAGAGTCTAGCCGGCATTGTTATCAGGGCAGCTTGCAGCTTCTGCAGTAGTAGGCCTGGCTGCCATGCCCCAGTGCTCCCTCGAAGCCCATGGTGAAGCCTTGGTGAAGAATATCTTGTCACATAGCCCTCTGAAAGCTGCACATGCAGAACTACGCAGACCTTGAAAATCCTGATACACTTTCCTGAAAAATATTCTTATGGGTCTTAATGGCAAGGAGAACCACATTTTAAAAAATCATTAAATGCAAACAAAAGCAATATCTCAGGTATTGAAAATATTTTTATTTGCATAGAAATAACATAAACTTTTCTCACTTTTTGACCCCTTCAAACATAGGGGCTTCACAAACCCCAAAGAGTTAGAGAAAAGTAGATACTTTAGTCAAGCATGTGAATAAATAGCAGGTATTAAGAAATATCATTAGGACAACTGTTTAAATCCTCTTGCTTAAATGTAAGTCCTTTTGCAGTACTCAACTTTAACACAAAAACCATGTTTTTACTAAGTTCTTGAAGTCACAGAGGATTTTTAAGTTTTGACTCAAGTTCTTTTTTCTCTCCTTACAAATTATTTTTTTCTGTGTGAGTGGGGCACCATGGTTATTTCCAGGAAGAACCTTGTTTCTGCCCAGGATTAATTACCTCCTCTGGGATGACTTCTATTGTGCATTCCAGAAAAGGACTCATGAGTTTGGGATTCACATCTTATTCATTTGTTAGCATTTTTGTCTAATGTGGAACATAGTCAAATGGACTACTCAAGGCTTGGGCTTTGGAGTCAGATGACCTGGGTTCAAATCCCAGCTGTGCTGCCTGCTAACAGCATGATGTTAGGAAAGTCGGTTTAACTAAGCCTCAGTGTCCTTACCTGTAAATGGGGAAGATAATCTTACTACGTTCAAAGGAAAGTAATGAATGCAAAAGAATGTATATATATGTATATGTGTAGAATACTTAGTACTTAGCTCAGTTCTTAGAGTAAAGCAAGATCATATATATATATATATATATATATATATATATATAAGTGGTAATGAGGTCATTGAACTTATTATTTTGGATACAATTATTCCTAGTACCTTTTTTGTTACTGTTATCTGAGCATGTCTCTTTGCTTCATCAAATATCCTGACATCTCATCACTACATAAATCAATTATGCATTGCCTACACAGAACATTCTAATGTCTGCTTGCCATTAATCTGTTGAATAAAAAAGAACCCGTTGTTTTAAGTGAATTTTGGGAATTGATCTGCAACATGCCCTCTGTCGTAAATTAGTGAATATATTAAAAAGGGTTGGGCAGAGCAGCAATTTCACTAATAATATTTACTGCTTTGGAGATGGAGAGGAGAATGGTAGTCCTTTGGTCTTGGGGAACTAAGTCAGGATCCAAATTAACTTACAGAGGAAAATGGTTCTGTAATTAAGACAATGGGAGTTAGAGCACTATGGTTTCAACCACAGGTTGTGTAGGATAAAGTTTTCAGGTATAACTGAAATGGGTGATGAGTGAGGACCTGGAGCATGGTTGTCAAATAAGCACTGTGATCTGCTACCTCTCCCCACTCTGCGTCCATGAAATTTCTAACTGATGATTTCACTGTTTCCCACTGAATCCAGGACATCCTCACAGTCCTTCTCAACACAACATTCCACATAGCCACTACCAATCTATCAGAGTTAGCACAAAACCGGCTATCGGTACGTTAATCAGAAAAAAAAAAAAAATCATGAGTTCAAACTATCACTAAATTGTATTCATTTGGAAATGGATAAATTAGAAAAAGTTGGATTAGTCCCCATGTTTAAGGTCATGGTTAATCCAATCACACAGATAATTAGTTTGACTTTGATTTACATGGGGATCTTGGAAAACACGTACACACACACCCACACATACACAAGACCATATGAGTTTAATGAAAGACATATTGCTGCCTTTGCCTGTTTCCTTTTGTTTTTTAACAGATCAGTTGAACCTGGTTTTCTGTGCATTTGCTGGAGACTATACTCATTCAAAATGGAACTTTCAACATAGTTGGAGAGTCAAGGGGCTTCTGTAGTACATAGAGTGGGAACCAGGTGAATGCCTATCACCTGGTTACCTGCCCATGCCACACTAAGCATTTCTGTAAGAAATCACGATTTATAAAGTGAGCCTGTAGAAGTTTCAGTTTCCTCCCTGTACTTTGGAACCTGTTTGTGTCTGTACAGATGGTCTCTGTCAGTTGGAACAGTCGGGGGGAGAAATGTAGCATAAGTGAACAAAACTAGCAAATGACATAGCAGACAGAAAACAGCATACCAGGGCTGGCGTGGTAGTTCACACCTGTAATCCTAGCACTTTGAGAGGCTGAGTCAGGTGGATGCTTGAGCTCAGGAGTTCAAGACCAGCCTGGGCAGCATAGTGAAACTCCTTCTATACAAAAAATACAAAAATTAGACAGGCATAGTGGCTTGCATCTGTAATCCCAGCTACTTGTAGGGACTGAGGTGGGAGGATCACTTGAGTCCAGGAGGCAGAGGTTGCAGTGAGCCAAGATCACGCCACTGCACTCCAGCATGGGCAACAAGCAAGACCATGTTGAAAGAAAGAAAAAGAAAGGAAGAGAAAGAAAGAAAGAAAGAAAGAAAGAAAGAAAGAAAGAAAGAAAGAAAGAAAGAAAGAAAGAAAGAAAGAAAGAAAGAAAGAGAGAGAGAGAGAGAGAGAGAGAGAGAGAGAGGAAGGAAGGAAGGAAGGAAGGAAGGAAGGAAGGAAGGAAGGAAGGAAGGAAGGAAGGAAGGAAGGAAGGAAAGAGAAAGAGAGAAAGAAAGAAAAGAAAGAAAGCGAGAAAACAGCATACCATTTGCTGGGGGCAGAGCTAGGGACTGAGAAATTTCCCAAGTAATGGTAGGTACCAGCAAGCAGAGTTGAAGGAGCTCCCAAAACATGGGCTTAACGTGGGCAGAAAAATAACAGGAATCAGACAATTCTGTGATGTGTATTCTCAATACACTGTAGTAACCCCAATGCTTTCATTGTGTTATGACTGCTCTTCTATTGTCTGTATTTGTATAAATTAAAAAGCAGCTCTGTCTGTACTATATGAAACAAATTCATGCTGAACAAAATTTCAAAAAGTTCATGTAAAGAATGATTTCACACAACTATCATATCAGGCTCCTGGAAAATTGCACTTGAACTTCAGTTCCACCTCAGTCACTCAAAGGAATTTAAAAATTGGCTTCCAGCCATCCTTGTTCTTCAACATGCAGTTTCAGATATGCCTCAATAACACAAACTTTAAAGCCTATTGATTGTGAGTTAAAATCTGTTCCTACCAGAGCCTCGCTGCTAAGTGGACGTCAACACCAACTTCACAGTGCCTTGGTTAGGATTCCTCTGAGTTCAGGAGCCTTGAAGAAGGCAGAGGGTAACATTGCTATAAAGGAGCTGCTTTGAACTTTATAACAAAATGACAAGAAAAACTTTGAACTCTGTTGGATGATAGGTGCTGTAAATGGTTATTCAAAGAAATGTTTCTTATTTGAAATTGGAAGAGTCCCTTGGGATTGGGAGATGGGAACCCGGAAACATGATCTGCCGTAAATCACTCTCCTTCTTTTATGTCACTTCTTCCCTTTTTTCTCACCATGCTGCTGTGTGGGCAAGCATCACGTAGAGTGCTTAGAGGGTGAACTTTGAAATAGTTAGACACAAGTTTGCATCCTGGCCTCTGCTGCTTAACTAGCTGTGCAGTTTAACCTCTCTGTGTCTCAGTTTCCTCATGTATAAAATGGGAATGTGTTATTTCATGTTATGGGACTATATAATAATTCTAACCTCAAGGATTGTTTTGAGGATTAAATGAGATAATACATATAAAGGAACTAGCACAGTAAGTGGCAGATAGTTATTGTGTAAGAAACATCAGCAGTTAAATTATTAATGATAATGATAGTTATTTTGCTTAGAAGGAGACCTGGGGTGGGTGATGTATTGATTAAACATTAGCATTGATTCTGATGAAACTCCAATGTATTCAGTCTACATTTCCAGAACACCCAGCAAGAAAGTCATGCTTTATATGAATCCCAAACAGCCACGAAAGAAGGGAGTTTTTCAAGTCAAACTCCATTTATCAACTGATCAATTTCAGGAATGATTTGTCTCCATTTTTATTCTGTTACTGTGCAGGAGTCCCTAACATTTAAGTTTTAAGGGTATCTCATCTCCTATTACTGCCACCCCCATCCTCAAAAGGGTAATGGGCCTTGGGTTTGATGCCTCTGGTGCGATTCATCCTGTTTTCTCTCCCCAGAAGTCACTTTTTTCCTCTTTGGACGTTTGCTCAGGCATCACTTTTCCCAGGAATCCTTATTTGACTCTACACTCCCACTCCTACCTGGCCAGGCTGAAACAAGTGTCCCTTTTCTCTGCCCCCACAGTACCATGTCATTACATGCCACTATTCTGCTTTTTATCATGTGGCACTGAAATGACATATTTACCTGTTTGTCTCCCACTAGACTATCAGCTCTCTGAGGGCAGGGTTGGTGTATTACTTA
Source organism: Macaca mulatta (assembly GCF_049350105.2). Taxonomy (NCBI): domain Eukaryota; kingdom Metazoa; phylum Chordata; class Mammalia; order Primates; family Cercopithecidae; genus Macaca; species Macaca mulatta. Next base: position 176,719,622 of record NC_133411.1, read on the forward strand.
TTTTTGTATCCTCAAGGTCTAGCAAAATGCACATACATTTTATTGAACCAAATGAACCCATAAATAGCATTAAATATACCGAATAACAAATCAGAAAATACAATTATAAAAGTGACAATAAAAATTGACATTCATTTGAGGTGTCTGCCGATGTCGCTACATCAGCAGTACATCTAAAACCAGGAACACACAATTCTTCTGTCTCAGATACTTCTTACCTGAGTTGCGACACTCACCTGGTCCTCAAGTTTGCTTTCTCAATGTTCTGTCCTTCCTTCCACACCCCCAGATTTAGCACATATGCCATGGGCTGCTTCTCTTGGCTCATTTTACTGAACTTCCCAAATGAGCAAACCAGCAGGCAAGCAACTGCAAAGACCCCAAGATGGAAGGATGAAGCAGGCAAAAGTGTAGGTGGTGATTGTCCTCACCTAGCAATTTGGCTGCCAGGAGCTCCCCTACCATGTGAAAGAGAGGATGCAGCAGCCTGTGTGTGGGAGGACAATTTCTTGACCCAAGGGTAGCTCCATGTCACTGAGCACCTGCTGCTGGACTGGCTGCTCCTCCTCAAGGCTAGAGAGTCTGTGCTTTTCTTTGTCCGAAAACCATAGTCATGGTGTTCCAAAAACCACATAATGAAGAGAGTGGGGGTATTGGTCAACTCTTTGGGATGCCAATGCATCACCCTTTCCACCACTCTTCCACTTCTACCTCAAACTAATGAGTCTGGTTTTAGAGTATCTCATTTTTGTTCATTCATTCAGCAGATGCTATTCTTTAGGAAGACATTGGAGATGCAGGGGGTGAATAAAATAAACAAGATGCCTGCATTCAAAGAGCAGTAAGGGCTATGAAGAAATGTAAGCGGAGTAGTTGCCTAGAGCAGGTAGATGGGCAAATTTCAAGGAGACAAACATGGAAGGGTTGATTGAAGAGAAGAAGTCAGACTGTGAATGTTGGCAAGGTGTTGGGGTGGGGGGTTGGGGGTGGTGTCCTGCATAGAGGGGACAGGAAGTGTGAAGACTCTAAAGGTGGAATGGCTTGGTGTGTTCAAGCAACAGAAATAAAGATGACCATATTGGCTAGAGACTAAGGGGCCATGTGGAGAGTCGTAAGGGTTACTATGGGAGTGAGGTGGGAGAGGCAGCTATGGGCTGGAGTGCTCAAGACAGGTAGGTCATCATGAGGAGTTTGGGTTTCTTTCTGCAAGTAATGGGAAGTCATTGGAGGGTGCTAAGCGGGCACGTGATACAATCTGATTCCTCACCTTAAAATTTCATTCTGGCTGCTGCGGAGATAGGATTGGGACAATGGGGAGTAGGTGGTAGCTCAGAGAGAGATAATGAGGACTTAGATTAGGACTGTAGCAGAGACGATAAAAGAAACTGGATGGTTTCTGGACTGATTCCATTTCAGCTGTGTACATGGATATTTCTGCTCATGTCCTTTTTCTGAAATATGCAACTACCTAAAATATGAATTTAGGAGAAACATCAAACCCTCTTTAAAAAAAGCACATCTGGAGCATTTCTTTTTTTTTTTTTTTTAATATTTGTATTGTGAGCTGGTTTCAATGTAACTTTCTTGGGATGCTCTCATGACACTCATTGCTGACCTTTGACCCCTCTGTCCTCTTTCCCAGGTCGTCCCATTCCACCTACATCCTCGCCTAGTCTCCTCCCATCTGCTCAGCTGCCTAGCTCCCATAATCCTCCACCAGTTAGCTGCCAGATGCCATTGCTAGACAGCAACACCTCCCATCAAATCATGGACACCAACCCTGATGAGGAATTCTCCCCCAATTCATACCTGCTCAGAGCATGCTCAGGGCCCCAGCAAGCCTCCAGCAGTGGTAAGGAAACTCTGTGGTGTCTGAATGTGTGGTGTTTTGTGAGTGACATTCTTGATTCTCCAGCAAAATGACAACGCTGAAACAAGCTGGGGGAAGGTGGTGTGGGGAGCATCAAGGTGAAATGCATTTGTTGTTTTATGGCATGGTATTTTCAAGATACAATTGTAGAAGGTCAAAGTTATTGAAGAGGTTTTGCTTATCATAACAGGGTTTGGGCCTCCTTCAGTGGAAGGCATTTCCCCATTGCTGCATGTGTGAGCATGCTGGTCTCAAAGGTGAAGCGCAGAGAGACACCGGCACAATGAATTTTGTATTACTACAATACTGGGCATAGCTGAGTGACCTTAGACACCCTCACATGCCCAATTTTTGTGTATCTCAGATCCCCTGGATTTTTTTGTTTGTTTTGGTTTTTGGTTTTTTGATGTTGTTGTTGTTTGTTTGTTTTGGCTTTTAACTTCTAGTCCTTGCTTATTTCGATGATTTTGAAATTACAATGTGTTCCCTTGACATCAATACTGAATGTCTTGCCAAGTCTGAAGTGTTTGGGGGGGGTGACCTCTCCTGTAACCCTTTACTTGTGACCTCACTTGAATTTAACAAGTTGATGGTGTGGTACTATGATAAATACTGCCTCTAAATCCATAGTTCTTATTTTGATTTTCTCATTCACAGAACAAACAGACTGGACCCAAGGTCCTGTCCCACTTTTGAAGATTTTGTGGCCACTGTCTTAGCTCCCAATCTCTGAATCTTGGGTGGAATTGCCCTGGACCCAGAAATAATCATGACTTATTTTGATTTCTCCTGTTGGTGTTATGTTCACGTGAACATCTGAACGTAGGAATGGGCAATAACTGGAGTTTAAGTATCCATGGCCCAAGGAGAGACATTTGCAAAAATTAATTGCTCCTGACCTAAAGGGTTGGGAGTTATCTTCTGAACTGGCCACTCATGAGGTTCATTAGCATATCCCATCCAAAGCAACACAGAGCTTTCCATGCCGAGAGTGGGTCTTGATGAGATTGTGTTTAGGCTCCATCCAGGAGTATATGCCACCCACCACTGGGCCCAACCTCTACAATTAGAGAGGACCTCTCAAATACATTTAAGATGACTCATTCTGGAAATGGAATGATGGACTGCTACTTAGGATGGCCCATGCCCTTCTTCATAGCCAGGCCTGATATATTTAGTAAACTCATATTCTTTTTCAAAAAAAATTACCTAATCAAATCTCTCATCAAATGAGCAATCCATTGTTGATATTATGAAGGCCTTTAATCTACCATAAATCTTTATTAGAACTCATCAGAGCTTCTAGTTTGAGAGAAATGTGATTATGGCACTCTTAAAATGACATTACATCATTGGGGTGATTGGTTTATCATTTGGAGAAGAGACATCAATCATAACTAGCATAACCACACAGTAAATGAATTCAACCTTTCTACCGTGGAACAATGACACTGTAATTGCTCAAAATCAGGCTTAAAATGAAATCGGAAAATGCTCTTTCTTCAAATATGATGTTAACTTAATGGAATATATTATGAAAAATCATGTTTGAGGAAATTCTATATAATTAAAAATATGTGGAAATATATTCCCTTTTTACTTTCATCAGAACCTGATTTTAGCTACCGAGCCCTTTTTTTGCTGCAGAGATTATGTTGCATTTAATTGAACTACCTTCACTTATGTTTTGCTGCTTTTTATTTCATACTATGTAATCGTGATGAATATTGTATTATGAAGGACAAGAGGCTTTTGAAATGAGGTGCACCTGCTGATAGCTTTTTAAAAACAGACAATTATTAGGGATAAAATGAGCTTTTAAAAACTATATCCTTTTATGCATATATGGATACCCAGGCAATGATGATTTCCATAAGAGAGGTCAGTTCATATCTTGAGGCCATCTGGAATGTTTTCTTAGCAATAATGCAGTGAGTGATTTCCTTTCTTTTGGACAGTGTATCAGATTGAAACTTGTTGATAGGATATTTATGTCAGCTTTATGCCTAATCAAGACCTCATTTTGGTGGACACAACAGATCTGTGTGTTCAGAGTCAAACTTACCCATTTTTCATCACTCACACCAATTTGTTCAGCTCACTTAAGACTGATAGCGATTTAAGCTTCAGTAACAGGAGAAAATACCACAGAAAATTTAAGGGTCCATTTTCATCCCAAACAGGAGCTGTGCTGATATGATTTCTTCAACTGAGGGGATGAAGACCCAATTGTGCAATACCCTTGTTTTCAGCAGGTACTTATCATCAGAGAGTTTGTTAAAGCTCCAGTCAACAGGCAGTCATTTGAAATTCTGGACTCTGGCTTAGCTAAAATGAGAGCAAATCAAGTTCGAGTGTGCGTGTGCTCACATCTGTGTGTGTGTGTGTGTGTGTGTGTTTCTTGTGGAATGGATTTAAGGGCAAATTGGGGATTCTATCAAGATCTGAATGCAGTTGCCATGAATTTAAATTTGATATAAAGGATTGAAAATAGAGTTTGACATGGAAGATGCAAAGTGCAGAGCTATGTCTGAATGTTTTGAATTGAGTCTGATGAAAGGGGCTGAATTTTTCAGGAGGTGTCACAGCACAAACAAAGTGGCCGTGTGTTTGGGTGTGTTGTGTTTAGTTGGTTAATTACACAGAATTTTTTTAATTTGTCTCTTGGCAATGACCCTGTGTTCTGAGAATCTGGTACTACTTCGGTCTGTGTCTCTTTCTTAGGTGAAATAAAACACTTTCCAACACATCAGCCGATATACGACAGTAAAACATTATTTCCTGCTCTCCTCTTATAGTTGCTGTTATTATTTGATGTTGGTGAAGCCCATCATTAGGAGGGTCACAGTACACAGTTCCTGCCCACGGAGCACCTGCTCTTTAGAAACAAACGGGACATAAACTACAGGAACTAAAATGTTTTTCCCCAACATGAAAAACTCCTCAAAGCAACAACAAAGCTTCATCTTTATGGCTTGAGTGTCATTATTTTCTATGACAGCAGTGCATTCTTTACTGGACGGTACTCAAACCTTGCCACCTTTGGAGCCAAATTGCTCTAACCCTCAATCTATGCCAATCAAGCAGATACCCAGGTACAGTTAGTGAGATGTTTATAGGAGTGATGTTTCTCTCCCCCTTAAGCATTTTCTTTCAGATAGCTGAGCTCCAGCGAGTGGCTCATTCTGTGTTCTGACCTTCTGCCAGAGCAGGTTACTCCAGAGATGTTTCTTGTATACAGAAGCATAATTTCAAATCCTATGAAACAACTCATCTGGAAAAAAAAAAATCTAGATCCCAGCAGTAGCATAATGGAGGCTCCTGCAGATGGAAGAATGAGACTACCTTCCAAATCAGAATAGGGTTTGCAGTTTGCTCTCAGCATATGATGCAGAAAATATACAAGCAACCACATTATCTTCTAAAAGCACTGGTGTTCCTCTACCTGTGAAACTGAATTTTAGTTTTCTTTAAAGTTTAAATAAAGGGGCTTTGAACACTCATTAGTAGCATCAGACTATACACATAAGAAATGTAGTAACCAAGATGCCCGAGTCAGGACATTTTGGTAGAGCTTATTTGGCAAAAGAGCTGTCCCAATCAGAGAGTCTCTGTTTGTAACTGAGCACACAAAGGGTGCCTTGACCCTTTTTAAAAGAGCAATGTCTTCGTTAATTCTAAATGAAAATAGAATATCAAAATCAGCAGGCTTTGGGGTTGCCTAAGATCAATAAGTTGCCTGTCTAATTTATCATGCATCATAAAACAAATGAGATTCATTCATTCATTCATTCATTCCTTTTTTGCACCTCCCTCATATGTAACAGCTTATAACAATTGTTACTTTTTTTCTGAGACAAAGTCTTGTTGATCCAGGCTGGAGTACGATGGCGTGACCTTGGCTCACTGCAACCTCTGCCTCCCAGGTTCAAGTGATTCTCATGCCTCAGTCTCCCTAGATGCTGGGATTACAGGTGCACACCACTATACCTGGCTAATTTTTGTATTTTTAGTAGAAATGGGTTTTCACTGTGTTGGCCAAGCTGCTCTCGAACTCCTGGCCTCAAATGACCCACCCACCTCCACCTCCCAAAGTGCTAGGATCATTGGTATGAGCTACCACGCCCAGCCAACAATTGGTTTAAAAAAATTAAGCTATAATTAGATGATACAATAAAGGTAAAGGAAAAATTTAGGGGGGAAGATATACATATATGCTCAAATGTATAAAGTCCTATTCCATTATTTAAGATAGAGAACTTGATTTTAAGCTTCCTAGCAACCAAAGCAAAAAGGGAAGCATGGGGAAAAGAAGATGCATAACACCCCATGAGATAAAAGCAAATCAGTCATTTCAGGGAAATTCTGTGAATCCTCACAATGAGGCCAGAAAGAAGTTGGTCATAAAGGAGCTCATGTGTGTATCCAGATGACTGGATTCTTAGTAACATCATATAATACATATGCTAATTTTCTGTCAAAATTCCTTGTAACCTCCCTCTAAATAAGACATAGAGCACACTTTCCACGTGAAAACAATTCTACAAATGTCCAATATTTGCACAGTCCAAGGGCAAAACTTGATCGATAGACAAACCTTAGTTCTACTAAAGGACCATGTAAATTTCATGCCCTATAGGCAACAGACCTTAAATATCATTGCTCATAACTGAAGTTTTATGGGAATTAGCAGACTTTGAGGTTAAAATCACCATTCAGGACCCGAAAAGCAGATGTTCTGTGTTATAGATCTGTCCTGACAGCCACTTGGAGGTTAGAATTGATACCCTCTCATGAAAACTTCAGGACAGCCTCACTCATCTGGTCCCAAGGATCCATCCATGGGGCTGGATTTGGGATGAGGAAGAAGTCAATATTTTTAACTTAATGAAACTTCTTCTCCTTACATATCTTAGGTTTTAGAAAGAAATTTTTTTCTGAGATGTTGTAAATTTTCTTGTCTCCCTAAGCAGATTATGCCCATTGTAATTTAATTTAATTTAGGATTCCCTGAATAGCTCACAGCAGTTCTTATGCACATTGATGATTGTATGGTGCTGATAATACTATCTTGCTTTTTTTTACAAAAGTCATTGTACATCCTGTGGTTGTTTATCCCACTTCTCCTAATGTTCTGCATTTTAACTGCTTATTGTGCTCTTTATCAGCTTTTCTTCCTCCTCCCAGCATCACTTTATTCTTCAGGGACATCCACTGCAGTTTCCCTGGTGACAGATTCATAGTAGACACTCACTAAGTATTTGTTGAATAAATGAATGAGTGTCTATAGTAACCACCTTTAGTTTTCACTCTTGATTTTGGGGTCAGGATATCAAGTGCAAACATCATTCACTTTCCCATGTTGGATCTGTACTGTGCATGAGCCACTTGGACTCCAGGTTCTTCCCCAAGTCCCTTGGATGTCTGGTTCAGACATTCAGAACTATCTGTGGCTCCTTCCTGGCATCCAGGCAGAGGTCTGGTTCCAGCTGCCTCTCCTCTGGGTGGGTACTAGGCCCACTGGGTAGTACAGGCTAAGTCCAGCATGTTATCTTTTCTGTAGAGGTCACAGAAACAGCCATCTCTCTTGCCCCAAATGCAGAACCACAAAGGACTTGGGCTTTCAGCTCATGGACCTTTTTCTCCCTCAACACTAGTTAGTATGCTAAGTACTTAATATGACTTTCTTCATGTACTTGTATTTGGTGCCTCCCACCTCCCAATGCATCAAGGATTATCATCATACCCATTTTATAGATGACAAAACCATGTCACAAAGAGGTTAAGTAACGTACCAAAGTCATAAAGCTGGAAAGTGAAGGATTTCGGCTTCAACCTTAACCTTCCTAATTGCAGAGACTTTTCTCCTCACTCCTCTGTTAAATGTTAACCTCAGAATATTTGTTTGGCTGATTGAGATATACAACAGACAGTGAAAGCATTGTATTAAAGGGCACGGGTTACAATTTTTTAAAGATTTCTTAAAACTAAATACGGCATCACAAAATACCCTTCACGCCCACTGTTTGGCAAACACACATATCCCCAGACACTTTCCCTGGAGATTCTGATTCCCTAAGCTCAGGAGGGGCTAAGGAACTCTGCATTTACCATTCCTTCAGGTGAAGCCTGTGCTCTGACAAGTCTTGGAACCATTAATGTAGTGGGGAAGCTCTAAAATGAAAGTTGGAGAACTTGAGTTTTCTTCACACTGCTCCTGATTCACAGCATGATTTTTGTCAGGTCATTCAATCATTGTGTTAGTCTGTTCTCACATTGCTATGAAGAAACACCCGACACTGGGTAATTTATAAAGGAAAGAGATTTAATTGACTCACAGTTCTGCATGGCTGGGAAGGCCTAAGGAAATGTACAATCATGGCAGAAGGTGAAGGGGAAGAATGGCACCTTCTTCACAAAGCAGCAGGAAGGAGAAGTGCAAACAGGGGTAATGCCAGATGCCTATGAAAGCATCAGATCTTGTGAGACTCACTCACTATCAAGAGAACAGCATGGAAGAAACTGCCCCATGATCCAATTACCTCCACCTGGTACCACCCTTGACATGTGGGGATTATGAGAATTACAATTCAAGATGAGATTTTGAGTGGGAACACAGCCAAACCATATTAATCATCATGAACCTCAGTTTCCCTATCTGATTAGATTGAGCATTGACTTAAAAGGCCTCTTGTTCTAGTATTCTGTGTCTGTAAGCTCCTTGTATCTGGCTGGACCAAGCTGTCCCAATGTTAGAGACTCCCCAACTCTTCCTCTGTATAGTGTGGATTTCATCCCAATATCTGGGACATTGTCAAAACTAAGGCCTACGCAGTCATGCAAAACAGATCCTTGTAACTTACATGCAAAAGTTGACAAGAGTGGTTTTGGGATGTTACAACACTTGGCTGAAAATGTTGATGGCAATCCCATCAAGGAGAGAAAGTACAGCTCCACCAACACAAACCTGGGCTCCCAAAGACCCTCACCCTGGCCTCCTAAACAAGGTCTCCCACCCCAATAATTGGGAACAAATAGTCCTCAGGACTCTCTCGGCATTGTTAACTTGCCTAGCAATGTAGCAAATAGAGATTAGACTTTTCCTTCTTTTCCTTTGTGCCTTCTTGAAACAGAAAAACACTGCACATGAGCACGTGCACACACACACACACACACACACACGTATATGTGTAGTTTGTAGGTCCAGCAATTTCCAGCCCAACTAGAGTCAGGACCACTCTTCTGCACCGTGGTGCAAATGAGCACACAATCAAGATGGACAGGTAATTCCTTTAGAGATGCACAGCATGGAAGTGACGGACAGCAGAGAACTGCTCTTTCTCAGCAAATAATCTTGATATTGACAAAATTCTCAGGGTCGATAGGCATTGTGTACATTCTACCTCGCCATTTCTGTCCCTGGCTGCTTGGTACATACAAAAAGATATCCTAGGCAAGCCCAGAGACTGGGAACTACAACTGATATCTTAACAGTTCCTGCCCTAGTAATTTTTACCCGGAACTTCAGCTTCTCCCAAATTCTCTTAAAGAGTAGATTCAATTCTAACTAGCTTCCTGCATAATATTCAATAGTCATTTTTAAAAGTGTCCCCAGTCCCTTGTTAGAGATGTCTCAATTCTTGAGTTGAATCAAAGGATTTCATTATTTTACCAGTGGGCAGTTTCAACAGAAATTATAGCCCCAGCCCTGGATACATCTCTTAGACCCATATCCGAAATAAACATGAAGAGTGTGGACTCCGACATCCACACTACATAGATTCAAATCATAGGTCAGCCACTTTGTAACACTATAATCTTGAGCAACTTACTTAATCTATACCTCAGTATTTTTATCTGTAAAACAATAATAAGTGTCTACTAGTTCTAAAGCTGTTATAAATATTTAAATGATATTCTGATACATCTAAACACTGTTAAAAGAGGCTGAGACAATTGAAGCAATGGTTGGGTTTGAGAGTACTTGCTTTCTAATTTAACAAACAATGTTCTATTGTGGGCAAATATATATAACATGAAATTACCATTTACACTATTTTTAAGTGTACAGTTCTATGGCTTTAAGTATGTTCGCAGTTATGCAACCATCACAACCATCCATCTCTAAAACATATTCATCTTCCTCAACAGAAACTCTATACCCATTAAACACTAACTCCCTTTCCCTCAGCCCCTGGCAATCACTATTTTATTTCTGTCTCTATGAATTTGTGTCTAAGTACCTCATATCAATGAAATTACACAGTATTTGTCCTTTTGTGATGGACTTATTTCACTTAGCATAATGTCTTCAAGTTTCATCCATGTTGTAGCATGTAATTCTACAGGATAGAATTTTCTTCCTTTTAAAGCTGAAAACTATTCCATTTTCCCTATATACCACATTTTGTTTATTCACTCCTCGCTTACTAGACACTTGGGTGGTTTCTACCTTTTGTTTATTGTGAATAATGCTGCTAGGAATATTGGTGTACAAATAATTGAGCATCTGCTTTGACCTCTTTTGGATGTGTCACCAAAAGTGGAATCACTGAATCATACAGTAATTCTATACTTAATTTTTTAAAGATTTAACATGCTGTTTTGTACAGTGTCTGCACCACTGTACATTCCCACCAGCAATACACAAGGGCTCCAATCTCTCTACATCCTCTCCAATACTTGTTACCTTCTGTGTTTTTGATAACAGCTATCCTATTGGTGTGAAATGGAATTTCTTCATGGTTTTAATTTGCATTTCTCCAATGATTAGTTCTTTTCATGTGCTTATTGCCTGTTTTTATATCTTCTTTGAAGAAATGTCTATTCAAGTCCTTTGCCTAATTTTTAAACAGATCATTTGTTTTTTGTTGATATTGTTGAGTTGTAGGAGTTCTTTATATATTCTGGATACCAATTGCTTATCAGATAGGTGATTTGCAAATATTTTATCCTATGCCATAGGTTATCTTTTCATTCTTTGATGGTGTCCTTTGATGTGTGAGGGTTTTTAATCTTGGTGTGGTCCAACATATCTATTTTTACTTTTGTTGTCTATGCTTTTGGTGTCATGCAACAAATACTGTTAAAGGCTTATTCTATGGCAGGCATTTTTCTAAATTTTTACAAATGGTAATTCATTTAATCCTCACCAATGAGAAAGAGAAAAGCAGCTCTTGATTCTGGGAACAGACATGACAATAAAAACTAGGCTTAGGTGAATTAGGAGGTGGCTTGTCACTCACAGCTAGGTTGTAGTGTTCTCCTACTGAACATAAACAATCTTATAGAACACCAGCACAAGGCCACTCCATGGTTGTGGTGACATGAAATAAGATGACAAGAAGACCACACCATGATCTTGCCTCAAAACAGACAAAACCAAAGTCACTGTCCAGACAACAAAAATACAAAACACCCCTCTCTCTAGGCTAAAATGGGGTGACTACTGTTTTTTTGGTTTTTGTTTTGTTTTTTCTTTGAGATGGAGTCTCGCTCTGTTGGCCAGGCCAGAGTGCAGTGGCGTGATCTCGGCTCACTCCAACCTCCGTCTCCTGGGCTCAAGCAATTCCACTGCCTCAGGCTCACGAGTAGCTGGGATTACAGGCATGTGCCACCATGCTCGGCTAATTTTTGTATTTTTAGTAGAGACAGGGTTTCACCATGTTGGACAGGCTGGCCTCAAACTCCTGACTTCAGGTGATCCGCCCGCCTCTGCCTCCCAAAGTGCTGGAATTACAGGCATGAGCCACTGCACCCAGTCCACAAGCCCTTTCTAACACTCTTACTGAAGCACCCTTCTGGCTCCCCTTGTGTGTCTTCTCCCTCATGAGTTAATCAACTGTGTTAGGCCACAGTGTGATCCTGCCTGGTGGTGTTTTGACTGGAGGACATGGACACCTTTATGCTGTGAGTTGGGATCGTTATCCCCGTTGTACAGGTGGGAAAACTGTGGCACAGTGAGGTTAAGTAATTTGCCATAGGATATATGGTTATTAAGTAGTACAAGAACTTGACCCAAAGAAATTAGTCTCCACAGTGATAAGTATGTAGAAATTTAAGTGAATTTTTAAAAGACAATTCCAGAAAAAAATACATTCAAGAAATAAAATGTAGTCATCATTTACTGCATGGCCCAGCTCTGAATAGCATTTACATGGCCATAGTAATGTAAGCATTGAACAATGACTTAGCTTTTAAATCAGAAGGATGAGAGGATATGTGGGCTGGGCAGGTAGAGGGAAAAGCCAAGACCTGCATCTTTTATAGTAAGAAGTTACTAGATAATTCAAGAAGTTACTAAATAAAATGGAAAATGCAAGAAATAGCAGCAAAGCATGTTATTTATAGAACTAGAGATAAATGCCAAAATAATTAGCTATAAAAAGGTAAATGTGGTTGCTGCTGGGAAGGAAGAAATTGGCAGTGATGGAAGAAGATTGCTATTTTTGAACTGAATGTTATAGAATGATTTATTTCTTTAAACTATGTGCACTTTTTCTTCTGATGAAAAGAAAACATTTCCAGGAGATTGGGCATGCAAAACACTTAATAAAATGTTAAAACCCCAAAATAGTAGTTATTTACTTCTCTCAAATATATTTTATTCAACAAGTATGTATTGATCAGGGCCGATGTGTTTGAAATGACATCAGGTGCTGTGAACCTGAGCAGTTAGGCAGGAGCAATTGCGTCAAACCCGCAGATTTGTCTGTATCTGCCTCTGTTGATTAGGGAGCCCTGTGGAGTTGTTGGGGCTTTACCTCTTTATCCCAACACAGCTTAGGATGGCATGAGAACAGAGAAGATATCATGACCTACTGTTCCTCCTCGTTTTTAATCCAGTGTCCATCTAAGCACAGGTACCATCATTTCCTCAGAGCTTTCCCAACCAACTCAGCCCAACTAGAGCTTTCCTTTTGCAGAATTACAGAACAGCCTTATAGTCTGCCTTATTCAATTTAGCACCTCATTGCATTCTGATTTGTAATATTCTCTTGGTGTTTCATGCATATAAGTCACTTGTGTCAACATCAAATTGTCACCACTTAAAGACAATGGTCATTTCTTTGGTCTTTTTGTGTCCCTTAGCACATGGTGCAGGTAGAGATAAGCTCAAGAGCTAGATCCTTATTGATCTAACTTAAGCAGGACAATGTTAGAGTGGGGCAACAAAAAGGTGGCAGCAGCCCCCACCAAGTCCTTCAGATTTGGGCCTGTTGACTGCAGGTCACTGTAATGTTTTTAGATCTGAGACTATCTGTGATTGTGGGTGTGATCACATTTAGAAAGAAAAGAAAAAATACCATAGGGCATGATGAGAAAAGAAGTGTGTTTGTCTAACCTGTGTCTTCCTTGGAAAGGACAGAGAGATGTGAATCCAAAATAATAGTTCTTTCTTCATTTGTTTAGTAGCTGCTATCCTGAGTTGATGTTGCCTTGGTCATAGTTGCTTCCATTGATAAATATTTTGTGGGGTATAGCTACAATCCTAGGGAATGCATGGGCTTAGTGTATGGATTCGTTTGCTAGAGCTGCCCGAACAAAGTACCACAAACTAGGTGGCTGAAAATGACTGAATATTATTCTGTCACAGTTCTAGAGGCTACAAGTTCCAAACCATACTCCTTCCAAATGCCCTAGAGAAGAGTCCTTCCTTGCCTCTTCTAACTTGTGGTAGCTGCCAGCAATGCTTAGCATTCTTTGGTTGTGGCAGCATAACTCCAACCCCTGCCTCCACCTTCTAATGGCCCTCTTCTCCCTGCGTGTGTCTGTCGGTCTTGAACTCTCTCTCCTTATAGGGATACCAATTATTGCATTTAGGACTCACCATAATTGAGGATAAATTTATTTGAATTAAATCTGCAAATAACTTCACAAAATCCAAATAAGGTCACATTCCCAGCTATCAGGAGTCAGGACTTCATATCTTTTGGAGAAACACAACTCAACCCACAACAGAATCCAGTTGAATACTCAGCAGGATAGAGATACTAGAAGTAGCTCCCCAGGTCTTCTCTATTATTGAACCCACCATGCTCCTTGATTGCATTCTCCATTAGATTTAAGTTCTTTGAAGGCAAAAACCCTATTTCCCTTGTGTCTCATTTCATTCTATGCATTTAGCTAGCACTGAGCGTGGCACATAGCAGATGCTTAATAAATTCTAGGTGAATTAACAAATAGTGCATGCAGTCACAGGATGGAGGAAAGGTATGCAGAGGTTATTTGCAATATCCAAAGAATGGTCCAAGAAAATAGTGCACGCACACCCTAGCTCACGGGCTGGCTCCCTCTATCTGCAGTAGGAGAGACAGAGAATGAAGAAGGCATTTCTGGATGATGGCATAGTGCAACATGAATGGCAAAGAAAGCCAGAAGCAAACAGAGAAAGCCAATGTAGTTAATATTTAAACTCTAGAATCCAAGTAAACTAGTTAAAACATAGAAAAACTGTTTTGTGCGGTGCTTTAAAATTCTAGCACCGGCCTTTCATTTGATTTCCCCAGGGCCAATACAGTTCTCTCTTTTGTCATTTTCCATCAGATCTTTTGTTTTGTGACTTCTGTTGCTTATTATCCTTATTCCTTTCTGGTGCTTGTAAAGCCAAAGATGAGAGGGTACATGCATTCTGATACTGAAGCATTTAGGCGGTTATCACTTAAATTAATGTTTTCTGCTAGAGTTATATTTTAGTGGAAAACAATAATTGTCTCTAAGACAGCATCTTGGAGTTGAACCAATTCTATCAGTGAACACTCAACCATGGGAAGCTAACAATAAAATGCAGTGATCAATCGTTCTTCTTTTCTCTCTTCCACTCCAAAGGCAGACATTACATCCCTTTGCTTAAATAAATAAATAAATAAATAAATAAATAAATAAATAAAATAAAAAATAAAAAACTGATGGTAGAGCACCTTTTTAACACCTCAGCAGTCAGTTTCCCTATAGAAAAAGACCCCCAAATTCATCTTTATCACGACTTCCCACCCCTCACCCTCACTTAGGATTTACAAAGATGCCTTTGCGTAAGTTATAAACTTGCAAACCTCTGCTTTTGAATTGTGTTGATGTCCACTGTGGATAGAGGGCTGTGGGACAGGACTATCTTCCTGCATGCTAGCTCCCCGAATAATTCCACGATGCAATCTATGGCATTCACACTTGACTAGGATCGCATTTCAATCTGTTCCATCTGATTGGATACTGTGTTTTCTTCCCGTCTGTGGTAATGGAGCACTCGTTCCCAGTTCCCAAGGTTATTTTCATCTCAATGACCTTTTGTGTCTCCCTGGGGAGCCTGACCATTACCCACTCCCCTTTCCCTCTATCTGCTTGGAATATTGCTTCACTTGTCGCTCTTTCTGTAGTAACCACTGTCTTTGATACATTCCTATCAGCGACTTTATTCCTGAAGGAGCAGTGATCTTTACCAGTTTGTGATTCCCCCTTTTTCTCTGTGGGTTCTTCTCGTGGTCTTACAGCTCAGTTCAAGCAATTTGCTTTTAAAGATGAAAAGAAAGAGGCTGGGACACCACCTGTTTAAGACATTAGGATGCTGGGTTTCTGATTTTTTTACTAACCTGCGTGCCTTCTCGTGAAGACTGAAAACTGGTTAGAATATAAGAGATGGAGGATCTGTTGTGAAAATAATTCACAGGGAGGGGAAAAAGTCATATTACACTGGGCAGACTTGGCCTTTTCTGCTGCTCTTTATTGATCTCAAATTGCTGAAAGGGTTCAGAAGATAAAAAGAATCTGTGAAACAAAGAAAGGAAACCATGGTGAAGAAAGAAACGGCCCTGAGATGGTGGCAGCCAGAGAATCTGTCTGAGTCCTAATTCTACCCAAAACTCACGGTGTCCCCTGGGCAGTCCCTCCTCCTGTTGGGCCCTCTGTTTTGTCTTTTGTAGTGTTGGGAGGCTTTGAGTCAGATGTTTTGAAAGTTCTTTTCCAACTTTCAAATATCATGATTCTAGGAAAAGACTGAGAACTAGGCACAACACATTATTCCACTTCCAGTGATGTGCTGAGTCTCCAAGTCTGTCGCCTCTCTATAAAAACACACAGAAACAACTTTTTCCTCCCAAAGGGAGGAAACTAAAGCTGTTGCCCCTTTCTGGATTGGTGAGGATAATGATATTAAATAGTAATCATCATCACTTATGTTTGTGTAATATTTTCTATTTCAAGGAACAAGATCATGTCCTTTCTTTTAGATTGCAAACATCTGACCCTTGGTCAAAGGAGCTTGCAAACCAAATTGATTTGTCCTGCTTGGTATTACTTTTTAAATTATGCTTTACTTAGGTGACAATGTTGAAAAACCAAGAGATGTACATAAACACTCATAATTCTATCCTTCCTGAAATAATAACATAACTGGTAATACCTACCTGCATTACGTCATGGCCACAAATCACTAGAGTACAGTAGAGACTGCCCATTTGAGATCAGTCATGATCTTTTAATTTACTCATGTATGAGATTTGCATGGCCTTTGTAGCATTTGAATCTTCAATCTCAGTTATCTAGCTTGTTGGCAACAGTGATGATGATGATAATGATGATGATGATGATGTTACCACTGCTAATGTCATTAACAATAATCTCCATCTCCATGTTGGCACACCATCTTTACTTTTAGAAAACACTATCATGTGTATTACCCATTTAAATCCCCACTACAACCATCTGTGAGGAAGATATAGAAGGTATTATTATCTCTACTTAACAGATAATCTATTTGAGGGATAAAAATTTCAAGTGACTTACCAGTGGACCATATTTAGTCTAATGATCTCAAATTTTCCACTATCAAAGTCTTTTTAAAACTTTTTTAATATACTCTGTGTTTCACAGGACTTGGTCTCCCTATTCACATGTATTTAAAAATAGGTTGTTTACTTGTTTTGTGTTACATGAAGATATATAGATAGGTAGGTACCTCTAACCTCTACTCTCAATGATGAATTTATTTACCAAGTACAATCATAACTGCTAATAGACAAATTCTTTGATTCCTTTGCACAATTACTTTTTTTTTTTTTTTTTTTTTTTTTTTTTGAGACAGGGTCTCCCTCTGTTACCCAGGCTGGAGTGCAGTGGCACAATCTCCACTCACTGCAGCCTCAGCCTTCCCAGTTGAAGTGATTCTCCTGCCTCAGCCTCCCGATTACAATTACTCTTCATTTCAATGCTTTCCTAGCTGGACTTCTTAACAAGTACATACAATTAGGAGGAAGGGAAGTTTAAGTGGGCCATGAAAAGGTCAGGTGAGTTTTAGGGAGCCTGGAC
The DNA here is from genome assembly GCF_049350105.2 of Macaca mulatta. Classification (NCBI taxonomy): domain Eukaryota; kingdom Metazoa; phylum Chordata; class Mammalia; order Primates; family Cercopithecidae; genus Macaca; species Macaca mulatta. The sequence goes on from NC_133411.1 coordinate 176,736,792, forward strand.
CCAATATCCTTATTACATAGCTGGGGCTTATGCTGACCCACCAAGGTCAGTGCTAAGGGAGTTATAAGCAGAATTCAAACTCAAGTTTTTGTTACTGTTTTTATGTTTGACACGGGAGTATACAGCATGGGAGATCACCTCACCTCTGGTTCTGAGGTTGATACTCAGAAGCTATGGACTGTCAGCATATTTTGATTAAACACCTATCATGTGTCCACCATGTCATAGGTGCTGGGCATTGCCTGGGTTTGAAGATCTATCATCACATCTGAGTCAGGTCCTTGGCTTCCTTCTGGCATTCTGTTTGACACTGATGAGTTCTGAGAACCTGCTGGCCTTGACTTGCCCACTTCCTCACAGCAGCACAGACTCAGCATGAGATCCTTTTTTCCAGAATAACCCAGAGGCTTCCTAGATTTGATTGAGTTCTAGCTTGCTTTGGAATAGATTCCAACTTTTACAAAGTGAAATTTCCTATGCTAAGCAAACTCTATTTATATTTTATTGTATTCTGTTGTCAGATGCCACAAGTACTTGAAAAGAGCTTGTGATATAACATATTCTTTATTGTAATATAACATTGAAAGCACATTATGGCCTGAATTACGACATTTCACGAGAAGAAAGGAGAAATCCTACATTAAACGTATACATGATTCATAAAACTTCTAATTCCAGGAAAATTAAACTTGAAAAAGTTATTTTCCAGAATGGATGACCTATAGTGCGCAGGTTCTTATAAGTCAAATATGGTTCTTTATAAATACGTGGAAGATATGTGCCCAACTTGTATGCAGGCCTACAGCAGTATGTTTTGCACAACCTGAATCAAACTAGGTCAGTCTTCTAAGAAACATTCCCATGTTACAATGCAACCAAACTTCAACAGGGCCTCTAGGCAGAGGAATGGTCTTCCTCTCTTGGGTGAAGAACCAAAAATGTAGCACTCTTCATTGTCAAGGTGTATGCCAAAGCATAGATCATGAGGGGAGAGCTTACACAGAATGATATGGCATGTGCAATCCAGAATCCACTGTGCAGCTGCTTAGGGACAGGAATGTTTCCATTTTCAAAACCGTGTAAGTTTCAGAGGTCAAGCTTAGCAAAGTAGCTTGGAAAGTGTGTACTTAGTAGGCTTGGGGAAAAGTTGGAAGCCCATGCCCTCATTTTGCCTCGATTATAGCTCTGCAAAAACCCTCTCTTAAGAGCTCCAAAGTCTATGCCTTATTCCCTTTCCCATTTGGACTATTGTTACCCTGGGCAAGTTCTTTAATTAACTTCTCTGTGTTTTAGTTTCACCATTTATAACACAGAGATAATTATACTTCAAGATAATATGTGGGGAAAAAAATGCCTCTCCATTGCACAATGAGAAGGGGACATGCAAGTTATCATGTTTGTTTATTAATAGCAATAACGTCCCACATGAACAGTGGAATCAGCACTCTTCCCCACAGAACTCAGAACTTTTGTCCCGATTAACTCATTACGACTGATATTAACTCTGAGATTTTGCTGGCGGCGATGTGTCTTACTGTCTTTTTATTCTTCATTGGCACCTCCTGTAAGTAACTGGGTTTGGGCCGCTCAAAAATCCCTGTTTCTGATAAATAAGGGAAAATTCAGACAGGATGGTAACTCCATAGCTATTCAGGCCAAAGAGTTGGTAGATCATAAAAACAATTCACATCCTTCATGTTCAAGGTTTATATATGCATATTTCCATGGTCTTACTCACTCCAAAATTGGTCATACCAGTTCAAGGTTGGATGACAGATGTGAGCAAATCAGCGTCAGACAAGTTGAGCAGATTTTAACTTCCTATATTGTAGTAGAAAATTCCTCTCATAAAACAACGAGGCTCACAGATCAAGACCCCTGCTGTGTCCAATTAGACTTCTTTAAAAAGGAACAACCTCTTTAACTTTGTGAGTTTCTGGGGGCTGTTTATCTTTTCCTTTTGGCTTATCACAACTCTTAAATTACCTTAGCATATGCTTTGTTGCTAGTATTTTCTTGAATTTTCTTTTTTTCCATTGCCATGGGAAACAAACAAAAAAGTTTTTTTTTTTAATTTTCATAAGAGGCATTTCAAGAAATTGTTAGAGGGAGAAAGAATGTTGCTTAATGAAATAAAGAAGAGATAATTTCCAAAGGCTTTTAAAACTACATAGTAGGACAATCATTCAAGTATGGGATGCACCCTTAAGCAAGATTAGGTCTTATGGGTGACAGAGGAACTAAGTTTGGTGTGTCAGCCTTGCATTCTTATTACCTTAGTTCCTGCGCTTCATACAAATTTAAGATCCAAGCAATTATGCCTAACATGCTTTTGAATATAGTAAAATCATGCATTTTATGTAGTCAGTAATCAAAGTACTGCAGTGGTTTTTCCATCCAAAGACACAGTCCCATTATGAATAATGACTCCTAGAAAAATATAGCAAGGTAGTCCAATGCAGCAGCATAATCATTTATGAATCTACCAAACCTCTTTCACACTGCAGGAAGTTTAATAGATGATCAGTTCCTTGAGGGAAGAAGCTTTCTTATTTATCTTTGTATCTTCGTTACCCAGTAAGCACCATTCCTGGCACATCAAAAATCACAGATGATTAATGGATGGATGGATGGATGGATGGATGGATGGATGGATGGATGGATGGATGGATGATGAATGGAGAAAAAATACTTTCCTCTTTTGGTCTTTGAAGTTTCTAGATATTACCAATGAAGATACAGAGTATAGGGCAAGGTTCTCATACCTAAAAATCAGGCCAAACCAGCACGTTTAATAAAATATTTTTTCATTGCCCTTAGAATAAAACTCAGATCATTTATTGTGGCTAGTGTGATGTGATTTGGCCAGAGGCTAACATTCATAACTTCATCTCTTTCCGTTCTCCTTTTCTCTCCCTACTCTGTGACACTAGACTTCCTTGCATTCTTTGGAAACACCCAAACTCTTTCCTGTGACAGCCTTTTACTTCCTGTTCCATCTGCCCAGAATCTTTCTCCCTGTCTTTGCATGACTGGTATGGTCGTTCACCAGACTCAAATATCATTCCTTAGATACCCCTGCCCCATCCAAATTTGTTCCCCTCCTCCCTTTCAGTATCCTCAACACCCAAGAGTGCCTTGCACCTAGTACGTACTCAGTAAATATCTGTTGGGTGGTTGATAAATTGTTATACATATTTTGCAAATATTTAATATGTTACTATTGAATATTTAATTTAAAAATTACTGAGGTTTTTCTTCTTCCCAAACTCCAATTAAAAAGCAAGCAATCAAAAACTCCAAACCAAGGTGAAAATGTTTCTTTTGTTTTGTTCTCCTAACTTACTAGAAGCCAAGAGGTTGCCTATTCTACTCACCATGGAAGGAAGGAAGGAAGGAAGGAAGGAAGGAAGGAAGGAAGGAAGGAAGGAAGGAAGGAAGGAGGGAGGGAGGGAGGGATGGAGGGAGGGAGGGAGGGACGGAGGGAAGGAAGGAAGGAAGGAAGGAAGGGAAGGAGGGAGGGAGGGAAGGAAAAACTTAGAAAAGACTGAATTAAACAAAGTTTAAGAAAAACAGGAGTCGTAAAACTTCTCAGGGCCTTTAATATGTTTATGTGAACTGAGACTTTCTATTAGAATAGAGGCTTTACTTCTCAAAGTTATTTGACCAGAGAGCATTTTTCCTCCTCCTCTCCCTCCTTCTTTCTCTGAGTACTTTGGAGACTAATCTTTGACTGCATACATTTTGGGAAACAATAAAATAGGAACCACCATCTGCTGAGCATTTTCTGTGCCCTAGGCACTGTACTAGGCATTTTAAGTTTGTCACTTGCTTTGGTTCTGGTGCTTTTATTAATGAAGGAAATGAGCCTCACAGAGTTTAGCTAACTTGACCAAATGCACATAACCATCAAATCAAGCACAGCAGCTACGATTTGAACCATTGCTGCTTGATTCCCATGGCTTTGATCTTCTCACTGCTATGTACAACTTTTCAAAATATTACTTCTAAGTAGTTAAAGCAGAAGTTCTCACTCTCAAATACATACAAAGCTTATAAAATACACATTCCTGGGCCCTATACCAGATGTTTTTTTATTCAGTAGGTCTGGGTTGGGATCCAAAAATTTGCATTTCTAGCAGGCTCCCAGGTGATGCCTGTTACTCTGGCCTGGGGCCCACATTTTGAGAACCATTGACTTAAAGCCCCGCGATTCCTTTTTAATGATCTTTGCAATAATGTTATTAGAAGCTTAAGAAGCTGAAGACTTTTTCAATTAGTTTACACTGCCTTCGATAATGCAGATAACTAGATAACAGGGAGCTCAACGATTCATTTCAATTCCACAAATGTTTATTGAGCATCTACTGTTATAGACGTTATGTAACATACAGGAAATTTGAGATAATTAAGACCAGGCACTTGGCCTTAAGGGGACTTTAGTCTAGTTAATAGCAGCATGAGGTGGATGAGGCTTTAAGAAGACCAAAACAAAGAGATGGTTGTGACTCAGCAGGTCGGGCGGTCTGATAGATATCAACCCAGTGCCAGCATGGCACATCACAGCCCTCCCCATCTGGGCTAGAGCTGGGACTGGGGAAAGCCTTCCCACAGAGATGGCACCTGATTGGCATCCTAAATCATGATCAGTAGTCAGCTGGGGTGGAGTATTTCAGGAAATGCCAGCAGCAAGTGCAAAGGCATAGAGAGATGAAAAAACATGGGGCCTTTGGGGAAAGCTTGAATAGCTAAAGGAAAGACTAGCACACAGATGTGTCCAGATTTAGGTTAGCAGAGGGGAATGACTGAATTAAGGCTGGAATCTGGCTGTGAGAAGGCCCTTGTCTGCCTTCCATGGATTATATACAAAAGTCAGAGCAATGTTTAAGAGAACTCATGGTTAAGATATGTGGCCTCCAATCATTCTTCAGGCATGCTTTCCTTTCATAAATAATTTTGCAACTGTATTGCTGATGAGGGCAGCACAAAGAGTACTGAAACACTGAATCTGTCCTCTAGGAAGAGAAATAAAACATTTACAATCTAAAACTCAATACAAAGGTGGAAATGTGCCCTTATTAAAAAGCATGGAGACATAGAAAGAAGTCCTGGAACAGCAAAGAGGAAAAGGTCGCTCCATTTATAATAACTCCGGTAAGAGAGTCAAAGATGGGAAGCAAAGTAGGTGCCATTATCAACCTCGCAATACCTGTATGGATATTTTTATAGATGGTTCTCTTAGTCACCTCAAAGAGTGCTGGGATAGAAGCTGGGAAGTGGAAACTCCAAAAGCTGTTAGAGAGGAATTGCCTTTAGAATCATGCTTGCTTTTTCCTCTTTGCTAAAACGTCCAGAAAATAGCTAGCATGTGCGTTTCCCCAGCCTGATTAAAGGGTGCATGTGCAAGTCTCTAAATAATTGCTGCATGAATCTTTATAACCACCCAAAATGAGCTTAACTTGGTTGGTCTACGATGGCAGAAAGGCTTATAATGTGAGGCTCATCATTCTATCACGCTTCAAAGAATGGGAGGCAGAAGCCCTGTTCCATTCTCCCCTCGCTTCCTGATTAATCCACACTTTTAGAATATGAGTAAGGGCTGACTGATGAGCTGATTTAGTTTAGCTTTGTAGGATTTTTCCTCCAATTTAGCAAGCAATGAGGACCCGCACTATTTCTACTCTTTCATTTGGCTCTTAAGTCTCATTTGTGCCATTAGCTGAACTGGTACCTTTTTTTTCCCTCCTGCTCAGAATTCAGAGACTTGTCCTTCTCTTGTAATTATAAAGTGCTCACAATCAAGACAGCCCTGGTAAACTTTGCTTTTTGGCACAAAAACAATATTAGCTAAAGAGCTGGTTGTAACACAGATGCTTAGAAAAAGTAGGAAAAAAATAGGTCTTAAAAAGATTTATAAACCCCATTCCAGCTTGCATGCATCATCTTCCTTTCTTGCTATACACCCTGGAGAATAAGGGATGCTATTTACAATGATCCCTGTCAGGAGATGTTGAATACAGACTTATCTGCCTGCCAGGTCACAATTACCTTTAAAACCTAAATGAAATGAAAGAAAAGAAGCCGCATTTTTCTCAGTAATGGGATATTCCGGCCGTAGTCTCATCGGCATCCACAGTCTTTGCCCCATTTGTGAGGGCCGCCTCAGGTTTGTCAAAGGGTCCTTATTTTAGAAGAAAGATATACAGATATATAGATTGATAGCTAAGTAGGTAGGTATAGGTAGGATGGTATGGAGAGAAAGAAACGGAGAACTAAATTTATGAGCCTGGGAATTTGAGTTGGGTAATCCATAGTTTGTTTTTTGGTTTTTTGTTTTTTTTGCATCTGCTGGGCACCTGCTACCACCTTAAACATTGGAAGCAGCATGAAGTCCAGCCCCTTCATGGTGGGCAAAGTGATTGGAGAGGCAAGGGATTTGCACACAGAAGACGTGACTTCCTCCTATCTCCTGCTGATCTGGGTTTGCCATTCAAGAACCATTTGCCATAGCATTGCTTAGGACTCCTTAGTTTACCCAAACCTAATGAATGTGGTTTTCCTCTCCATAAACCACCTTCGATGTTTCCAATAAAGAGAATAATTTACTGCTGTGATTCTCAAATTTTGGTCCCCACAGAAAAACAACATCACCAGCTCCTGGAAACTAGCTGAAGTCTGAGAAGCACTAATCTAGTAGCTTGGACTTGCTTAGCTATCCCTTTAAGCTTAAATTGGCAGCTTAGGCCAGTCACTGGAATCGCCTCAGGAGTTTGAAACGATGTAAATGCCGGGGTGGGTGCCAACCCAGAAACTCTGATGTAATAGGGCCAGGCAGCAGCCTGGACACCACAGTGTTTAAAAGCTGCCCAGATGCTCTTGAGGAAGAGTTCATATGGAAGCAAGTGTAAGAGGAGCTGGGAGAGAGAGACTGGGGATGTACAGATATTTAGCTGATTACTGCAAGACCTAAACCAGGCTCTCAGCATTAAGGAGAACCTTGTCTGAGGCTGAGTCACTGGGTATAGGGGTCACCAGGGACCAACAGGAAAGAAGGTAGAGAGCTCATAGGCTGGTTGAAAGTGGAGGGAAAGGAGAAGGAGGAGTCAAAGATAGCTTTGAGTTCTTGAGCATGGCTAGAATGATGAGGCCCTTCTTAGGGAAAGCAAGAATGGAGATTGGGAGGGAAGGAGATATTTGTTTGAGTTGGGGATGGGAAATAAAATTGAATCTGAAAAGGCGTGGATTGGTTCCATGGTCATATCCAACAGGCAGCTGAAAGTTTGGGTCTGGATTTCAGGGAAGAGAGGCAAGAGGGAAGAAAAGAATGGAAGGGAAGAGAAGAGAGAGAGGAATGAAGGGAGAGGGGAAGAAAAGAATGGAAGGGAAGAGAAGAGAGAGAGGAATGAAGGGAGAGGGGAAGAAAAGACAATGAGAAATGCTGAGAGAGATTTTGCATTTTTAAAGCCTATGACAAGAATTCCATTGCTGAAAGAAGAGCATTTGCTGAAAGGAGAAAACAGGAGAAAGAGGACCGAGCCTCCACTGTTGCCTACATGTGCAGGGGAGAAAATAGAAAGAGAAGAAGAAAACAAAAGGGGCAAGAGTTAGAAGAGTCACATTAATGTCGCGTGATCAAAGCTAAAGAAAGAGTAGTTTGGGGGATTGGTGCAGGTAAGGTCAATTGCCAGCAGTACCAAACGCCAAAGACAGGCAAGGAGGGTAAGATATCTCAGGCAAGAAGAAAGCTTGCAAAGTCATCATGATAACATAGTAATAATAACAATAATAATAATAATTGGTGTTCACAATGGATTTATCACGTGCCAGGCTCTTGGCCAAGTGCGTTGCATGAATTCAACAACTCTCCAAGTATTAGGTATCCCCATTTTGCAGATGAGGAAACAGAGACATCAGGTACCCTGCACAAGGTTACACAGATAAAATGTAGGGGAGTGAATTCAGGAGATCCAACTCCTGAGAGACACCTGACCTCTCCGTGGAAACCAGAGTGGCCCATTTAGAGGTCCACACTTAGTGTGGGTGGGAAAACCAGTAGGTGCCGGAACTCTCTGCCCACATGGATGAAAACATCTCCCTGGTTGTTCCAGACAGAGTTCTACTGCACAGGAAGCAGATTCCCTTTCTGGAGTGAATGTCGCTGGGCACATGACCAAGTGCCCATTATAGGATGGAGCGAAAGAACGGCATCCGACTCTTACAAAAAGTTGACATCTGAACAAAGAGAAATAAAAGCAAGTATGTTAAATTAATTTGAAAGGTCTTATTTAAATCCACTCACGCAAAGACGTTCTCAATTAAGGCTTTTATTCTACCCTAAGCTTAGTTAAGTGTGGCAGCTCAGAGCACATTCCGGATGATGCCAGGAAAAATTCATTTCACACCTGAAATGCTTAGACCTCATGCCATTTCTTACAGTATCTTTCTGTCTGTGCCCTCAACCCACTAAAAAAAAAAAGAAAAAAGAAAAAAAAAAGGAAGGGGGGAGAAAGGAATGATATCTTTCTCTGGAAACACTGCACTGAGGCAAACGTTTTCCCTTTGGTGCATTAGGAAGCCCTTAGATGTGAGAAGCTGGTGAGCTATGAAACAGCACTGGGACTTCCCTTGCAATTAAAAAAAAAATTATCAAAGCACTTTCCATACATGAAACTGCCGTCACTTATGTGGGGGAGGAATTATTATCTCTGTATCACGAAGGTGGAAATTGTGGTACTGAGAGGTTAAACGATCTTTCCAGCAGGCAAGAGAAGAAACTTTTCCAGGCTTGGCATGAGGACCTCTCTGTTTGTATATGTGTTCCCATTAGGGCTGCTCTGATGATCCAAATAGAAGTTGGGAGTGGGGGTAATGATTTATAAGCCCAAGGTTTTTAAAACATCATTTCTCATGTTTGGAAGTGAAAGTTGGCTGTGAGAATTCTTTGAAAATGAGCCTGGATAGATGAGGCTGATGCAGATTAGTTTTTGAAGTGGAAGGATTGGAGGATTGGCCTTGTTTTCAAACTGCTAATTTTCTTGTTAATCACTGCGTTGGTTAATAACCACCTAGTTATGACCGTGGCAGAGAAAGATTGTCTGAAATAGGTCAAGCCTTCAGACAGCCTGGCGTGTCCTGTCTTGATGGAAGGCTCAGGAAGCAGGAAGACTGGAGTGATGGTGGGGGTGGGGGTGAGGTGGGATTGAGGCCTTGAGAGGAGACAGCAGTGACCACCTGGGGGACTTTTCTATGGGAGACTGACAACACTGGATGCACTCCTGAGGAGTCCTGTGGAGCGGGGGACAGGAGTGTAAAAAAGGCCTTTTGGAATATGTGTGCCTTTTAATTCCTTGAATTATTTTTTCATTAATGACATGAATTAGATATGTTTTTCCTACATTCTAAGAACATGAGAGAATAATTGGAATATGCATGTAAAATTTAAGAAGGCAATGAAAACCTCCCAAAATTGAACACCCAGAGATGATCACTGTTACCCTTTTGATATATAACTTCCTTTTCTCTTTCTCTTTCTTTCTCTCTCTCACGTGCTTTTTTAGTTTATCTTAATAGTTCCTGACTGAATTGTTAGCACCTACCATGGTTCCTAGCACATGGCAGATACTCAATAAATGTTGAAGTAAGGATGTAAAAAGCTACATCATATTCATTATTTATGGTATAGAATTATATAATAGGTATTACATAATTCTGCATCATTACATATTTTTACAGTTTTCAAATACCAGGCTGAGCTATTACGTAAGGACACTTCTTTCACGTGGAAACATACAGCACCATGAACCAGCACGCAGTGACACTGTGGTCTAGAGTTTGGGTTCTGAAGTTAGTCTGTCTGGATTGGAAACCAGACTCCAACACTCAACCAGCAGTTCTTAATCTGTCAGGTAGGAGCAATACTCATACACATCTCATAACATTATTGTGAGAAGGAATAAATTAGTGTATTGAATGGGCTTAGCACCACACCTGGTAGAGTCATAATGGCTTGGTAAATAATAGTTATTGATATTATAGTATGTTATTAAATAGTATGCTAGAATACCTTATTAATGTTCTTCCATCATGCTGGCATATCACAATTTTTAAAAATCTACCCCCTTTTGGCAGGCATTTTTGTTGCTTCAATTTTTTGTTATTTAAAATACTAAATAGATCCTCTTTACATAAAAGTTTATTTGCATATCTATAGTTATTTCCTTAGAACAAAATTATAGAGGTAGAAATATAAGATCACAGGCAATTAATCTTTTTATAACTTTATATGTTGCCAACAAAATGTGGTATTAGCACAGAAAGCAACGGTGTGTGAGCGAGTCTGTTTTCCCATATCCTAAGTAATGGTCCTATCCTTTGCACATTTTATGCAGGCTCATTTTGAGGCACAAATCCCCTTCCATTTCTTGAGGCCATCTTGGGTTAGGCCAAGAGGAATTCTGCCAACATGCAACAGATTTTTAGGAGCAGGTTCTGGGTGTTTGTGCATGAGAGTGGAGTGGGGAGTGGGGTGGGGTGCATGGACATGTACCCTCTGTCCCGAGAAGCTGCAGTGAGTATGAAAGGCACCAGACTTTCACCCTCAATAAATCGGAAGACACACAGCAAAGTGTAAAAAGTGCTTGACAGCTGTTACAGAGGATTTGGAAACTGTCTTCCCAAGGTGTGGACTGGGGTTGGAATCTGGAAGGCTGGCTAGAGAAAAGAACTCTGCTTCTGTCATTGGTGCACTTGGATGCCTTGTCGTTTTAATTACCTTACTCTTCTCAGGATCAGATTCAAAGTCATTCCAGCCTCCTCGGCCCCTAGCTTCTGCCTCCGTGACACAGATAACATAACTCACTTCCTAACTCACTTCCTGGGGCTGCCCCAGCATAAGAGGATTAATCCCTCCTATGGAGTTACCTCCTCAAGAGGAAAACTGATAAGATAGTTGTAAAACTCCTGGGAGAAATGGAATGAGTTGTATAAATAAAGTGTTATGGCAGCCGACTCATCGAGAATGAGACCCAATGTCACTTAAATGTTTTGTCACTCTCTGTATCTTATGAAGGGGAACCTGTTTTCATATTGCAATACTTCAACTCTGCCTGGAAAGTGATCGTGTGTGACAGTTTGCTTTTGTACTCCCCCACTTTATATAAAAGGAGCAGGGCATTTAGGTTGGCTGTATTTGTTCTGAACAGGAAAACAAATCTGGCATTTTTACATATTATTCTGTACTCCTGGGAAAAATAGCTTTGACAGCCTAAGGAAAATGCAGTTCAAATGGTAGCGATTCCCATGAATGTTTTGTTGCACTTTAAGTAAATCCACCATAAATGATAAGTATTTGAGATGATGGATACATTAATCAGCTCAACTCAATCATTTCACATTGTATATGTATATCACAGCATCACTTTGTACCCCATGAATATGTACAATTATAATTTGTCAATATTCAATAACATTTCAAAAAAAAACTAGAAAACATATATATAATAGATGCCATCATACAAGAAAAGAGTACATCTGATATTTGACTGGATAGTACATCCATTCAGCTAATAATCATAGCCCACCTACCCCAAACCAGTGCTCTTATAAGCATTATGGGCTCAAGAGTACCCAAGAAAGATGTGGCGTCTAAGCTCATGAGCTTCTCTTTTAAAGAGAAATTTAAAATTTTGGAGTAATAAAAATATAATGATTACCAGTGTGAGAGCTATGCCAGAAACAGACAGGGTGCTGAGCTAGACAATCACATGAAGCCACCTACTCAGGTAGAATGGAGGAAAAAAAGGCTTTTGAGGTGACTTCTTAGCTGAAACCGAAAAGTGAAATATTGGTCACCCATGTGACAAGATTTGGGAGGCTGGGATGGGGGTGGAGGGTGGGAGGGCTATTTTCAAGTCAAGGAAACAGCAGGGAAAAAAATGATCTAAGACAGGAAGCAGGAAAGTTCTTGGCTGTGTTGAGGAACTAGGAGAAAATGTGTGCAGCTCCAGCATAACCAGGCAGACGAGAGAAGTTTGAGAGGAGACAGAAAAGTAGGTGGATGTCACACCAGCAGCATCAGCCACATCTAGGAGTTTCTTAGAAATGGAGAATCCCAACCTTAGACCTTCTGAATTTTGATTGTCAATTGGTTCCTGGGAAAGCACATCCATGTTGGCTAAGTGCTGATGTAAGCCATGGCAAGAGTCTTGGGTTTGGATTTTCACTGCAGTGGAAGTTATTGGTGGATTTAAAATGGGATGTGTTGTGCTCAAACACATATTTAAATATCACTCTGGCTGAATAGAGGATTTCAGAGTGGCAAGAATTGAAAGGGGGGACTAGTTAGGAGGCTGTTGTAGTAATTCATCTGAGCGGTCAATTTAATCTAGACCAGATGACAGAGAAATTTCAAGCATTGTTATGTGCCTGAGAAGCTTGTCTGCTCTCTGGTGATTATTGGCAAGCAGAAAAATATATGCCTATTTTTGCCCCCCAGGCAGGAAAATAGAAAATTGTTTCCCCTAAATTAGATACTTTGTCTTAGAACTCTTGGAGAGTCAACACCACCAAGGGGTTGGATTAGCCGAAGTACACTGTGTGGTTAGGAGCATGGGTTATAGGATCATGAGAGCTGCATCCCCACCTGCCACCCCACATCCTACCTGGACAATGGTGAGCAATCACCTAGACTCTATGTCTTGGTTTCTTCATTGGTATAGAAAGGATAAAGATTGTACAACACTGCTTTCCTTAGTACGTTGATGTGTGTGTTAATTGAGAAAATGCACTTAACTAGCAAAGTAATTTAATCAGGGCTCTATAAATGAAGCTATTAATATTAGTAATATTATTTCACAATAATAATAAGTACAGAGTCCCTACCACACTCTGGATACTGAGTGAGCTTGCATGCTTATATGAGTTACAATGCCCAGCCCTGCCCCACACAGAGATTACATGCTAGTCAGAAAACAGCATCAGAAAGTGATTAAATCCAGCCTTTTATTGATTTTTTTCCCATTTCCCTCTGTGTCTCTGTCTTGTATTCAGAAAACTCAGAACTTAAAGAGAGCCCAACGTATAAAACATTTTTTAACTCCCAATTCATAGACAAGTTAACTTAACCTGTAAGGAGGATGACCAACACTGCCAGTTCCCTGGGGACTGTCTTGGTGCTAGCACTGAAAATGCCTCATCTCAGAAACCCTTCAGTCTTGGGCAAAAGGGACAGTTGGTCACTTTGACTTTAGGGCTTGTGGTTGAGTCAGAAGAGCTTCTTTCTCTCAGTTAAATAGCCACAGAGTAGGCATAAAATGTTGGACAACTCTTTAAGCTTCAGGTTCGTTATCTGTAAAACTGACATGTATATTTCAGGACATGGTTATAGGATAAAGTCAGACAGCATTTCATAAAACACATGATCAGAAATGTTGAGTCCATAAATGATCTCATGGCTGCAACTATTATCACTAGGGTGGTTATATGTGGAAAAATCAGAGGCGAAAAGAAAGAAACCCTCAAATGTGAACATAACTGTTTCCTAGAAACCTCTGTCAACGTCTATTCCATTTCCCAACAGTTAGAAATACACAGGTAGTCTAAAACATCAACTTTCAACCTCATCGTTTTAAAGGGGGGAAATAGGCACTATTTAGAAGGTATTTGGGATACACGGAGTTACCGCGAATGAATCTTCATTAGAATGGGAGTTTAGACCTGTTGAATGAATAAAAATGAGCCATCATGGAAGATGATTATGAGAAGCTAAATCCATACCAGCTCGTAACAGTGGCACACTGTCAGTAGCTGGGCTAAGGCTGAGATTTTGCAACGAGAGCATCTGGCTTAAAAACTCCACAGGAGGGGGCTGGGGGTAGAGGAAGAAAATCCAAGAAATCCCTATGAGACCTTTTTAAATTTAGCACTCAAGGCACTGATATAAGAACATACCAGCGTGTGGATGAGAAAACGAGGGAGTCTTTACAAATAGGAAAATTTGGGAATCTGTGTTTGAGAAATTCTTTTGGACAAAAGTGGAGAAAATGACATTATCTGTAATTAGAAATAATAATGTGTAATTGGTTCATTTGCCATATTTCTACAGTTCTGATTTAGTTGAACAATGTGATCATTATGCCACCAGCTTTCAATAGAGGTGTCACAATGAAAAATAATTGCAATATTCCACAATATTAACTGCACCCTAATTGCAAAAGTTTTGAAATATAATTACCATGAAAGCTAATGCGACAGGGAACATTAAGCATAATTAGTGTTTTTTAAAAAAAGGAAAAACTGTTAGGAGCTTGTTATTGTCTAGTAAGGTAGCATCAAATTAGCTGGCTGTAGAGCACTTTCATCTAGCTTTTCTATAATTTTCATTATTAGCACAGACTGTAATAAATTTATTTGACATAGCTCACACCTGCCAACCCTGCAGGAGATAACTTATAATGTGCGCCAGCCCTAAGATTTCCCACTGAACCTGTCAGAGCTTCCTACAAGGAGGCAGCCAGGAGTGAGGTTATTTTTTTAAAAAAAATAAAATAAAATAAAAACCCTCAATTGCACATTACACAGTTCAGATTTAACACTTAAGCTGTGTTTTAAGTAATTTTCATAGAAAGCCAATGCTCTAGGAATGCAATTAAGAACCTCTTGTGGGTGGTGCTAAACAATCAAATCAGTGAACATTTCAAAGAACTCCTAAGGTGCAAGCCTGCTCTCCAGTGACTAGCAAGCCGCACCAGGGAGCTGACAATTAGCCTGTGCACCTGTTTGCCCAAGTGCAGCCCCTGATTTTCTGAGAAAAGCACCGTTACCCACCAACCCTGAACTCAGTGGCCACCATCAAACCCCTCAATTTCTTCTTTGACAAAACTACTCAAGGTCAGCATTTTGAAGCAATCACCTGCACCTCCTACCCACTCTGGCCTCAGCCTGTCTGTAATGAGGCTTAAGAGTCAGGATCTTGACTCCATATAGACCATCTGATGAAGGCAAGGAGTGTACTCTGGGTGGGTACACAACTCCAGGGAGCACCATTCGAGTTGTTTTTTATGTAAAGTTGTGCACTGGGGGGGTGTTCAGTGTGAATGGTGCCCCCTGTTGTTTCTTATTTCTCTTTTTTTAGGCTCTCTGCTAATTGGCTACATTACATCCCTTTGATTAAAAAAGAGAGTCAGGAAAGCTAAAAAAAAAAAAAAAAAAAAAAAAGGAGGGAGGGGGGAGGAGCAGATATTTTTGAGACCTGACCATAGAATCTAATTAAAAGAGACCCTCCGTCTCAGACGATGCAGCAGAGAAAATCTAAAATAAAGGAAGCAGGCCGGGTGCGGTGGCTCACGCCTGTAATCCCCACTCTTTGGGAGGCTGAGGCAGGCGGATCACCTGAGGCAGGGAGTTCGAGACCAGCCTGACCAACATGAAGAAACCCTGTCTCTACTAAAAATACAAAATTAGTCAGGCGTGGTGGCGCATGCCTGTAATCCCAGCTACTCTAGAGGCTGAGGCAGGAGAATCACTTGAACCTGGGAGGCGGAGGTTGCAGTGAGTCAAGATCGTGCCATTACACTCCAGCCTGGGCAACAAGAGTGAAACTCCATCTCAAAAATAAATAAATAAATAAATAAAATTAAAATAAAAGTAGTATAGCAACTTAAGAGAATACAAGTCTGAAATACTATATTCCATACATTTACATGTCAACTTTAAAAACTCGCAGACCCTTGTTTGCAAAGCATTATATCGAAAGGTGAACATTGTCATTTTAAATGTGGTCACTAATAACACTATCTGAATAAAATATCCAAATAATAGTAATAAGGAAAAAATAATAACTTTCTTGATCAAGATGGCCTTTCTGCCTTAAGTAATTTTTAGATTGCCCTAAAAATAAATATATATGTTATTGTAAATTCTTAAAGCATATTTAGAGAGCTAAGAATTTATGGCTGAGTGTGGTATCTCATGCCTATAGAACCTGGGGCAGGAGGATTGCTTGAAGCCAGGAGTTCAATACCAGCCTGGGAAATATAGTGAGATTCCATTTCTACAATAAATAAATTATAAAATACATTTTTTAAAAAATTAGGAAGCTATGTTATTCCATCTTCTCTCTTGCAGCCCAACCACAGAGATCAAAGTTCCACCAACTTTGCATTAATAACCATGCAGCCAATTTGTTAAAATGATGATGCCCTAACTTAATTAAATCTCATAGAGCTGATGACATTGAACCTCTTAGGGGAGATAAAGTTCTCTGGTTCATAAAGACACCATGTTTATAGAAAGACAACCATAAGAGAGCCAGTCACTTGCCCATATGCCTCAGTTTCCTCACTTGTAAAATGAGGACATTCAATTTGATGATCTCTCTGTCTGTAAAATCAAAGTGAGTTTTTGACTAGAGCATTTCTTCTGATTTCAGGTTTAATACTTCTGGCCAATTATTGGTTCTCGGAATCACTCTGTCCTAGACTTTCTCTTGTTAGAACCACGCATTCTGTTAGTAACAGATGAGCCTAAAAATGTTGTCTGGAGACAACAGGCAGGACCTCAGCAGGCTGTAAATCCTTTCAGGAAAAAGGATCCGATCCTCCCCTCCCCTCCCCTCCCCTCCCTTCCCCTCCTCTTCCTTTCCCTCCCCTCCTCTTCCTTTCCCTCCCCTCCTCTTCCTTTCCTTCCCCTCCCCCGCCTTCTCCTCTCTCCTCCTCTCCTTTCCCCTCCCCTTTCCTCCTCTCTTCCTCTCCTTGCTTTTCTTTTATTTCTTTTTCTCCCACCCTCTCTGTTTCTCTCTCTCTCTTTCTCTCTTTTCCCAACACAGTCCTCGGCATATAGGTTCTCAACAAATATGCCCTGAGGAAAGAAAAGAAAGCCCAAGCTTGGCAGTTCTCCAGCCGGAGTGTATTGCTTGTGTGAAGAGGAAGCTACCACAGATCAGAGTTAATCTTTAGGTCTGCACGCCATGGGCATCATAGAAGCTTTCCTTAGTTCAGCATTTGAGGCCCATAATCTGCTGAATAGAGTGCCTTTCAATTTATGGAAAGGGGTCATATATTTTAGTGGTTATGCATGACTTAAATAATATTTAATGCTTATTATGATTCCTCAGTGTGACATTTCTGCTGAGTTTTATATTTTCGTTTTCTTTTCTCGCTCTCTTTTTATTTTTTAGTAAAAATTGAACCAGTTTTATTCTTTTTCAAGGAAGAAAATTCCCTTTTCTAAAGGAAGAAGAAGAAACAAACTAGAAACTTACAGCATATATTTTAAATCTTTGGTGACATACAGAAGTTTGTTTTTATTTTATTTATTTATTTTTTTACTTTCTCCTGTGTCTGAGTTTACAGCTGGACTTTTGTAAGGGAAGTGGACCAAATGTGTGATCCTTGCCTTACTTTCAAGGTATTAACTACATTTCCTTTGTTCTGTTGCATAATGTACTCACTTGTGTTTAATCTCCCTTCTACAGGGA
The DNA here is from genome assembly GCF_049350105.2 of Macaca mulatta. Classification (NCBI taxonomy): domain Eukaryota; kingdom Metazoa; phylum Chordata; class Mammalia; order Primates; family Cercopithecidae; genus Macaca; species Macaca mulatta. Next base: position 176,754,265 of record NC_133411.1, read on the forward strand.
ATGATGGATTATTAAAAGTATTGCTGCAACCTGCGCATGTACCCCCAAATCTAAAATAATGATAATTTTACTAAAAGTATTGTTGCACTGCCACTGTAAAATTACTCAATGAAATCTACATTGTCAGTGCTCAGATATTGCCCTTCATTTATAATTGTGTGGTCATTAATTCTTATTTGTCAGTACATTTTAGGTTAAGAGGTTTTTTACAGCCTTAAGGTCTAATCTTTATTTAACAATCAATCATCAAATCTGCATTTGCAAAGATTAGAAATCCAATTTTAAGTAAAAACAGACGAAGAGTTAGGATTTGAACCCAAAGTTTAGAGGACTGTATTATCACCCAAATGCCTAGATGTTACCATGCAAATCAAAAATAAAATTTTGAACAAGTAGTTTTATTTTGAAGAGAAAAACATAAATATAGAACAGACTTATGTCATGGATAGAACAGAGGATAGACTATTAAAGTCATGTGATTAGGGAAAAATTATGCTTTCCGAAGTTAATACCTGGCTTTGAAATTGTGAGTAAGGCTTTTTTCCAGCACAAACACATCTGGACAAAATGTAAGACTCTGTGTCAATATTTTTTTGAAGGATAGAGTGGGCATATAATTATATAATACTGACCTATGACTTGTCCCTTAGGACTTCCACAAAATGAGATTTTGATCTGGTACTTTTGGATGTGTAACTTGTCTATTCTCATGAGAGAATATGAAAATGTTCTCTCATGGTTTTGGAATCATCTCCATTTTGGCAGATACAGACACATGTGCTACCACTTCTCGTTCTTGCACCCAGGACAGACATCACTAATCGATCACAGCCCTCTTTCCCACTGGGAACAGATGGAGCCTGTCAATATGTCTCAGCGGTCCTCCAGGCAGCTACTACGAATCAATCAGAATTGGCATGCAAGATTAAATGCCCTTGCCATTCAGGGCAATAATCACAGAAAATGGCAATCACACAGATGTGAGTCCCTGGGGTAGCCAAAATGCCAAAACCTAATATAATTGCCTCTTCAAAATGTGTATTAAATATTATCTTTCCCTCCGTCATAAGGAAAAAGAATATAGTCATGCAAAATAGGTTTGGTTTGGGGAAAAAATAAAAAATAAAAAACTTCTAACATCTGCATTTCTTTGTGGCTCCAAGATCCGAGCTGTTCTTACACAAAAAAAGACCCATCATTGAAATCCACTAACTTGTAGCTCAGTTACTATTTATTTTCTCCAAAAAACTAACCTTTATACTACAGTTTTACTATTATTAAATCACTCTTCCAGGGAGCAGATGTTTCTGAATTATTTTTTGCATACTTTGTCTTGAATACTCTTACTAAATAGTGTCCTTCCACAGAATAAAAATCTTGAAGGAATTATATTTATAGAGGAATAATTTATCCTAAGTTACATTAAAATAAGTAAATCCATGGCAGCACAGTTGAATTCATAAGAGCCAAAACCTATCATTACTCTCAGATTCTCTTTGGATCTCTGCTAAATTGAAGACTATACAATTTATGAATACATATTTTTTGGTTAAACAAACCCTAGGAAAAAAGCATATTATGCATTAAAAACCTGTTATTAAGAGCTCAAAAAACGTAAACTTCTTATTAGAAGATTTGAATTTTTTTTCAACAACAACAATCTCTAGAATTAAGAGTAATTTTATATTTCCTTTTGTGGTAAGGTACAATCATATCATGTTTTACTTGGGATAAATGTAACTACCTATGGTTTTAATTGTTACTGTAGAATGCAGTTGTTTCACAAAAATGATAATCCATGTTGTAGAGTGGTTAGTGAGGTGAGAAACTCAAATGAGATCAGCAAATATCTGTTGGGCACCTATCCTAGGTTACACATTGGAACTACACCTGGAGTGCTTTGGGTTAGTTCCAGGAGCACTGGGGCAGGAGTACTAACCATGGCGTGTAGAAAGAAGTAAATTCCAACAGTCATTCATGCAGCAAATATTTATTGGTGTTTGCTGTGTGCCAGGCAGTGTCCTTGTCCTCCAGGGACACTACCAGACTACAGAAATATGTACAACTGGGGATAGGGGCTTACTACCATGAATAATTTATTTTAAGTTTCTCTTTTTTAATAGGCTTCCTTTTTTAATTAACAAAATATATATATTTTTTTATGCTATGCAGCATGATATTCTGTTATATGTATATAATGGATATGTCCATAATGTTATGGAACAGCTAAATCAATTAACAGATCTCTTACTTTACACACTTTTTTTTGTGGTCAGAACACTTAAAATATACTCAAAGCAATTTTCAAGTATATAATACATTGTTATTAACTATAATCACCATGTTGTACAGTAGATATCTTGAACTTATTCCTCATTCCAATTGAAATTTTGTATCCTATGACCAACATCTACCCAATCTCCACCTTCCAGCCCCTAGTAACCAACACCCTACTCTCTGCTTCTGTGAGTTCAGCTTTTTCAGATACCACGTGTAATTGAGAGGGGCGGCATGTGTCTCTCTGTGCCTGTCTTATTTCACTTAACATAATGTCCTCCAGGTTCATTCATATTGCCACTGTGACAGGATTTTTTCTTTTAAGGATAAATAGTATTCTGCTGTGTATATATACCACCTTTTATTTACCCATTCATGTATTGATGGAGACTTAGCTTTCTCTTGAATGGAGTTCTTTGGGAGCAGAGACCAGGCTTTCCTAGTTCATTGTTGGTCTCCAGCAGCCAGTACAGTGGTAGCACATAGTAGTCACTCAATTGGCACATGTTAACTGAATCAATTATACAAAGGGAGTGGGAGGAAGGAGTGGGTGAGTGAAAAGTCCTTTTGCACATTGCTTTTGCAGGCAATCCTGAAGGGAAGGGCACAAGTCTGTTATCACTGTGCTCTGAGATCCTGGCATCTCATGGGCATACCAAAAATGTCTGTGGAATGACTTTGGAGGTAACCAAGGAACAGTTAGAGGTAAGTTAGGTGTTAGAGTGTGAAGCAAAGGGAATGGTCAAAGCTTAAGAAACTTTTAGAACACTGATTTTGAATATAGAAATTCAAAGTACTTTCCTTCTCCCAAGAGCAACTACAGAGTGGGGGTAATTTACTTAGTGTACATATTTTGTCCATCATTATTCCTGTGCCAGCCACTGGTACACCCTGGGCAAAGGCAAGAAAAGGAGAAGGTATTCCCAGATGGAACAGGATCAGCCAAGCAGCAAGAAAGGTTCAGGCAGGCATGATGTGATGGATGAGAGGGCTATCTCTTAAAACGCCTGGGGGCATTCATTCCATAGCATCCCTGCATTCCAGAAAAAAACTGTGCAGCAACCTCAGCGACATAGAGCAGTATTGCCATAATGTTGAGAACCATGGGGGAGCTCACCCAAGCTCCCTGGCCAGCTGGTTGGTGGACCATTTTAACTCTGCATCCACCTGCCTCTTCTCCTAGTACAACCTGGAGTTTCTGACTACATTCTAATGGGCTGACTTCATCCTCTTTGCATGGGATTTCAGTGTGTTAACTTTGTGCCAAAGATCAGTGGGTTTTATAAACTTTGATAAAGCGGTAGAAGAAGCAAGTTTCACATACTGTCACCAATCATATTTTCATATTGGGCAAGAAGAATACGTTTAAGTGGTGTTACAAAGCATATTTATTTATGCAGACGCTCTTTTTATCCTTTTCTCGACAGGATATTGGCACTACATTTGAAACAGGGAGAAAAAAAAGCAACATGTTCCCATTTCTCAATCTCTTTACTGCCAACTTCTGAATTGAGACTAGCTTCAAGATTTTGAATATCTACAGCATTGATCTACTGCTAGTTTCTGGTGGAGAAATTGAAACAATAGAAACCTTAAACCGAGATAGACAGCAACGTGCAGTGTGCATTTCCTCTCCTGATGCTTTTATAGACAAAAAAGACAGAGGGGTTACATCTTATCCTCCAGCTTGTCTGGCCATCCCATCTCCAGGAGGCCTATTTACTCCAGAAAATACTGTGAGGCCCACCCAACTGCCATTTCTGTCAATTCCAGTCCAGGCTGCACAATTGACTAGCTCTATAACTTAGGTGAAGTTATTTAATCTCTATTGCCTCTGTCTTCTTATCTGTAAAATGGACATATGCACAGTTTAATACTTAAGGTTGTTGCGAGGATTCGAAGAGATCATGTATGTTAAGTGCTGCTAAGAATGGTGCCTGCATCTGGTGAGCAATCAGTAAATGTTAGCAGCTGTTGTTATTATGACTACTCTTTTTATTGCATGTGTATAGAAGGGACAATTACCTGTGTGCTTTAAACGAGAAGGGGAGGATAATAAAGTCTCCCCCTGTCTTCATATATTGACTGAACCTGGGGGATCTCTACCTCTCTGAGTTGACTTGTACAAGTTCAGCATTACTTCCCTGTAGTAGTTTTCTATGGCTGCTATGGCAAATTACCACAATAATGTGGCTTTAAAAACATACATTTATTATCTGAGAGTTTTGGATATGAGAAATCCAAACTGGTTTGATTTGGGCTAAAATCAAGGGGTTGGCAGGACTGGATTTCCTTGCCTTTTGCAGCTTCCAGAGGTCACCTGCATTCCTTGGATCATGTTCCCTCCTCTGTTTTCAAAGCCAACATCATTAGGCTGAGTCTTTCTCATGCTCCTGTCTATCTGGTTCTCTCTCTTCTGCCTCCCTCTTTCCCTTATAAGAATGCTTATGATTACATTGGGTCCACCTAGATAATCCAGGATAATCTCCCCATCTCAACATCAGCTGATTGGTAGACTTAATCTCATCTGCAACTTTCATTCTCCCTGGACATCTCTATTCATTTCCCAGGTCTGCAATCCCAAATTACCACAGAATGGGTGGCTTCAAGCAACAGATGTTTATTGTCTCACAGGTCTAGGGGCTAGAATTTCAAAGTCAAGGTGTCAGCAGGGCCATGCTTCCTGAGCCTCTCGGGGAGGATGCTTCCTTGTCTCTCCCTGGCTTCTGGTGTTGCCAGAGATTTTTGGTGTTCCCTGGCCTGCAGCTGCAACACTCCACTCTCTCTGCCTGTGTGGTCACACGGTGCTGTCCCTGTGTCTCTCTGCATCTTCACGTGGCTGTCCTCTCATAAGGACACCAGTCATTTTGGATTAGGAGCCCACTTGCTCAGTTATGACTTCGTCTTCACTAGTTACATCTGCAATAACATTATTTCCAAATAAGGTCACATTGTGTGGTCCTAGGGGTTAGGACATCAACATATCTTTGTGGTGGGGAGACACAATTTAACTCATAATATCATGCGACTTAACATATTCACAGGTTCTGGGGATGAGGATGTGGACATCTTCAGGGAGCCATTATCCCACCTACCACATCTCCCTTCACTCCTGATTGGGATGAGAAGACGATAGTGTAGAGTGGATGGAGATAGAGAAACTTATGATTTTCCCCCAACCTCAAGAGGCTAACATCCCAATGTCCATTACTGCAAGAAAAGGTAGACCCCAAATGACACATGCAGCACAGCTAGGCACAGTATTGTCAGAAAGGGTTGTGGTCCACAGGAGTAGGGAAGGGAGATGGAAAGACAGGAAAACAGGAAGAAATTAAATCCCTACAACATATGGTCAGATCTCATCCCAACTGAGCTTTCATGTAAGGTGTCTGAATCCGTTCTTGGAAGTGTCTTTTCCCCTCCTGTTTGCTAAAATTTGCTCCATATTGAATTGCTTTTCTCCCCTACACCCCCACCAACCACCAACTCCCTTCAGCTGGCATTGGCCTCTGTTCCTCTGCTGATATTTGAAGCATGTGGCTGGGTCTCACTTTCCCAGCAAAATCTTTTGTTCCCCCGTATCGATTCATCAATTATCCACCTAATCCCCATTCTCCAATCCCTCCCCTTACAACAGAAACAAAAGCAAAAATTAAAAGCATAAACCAAAAGAACAGAACACCTTCAGCCTTCATAGGGTCCCTGAGAGAGAAAACCTATGTATGAACAAGAAAGATGATCTGTTCTCTCTTTCTTTTTCCCTAGGAAAACATACCCAGGATTTTATTTCATGAAAAGATTGCATTTCCTTGATTGGGAGGGTATTTACTCTTCCAAAATAGACTTGCTGTTAAGTAATCGTGTCCATGCAAGTGACATGGTATATGAGTGAGAAATGTGGGCAATAGGTATATTTGATTATCCACACTGCTATCTTATCTGACTGACCTTAAAGAAGCTATTTGGTCTCCTTGGGCCTAAGTTTCCTTATCTGTAAAATGAGGATTTTAAAAAGGACCTAATTTATAGGTTTGTGATGAGGATGAAAGAAGCTAATAACAGATATCGAGCATGTGCCGGGTGCCAGGTACTGTGCTCAACACTTTTCATGGATTATCGCATGACTTTGTGTTATGTCCATTAGCACAGGGTCTGAGGCTTCGCCAGCAGTCAAAGAATCATCACTCTTTTTGTGAGTACACGGCTTGCTTTATCTAGTCTGCCGCTGGAAGCAAAATATTCTTTCTGTCCTGGATGTCCAGTCTTGGAACCAGCTCCGAATCCATTGAAAGGCCCCCAGTGTCTCTAGGGGGTTGGTACCTTCAGACATTATTGTACTACATTTTTGTTCAATGAGTCAGAGTCAAAGGACTTAGTTGGTGAAAAATTTAAATCAGATCGGTGAGAAGCAGCAATCTTCATCTCCCCCACTGCTCGGCGCTGCACCTTTGCCACCAGGTCAGGGAAATCATCAGTCCTGGGGAGCAACTACAAAGCTGTTTCCAGAGCCAATTTCCTGCTGAACTGTGTGTTACACTCTTAGCAACATTCCAAAAATTATACTCACTTCAAAGCCAGCTTTGATCTGGCCCCCCTCCCTCCCTTCTCCCCCAGCCTTTGCCGAGGAGCGCATCTCCAGGAGTAGAGTTCACCTTGAAAGGCTGAGACGCCTGTGAGCAGAGCTCGGATCTTCCTGAGAGGAAGGGAGGGAGGCCCCAGAACCAAAAAAGTAAAGAAAAGAAAATCCGTGGGAGGCCTCACTTATTCTCTGTGGCCCACTGCCCTTGCCTTGGCAGCTCAGTTCCTTCTTGGGGTGAGCAAAACCACCAGCCCAGGCTCTGCCCTCCACAGAACAGCAGCAGCCGCAGCTGATCTCAGCATTGTTGCCCTCACGTGGTTTTGGTGTTGTTGCTTAAACAGGGAGCTGCTTTGGGTTTCTCACTCAGAGCTGCATTGGGAGGCGTGTAAGCATCACCCAGGGCTAGGGCAGGAAGGAAAAGCTTGCCCCGAAGGGGAGACACTGTACCAGTGCCTTTCAGGGAAAGGCCTTTGTTTGATACTGTCAGGCATCAGATGCACCTGACAATTTTTTGAAAGGAGGAATTCTTGCAGCAGCTCCTCTTTCCTTCATTTTACCCACTCCCTTTCCCTCACTCCTAGATTACAATGTGGAAACTGAGGTACACTAAGAAACTTGCTCACCAAACAAGATGCCTGTGGATTCCGGAGTGATTCGCAAATCCCAGTTCTAGCCCGAGAGAAAATTCCCTCAGAAGCCGAGCAAAAAGAAAGGGGCAATTAGCTGCAAATGCCTCATGCATGGATGTGGTGCTGGAGTCTCAGGGGGTTGTAGGGATTGGGTGCTCTAAACCCACTAGATGTGCCACGCTGGCTTCATTTGTGATTTGGGAATCCTGGGGTTTCCCTAGGCAGGGAGTTTTTTAAATAATAGTTACCAAGTTTGAGGAATGTATTTCCACCTATTTGGGAGTTGGAGAAAGGGTGTGTCATGACAGCCTGGAGGAGGATCAAAGTGCTGCCACCCGCTTGCTTGTGACCTTGAAAACCCCACCTCACCTGTCTAAGTCTTAGGGTCCTTGCCCAGAAAATGGGGATTTTGTGGTGAGGATGAGTGATAAAAATCCATGTAAAGCACTTCTCCCTGTAACTGACACAGTTCTTGCCCCACAAGTTCATAGGTGAGTTGGAGTGAGTCAAGAAGCCTTCACTGAAAGGGGTCTCACGCTTGTCTGTCTCCCTAGTATGTTGCCTTGCCTTTGATGGAGATTCAAAGTGCATTGACTAGATTGAGTGACCTTAAAGGTAATAGTTCAACGTGCTGAGGGAAGTCTCCATAAGGGAAGCTTGTGACAAAGTATTGTGTAAAATAAAGAATCTGTGTAACCACCCCAATATTATTCTACTATTATCATTATTGGTTCTTATTATTATTGGTTATTATTATTATTACTATTTTTGGCTATAATGGACAACAATAACAGCAACACTGCTTACTGACATATGACATTTAGTACAGTACTTAGCACAAAGTTAGTGCTCTGTGAAGGTTAAACAATAGTGAGAAAGAAACACTGCCTGCTTTTCAAAACATTGATTTCTACATGCAGTTTTTAGCCTTGCATCTGTGAGATCATGATGGGTTTATTTATATTTCTCTTTTTATGAAAGCATAGCGGTCGCGTTGAGTGAATACAAACAGTTACCATAGGTCCTTAAAAAGGAGCTCTGAGATGTGTATTGAGCGAGCGCTGAACATTTTCAGGATGTGGCTGGTTCCCTGGGGCCCACTGCATCAGGCTGACCATTCTGGGAATTAATAGCCACCCTGACACTTGAAGCCCATCAGGAATGAGATGCTCGCCTCGTCTGGGAGGATGGTGGGACATGTTACCACCTGCACATCTCCCTATAAGCTCTTACCTGCCGAATTAGCAAGCTGCAGCTATTATGTTAGACAGAGCCACAGCTGAACCCGCAGTTTGATTTTTGTCACAATAAAGGCAGGACTGGAATTGACACTGGAGTAATTAGGAATGAATTCTCAGATCTTGACTTATCAAGCACACTGCCAGGGAGGGAGACAGGAGCCGTGTGGCAGTGTTTTGGAAGCTGAGATGGTGACCTTGCAGGCTGACCTCACTCTTAATCTTTCTATTAGAGAGACCAGTAAGCATTTGGCCAGCACCTCCTGTTAGGCTGACAACCAGAGCAGTTCGTTTGGGGTTGGATTTTTTTCTCCTTTTTTTTTTTTTTTTTTTTTTTTTTGTAGCCTGTAGGCACTTAGAAGAAAAAGGAGCAGGAGAATGGAGCCAATATGGGAAGCAAAGTTACCACGGGGACAAAATGTTCTTCCGAGCAGCTTGAAATGAGCATAATTTTGGAGAATTTCTGCAATAGCGAGTTAATTCATAATTGGGTTTGCTGAGCAATCAACAATGTGTTGCTTGTATTTTCATATGCTGGGAGCATATGACTCCGTGTGTGCGCTGTGTGTGTATTATAATGCTCCAGTACTTTGATACTTCACTAATGTGCAATCTCTATTTCTTGCTTTTGTCTGGGGGCCTCTCATATTACATTTAGATTGTATCCTTTATCATCCCAAATTGACATTTATGCTTTTACTTCTATTGTTTCCCTAGCTTCTCCCTGGTATGGATCAACAATTTGTTTTAATCTGTGTCACTTCTCTTATCTCCCTCGACACAGAGGAGCAGTCATTTTGCACCGCCATCCGCCTACAGAGGTTGTGCTGTCGAGAGTGTGGTGGGGTCCCTCACCCTCTCCCCACTGTCTAAAGTGCTGGCGAATGTTAATTGCTTTTCCAGTTAGTTTATAAGAATGCAGAAACCGCTGAATGCAGCTTGACTGGTTTTGATGAAAGTAATGGAATGCTAGTGCCTATGAATAAATAAATCTGATTTACATAGAGGACTATTGTGGTATTGGGTAGGAAGCCTCCGAATGCAAGCAAATTATAGTTTAAGGACACATTATTCCTTGGCTTTCATTCTAAGTAAAGGAGAAGAGCTCAGGTTTCCTTGGGTTCCCAGAGCGGGAGGCGAAGAGGTAACCTCTTGGCCTAAGAGGAAAAATGCTTTCTGAGAGCAGCGTTGATCTGAAACTTAAGGGGGATGCACTTTGTTTGGAAAGAAGCTGTGTGTCTAAGTCTCACTTCCTGAAATTCCCTTACAGAAAGCATAGAGAATAGCAAGTGGTGAAGAATTTATGAGAAGCAAACTGAAAATGTGTGAGTGCCTATCAGAGTGCTTTGGTGGAATAACCGGAGAACACTCTTGGAGGAAGACGGGATCACAACCATCATGACATCCAGTTTTATTTGTGTTTCCTAAATTCCCACAAGAATGTGTAGCCACTAGAACTGAATAAAGCAAGACATTCTTTTTTTCAGACGAGAAAAGGCAAGTGTGGTAGAATGAAGAGGACTCACATCAGGGCATCTGCATTTCGGAGTGCCTGAGGATTGTTCTGGGATGAGTCCATCTGGCAGGAAAGGAGATGGGAATAGAGAGGCTATGGGAGGCACAATTCAAGTAGATGCTTAGACTAAAAAAGCAAAACTGCTACGTTTTAGAAGTGACCCTACTGGTGGCTTCCGATAAATGAATAAGGATTAAACACCAAAATTAAATCACTTAAAAAATATTTGTATGGGCCAGGCGCGGCGGCTCATGCCTGTAATCCCAGCAGATTGGGAGGCCAAGGAGGGTGGATCATCTGAGGTCAGGAGTTCTTGACCAGCCTGGCCAACATGGTGAAACCCTGTCTCTACTAAAAATGTATATATACAAAAACTAGCTGGGCGTAGTGGCAGGCACCTGTAATCCCAGCTACTCAGGAGGCTGAGGCAGGAGAATTGCTTGAACCCGGGAGGTAGAGGTTGCAGTGAGCCGAGGTCGTGTCACTGTACTGCAGCCTGGGCAACAAGAGCGAAACTCCATCTCACACACACACACACACACACACAAATTGCATGGGCCAGGTACTATTGTAATTGCATGGGCCAGGTACTGTGATGCTGAGGGCACAGCGGCAAATAAAGCCAAGTCGCAGACTGTGTAGGACACTTACATTATCACAACCAGCTCTCAGCAAATTCTAAACTCTAAGGAGATAAATAATTGGGGGAGATCTTGAAACTTGACTACAGGCTTAACAGGGTAAGATTGCCAGAAAACAGGAACAGTTTTCTCTGTATTTAGTGCCATTCACAACATAACAGCATCCACAGCGACTAAGCAAACAGCCCAGAGGAGCAAGGGTCTGAGTTAGGAGTTAAGTAAGAATCAGCAACAATAAAAACGAACACCTGACATATTTTGCCCATTCTAGGGTCCTCTGTCTATAATTATGTTTGAAATTAGGTTATTATCCTCTCTCACCCATTCTTATCTCCCAAGGTCTTCTTAATCATTTCTCGGGTCCTGATGATGTGTCAATAGGCTATGGATTAAACATGAAATTACTGCAAATCTCAAGCACCCAAAGATTTATGGACTGAGACTTAGGCCTTATATCAAATCAACCATCTAAGAAAATATACGATTTCACCATAATATTAAAAATTACTGGCAGCGTCTTCATCTTATCCGATTGGTGTTGTCCTGATGATAAGCTCCAGTAAGCAGAGAGAGAAATTGTGTGATAAATTATGGAACAGACATTGAAAAATATATTTATTACATTTGGATGTGCAAGGATTTCACTCGCTGTGTACAGAAAAAAAAAAAGAGTTTGTGTTTTAATGCCTACTTTGGTTCCAAATATTCTACAGTCCCTAAAGACTAGCTGATCTTCTGTTGGCCTCATTCACAGGAGTTGAGTGCATAGGTGGGGAAACTACGTAGTAATTACAATGAAAGTATTTGTTCTAAAAGAGTTTCCTGGTCAATGTGAAGAATATCCACAGAGAGGAGAATCTAGGTCCTTGTTTCTCAAAGTATTGTCCATGAACCAGCACACTGGCAGTCCCTGCGAGCTTTCGAGAAATGTATACTCCCTGAATTAAAGTCAGGCTCTTAACAAGACCCCCAGGTGATACATAACTGTTTGAAAAACGAGAAGAACATACTATGATAGACAGGAAGCCAGACAGGAAGACAGAAGTTCTTAATGTATCTCAGGGAGGGTGCCCGATGGGAGGCATGACAGAAATTATATTAATAATAAAAATAAAACAATTAAAATCGTGGTTAATGTTTATTAAGCACTTATGAACAGACATTGTACAAAGATTACTTGACCTCATGAAATCTTCATGAAGACAGCCCTGTGGGAATACTAGTATTATCCCAACTTTACAAATACAAAGATGAAGGCTGAGAGGATTATAGAACTTTCTCTGGGTACCAAAGCTTGCAAGTAGCAGAGCCAGGATGCACAATCACACCTATCTGATTTCTTATTCACTTCAGTGAAGTCTCATGAGTCAGAAACTCTAGTGGATAGGGTCAACCATATTGGAGGGACACGTTGAAATATCAAGAAAAAAGAATCATGAAGTAAGTACTGTCTTTGTATAGAAGGAGAAAAGGAAAACTGGCAAAATGGTCTTTTAGGTTCTACTAGCATATGCCTCCCTTTGAAATTCCCAGCTAGAAACTTGCAGCCATCCTTGGTTCTTCTTGTTCCTCATGGTCTATATCCATGAGATTTCTGATTTCTGTCATGTCCCCTCCTTAGTGTACATTGACTGTGTCCCTGGCTCTTGAATTGCACCTGCTGTCATAGTTCAGACCTCATCATCAGTAGCTGGGTCTTGAGCAACATCCTCCAAATTGGCCCCTGCAGCTCTATACTCTCCCTTTTCCAGCCCCTCTACCGTGAATCACTACGATCTCCCTAGAACCCAATCCAACCATGTTCATTTTCTGTCTGACTCTGTGCTAGATGCTGATAAAACACACACCCCGCCCTCAAGGAAGCAACAAGCCCAGGGAAAGTCCTCCCACTCTGTCTGGTCTACCACTCCACTCCCATTTCACCTTCCTCTCTCTGTGCTTGCACACATCAGTCTTGTATTTGTCCTCATACGTATCGCTTACAGGTGAGCAGAAATCAAGCACAGCACCTGGCTCTCAGCCACTTCCTGCTTCTCCTCAGTCACTGTCTTTCCACTGCCCAGGACGTTCTCTCCTCCTTAATTATCCTGTGAACAACAACCCATCCTTCAAGGGCCAGCTCAGCTGTGCCCGCCTCTGAGAAGCCTCGTCCTTAGCCTTACCTCGGTGTAAGCACTCACTTCCTTCCCTTTCAGATCCATCAGCATTTGTCTTCCTTGTTTATTGCTCCTCCTAGACCAGGGTGTGGATTCCCATCATGTACCTGGAACAAAAAAAGGGCAAGGAGACAATAGAATGGCTTACAGGCTGAAAACCTGAACTTTCAAACCTGTTGTTGGGTTTAAGACGGTTTAGATGCTTCTCTGCAGTGCCTCTGTCTCTTATACTCTAATCAAATCCATGAGGGCCAGGTGCAGTGGCTCACGTCTGTAATCCCAGCACTTTGGGAGGCCAAGGCAGGTGGATCACCTGAGGTCAGGAGTTCGAGGCCAGCCTGGGCAACATGGCAAAACCCTATCTCTACTAAAAATACAAAAAATTAACTGGGCATGGTGGCGTGTAGTCCCAGCTACTCAGGATACTGAGGCAAGAGGATCACTTCAACCCAAGAGGTGGAGGTTGCAGTGAGCTGAGATCACATCACTGCATTCTAGCCTGGGCAAGAGTAAGACTCTGTCTCCAAAAAAGAAAAAAAAAAAAAGCCACGGGAAGAGGTTATAGAATGTTTTCAGGCTTTAATTTACGATCCAAGCACACCACCTGGTCTACCTGCCACCTCTGTGCCAACAGCCTTGTTTGCATCTGAATAGAAATAGGATTAATTGATGCATAAATAATTTAAATTACCTATATAATCTCAGAACCTCTGCTGCTGAGGTAGAAAGACTGCTTGGGTGACTTCAAATCAGAATTATGTCCCCAGGGGGTAGTTGTCAGATTCAGTCCACACTTGAGGTCCTAGTCATGTCTGGTCTGTATGGTAAATGAATGCCACATGTATTAGCTCATTGATTTCTCCTAGTAGCCCTGTAAATTAAGTGTTTTAACTTCCATTTTACAGATAAGCAAATCAGGGCCCTGGATCTATTGAATACTCTGCCCACATAGCTCCCTCCCACACTCGAAAGTGGGAGAGTTGGGCATTAACTCTTGGGCAGGAAGCCTAGGATCTCCCGCTGTCCTATGCTGCCCCACCCCGAACGAACTCTTTTTCCTGGCCATTACCTTTCTGTCAAACGTTCTCAGGGTGCATGTGCATTGAAATAAAGAGATAAGGTGTGACTGTCAAGCAGAAACATGCCAGCGTAAAGCATACATGAAAGTCTATCTTAATGCTTTTCAATCGTGCCCATGGTGTGAGCATGCCTTTGTGTTTATATGTGTGACCAGTTGTCAGTGCTGACAAAGAGTGCCCAAGTCCCGGGTCTCCTTATTTCTGTTTTCTTATTGCTTAAATAGACCATGTGGAGGACAGGATGCTTCATTTTAGCTCAGGGATCTGGTTGCATCATCTCCCCACATCCAAACATCAGTCCCATATCTGTCTTCTTGCATATTCCTTACAGGTGAGCAAAATCAGGTGCAGTTTTTGGCTCTAAGGCCCAGTTAGCTGAACACAGATGACAGGCGAAGTGCTCTTGCTGACTCCTCTGTCAGTGTCGTGGGGACCAGCTCTGATCCATTTCTGTCCATGAGCGCTTGCCAGGAACCATTCAGGCGAGTCAATAGGATGCCCATTGATGGGCCAAACGTTGTTTTTCTTGACAGGAGCATGCAGAGTAGGCAAGAATGTCCAACTGGCTGTGTCTGACCTGTCAGCCAATTTTTATCTCTCCAGGCAATAGCTTTAAAATGGTAAAATATCTGGAGTTCATGACACAGGTTAGCACTTCTTTCAACCCAAGGTGGCAGCAGCATGAAGAAAGCATTCATCAAAACCAAAGGGACTCCACTGAAATGGATACATCAGAAACACATGAAACTTATTTCTCAGCACCCTTTGTCAAAGTGAAGTGGGAGGACCACCTCCATTAGAAGCACCTGGAGAGCTTGAGATTGCACGTCTCGTCTAAAGGTTCCACCTAGAGGCAAAACCTGGGGCTTTAACTGAGGTCTGACTTCATGTCTAATTAATATTACAAAATGTGTCTCAAGATCCTCTTTCTACCATGCCTTCAAAAAAAAAAAAAAAAAAAGTACAAGATGATGTTTTTTGCAGGAACATGGATAGAGCTGGAGGCCATTATCCTTGGCAAACTAATGCAGGAACAGTCTAGGAACTTCTAGAAAGTGAAAAAACACTTAGGTATCATTTCATAAGCCCCAGAATGGCTAAAATTACAGAGACTGAGAACACCGAATACTGGCAGGGATGTAGAGTACCTCACATACTCTATATGTGGTAGGTGTGTAAACTGGTACAACCATTTTGGAAAACTGTTTGACATTCCCTTATATAGTTAAACATATACCCAACAATCCCACTCATCAGTATTGACCCCCCAAATAAAAATATGTGTTCAAATGTAGATTTATGCATGAATGTTCATGGTAGATTTGCTTCTCAGTAACCCCAAACTGGAAATAAACCAAATGTCTATCCATATGTGAATGAATGAACAGACTTGAATAGCATCATACAATGGAATACTATTCAGCAATACAAAGGAATAAGCTACTGACAACTCAATAGCATGGATCAGCCTCAAAAATTTTATGCTGAATGAAAGAAGTCAGACATAAAATAGTACTTGCTTATCATTCCATTTATATAAAGTTCAAAACATGTAAAACTAACTTATATGGTGATAGAAATCATGGATGTGACCTCCAGGGGGCTGAGGATTACCTGGAAAGGGGCACAAGGGAACTTTCTGGAGTGGTGGAAATATTCTCTATCCTAAGAAAGCCGATAGTTACATGGGTATATATATTTGTCAAAACGTTTCAAATTCTATGCTTAAGACACTACTGGTGGGAGTGTAAATTAGTTCAACCATCGTGGAAAGCAATATGGGGATTCCTCAAAGAGTTAAAAGCAGAAATACCATTCAACCCAGCAATCCCATTACTCAGTATATAACCAGAGGACTATAAATCATTTTATCATAAAGATGCATGCACATAAATGTTCACTGCAGCACTATTCACAATAGCAAAGACATGGAATCAACCTAAATGCCCATTAATGACAGACTGAATCTTAAAAATGTGGCACATATACACCATGGAATACTATGCTGCCATGAAAAGTACCAGATCATGTCTTTTGCAGGAACATGGATGGAGCTGGAGGCCATTATCCTTGGCAAACTAATGCAGGAACAGAATACCAAATATCACATGTTCTCACTTATAAGCTGGAGCTAAATGATAAGAACTTATGAGCACAAAGAAGGAAACAACAGACACTGGGGTCCACTTGAGGGAGTAGGGTGGGAGGAGGAAGAGAAGCAGTAAAGATAACTATTGGGTACTGGGCTTAATACCTGGGTGATGAAATGATATGTACAACAAACTCCCAAGACACGTGTTTACCTATGTAACAAACCTTCACATGTACCCTCAAACCTAAAATAAAAGTTAAAAGAAAAATAAAATAAAAATAAAGTTCGAGATTGAGTATGATGAACCTCAATATAATTTTTTTAAATAAAAATAGGGAAGAAAGACCCACTTAAAGATGAAAATGAAAATCACCTGTATTCTTCCCACACAGAAATATTCCTCTTTATAAATTTTGTTGAATTCCCCTCTAATGTTTTGCATATATATATATGCATATATATAAGCATATATATATATAAAATTAAATACTCCTCAACTTGTCATTGTAAAAGAAATGATTTCTATATGTAAACTTCACCTTAGTTTTTAAAAAGCAGGGTGTGAGAGAAATGGGCATGGCTACAAAACAGCAACAAGAAGGACCTTCTTTGCCAGGTGTGGTGGCTCACACCTGTAATTCCAGCACTTTGGGCAGCCAAGGCGGGCAGATCACCTGAGGCCAGGAGTTCAAGACCAGCCTGGCCACCATGACGAAACCCTGTCTCCACTAAAAATCCCAAAATAGTAGCCAGGCTTAGTGGCACACACCTGTAATCCCAGCTACTTGGGAGGCTGAGGCAGTAGAATCGCTTGAACCCAGGAGGCGGAGGTTGCAGTGAGCTGAGATCACCGCCACTGCACTTCAGTCTGGGCAACAGAGTGAGACTCCACCACACACACACACACACACACACACACACAAGACCTTAGCGTCTTAGCGCTGGGAGTTTTCTGTATGTTGACTGTGTCAATGTCAGTTCCTTAGTTGTGATATTATGATATCATTTTATAAGATGTTACCTTTGGGGGAAACTGGACAAAGCATGCTTGGCATCTCTCTATGTCTTATTTCTTACAACTGCATGTGATGCTATAATTATCTCAAATTAAAAACTTCAATTAAAACGCAACAAAATTTGGTATTAACAGCTTGGAGTTTGATATTTTTAATTTTTAATTTTTTGGCCAGCTTGAGATTTTAATTTGGACTTCTTGTAGGCAGCCCATTGTATTTGTGTGTATGTCTGCATTTGCGTGTGTGTGCACATACAAGTCATGGGAGAGACAGAAAAACAGAGGAGTTTTAAAAGTTATTTTGATTTTTGTTTTGATTTCTCCCACAGATGGGGGCTCATGATTTAAAAGTCACCCTTTCCATCAGACTGGGTTCGTCGGTCTACAGTCAAAAATCTCTATGCCACTTTCTACTTCTTCCCAATGTTTTATAATTCCAAAGTGTCCTTACTAGACAAGGAGCCTTCTTCTTGAATGTTACATTATTCCACTGACATTGTAGAGTGAATAGTGCCTGTGAGTATCTTGGCTGCTGAGTTGGGGGAGATGTCAGCCACATGTGATTTTGCACATCTTCCAGGTAATGCAGCAGTGCTAATGTAGTCTCCTGGATGCAGGGACACCAACGGGGTTTATGTCACTCCCTTGGTGGCCTTAAGTGCACAAATCAATCCTTATTTTTATGCCAATCCGTATGGAAAGCTTCCTTGTGTGTGCTGCACATGGGGAGGGAGGGCAGGATACCTCCTTGAGCAAGTGGTTTGCATTCAAAGAAAGCAAGCAATATTGGAACCTAGTTTGGGGGCATTTTTGTTTCTTTATTTAAATCCCCTAGGAAGGCTGCTCTGGCTTGGGCAGAACTCAGAGTGAGGGGATTCATTAGCCGGAGTGAGGTTGGTGTCAGGACAAAAACAGAGCTCCTGCCTTGGCTTGCCTGGGGACAAGGCTTGCCTGCCTTGGCTTGCAGGACATCACCCTTGAGTCTCCATTGCTAGCCCAGGTCCTGAGTGCCTGCCCACCCCAACTCTAAAGCAGACCTAGCCTGGTGGAGCCTGCTATAGAGAGGCTGATGTTCTGAAATACATATGCCAATGATGATAAAGGCATACTCTAGGAAGACTAAATGCTTTTGTGAAATTATTTTGTTAGGGAATCACCAGCATTATCCCAGTTAACTCAATAGTGTCCAGGAGGTGGGTTGATACAGTTTATTTCATTCAGCAAAAAGGAAAATCAGTTAATCACAACTCTTCCTCCTCCTCTTCCTCCTCTCCTTCCTTCTTCTCTAGGGTATGGGGGCATAATAACAATGGTAAGACAAATGTAAGAATTATGTTTGTCATTTCTTATCTCTCCTATTGGCATTTCCTTACCATCTCTAGGAACCCCCGAAATGTCTATGATTTCCATTTCATTCTCACTCCAACATCAAAACCTACCAATTCCATTCCCAAGGCCCTCAAAACCCCAAGTCTTAATAGGACACTGGATGACAATGAGATTAATTTGATAACATGAAGCTTTAGCAAATTTGAAGACATTCATTTCCTCTAGGCCCATAAAAGATATTACTAATGTAGTCCCAGGCACCATGATAGAGCTAGGGGAGAGAGCGAGATTGTTAGGCAGATAGCTAGAGCTTTGGTCTTCTCAAAATTGCATCCAATGGGAAAAACAGCACATTTAATTATTTGGTTATTACTGAAGGTGGGGCAATATGCTCATATCATCCCCTGGCACAGAAGAGACACCAAAATATGTGTTAAAAGAATGTGTGTGCCAGGCATGGTGGCTCACACCAGTAATCCCAGCATTTTGGGAGGCCGAGGCAGGTGGATCACTTGAGGTCAGGAGTTCAAGACCAGCCTGGCAAACATGGCGAAACCCCATTTCTACTAAAAATTAGCTAGGCATGGTGGTGAGTGCCTGTAGTTCAATCTACTCAAGAGGCTGAGGCATGAGAATCACTTGAACCCGGGAGGCAGAGGTTGCAGTGAGCTGAGATTGCTCCAGTGCACTCAAGCCTGGGTGACAGAGGGAGACCCTGGCGAGGAAGGAAGGAAGGAAGGAAGGAAGGAAGGAAGGAAGGAAGGAAGGAAGGAAGGAAGGAAGGAAGGAAGGAAGGAAGGAAGGGAGGGAGGGAGGGAGGGAGGGAGGGAGGGAGGAAGGAAGGAAGGGAGGGAGGGAGGGAGGGAGGGAGGGAGGGAGGGAGGGAGGGAGGGAAAGGGAAAGGGAAAGGGAAAGGAAGGGAGGGAGGGAGGGATGGAGGAAGGAAGGGAGGGAGGGTTGAAAATCAGGATCACTCCTCAACTGTTTAAAGAGCATTTGAAAAATGCCTCTTAGAGGATGTTACAGCCTGTCTTGCTTGCCAATGAAATTGTCCTAGTCTAGAAAATTCTGAGTCCATGCAAAAGCGTATGAGTTTCTATTATGTTATCATCAGAAGAAGATAGTTCCAAAATACCCTGCACATTCCCTTTTCTTTCCATTTATCAAGTTCTGTTAAAGTCATCTGTCTCTCATACTAAAGGACCAACTCCTCAAGGATGAGGACTATATTTTAGATATTACCATGTTCTTAATATCACGATCAGGCTCAGGCATACAATACATGCTTAATAAATAGCTGTTGAATTTATGGAGTATTATTTCTGAGTCATTTTCTGGAAAGACTGCCCATAGAATGGCTTGTCAAAGAAACTGGAGTCTGGACCTGAAGGAGTCTAAGAGATGTTCCTCAGTGATCTTATTTCAGATTCCCTTGAATTGCTACATGGGAGAGTGGATTCTAATCAAGGTCAGCCATGAGCCACAAGCAAAAATAGAGACTGACAAAATTGGTAGAGGAAGACTTATGAAATTTTTCTTTATGGCTCAGGGCTATGTTTTCATGCAAGATAAGAGTTGTTGTCCCTCAGATAGGAGCACAAGTGAGCAGTTCAGCTCTGCCTCTCTGCCTTCTGTCCTCTTCATGCACCAATTCTCAAGACAACACTGTTATCTTGCCAGAAAATACAGCCCAAAGCATTACAGATGTCTGGTACAAGCGGAACCCATATTAATGGTTATTGCTTAAAGAAGAGGCATGCTCAGATCTCTTTACTGCACTCTAGGGAAATCGCAGTTTTTACTTTCTTCCAGAGCAGACCAGAGACGTAAAAAGATCAATTGAGTTTGGCCTATCTCAGATAGAGGGGGCTTTTTTAGAGGTAATTTGAATGGTGGTCGTGACATGGCCTGAGACACATCCTCACAAATACAGATTTCTTAACACTTATTTTTTTTTTTATCAAGGTGCTTAGGGATGCTTAGACATAAATGTTTCATTTTGCTGTAGGAACAAATAAGTTAGTGATACTATGTGAAGAATCAATGAGGAATCTTTTTTAAAAAGGCATTTTTAGTGTCTGTTGACAATTGACTTATGGTTTAATTTAAATTAGCTGAGCTTTTCTTAGAATTTTATTTGTTTGTTTATTTATTTATTTATTTATTTATTTATTTATTTGTTAGAGACAGGGTCTCACCCTGTTGCCCAGGCTGGAGTGCAATGGCTTAACCATAGCTCACTGTAGCATTGACCTCCAGGGCTCAAGTGATCCTCCCACCTCAGCCTCCTGAGTAGCTGGGACTACAGGTGCATGCCACTATGTTAGCTAATTTTTCATTTTATTTTTATTTTTGTAGAGACAAAGTCTCGCTACATTGTCCAGGCTGTAGAAATTTTTTAATCCTTAGCCAATTTCTGACAGTGAATGAATCCTTTCTAGAGAAGAGAGATTTTTTTCTAAAACAAAGCATGATTTCTTTTCATGGTGCCATTAATTGAATTAAACTGAAAATGCATTAAATGACATTTAAACTAGCCCCAAAAGAGTTATTGTTTTTGCTCTGATAGAAAATGGCCAATTTAAAACACTTATCAAGCAATATATGCACACCATACAGTTGCATAAGGTTTACAACTTTGTCAGTGCCAACTTTAGCCAAGAGGAGTTATTTGCCTTTGATTCTTGCAAAAAAACAGAAGATCGCAAACTAATGCAGCACCATTCTGACCATGCCTTATGCTATAAGCTCTGGAAATAAGATAACACCCTTTGTCCCTGAAAAGCATTGCCATTTGTAATCATCCCAAGTTTCCAACTATAGAGATTGTCAACAGCAAAAGGAACTTTTAAATTGCTTGCCTTTGATGAAAATGAAAATATTATCCATGAAAAATCTCTAGGAAAACAAATTCAGGCCTGATTCCTGCTATGCAAACAGATATATACAGTATCACCCTGAATCAGCTTTTTCTCATCAGAAATGGAGCTACTGTACTTTATTATGATGTCAGAGATTGAACTTGGGTGAGAATGCACTTCTGATAATTAAGATCATATCGGGTTGGGAAACCCTAATTCGTAACAGAAGATAAAAAGTCTCCTGATGGTGTAGACTCAAAATGCCTGCAAATTGGGCCATATAATAGTTGTAGAATATTGGGATAGGTTTGAAATTCCTTATTGCTGAAATGTGCAGACAATACAAGAAGAGAGAGCACCCCAACCCCATAAACCCATTTAAAAAAAAACAAGAAGCATCTCTTGGAGCAGGCAGGTGGTGTATCATATGTTCCCCGGGTGGAGAATGAGCTTCTTGCCTTTAAAAGTAATTGATTTTATAGCGAAACGTGTCAAGAGCACTGGTTTTCAAAATGATTTCGTTCATGAGTGTTGGGAAATAATATATACTGCTAATTGCTTCAGAAATAGCTGGATTATTTAACTTTGGTTTTGATGGGAGTTGGAAGGAAGATCTGGAGCCCTTATGCCTTTTCCCTTATTACAGATTAATAGCTGTTTTGAAACTGTGTCTACTTCTGCTGTTTCCGAGATGGAATCTGCATCCCCTCACTTTCTTGTGTAGGGTACTAGCTACAGTGTTCTTAGCTCAAACTCTATGAGTGTTCTAAAGATAGCAGTGTGACATTTCTGTTTCAATAAAGCCCAAGTGGTAGGTGAGATATAAAACACCAGAGAAGAAAAAAGATATGTTTGCTGATTTCACCGAGGTCCATATTGAGCTGCCTAGGTGAACAGTTGTAAGTCGGGAGTCTGACTGCAGATGGAGGAGGGGGAGAGAGTGTTAACTTCTGCGGGGCATCATTTGTTGGCTGCTTAGCACCACGCCTCTTGCTGCAATTCCATCATGAAGGTCTCAGTCCCATACAGACTAATGGTGAGTGGATGTAACGTGGGACCTGCGAAAGGAAAGGTGGTTGTTTCTTGTCTTGTGGCTTTTCTTCTCAGTTGTGTCTTCAACGAGCTAAAGTGAATGTACTGA
Source organism: Macaca mulatta (assembly GCF_049350105.2). Lineage (NCBI taxonomy): Eukaryota > Metazoa > Chordata > Mammalia > Primates > Cercopithecidae > Macaca > Macaca mulatta. Next base: position 176,776,818 of record NC_133411.1, read on the forward strand.
TTCACAGTCTGTATTTGCTCACAGTAGCGGTCTCATTATTAATTCATCAGGGTCTTTTTCCATCTTACACACATGCGTATGTATGTTCATTGTATGTATATGTATGTTTGAATGAACGATGAAATAAACAGGCATAATTAGTAGGGTTGAATCATTGTCCATGGTCAACACTAATTGACCCTACCAATTATGCCTGTTTGTTTCATCTTTCATTCATTCAACCATACATATTAAATATAATAAACATACATACATATGTGTGTAAGACTGAAGGAGACCCTGTTGAATTAATAATGAGGTAGTGCATGTACCTTTTCCTCCAGGAAGCCTTCCCTCATCCACTAGGCCAAGAGTCAGCATTTTTTTTTTCCTGTGAAGATCTAGATAGAAAATATTTCAGGCTTCACTTTGTGAGCTGTACATGGTCTCTATCACGTACTCTTCTTTTTCACAATCCTTCAAAAATGTATAAAACATTCTTAGCTCGGGGGCTGAATGTGGTCCGTGGCCATCATTTGCCAACCCCAAAACCAAACCAAGTGTCTCCTGTCTTCCCCACCAACCATAGCAGCCTACACATTGTATTGAAAAGAGCTAAACTCTAGACTCCTGGAAAGAAGGTTCATATCTTTGCAGCCTCAGCCTAAGCAGTGGCAAGATTTCATTTTTCAAATATAAGGTGATCTCCACCTTCCAATTTTATATTCCACCTGAGAAAACAATGTCATGTGCAGAAACAATTCAGAACACAGTCAGTGTTCTTGACAGGCCCTTGACAACTTTGACTTTCTGGACAATAACCCCAAGTAAAGAAATTAGTTTCAGAAACTGCCCTGTAAGTTCTCAAAATGGCTTTTAGAAGGCATTTGCTCTATACTTAGTTAGACCTTCAGCTAGGTGTTTGTTTGTTCTTTGTTAACACATGACTTTTAAAAGTTTATTTAAAAAAAAAAACAAGAACTTCAGAGATGAAGAGCAAAAATGGTAAGGGATGTGTGATGTTGTGAGTAGCAGTCCCAGAAACAACCCAAAGATTGACAGCGTGACCTCAAGGATGGAGACAAAATAAATCAAAAGGAAATACGCAGCTATATGACTGCATAGTACAATATGTTTTCTCTTAATAGGTTTTCAGTCATCAATTAAATGTTGAATTATGCTCATTATGCTCTCTTTAAAAATGCAGCCAAATTTAGCTTCCAATTTTGAATTATTATATCCACACAGCATGGTTAAAATAAAAATATCAAGTGCTTGAAGACAGTGAGATGGGTTTGTCTGGGAAGTTCATGCATTTAGACTAATTCATTTATGAACAAATTGTGAAAAAAGGCGCATTCATGACCCAGGACCAACTAGAGTGAGGAGCCAGGGATGGGATGGCCTGGGCTGACAATCACTTCCTACCTGAGGCAAGTTACTTACCCTTTCTAAACCTCAGCCTCCTGATCTGTATAATGGGTATCTCCTTCCACCCCAATATGGTCACTGTGATGATTAAATGCCATTACCTATGTAAAGTTCTTAAAACAAAAGCTGGCAGGTAGTAAAAGTGCTAACAAAAAGTTAGCAATTGTTATTATTATCATTATCATCAATATTGTTAATAAGTGTGAAAACGAATTTGACACACACAATGTGCTAAAGGAGATGACAGAAAAGTATAAATGTGAATATGGTGACAACGTCTAGGATTACACCTTTTAGGAGGTAGTACTTGATCTGGAATCATCAAACCAATTTTAGAAATCAGGTTAAACTGGGACTGATTCTCCCAGAACACACATTACCCTGGACCTTTCTTTGGTTAGGCTGAGAAAGGCTGCTTTGTAGAAGAGTAAAACCTGCCCACATAATATTACATCAGATCCTATTATAAACTTTCAAATGTTTTGAATTTCCAGCACCGTATCGCATTAATTGTTTTATCCCTAAACTATCAGAGAAAGCAGCATCGTAACAGGGTGGAACAAATGCATTTAACTCAGAAAGCCAGACATCCCTCCTCCTAGAAGGGGAAAGATTCCAATTTCCTCTCCCAGCATTTTCTTTAAAATTGTTTTGGCTTCAGACCATACCTCATCTTATGGCCAAAACGTAACCTGGTAGGAGTGTAGACATCCCCATTTGTCGTCATCTTTAAAAGCAAGTACTTGAAAGGGTCTGTTTTCCCCTGGAAAACAAGTACCGATGTCAAGCCTAGCCACTGATGTAACACGATGAAAGCTGCTTCAGAGGAAGAAATTGGGACGAGGGAGTTTGGCTGGAGCAATGAGACATGTCGAGAGCCTTTGGGTATTAACCAGACTGGCAGTGTGATCCCTGGGAGGGAAGACAAAGATAGCACCCCGCCTGTCTGACTCAGGGCATGCCTATATCGCTCAAACCTTCCTGTCTTCCCACAAGGAAACTCGGCTCCAGCCCATTCAGGGCAGCCTTCCAGGGCCTGGCATGTGTGTGCTCAGCATCACGGGCAGCTAGCAGGGACCAGTGCGACGGAGGAGGCTTAGCTTAGTACGCGTTCGGCAGGACGGGTGTGCAGGCTGCACTGCCCTTGAGTCGTCCAGGTAGGCAGAATGATGGCTTTTATTGACTTTCTCTGAGACTAGAAGCAAAGAAAGGGGGTGGGAAACAAAACAGTAGGTGGCATTTTAGTTGTGCCCTCATGACTGCAAGCGGGAAAGGTCAGAACACCTCAGGGGACAAGGACAGAGCCAGGGCAAGAGTGTTCCCCAGAAAGCTAGACAGCAGTAGGACAAGGTACTGCTCTACAAACCGAGAGAGAAACGGAGGAGTGAAAAGAGCCGTTAGTGCAATGGAGTATCATGAATTATCTGTCAGTGCTGATGACACTCTTGTTAGGATTCTCACACTTCTCACATGTTGTCCTAGTCTACTTCCTGGGACAAGCTTTTGTGAGCCAAAGTCCCTATTGTGAGCCTAGGCAGTGCCATTTGTCTGCACATCCCTCTCCTTTCTGTGAGTTCCCAGCCCCATCATTTAGGAAACCCCTAGAAGCTGATGGACAGGACTGATGTGGGTCACAGGTGCCAAAGCTGTACAGACAGCTATGCTAATTACACCACACCTGTTTCGCCAGGTTAAGCTGTTGCTATTGGAAACTGTGATCTAATGAACCGTTACTGCAGCTCCCCTTCAGTCATGTAACAGACCTCGGACTTGGGGCTCAGTCCCTTGTGCAAAAGGATAATGAGAGTAATGAACGAGAGTGGTGGGTGGGAAAATAGCATCTGTACGTGGTTCCTGGAGGTGGTGAAGGAGAGAAGTTGGTTGTACCTGCAGGGGAAGAGAGTGGTCCAGGAAGGTACTCCAGGAGGATCTGAGAACTAAAAGATGAGAAAGCCTCTGCTAGTTGCTGGCATTCATGACACAGGGACTAGAACAGACCAAGTCATTTTAGATGTCTCCATAAATTGCCAGCACTGTATTTGGCATCCCCTCCATTCCTAAAGGTGCTTTTCCAATAAATCCATGGCAACATGCAGAGCTGTGCCATCGCATTAAACAAAACAGGTATGATTTTTTTCCATTTCCCCAGCTCATGTTCTGTATCTCTACCCAATATGTTGCCGAGCTGTGAGCACCCTTAGGCTTCTAGCTAAATAATTTTTAAACTTTTTCTTTCTTTTACCACTTTGCACTTTTTGTTCCTAGAATGGACCCCTTCTACTATTGGAAATTTCCTAAGACAAACAAGTTTCTCTTCCTGGGTAGCAATTTCCATTCATGAAAAATCACCTTGTATGCAGTCAGGAAGTAGAGCAGATTGGGAAGCTCTGTAATTTGTATCCCATCAACTAATAATCTTATTGTGATGAGTAATGTAGTCCTGTTAATGTCTCAACAAGGTTATGGATTGTGCTGAGTGTCAGTAGAGAAGCCGACAGCTTTGTGCAGTGAAACCATTCATTCTCCTTTTTACACAGTATAGTTTCTTAAACAGCTTGCAATAGATCACATGAGCTTTAGCAAACAATATTTAAATGAATGTAAATACACAAACGATTAACGATATGCCAATAGGACTTTTACTCAGAGGTTGATTCCGTTTTTGTGTTTTCCAGTGTGCTTTTTATTTTAAGGACAAGACAAATATTTTGGAAACAGATTTGCCAAGTTTTCAGGCTGCTGTGCTCCCTTTTTTGTTACAGAGTAGCCTCGATGTCTCTGCCTGAAACGGCTCCTGCCCTTAAGCAAGTCTTTCCTCCATCCATCGAAGCAAGTCTGTCCTATTCTTAGCATTCAGCGTGACGTTTAATTTTATTGTTGTATTATATTTTTTAAGTTAACATACAGTAAAATTGGCTTCACTGTGTATAGTTCTGTAGATTTTAACACAAATATAGATTTCTGGAACTGTCACAACCACAGGAACCCAAGACAGCCCTTTCACCTCAAAAATTTCCCATGTTCTCCTTTCGTAGTTACTTACACACCCCAACCCCATCTCGGTCTCTCCTAGTCACCAATCTGTCCTTGTCACTATAGTTTTGTCTTGTGAAGATGTCATATAAATGAAATTATACCTTTTGCAACTAATTTCTTTCATTCAGCATGGTACCTTTGCGACGTATCCAAGTGATTGTGTGTATCAATAGTCCATCCTTTTCTTTAATTAATTTCTTTAACAGACAAATAAAACTTGTGTGTGTATATATATATATGGTATACACCACGACGTTTTGTTATAAGTACATTGTGGAATGGCTAAATCAAGCTAATTAACATATTCATTACCTCACATACTTTTCAGTTCTTTGTAGTGAGAACATTTAAAATCTACTCGCTCAGCAATTTTCAACAACACAATACTTTGTTATTAACTCTAGTCATGCCTGCCTTTGCTGCATAGTACTCCATGAATTATACTTTGTACTATATGACTTACTATACTTTGTTTATTCATTTACTTGCTGTAGGACATCTGGTTGTTCTCAGTTTTTATTGATGAGAAATAAAGCCACTACAAATTTTCATGTGCAGATTTTGGGTTGAACATTAAGTTTGCATTTCTCTAGGGTAAATACCTAGACTTGGGATTATTAGGGCGTATGGTAAGTGTAATATCATGGGAAACTGGCAGACTGTTTTCCAGAGGGGTTATCTCATTTTGCATCCCCACCAACAATGTGTGAGAGTTCCCATCATGGCAATGTGTTTAGCTTTCATGAAAAGTAAAACGTGTATTTCTAGCATGATACATATTTTATCATGAGCTGCTTCTGGTTAATTCTATAAGTCTTCTATAAGTCATTTTTTTAATTCCCTAATGAAAGCCCTTACATTTTCTGTTGGTTAACGGGAAAAAAAAAAAAAAAAAAAAGCAAAGTTCGCCTGCCTGCTTTTCTCAATTCTGTTTGTGGTTTCTCCTTCCAGTCAGACTGCATGTGTTTTCATTAGAAAAATGCTGAGCAATGAGTATTTGTTTCATCCATGGAACTGGCATGATGGTGCTCAGAGTGTTCAAAGACACACAGAGAGGTGAGGACTGGATGATTGGAGGAAACCCAGGAGGTGACATATCTTCCTATCCTCCTCTTTCACTTTTCCTTCATAAATCTAGACGTCTTGTTCCATTTCATACGTGTAAAGAGTACCCTGAAAGTCACGTGTCTCTACTGCTCTCCATCATAGTCTCCACTCAGCAACTCAGAACCCAGTGCAGGAATTCTGGCTCTGAAACTTGCAGAGAAAGCAATACAGCACATGTATTCCGTGTGCTTAATTGAAGACTCCAATTTGCCGTGCTCTATTATCTAGAATTAAACACAAAAGACAGTTGATAAATACCACATTCAGTTGAAAACACAAATGAATCAAAATGTTACAATTCCTCTCCATAGGTAATAATTAACATTCTTGTGAATTGCTCTGTGTGCCATGATGCATCCTTTAAATGGTGTGTTAGCAAAAAACCTGTACATCCCACACCTGGGATGTGCATATGTGTAGACCCAACAGAATAGTGACTTAGCCTTGGGAGATAAGGCTGGGGTGAGGAGAGGGGAAAGGCGTTGATGTAGAGTTTAACAATATGCATCTGTGAAACATTGTCAAAGCAGTGTGTCATAATGGCCTCTATAAAGTTTTATACATGAGCTGAAACATGAAAACAACATACATGGAAAAGTAAAGTATTTTAGTGGTTAAAAACCACAAGGGAACAAAAGAGTTAAGGTGAAGTATTTGTGTCTTATCCAACAGGTCAGCATAGGACATGTCTCTTTCTTTACCTTCCTCAAGGCCAGGAACTCTATATCTCCAAAAGCCCTCTGACCCAGGGTAGGTGCCCAATCATTAATTGCTGAATGAAGGAACATGTGAACAAATGAAGACATGAATAAAGGAATGAATGAACGAACAAATCAATGATTAAGAATTGAGGCCAAGGTAGGTGGATCATGAGGTCAGGAGACCCAGACCATCCTGGCTAACATGGTGAAACCCCGTCTCTACTGAAAATACAAAAATTAGCCAGGTGTGGTGGCATGCACCTGTAGTCCCAGCTACTCGGGAGGCTGAGACAGGAGAATTGCTTGAACCTGGGAGGCGGAGGTTGCAGTGAGCTGAGATTGTGCCACTGCACTCCAGCCTGGGTGACAGAGCAAGACAGCAAGACTCTGTCTCAAAAAAACAAGAATTGTTTGTCATAAGTGAGCTTGGCTAATGTGTCACTGTTCTTGTGTAAGGAATTTAATTGGACAGAAGGCAAAAGGAATCTTGTGGAGAAAACTGTCACTTCTTTGGATTTCTCTCAGAGAATATAAAAGACTTTCTCAAGTAACTCCCTGCATATGGCTTTTCTAGGTTCTATACAACAGCAGTCCTCAACCTTTTTGGCACCGGGAACCAGTTTCATGGAAGACAAATTTTCCACAGAAGAGGGGGATGGTTTCAGGATGAAACTGTCCCACTTCAGATCATCAGACATGAGTTAGATCCTCATAAGGAGCACGCAACCTAGAACGTTCATGTGTGTAGTTCACAGTAGGGTTCACACTCCTATGAGAATCTAATGCTGCCACTGATGTGACATGAGGCGGAGCTCAGGCGGTAATGCTTGCTCACCCTCTGCTCACCTCCTACTATGCTGCCCGGTTCCTGTACTGGCCTGTGGCCCAGGGGCTGGGGACCCCTGTGATACAAAAAAAAAAAAAAAAAAAAAAAATCCGTTGAATGGAAACTCTATCCAAGTTCTATTTCACCATGTATAAATCAGAGAAGCTTATAACAATTTAGTGGGCTAAAAATTAACAAACAAAGTCTTTCAATATATAATGTGTTGATGTTAGCTCCAGTGTCAGCCCTAGAACGCAGCAACCATAAAACATCATACTTGTCAGCGTAGGTTGAGGAAGCCATTGGATTTCGTCTGATCCAACCCAAAAAGCCTTCCTGAAAGAAGCAGAATTCCAAATATCTTGTTTTTGATTTGCAAACTCTTAGCAAGTCATCCTCTTTCTGTGCCACGCTGAGTTCCTTTCTGTATCACCAACTACGCAGATGAATCAGGATTCACCCCACCCTGTTGAGTCAGAAGCCTTTAGCAAAGATTCTTTAACACAGCAGATTTGTGATGAAAAGTGAACGTTTTCAGGTGGCAGAAAGAGCCACAGGAGATCCTGTTAGTCAGAGTTTGGAAGTGAAATGTGTCTATTCCCACTTGGGGTGTGTGGGAGGCCTCTGCTCCCATTAGTTCCATGGGGATTTCTGCTGGTAAGGCATTTGTTGTCGTGTTTGGATTGCTGTAGGAAGAGAAAAAATTACTACAGTTTGCATGAGATAGAGCTGTGTTTTGGCAAGGAAGCTCATGATAATTTTTCTTCTTGAACTTTGATGAAGTTCAAGCTTTTGAGATTTGTCTCAAATGATACCACGGTATACTTGGACATACTTTCATTTCTGATGGAATTTGGAATATTTCTCCAATTTCTTTGTTCTTGCCATATTTGTCAATAATTAATTAATTAATTCAGTCATTCATTCAACAACCATCTATTGTGTCTACCAAGTACTCCAAGAGTCAGGGATTCAACAGAGAATAAAATAGCATCTTTGCCTTCAAGGTACTTACTTTCTGCTGCAGAAAGACAAATGAGTTTTTTAAAAATGGGTGCCAATATGTGCTTTAGAGAAAAAGAAAGCAATGGAAGGAGGATAAGATGACTGATGCTGTCTTGGAAGGCAGGTCTTAAAAGATGACATTTGAGCTGAGACCTGCAGACATGGAAGGTGTGAGCTACTCAATTATCTGTATCTCCAGGCCAAGGGTACAGCAAATGCAAAGAGCCTCAAACAGAAGCCTGCTCAGCCAGTTCCAAATCAGGCAGAGGCCAGTGAGGATCCAGATCAGTGTCCTTCTTATTTCTTGCAATATTTTCTTCAAGGACTAGACTTAAATCTGCAGGAAAGAGACGAACCTAGGCTGATATTCTGGGCAATTCCTATACACCACACAAGTCCCAGATTTAAAATGCCTTTGTTCTTGCTTTTCCCTCTGCCTGAAACATTGTTCCCCCAGACACTGGAATGGCTCTCTCTCTATTTCCTTCAGGTCTCTGATCAAATATCATCTTATCGAGAAGCCTTTCCAGACTACACTATTAAAGTGTCAGATAGGCAGTGTTAGAAATGGAAATTATTTTCTCCGCCAAATCTGATTATTTCACGTGAGAGATGACTCCCTCTCTACATTATGGGATTAAGAATGATCCCATTTGAGATGATAAATACTAGAATGTTTCAGTAACCCAAGAAGCCCTGAGAAACAAATTGCTAATTCATGACTTAAACCATCTAAATGTGATGAACAACTCAGGACGTCAGTGAATTGTTCAACAGTGGATTGCAATGATAGAGCAACCTGCATATCTCATAAATGAGCCGAAGAAACTTGAAAACCTTGATTTTATTATAAGGTTTTTCATGCAAAATGGGGGCTGATGCTTATCAGGACTACCAGAACTCAAGGAAACACAGGTCTTCCTTGTGCTAATTAATAGAAGAACAAGAGAATTTATCAAAGGAAAAAAGCTACTATAAGGCACTTCACATTGTCCACCATTGGATAGTTTTATTTCAGTGTATTTAAACTGCAAATGTGAAAAATAAGTGCACTGATTGTTTTGATATCCTGTAAGGCCTGGAGTTATTATAACTCAGTAGGAAAAAGGTCCCTTATTCTTAAAGGTGCTATTTACCTTAAAAGTATCTGGCAACAGAAAGTTTTTCAAGTCATTGAAATAATAATCTTGGCTGTGTGTAGTGACTCAAACCTGTATTCCCAGTACTCTGGGAGGCCAAGGTGGGAGGACTGCTTGGGGTCAGGAGTTCAAGACCAGCCTGGGCAACATAACAAAATCCCATCTCTACCAATAAAAAGAAAAAATTAGCCAGGCATAGTAGTGTGGGCCTGTAGTCCCAGCTACTTGGAAGACTTAGACAGGAAGATTGCTTGAGCCCAGGAATTCGAGGTTACAGTGAGCCATGATTGTACCACTGCACTCCAGCCTGAGAGCAAGACCCTGCCTCTTAAAAACAACACACACAAAAATCTAAATCACAGGGTCTATGTCACTCCTGTCTCCACCACCTCAAAAAATAGGCTAGGCACAGTGGCTCACACCTATAATCCCAGCACTTTGGGAGGTCAAGGCAAAAGGATCACCTGAGGTCAGGAGTTTGAGACCAGCCTGGCCAACATGGGGAAACCCCATCTCTACTAAAAATACAAAAATTAGCCAGATGTGGTGGCACATACCTGTAGTCTCAGCTACTTAGGAGGCTGAGGCAGGAGAATCGCTTGAACCTGGGAAGCAGAGGTTGCAGTGAGCCGAGATGGTGCCACTGCACTCCAGCCTGGGTGACAGAGTGAGACTCCCATCTCAAAAACAAATAAATAAATAATTAGCCTATTCTGGGGAAAATAAATGCTGACATTTCCTGATGGCCTCCTATTTGTAATGCATTTTCTGAGCACTTTAAACATAGTATCTCATGTAACTCTCTTTACCAAGTAGGAACTGTTCTTAACCACCTTTTACAGATGAGGATACAGAGGTTAAGTACCTCAAAACTTTGGTTGTCTAACTTCAGAAGTCCTCCAGGCAAAACTGGAGAAATCAATGTTTTCAAGACTGAAAAGGCCCTGGAAATGGCATCCTGAACCCTTGCTAGAAAGAAACCTTTTTTCCAGTGGAGCACCGTGGGACCCAGTGATCCTAACGGCAATGCCTCTTCCTCCCACTGCAAAACTGAGGGCTGAGCACACACTGGCCTCCCAGTGGTCCCAGTTTTTTCTAAAAGTTAGTGGCATCCTGGGGATCTTGAAGGTGGGGGTGAGGGGTTTCTCCTCTTGGCCTGCTCAGCAGCGGAGCACTTCTACTCATCATTCATGCAGCATCATAAGAAGGGTATTGAGCACTGTGGGAGGTCTGCTTTATTTTAATTGGGAGGTAAAGACAACTCCAAGACAACTTTGAAAGAAACCAGTAAACAATTATGAGCAAAATCCAGAGAGCGCTCTCTCTGACAGCACTTGAGCCATGTAATCTTAGGCAGTGGATGTTTCTTCAGATATTTGATTGTCTTGAGTAATTACTTGTCTGGGTGCATGCATGTGTATGTGTGTACATTCTAAAGGCAAAAAGGGGGTTCTGAAAATATCTCCAGCGATATGTCTTTACATCCCATGACATCAACTGTCACTTGACATGACACCAGATGCAGTTCAAGGTCTGACATTCAGCTGGCTTCTGTTTATATAGTATGGAGAAACTTTTGTTCCCTTGCCCTATAAGGCATGTACCAGGAGAGATTTTGGGAAAAGGTCACCCAGATAGTAAATAATTCTGCTGAGCTTTGAAGTGAAAATGCTCCAGGAACCTTTATCCCATCCTTGCCATTTAACTGGTGTGCTTCGGCCACTCTTGGTATTAATGAATGGTGTAGATCAGAGTTTGTTTCCATTATTCTGTTCATCAGAGGCGCAATCTCAAATCAAAATTATATTTTATCTTTGTTTTGATCCTCTTTCTGTGTTTGGGGAAAAGCACTGTAAACATCTCAAAGAGAGAGAAAAAGAAAGAATGAAATAAATCCCAAGGAAAATCTAGTTAAAGACCTAAAGAATGGCATCTTGGTGGAAGAGAATTCCACCGTGAGGTTTGGCTTTTTAAAAAAAAAAAAAAAATAGCCTGGTCTTTGAAAAACATATTATCTTTCATGGGTAGGGAAATATCCAAATTTTGCCCAGCCTATTTTACAATAAGACCTTGAAAAGCTATGTGATGAGCTGGAATGAGAGGAGTTTAAATTTTTGATGCAATTCTCTGCCTGGGAAAGTGATAATGCTGCTCACATAACAGAAAGAGTATTTTCTGCTACAGCACAACAATCAACATAACGTCTGGGCATATTAATAATTTCACTCCTAAACTTCTCGACAGGGAGTGCATGGGTCTTAATAGTATTGTCAAGATCCTTAGGGCAATTGAAAAACCCAAAATCATTACTTTCTACTGATAGGCTTTCCTCTCCCAGAGGATGCCAAAATACCTAGGGTAATGTAGATTTATTGAAATGCTCAAATAGGCATTGCTCAGACGTAACTGTGTAATAAAATCTTCTCTTTAGAAGGGTTCTTCTCAAGTATTTCAAGTGGTCTTTTTTATTTTGTCTTTGTCACTTGGAAAGTAGCTAACGGAGTTGACATTGATCTCAAGTAATACTTTCCTGATGATTTAGGAAGGCAAAGAATGAGTATAGGGGCAATAGTCAAATGATGTGGCACCTACGATTAAAATCCCTTTCTGACCCTCATGTGTAAGAACATGCCCTACTGGGGTGGGATGGTCCCAAATTCACAATAACTATTAAGCTCTTAACCCAAGGGCAGCTACTGACTTGGTACCCAGTTCAAGAGTCCTCTTCTCCTTTCTCCTTTCCCCTCCCACAAATGTCCCTGCCTGTGCCTGGCTAGGTGATTACAGCCATGCCTGGACCGCTAGAACAAATTCCAGGCTTTCCCTCAGACATTCACATGTGCAACTGGCTCTCAAATGCCATCACCTAACAATCTTCATCTGAAAAATATGAACAGCAGCAGGGTCTCAGCCAAAAAAAAAAAAAAAAAAAAAAAAAAAAAAAAAAAAAAAAGGCCTGCAGGGGACATGCTTCAGGATGCCAGGGGAAGATCTTTATAAGTGCTAGGCAGTGTGCCCCGTTTGAGATTGAACTTTGACTGGCTCTGATGGAGCTCTGCAACAGACAGATGTCGTGGTTATAATAAACAGAGGGAATTGCCATTTCCATGAAATGTCCAGGATTGGCAAATCTGTGGGAACAGAGAGTAGACTGACATTTGCCAGAGGCTATGGGAGGGAGGAAGGGACTGGGCCGTGACTGCTGAATGGTATGGTATATCCTTTGAGGGTGATAAAAATGTTTTAAAATTAGATAATGGTGATGGTTGCCTATCTTGTTGAATATACTAAAGAAACACTGAAATGTGTATTTTTAAAAGCTGGATTGTATGATATCTCAGTAAAACTGTTATTTTAAAAAAGCAGAAGAGGTGATCAGGCAGCAACCAGGAAAAACAACCAAAAAACAATCAAAGATGGAGGAGTTTGAAGTCACCTTCCCTCTGTGTCTAGCCATCTCCCTGTTAAAGGAGCCTTAGAGGTAACAGGAATGAGGGAATTAAGTGGGAGGGCATCATTGATTCCAGCAATCAACTAGAATGTACAAGGGATAGAGGCAGAAATCTACTCTGATCCCTGTCCTCTGAGACTCTGGATATAACCCCCAGGGACATGATTTGTCCATTCATTCATTCATTCATTCATTCATTCATTCATTCATCACCAGTAGTTTTATACCAGGCACTGTAGCCTTATGCTGGGATATACAGACGACTGAGACAGACTATTTTTAATGGAGGAGCTCATGATCTCATGGAGAGCACAGGATAGTCCAAAAATAATATAAAACCATGTGCTCAGCATTTCAAAAGAAATGTAAGCAGTGCGCAAAGCAAGCACCCAGGGGGGCACAGATATATTACAGTTAAATACAAAATCTAAGGAGAGAGAATTATATTACTTAACCTCCCTGCACCTTGGTCTCCTCATCTTTAAAGTGGAGAGCAATATCTACTTTAAAGTGCTTTAAAGGTTACTGTAAGTTTTAAATAAGATGAAATATGTAGAGTGCTTATCACATAGTTGGTGCTTATTAAATGGGAGCTATTGGACTTAGGTGATCTAAGACGTCCCTGCAGACCCTAGTCCTTTATGAAGGTAGCAGAGCTGAGGAAAACTTTGGATTCTGAGCCTGCAAATGATTGCTCCTTGTGACTGTAATTCCCATGTTCCGCTATGCAGTGCTGATCTGTGTGTCATTGCGAATACATTTGGAATGTTTTTCTCTGAGGTCATATGTTTTGTGTAAGAAAGAGAGCTATAAATCATTCCTTACAGGCAAGCACAGCCCTTTCTTTCTCTGCCCTCTGTTCAGGCTGAGTAGGATGCTTCCTTCAAGGACAGCCCCCTGATACAGGACCGTGTAACCTAGGCCAGAGGCACTGGCTGGAGCTGGAGCCAGGCACTAGGGAGATGAGGAGGAGGCTAGACCTTGACTCACTCCTTCATCCCCCTTCTTGTCTCTCCTCCACTCTGAAATGTGGAAAAGCTGCAGCTGCAGCTTGTGATAGTAGTGACCAGATCCAAGAAAGACTACGGACAAGTCACCTGCCCCCTGAAGCCAGCAATACCGTATGTGTGTCAGTAACAAAAAATGCAAATCCATTCTTTAGGAGATAAGTCATTCTGTAGGTGTTAAGACAGAAGGAGGAAGCAAGCTCAATGTCCAAAGTGCCCAATACCTAGAGACAAATAAGGAAATCTCTTTAAATATGAGAGGAGGCTGGATTTGGACCTATTCCCTCCACCCCCGGGCTGTTGGCAAAGTACCTCTGGTCAGAGCAGGACAGGACAAGCTGGGATGGAGTGTGCCCTTGGTTCTACCCCTGACAGGCCTAATTGCCACTTGTTCCTCATGCCGCCCCTCACACCGCTGGTTAGGGGAGACAGGGATGAGGCACAGTGGAGGAAGTTTGGGGATGGCCTTTGGGAAGGCATAGAAAAGAGATTGCACTGCAGTGTGGCTGTTCTGGCCTATTTCTCCTGATTCAAGCAGCATCCGTGAGGTGGTGCAGAGCTTTGAGGTGGGCGATTCCCTCCAGCTTCTCACAAGACTGGATTCTGCCATTTAAGCAAATGTGTAAAGAAATGAGTCAAGTCTGTTTTCCTCTGTATTTGCTAGGCATGTATGAGCAAGGTCAGGGGACCTGGTTCCTCCCTGTGTGCCTGTGTTCTGGCTTTGGGTTCCTTTACATATGGCTGGGAGGGGAAGAGACCCTGGGATCATGTACCAGCTCTACCACTTACTGAGCTATATGACATTTGGTGCATTACTTAACCCCTCTGAACCTGACTTACTGGATCTGTGAAATGGGCATGATAAATGACCCGTACCCTAGGAGTAAGTGGGAATATATTGAAATGATTTACGTACAACACTTAGCACAGTACCCGACACACAAGGAGAACTTAACTCATGGCAGCCATGGTCAATATTATCATTTTGTTACCATCAGCATCAACTGTTTTGTTTATGGAAATGGAGCATTTCTGAATCCCAAGTTTTATTTGTGTGGGCTCTTAGAGAGACACTCTTGAGACTGTCTGTTAATAGCTCCTGGCCATGTCACTTAGTCACTCTGCCCTCCTGCCGACCGAATTTGAAGATGGAGAGGTCAGAGGTTGATGATTTTGCAGCCACATGTTCATTGAATATCCCCCTCCAAGAGCTGCCATTTCAAAGAACTTGGAAAAGTAGGGCCCACTGTGCCCTAGGAAGTACTTATCATTTTCCTCAGAGTCATAGTTGCTATAGCTGCCATTATTATTATCAGAATGATTAATTACATCAAATAATCATAATAATATGTATTAATAGCTTGCTAGGTACCAAGAATTGTGCTAGGCTCCTTAAAAATATATTTCCATTCGATTCTCCTAACAATCATGTATGAGAAGTAAAATTACTGTATCCATTTTACAAGTGAATAAACAGACTCAGAAAGAAAAATATATCACTTTCCAGTGGCCACACATCTGGTCAGTGGCCAAGTAGAGATTCAAAGCTAATCACTAGCCTGAACATCTGCAATAGACTCTGTCCTCCTTAGATCTAACCAGACACTGTTATTCTTGAAATTCCTCACCCCCAATTCCCTCTGGCCAATTCAAGGTCAAATTTGAACAGGATGTCCTGGTGCCAGTTATCATCAACCAGAGATTCCCAAGTTTCTGCCAACACCATCTCCTCTTTTAGAATCTTTAAATTGCTATCAAGATGTAACTTGCCCCAAGAGGTGGTTCAGGAGAGGAAGGCAAAGAGTTTGTGGTTAATTGGTCATCTGAGGGTCTGAGGGAGTTGAAAATGTTAAAGACCACCCATTGGCACGCCATTCCCAGGAATGAGTGATTTATTAGCAGCTAGGCAGGCCCTTACTTTATTTTTTTTCTTTCACATATTTTATCATCATTTCTAATCACCAGGAAAAATTGGTGAAGACTATGGCGCAAGACAAGTCTGGTTTAATTTGTCTCTGCTTTCCCACCCCATCTATTTGTCGACCCTTGGCTAGAGCAGACACGTCCTCCAGCTGTTTATTTAGGCAGAGTGCAACAACAATAGTCGATTATTAACAATTTCTTCCTTAGAGCCCCGGAAATTCTCCCTTTATATGTTGTTTAAAACGTGGACATTGATTGTTTCCCCATGATGTATGAGCAACTCTAATGGAGTCAACACAAAAGTTGATATGCCAAGGTTTTTCACTTCCCACATCTGACTTCATTGGAATTGGTATTGTGACTCAACAAAGAAGCACTGCTTCATTTTTCTCAAGTTTCACTGCCAACCAGTAGGCATTTAGGAAGGACAGACTATGTGATTGTCATCCCTCTCAAAATCAACTGGCGGCAACTGTCCCACAGAAAATCTAAAAGCAGAGAAGCACAGACAATTCTTTAGCAGGACAAACAGCAGTGCTCATTCAAGCCCTTGATTTTTAAACACACAGGAAACACCTTCTCTATAAATTCACTTGTCTTTTCCAGGAGCCTTACCTAGACCTCCCCTGGTTTTTAGTAAAGAGCCAACAAGACAGTTCCTTCTTCCTAGGACTAAAAGCCATGCAGCACCTAAAAATAAATTCCAGGTTCTGGACTGAAGGTACCTCAGGTGCAGTATCAGGTCAGCAGTAATATATTAATGACAGTTGGCTTTTGTCTACTAATAGCATACTGATTAGGTTGATACTGTGTAAGAATTTACATTACATAGTTTCTTATCTTTAAATTGCATTACTATGTGATTTCATATTTATGTAATAGAAGAGCTCTTAATAATATGCACATTAATTGAACCCAATAAATGTATGGAACTTACAGTGGACATGAGGCTTCCTTCATCCAGCTGAGTTATTCATCTCCCATCAGAGTAGGTTGAAGATATCAGTTGCTTTACAGAAGAGCTTTTCTTGTATTTTGACTTTTCGGAAAGCAAGAAGGCATGTTGTCAGCCATTGTTTGCATTTTTGAAACAGAAAAACCTTCCCACCCAGCAAGTGTGTTGGATGACTGTAGTGAAAAGTGAGAAATACAAAAAGTTGCTTGTGATCATTTGTTGTAACAGAGGTGTTTCATACTAGAGGTACGTTACTTACACCGAATGCCAGGGCACCTGAGTGAAACTAGGAGTCAAAAACATACTATTAGGTGTCAGTAAATGTAAATGCATACAGCCAGCTAGGTTAAGAGAACAGGGATCGCTGGGGTTGATGGCAAATCAGATAAGCCACCCCACCCTTCACAGCATTCAGCTCTATCCAGTTGTTTTGAGAGGATACAGACTCCTTATTTGGGGTTTGGTTTTGCTTTCAAGAGAAGTCAGAAATCTGGAACACTATGCAAAATCTCAGCTTTGAATTTTTGATAATATTCTGCTTGAGGGCTGTCAGTCTGTGACATCTGCCCTAGATAGATGAAATTTGGATTTAATTTTCCTACTCAAATCTGGGCTCCCTGAGAGCTGCGGTTATGTCTTATCCATCCTTTCATCCCTGAAAGAACCTGTCACTGTTCTCTGCACTTGGTTTTCAAGGACTTGCCAGCCATCAGGCAGCATGCTTAGCACTTTACATTCATCCTTCCTCTCTAACTTTCACAACAACCTTAGCGGGTAGTTACTGCTGTTTTCACCAGTTGGCAGATGAGTAAGCTGAGAATGAAAGAAATGAGGTAGCATGCCCAGGTTCACACAACTAGAAAGTGGCAGACTCAATTCTTGAACCCAGTTCTGTAGATTTTGTCTCCTAACCTCTAACTAAATGCCCCTTCTAGATGTTCCCACATTCCTCTGTATATATCCCAGGGGTCACATTTACCACTCTGTATTGTAATTGTCTTTTCCTTCTGCCTCCTGCACCTCGTTGGAAAATATGACTTCAGGATAGATAGATAAATGAGCAAATATAATCAATGCCGTGGTGAAAATGAGCAACAGTTAGGAGGAGAATGTCTTCCAATACTGAGAATGCTGGATAATTTTTGTTTTTGTTGCTGTCAATAATTTGATTTATTTGCAATGAAATATCATGTTGCTTTATAGGAGGGCTGGGTGAGTAGAGAATTAAGTATTCTTCCATCTTCCCTTACTCTTCCTTCTTCATTTCCCCAAGGAAGCTCTATGCCTTCTCATTAGGATAAATGAAAAGAGAACTTGACGTCTCTTCTAGTTAACTGGAAAATTCCCAATTCATTTTATTTGGAACACAACACATAGCACCCAGGTCGGAGCTTCTCTTCCCCCTGGGAAGAGAAGCACACAAGCAACCGCAGGAATTCTGCCCACGCACAACACAGATGGACCTCACGAGGGCCACACAAGCTGGAGTAGACAAGGAGAACTTAGCTCAGAGTGAATCAACAGGAAGCAGGAGGGTCTGGTATCTCATTTAGGGAATTAAATCCTTCACATGGCCTCTTTGTGCTTTAGAAGAGTGTGTGGTCTGGAGAGGGGAGTGTCAGGGGCAAGGACAGAGGGAGATGGAAAGTTAGGACTTAGGGCTGGGGAGGGCAGGTTCTCACTTGTGCACTGACCCACTCCATCTTCCTGAAGCAAGTCTCGTAATTACCTAACTAATGGCGAATAATGACACCACTTGGATGGGAGTTGAGAGAGGGGGAAAGAAAGGCATGAGAATTCATTAACCGTGTGTGCGAAGGGCTTGGATAGCATCCCTGAAGGATCATTATTACATCATTTCACCCCCACTTTCCCACCTCTTTCCACTAATATGAGACAGACAAATGCTAAATAACTATGTAATAATACATTACTAGACAGACAACAATGCCAGGAAATATAATAGCCTGCTACAGCTATGAAACTCCCCCAAAGATATATTTAAAATGTCACTGATGCATAATGTAAAATAGGAATTACAGGTTCATTTGGAGGACACGATTTAAAATCTATACAACTGTACAGTGGTATTTCCCACTGGGTTTTTGTTGTCACTGTCCTTTTCTAAACATCACAAAGAAAAAAAAAAAAAACACCCAAGTAATTTCAGCCTAGAGATGCAAACTTCAAGGAACCTGTTTCCTCCGTATGTTTCCTTTTGTTTTTGTTGGTCAGGATGCTCTCCAAACCTAGTATCTTCTTGACATGTTGTCTTTTCTTCAGAATGTTTCTGCAGCCGGCACAGGAACCCCAGAATGTAGATTACACCTTTTGGAGATGTAGCCTGGCCACATAAGGAGACAAGTAGTTGAAATTTGTGTCAAATTGCTTGTTTAAATGACTTGAGCCAACTTCTTAAAGCCAGGACAGCAGGGGCTGAGGATTTTTAAAGTTGGCAGGGGCCAAAAATGACAAGGCTCAGCAGTCACCTGGTGAGCTGCCAGCCCTGACTGGAAGCTTCAAAAAATAAACTTTCTCAAAGGACACAAATTAAAAGTCATGTTTCAGCATCCATTAAAACGAAATTATAGGCTTCATCGCATAGCGAACTACTTTCATTTTCATTATGCTTAAAATATTTCATTTTGTAGATTGAGAATCGGTTGCTAGGAAAACCTTGTGTGGAGTTGTCAGAGACAGCGATATCTACAAGCGGGTATTTTCCAAGGGAAAGCTCTCCTTTGTTTTTCCTGCAAAGATAGAGGATTTTGTTATTTAAAAAAACGCAGGATGCCATTTGGAGTCAGGGTCATGGCTTGAAAACATCTGCCATGACCTTCTCCAGAGACTGAGTCCTCGGGGTTCATCTCTCGGAGGAGAGAAGTTAGCAGCCTGCTGAGCTGAGCGGGCTCACAGGTGTGTTTTGTTCACTCTCATTTAAAAAGGTAGATAGATAGATAGATAGATAGATAGATAGATAGATAGATAGATAGATAGATAGATAGAGATAGAGAGATGTTTATATGTATATGTGTATATTATACATATACACACATATACACACAAATATGTGTGTACACACACATACATATATATAAATCTTATTTTGAGTTGTCAGCATTTCTAAAAACTAGGAAATTTTATCTACAAGTCCAGATTTCCAGCTTTTCTAGAGAAACTAGAAATTACGGCTGCCTTGAGCTCTGTCCCTCATTCCCATGTGACCAAATTGACCTGGTGCTGAGTGAGGGCTGCCCCCTAGCCTCTCCACCTCAGCTCAGTCCATAGCTAGCCCACTCCACCCTCCTGCCTGGTCCCTACAGGTATTTAAAGGTGCTACTCCCTGACGTAGAGTGTGCCATATTCTTAATATCTTCAAAAGAGAAAATTTTTGAAAAGAATGTGTACAGTGCACTAGTTTACCTGGAAAGGGAATAGGGACTTGCTACGGCAGTGATCAGCCTTGAATGTCATGTTACTTTCATTACAGTATTAATATGTTTCAAGTAATTCCTCTGGTCAGCCCTTATCCACCTGGTTTTGCTAAACTAGTCTCTCATTATTCTTCATTTGATGTGTGTGGATAAATGCAAATCAAAGCCAATTATTTATTTGTAACTAACTCTGGGATGCCTGCTGCAGTCTTATCTGTCGCTCTAGCTTGCGGCTTTCAGCAATTGTCAGCTTGGAGACTTTGGTTTCAAACTCTCCTCCAGAGGTTTGCAGAGTGCCTGAGACTGGAATCTGCAGACACTGACAGTCATTTCTCCTTTTTTTTTCAGGTCCTCCAAACCACCACAGCCAGTCGACTCTGAGGCCCCCTCTCCCACCCCCTCACAACCACACGCTGTCCCATCACCACTCATCTGCCAACTCCCTCAACAGGAACTCACTGACCAATCGGCGGAGTCAGATCCACGCCCCGGCCCCAGCGCCCAATGACCTGGCCACCACACCAGAGTCCGTTCAGCTTCAGGACAGCTGGGTACTAAACAGCAACGTGCCACTGGAGACCCGGTAAGTCCCCTCTCCAGCTCACAGTCACACTCAGTGTCACGTTACCCCTGAGTCACCACACAGAGCCACTGGGTGTCTCAGAGTTCCAGTCGGAGAGACACTCTGGGCTTAAATAATGAGACAACTTTACCACCTCCTTGTTCCCTTGGTAATTTGACCCTGGGCAGTAGGTTGACAGGTATTTCTTTGTTCACATGTGTCTCCTTTTAAAGCTTGTTTACTTTCTTAGATAGCTCTTGTGTACCCAACTAATAGAATTAGCATAACATATTTTTACTCGAAGGCTCATGGGAAACATGCTTATAAGGGTATATTGACTGAAAGCTGCTGATAAATTATGCATTTGGCCTTTCTTGAAGTAATAAATGAAGACTCATTTGAAATTAAGTGTTTGGGGAGACCTTGAGAAACAATCCCTGATTCCAAATTGACAGAAGTATAATTTAAATTTATATTTCATCCAACATGCAGTCTCACTTTAATCCCTCCTGTACACACTAACAGCTTGATGCCTGTGGGGCAAACAATAATGTATAAAAACAAACAAGAAAAAAGGGGCAGCACTTATATGAGGAGGGAAGAGTTTGAAAATGATCTCCAGGTCTGGCTTTGTTTTGTTTTCCTTTGCTTCTGTCCTTTTTTCACCTTCGGTTCTGTTCTCCAAAACCATATACACCTTAGTGACCTGAAAGAAGACCTGTCAGTCAGGGTATGGAGGGGTTGGGATGTCGTTGACAGGGAAGGCTGTGTGTGGGTTGGCCAGACTCTGAAACAGCCTTGCTGCTCTATCCCCAGGCACATTCTTGGTTGGTATGTTTTAAATGCTATTGTTTCCTTGCCTGGAAGAACCATGGAGACTGAACAGAGAGGAGGGCTAATTCATACTGACCCTTCAAAAAGTTCCCAAATAGATTTTAAACTTTAATAACTTAGGTTTGAGGAAAGACAGAAATAATCTGTAATCTTTCTGATAACGGCCGGTGAATTCTCTGCACACAGCTGGAAGCAATTTTGAAAGTCATAGCATTTGGAGTTGTTTCTTATCTATAATTTTTTGTTTTTTTATAAGATCCTGAAAATTAATATATTATACATCTTTGTCACTATAATCACTCCAAATTTTAATTTTATTTTCTGACTATTATAGGGTTTTTTAAAAAAGAATTTTTGCTTTATTAAAAGAAACTAAAAGAATGAACCTAAGCTAATAAATATCCTTGATCTCAACATTAGTTTAAAAGAATTGGTACAGAAATAAATAAAATGACACAAAATGAAGCACTAAGCAAAATACAAAGAGTGCTGCATATTATTATTTTCCTCTGCAAAAAATTACCTAACATGCACATGCACACACACACACACACAGGCTCTCACACAAAGAATGGTTACATAACAAAGTAAACATTATAACAACCACATCAGTTTGACTGTTAATCCAAACTAACGTGAAAAATCTGTCGTTGAGGCAACTGGGGTAATTTAAACATGGATTGGGTATTTAATGATATTAAGAATATAATTATGATTTTGTTAGGTGCAGTTTTGGAGTGCATGTTTGGTTCAAATATTAAAAACATTCCAAATCAAGGAATGAAAAACTACCTATCGAGTATTATGCTTTTTAAAAAATTTATTATACTTTAAGTTCTGGGATACATGTGCAGAACGTGTGGGTTTGTTACATAGGTATACACGTACCATGGTTGTTTGCTGCACCCATCAACCCGTTATCTACATTAGGTATATCTCCTAATGCTCTCCCTCCCCTAGCCCCCTACCCCCTCATAGGTCCCAGTGTGTGATGTTCCCTTCCTGTGTCCATGTGTTCTTATTGTTCAGCTCCCACTTACGAATGAGAACATGTGCTGTTTGCTTTTCTGTTCCTTTGTTAGTTTGCTGAGAATGATGGTTTCTGGCTTCATCCATGTCCCTGCAAAGGACATGAACTCCCTTTTTTGTGGTTGCATAGTATTCCATGGTGTATATGGACCACATTTTTTTTTATCCAGTCTCTCACTGAGGGCATGTGGGTTGGTTTCAAGTCTTTGCTATTGTGAATAGTGCTGCAATAAAACATATGTGTGTACGTGTCTTTATAGTAGAATGATTTATAATCCTTTGGGGCATATACCCAGTAACGGGATTGCTGGGTCAAATGGTATTTCTGGTTCTAGATCCTTGAGGAATCACCACACTGTCTTCCACAATGGTTGAACTAATTTACACTCCCACCAACAGTGTAAAAGTGTTCCTATTTCTCCACATCCTCTCCAGCATCTGTTGTTTCCTGACTTTCAATGATCGCCATTCTAACTGGCATGAGATGGTATCTCATTGTGGTTTTGATTTGCATTTCTCTAATGACCAGTGATCACGAGCTTTTTTTCATATGGTTATTGGCCACATAAATGTCTTCTTTTTAGAAGTGTCTGTTCATATCCTTCACCCACTTTTTGATGGGGTTGTTTGCTTTTTTCTTGTAAATTTGTTTAAGTTTCTTAACAAATTTCTGGATATAGCCCTTTGTCAAATGGATAGATGGCAAAAATTTTCTCCCATTCAGTAGGTTGCCTGTTCACTCTGATGATTGTTTCTTTTGCTGTGGGGAAGCTCTTCAGTTTAATTAGATTCCATTTGTCAATTTTGGCTTTCTTTGCCATTGTTTTTTGTGTTTTTGTCAGGAAGTCTTTGCCCATGCCTATGTCCTGAATGGTATTTCCTAGATTTTATTCTAGGGTTTTTATGGTTTTAGGTTTTGTGTTTAAGTCTTTAAATCATCTTGAGTTAATTTTTGTATAAGGTTAAGGAAGAGGTCCAATGTCAGTTTTCTGAATACAGCTAGCCAGTTTTTCCAACACCATTTATTAAACAAGGAATCCTTTCCCCATTGCTTGTTTCTGTCAGGTTTGTCAAAGATTAGATGGTTGTAGATGTGTGGCATTATTTCTGAGGCCTCTGTTCTGTTCTATTGGTCTATATATCTGTTTTGGTACCAGTACCATGCTGTTTTGGTTACTGTAGCCTTGTAGTATAGTTTGAAGACATGTAGCATGATGACTCCAGTTTTGTTCTTTTTGCTTAGGATTGTCTTGGCTATGTGGGCTCTTTGTTGGTTCCATATTAAATTTAAAGTAGTTTTTTCTAATTCTGTGAAAAAAGTCAGTGGTAACTTGATGGGGATAGCATTGAATCTATAAATTACTTTGGGCAGTATGGCCATTTTCACTATATAGATTCTTTCTATCCATGAGCATGGAATGCTTTTCCATTGGTTTGTGTCCTCTCTTATTTCCCTGGGCAGTGGTTTGTAGTCCTTCTTGAAGAGGTCCTTCACATCCTTTGTAAGTCATATTCCTAGGTATTTTATTCCCTTTGTAGCAATTGTGAATGGGAGTTCACTCATGATTTGGCTTTCTGTTTGTCTATTATTGGTGTATAAATATGCTTGTAATTTTTGCACATTGACTTTGTATCCTGAGACTTTGCTTGAAGTTGCTTATCGCCTTAAGGAAATTTTGGGCTGAGATTATGGGGTTTTCTAAATATACAGTCATGTCATCAGCAAACAGAAACAATTTGATTTCCTCTCTTCCTATTTGAATACCCTTTATTTCTTTCTCTTGCCTGACTGCCCTGGCCAGAACTTCCAGTACTATGTGTAACAGGAATGGTGAGAGAGGGCATCCTTGTCTTGTGCCAGTTTTCAAAGGGAATGCTTCCAGCTTTTGCCCATTCAGTATGATATTGGCTGTGGGTTTGTCATAAATAGCTCTTATTGTTTTGAGATACGTTTCATCAATACCTAGTTTATTGAGAGTTTTTAGCATGAAGAGGTGTTAAATTTTAGCGAAGGCCTTTTCTGGATCTATTAAGATAATCGTGTGGTTTTTGTCATTAGTTCTATTTATGTGATGGATTGCATTTATTGATTTGTGTATATTGAACCAGCCTCGCATCCCAGGGATGAAACCAACTTGATCGTGGTGGAGAAAATTTTTGATGTGCTGCTGGATTCGGTTTGCCAGTATGTTATTGAGGATTTTTGCAGCGAGGTTCATCAGGGATATTGGCCTGAAATTTTCTTTTTTTGTTGTGTCTCTGCCAGATTTTGGTATCAGGATGATGCTGGCCTCATAAAATGAGTTAGGGAGGAGTTGCTCTTTCTCTATTACTTGGAATAATTTCAGAAGGAATGGTACTAGCTCCTCTTTGTACCTCTGGTGGAATTCAGCTGTGAATCCATCTGGTCCTGGACTTTTTTTGGTTGGTAGGCTATTAATTACTGCCTCAATTTCAGAACTTGTTATTGGTCTATTCAGGGATTGGACTTCTTCCTGGTTCAGTCTTGGGAGGATGTATGTGTCCAGGAATTTATCCATTTCTTCTAGATTTTCTAGTTTATTTGCTTAGAGGTGTTTATAGTATTCTCTGATGATAGTTCATATTTCTGTGGGATCAGTGGTGATATCCCCTGTATGATTTTTTATTGTGCCTATTCTTCTCTCTTTTCTTCTTTATTAGTCTGGCCAGCAGTCTATCTATTTTGTTAATCTTCTCAAAACACAGCTCCTGGATTCATTAATTTTTTGAAGGGTTTTTCATGTCTCTATCTCCTTCAGTTCTGCTCTGATCTTATTTATTTCTTCTCTTCTGTTAGCTTTTGAATTTGTTTGCTGTTGCTTCTCTAGTTCTTTTAATTGTGATGCTAGGGTATCAATTTTAGATTTTTCCTGCTTTGTCCTGTGGGCACTTAGTGCTACAAATTTCCCTGTAAACACTGCTTTAGCTGCGTCCCAGAGATTCTGGTACATTGTGTCTTTGTTCTCATTGGTTTCAAAGAACTTATTTATTTCTGCTTTAATTTCGTTATTTACCCAGTAGTCATTTAGAAGCAGATTGTTCAGTTTCCATGTACTTGTGCGGATTTGAGTGAGTTTCTTAATCCTGAGTTCTCACTTGATTGCACTGTGGTCTGAGAGACTGTTTGTTATGATTTTCATTCTTCTGCATTTGCTGAGAGTGTTTTACTTCCGATTATGTGGTCAATTTTAGAATAAGTGCAGTGTGGTACTGAGAAGAATGTATATTCTGTTGATTTTGGGTGGAGAGTTCTGTAGATGTCTATTAGGTCCACTTGGTCCAGAGCTGAGTTCAAGTCCTGAATATCCTTCTTAATTTTCTGTCTCATTGTTCTGTCTCATATTGACAGTGGGGTGTTAAAGTGACCCACTGTTAATGTGTGGGAGTCTAAGTTTCTTTGCAGATCTCTAAGAACTTGCTTTATGAATCTGGGTGCTCCTGTGTTGGGTGCATATATATTTAGGATAGATAGCTCTTCTTGTTACATTGATCCCTTTATCATTATGTAATGCCCTTTTGTGTCTTTTTTTTATCTTTGTTGTTTAAAGTCTGTGTTATCATAGACTAGAATTGCAACTTTTGCTTTTTTTTTTTTTCTTTCCATTTGCTTGGTAGATATTCCTCCATCCCTTTATTTTCAGCCTATGTGTGTCTTTGCACATGAGATGGGTTTCCTGAATACAGCACACAGATGGGTCTTGACTCTTTACCCAATTTGCCAGTCGTGTCTTTTAATTGGGGCATTTAGCCTCTTTACATTTAGAGTTAATATTGTTATGTGTGAATTCGATCCTGTCATTATGATGCTAGCTGGTTATTTTGCCCATTAGTTGATGCAGTTTCTTCATAGTGTTGATGGTCTTTACAATTTGGTATGTTTTTGCAGTGGTTGGTACCAGTTGTTCCTTTCCATGTTTAGTGCTTCCTTCAGGGGCTCTTGTAAGGCAGGCATGGTGGTGACAAAATTTCTCAGCATTTGCTTGTCTGTAAAGGATTTTATTTCTCCTTCACTTACGAAGCTTAGTTTGGCTGGATATGAAATTCTGGGTTGAAAATTCTTTTCTTTAAGAATGTTGAATATTGGCCCCCACTCTCTTCTGGCTTGTAGCGTGTCTGCAGAGAGATCCACTGTTAGTCTGATGACCTTCCCTTTGTGGGTAATTTGACCTTTCTCTCTGGCTGCCCTTAACATTTTTTCCTTCATTTCAACCTTGGTGAATCTGACAATTATGTGTCTTGGGGTTGCTCTTCTCGCAGATTATCTTTGTGGTGTTCTCTGTATTTCCTGAATTTGAATGTTGGCCTGTCTTGCTAGGTTGGAGAAGTTCTCCTGGATAATATCCTAAACAGTGTTTTCCAACTTGGTTCCATTCTCTCCATCACTTTCATGTACACCAATCAAATATAGGTTTGGTCCTTTCACATAATCCCATATTTCTTGGAGGCTTAGTTCATTCCTTTTCATTCTTTTTTCTCTAATCTTGTCTTCACGGCTTATTTCATTAAGTTGATCTTCAGTCCCTGATATCCTTTCTTCCACTTCATCTATTTGGCTATTGATACTTGTGTATGCTTCACGAAGTTCTTGTGCTGTGTTTTTCAGCTCCATCGGGTCATTTATGTTCTTCTCTAAGCTGGTTATTCTAGCTAGCAATTCCTGTAGCCTTTTTTTCAAGGTTATTAGCTTCCTTGCATTGGGTTAGAACATGCTCCTTTAGCTTGAAGGAGTTTGTTATTCCCCACCTTCTGAAACTACTTTTGTCAATTCATCAGATTCATTCTCCATCCAGTTTTGTTCCCTTGCTGGTGAGGACTTGTGATCCTTTGGAGGAGAAGAGGTGTTCTGGTATTTTGAATTTTCAGCCTTTTTTGTGCTGTTTTTTCCTCATCTTTGTGGATTTATCTACCTTTGGTCTTTGATGTTGGTGACCTTCAGATGGGATTTTTGAGTGGATGTCCTTTTTGTTGATGGTGATGCTATTCCTTTTTGTTTGTTAGTTTTCCTTCTAACAGTCAGGCCCCTCAGCTGCAGGTCTGCTGAAGTTTGCTGGAGGTCCACTCCAGACCCTGTTTGCCTGGGTATCACCAGCAGAGGCTGCAGACAGCAAAGACTGCTGCCTCTTCCTTCCTCTGGAAGCTTCACCCAGAGGGGCACCCGCCAGATGTCAGCTGGAGCCCTCCTGTATGAGGTGTCTGTCAACCCATGCTGGGAAGTGTCTCCCAGCCAGGAGGCACGGGGGTTAGGGACCCACTTGAGGAGGCAGTCTGTCCTTTAGCAGAGCTCAAGAGCTATGCTGGGAGATCCGCTGCTCCCTTCAGAGCCAGCAGAGGGGAATGTTTAAGTCTGCTGAAGCTGTGTCCACAGCCACCCCCTCCCCCAGGTGCTCTGTCCCAGGGAGATGGGAGTTTTATCTATAAGCCCCTGACTGGGGCTGCTGCCTTTCTTTCAGAGATGCCCTGCCCAGAGAGGAGGAATCTAGAGAGGTAGTCTGGCTACAGCAGCTTTGCTGAGCTGTGGTGGGCTCTGCCCAGTCCGAACTTCCCAGTGGCTTTGTTTACACTGTGAGGGGAAAACCACTTACTCAAGCCTCAGTAATGGCGGACACCCCTCCCTCCACCAAGCTCAAGCATCCGAGGTCGACTTCAGACTGCTGTGCTGGCAGCGAGAATTTCAAGCCAGTGGATCTTAGTTTGCTGAGCTCCGTGGGAGTGGGATCTGCTGAGCTAAGCCACTTGGCTGCCTGGCTTCAGACCCCTTTCCAGGGGAGTGAATGGTTGTGTCTTGCTAGCATTCCAGGCACCACTGAGGTATGAATAAAAAAACTCCTGCAGCTAACTCAGTGTCTGCCCAAACGGCCGCCCAGTTTTGTGCTTGAAACCCAGGGCCCTGGTGGTGTAGGCACCCAAGGGAATCTCCTGGTCTGTGGGTTGTGAAGACCATGCGAAAAGTATAGTGTCTGGGCTGGAATGCACTGTTCCTCATAGCACAGTCCCTCGCGGTTTCTCTTGGCTAGAGGAGGGAGTTCCCCGACCCCTTGTGCTTCCCGGGTGAGGCAACACCCCGCCCTGCTTCGGCTTGCCCTCCATGGGCTGCACCTACTGTCTAACAAGTCCCAGTGAGATGAGCCTGGTATTTCAGTTAGAAATGCAGAAATCAACTGCCTCCTGCATTGATTTCACTGGGAGCTGCAGACCAGAGCTGTTCCTATTTGGCCATCTTGCCAGCCAGCAGAATTATAGATTATTTTTAGCCATGCCTACAATCTTAATCTTTAAAGGTTAAAATATGTAAAGTCAATAAAAACTGTATATAATAGAGATATTTAAACTTCTGCCCTGATATAGTAAACCACTAATAAACAGCTTTGCTGGAAGCTGACTGGGTGGCCAGGCTTAACTCAGGATATTGTCAAAGTTGATGATGGTCTTAAAGGCTAGATAGTATTTTCTGTCTTTTTCCTCTCCACGCTTACGAACTGCCATAGAGTTTGTTGTTTTTTTTTTTTAATTTATTTATTATTATTGTACTTTAAGTTGTAGGGTACATGTGCATAACGTGCAGGTTTGTTACATATGTATACTTGTGCCATGTTGGTGTGCTGCACCCATCAACTCATCATTTACATCAGGTATAACTCCCAATGCAATCCCTCCCCCTTCCCCCCTCCCCATGATAGGCCCCTGTGTGTGATGTTCCCCTTCCTGAGTCCAAGTGATCTCATTGTTCAGTTCCCACCTATGAGTGAGAACATGCGGTGTTTGGTTTTCTGTTCTTGTGATAGTTTGCTAAGAATGATGGTTTCCAGCTGCATCCATGTCCCTACAAAGGACGCAAACTCATCCTTTTTGATGGCTGCATAGTATTCCATGGTGTATATGTGCCACATTTTCTTAATCCAATCTGTCACTGATGGACATTTGGGTTGATTCCAAGTCTTTGCTATTGTGAATAGTGCTGCAATAAACATACGTGTGCATGTGTCTTTATAGCAGCATAATTTATAATCCTTTGGGTATATACCCAGTAATGGGATGGCTGGGTCATATGGTACATCTAGTTCTAGATCCTTGAGGAATCGCCATACTGTTTTCCATAATGGTTGAACTAGTTTACAATCCCACCAACAGTGTAAAAGTGTTCCTATTTCTCCACATCCTCTCCAGCACCTGTTGTTTCCTGACTTTTTAATGATCGCCATTCTAACTGGTGTGAGATGGTATCTCATTGTGGTTTTGATTTGCATTTCTCTGATGGCCAGTGATGATGAACATTTTTTCATGTGTCTGTTGGCTGTATGAATGTCTTCTTTTGAGAAATGTCTGTTCATATCCTTTGCCCACTTTTTGATGGGGTTGTTTGTTTTTTTCTTGTAAATTTGTTTGAGTTCTTTGTAGGTTCTGGATATTAGCCCTTTGTCAGATGAGTAGATTGCAAAAATTTTCTCCCATTCTGTAGGTTGCCTGTTCACTCTGATGGTAGTTTCTTTTGCTGTGCAGAAGCTCTTTAGTTTAATGAGATCCCATTTGTCAATTTTGGCTTTTGCTGCCGTTGCTTTTGGTGTTTTAGACATGAAGTCTTTGCCCATGCCTATGTCCTGAATGGTACTACCTAGGTTTTCCTCTAGGATTTTTATGGTATTAGGTCTAACATTTAAGTCTCTAATCCATCTTGAATTAATTTTCATATAAGGAGTAAGGAAAGGATCCAGTTTCAGCTTTCTACTTATGGCTAGCCAATTTTCCCAGCACCATTTATTAAATAGGGAATCCTTTCCCCATTTCTTGTTTCTCTCAGGTTTGTCAAAGATCAGATGGCTGTAGATGTGTGGTATTATTTCTGAGGGCTCTGTTCTGTTCCATTGGTCTATATCTCTGTTTTGGTACCAGTACCATGCTGTTTTGGTTACTGTAGCCTTGTAGTATAGTTTGAAGTCAGGTAGCGTGATGCCTCCAGCTTTGTTCTTTTGACTTAGGATTGTCTTGGAGATGCGGGCTCTTTTTTGGTTCCATATGAACTTTAAAGAGTTTGTTAATTAGTCAGCCTATTTTTACATTAACAGACTATTATTTGAAAAATAGTTTCTGGATATAAGTGCTACTTATAATGGACTAGATGAAGAATAGAGGAAGGAAAGAAAGGGAAGAGGAGATGTAATAACTATTGTAGAAGAAGAAGAGGACCACCATGACCATTATACATGCTGAACATTAATGCTTTACATGCATTATCTCACTCAAGCCTGAAAGCAATCCTATGAAGTAGGAAGGGACTTTTATTATGGCCATTTAAAGATTCAGAATCTAGGGATAGAGGGACAAAGTAACCTTCAAGAAGTATAAAACTTCAGGAAGATAGTAAACTATGAGCCATGTGGGATGAAACAATGGAAGTTCCTACACCCAAAATAAGGTGGTGGAATGTCTGATGGGTGAACAACCACAAATCTAGGTTTATTGCCCTACTTGTTAACATTTATAGGACCAAATCCACTGGAGTGTCTGCTCTTGGCAATTAGTCTGCCCTTTGTGATAAGAACACACACAACACATAGACACATCTCCCATCTCCCAACTCCTGATTCAATCAGTTGGTTTTCCAGGAGATTTATTTTGAATAACTTTTTGTAAGAAAGTGTCCTCTTGACAAATATCTCTTAGAGAGGACCAACAAAACCAAGCAGATCACTGTCCTGCTTTCCTAAAGTAAGTTCTTCCAGAACTTACTTACTGGTCTAGAGTCCTTCTTCAGATTCTTTGAATATTTGGCATTTC
The DNA here is from genome assembly GCF_049350105.2 of Macaca mulatta. Taxonomy (NCBI): domain Eukaryota; kingdom Metazoa; phylum Chordata; class Mammalia; order Primates; family Cercopithecidae; genus Macaca; species Macaca mulatta. Next base: position 176,808,030 of record NC_133411.1, read on the forward strand.
TCCAAGGATTAGGACTTCTCAATGGTAATTTCAGAAGAAGCACATTAAAGAAAAAATTTGGTGGGAAGATAGGATTGCCAAAACCTTGGCGTCCATCAGAAGGAAAAAAAAAAAAAGTGAGACAACATCTGAGTATTCTTCAATCCATATGTTCAAGAGCCAAGGATTAGAGCTCCTTGGGATGGAGTTGTTAGCAGAAATCCAGCACAAGGTGCAAAACTTGGTAAATATTTGAAACTCCACTCATGGAACTGAGTACATAGAATATGCATCTGGTCTCATGTATGAAAATGCTAGTCGTAGTTCATAGAACTGATGAAATGTATGATTCTCTTTTAAATATTATTTGTACTAGTTTGTTCTCACGCTGCTAATAAAGACATACCCGAGACCCGGTAATTTATAAAGGAAATAGATTTAGTTGACTCACAGTTCAGCATGACTGAGGAGGGCCCCAGAAACTTACAATCATGGTAGAAAGGGAAGCAAACACTCTCTTCTTCAACATGGCAGCATCAACTGCCGAGCAAAAAGGGGGAAAACCCCTTATAAAACCATCAGATCTCATGCGCACTCACTCACTATCACGAGAACAGTATGAGGGTAACTGCCCCATGCTTAAATTACCTCCCACTGGGTCCCTCCCACGACACATGGGAATTATGGGAACTACAATTCAAGATGAGATTTGGGTAGGGACCCACTCAAACCGCATTGTTATTAGTTCAGTCTCTTATTAGCAAATATTTATTGAGTCCCTTGTGTATGCCAAGAGCTATGTTAGGTACTGGCAAGATACTGATTAAAACATGTGTTGTCCCATTAAAGGTCACCAAGCCTAAAGGAGGATGCAGGTACATAAGCAAAAGATGGTTCAACATATACACTAATGGAAGTCTAAAAGTTACAGAGATGTTATAGTGGAAGAAGTGATTAACCATCTGAGAAAGATCAGGAAAATTTTTGTAGCTGAAGGGCTGCTTGAGCTGGGTTTTGAGGGATGAGTAGGAGTTTATCTATTACATAGGTAAAGTCAGATATGATAGCATATTATTATTTGTTCTCATTCACCACTGTTTTTCCATATAGTCTTGGCAACAGAGAATTAAATGAATTCATTGATTCAAATGCTAAAATATTGTGAGTTTACTCATATCATTTTCTTAGCCATGAGAGAGTATAGATATGGGATTTCTTCTTTTTAGGAGCATGATGCCATGCTAGTATTTCCATTTCTGTCTTTCATACCAAGTAAGAATTGGTCTCTCTCCAGGAGAGAGAACCATCAAAAACAAGACATTCTGAAGGTTGGTTATAATTTAGTCACCATCTTTGAAAATGTGGTGTAAATTTACAAACAGCTTGACCACCCTTACTCTCATTAATACAGATTTCTGGGTGTGATGGAATAATTTCATAACTCCGAGAGGTAATGAACAGGCATTCTGCTGCCCCCATAATGCAAAGCCAAGTCCAGTGTGTCTCCTTAGACCAATGGGGAGTGGACTCTTTCCTCTCCACATTGCTCTTTTGATGTCCCCATCGGTCTTAATGAAGCATGTTAGATCTTCTCTGAACTATCCTTCTTTTTTTTTTTTTTTTTTTTTTTCCAGGATGAGTAAATTGGAGGGGCTGATTAAGGAGGCATAACCAGAAAATAGGACTGTTTAGAATTTAACAAAAGGTAAAAAAGCATATAAGGGAAGCTCTGTATCAATGTTAAATAGAAGAACAATGCATATAAATTTCTACTACCAAAAGCAGTCTATTCATGTATAAACCATAATATAATCCAAGAAAAATCAAACATAAGGCAGAACTAATTGCAAGCAGTCTGTACTGTCTTTTCTTAAGTAGTGTGTTACAGAATCACTCTACCCTCCACCTTCCTCCCAGCCTATTCACAGAAGGTCTTGAAACAAAGTCTACTTGCAATTCTTGTTCAATATCACCTATCTACTTCTTCCTCTACTGAAAGTGACAAGGTGAGGAATCTTCCTGGTCGGCTGCTTCTTTGGGAGTTTCTAAAGTCAGCTTCTCTTGTCTAAAACAGTAGAAAGTAGCTCAGTGACAGAACCTAACTTTCCTTCCTTTGTGTGTTTTGCTGAAGCAAGCGTCTCTCTTTGGATCCATCTGAGCAGCAGATCACAAAAGAGAATCCCTAAGCAGGACAAAAGCTTCTCTCTGAGTTCATCTTTTGCCCTGACATACTAGAAGCTCTAATTTTAATCATCAAGAACCTCAAGCTGCAAAACAGTTTGCAATTTGCCTTTTTAAATGGTCATTCATTAATTATTCTAGAAACATCTATGAGAACCTACCATGTGTCAGGCACTGAGGATTCAGCAAAGGAGAAAAACAAAATCCCTGTCCTTATGGAGATTCTAGACTAGAAGCAGACAGAACATGAACAAATGCCCCTTACACCATGACAAATCCAGTAAGTGCCACAGACGTCTGAAGAAGTCAGACCCATGATAAATGGACATTTAAACTGAGCCCTGAAGATGAGCAGGGGTTAATCAGGCTTAAAGAGTGCTCATGGTCACAAAAACAATGAGCCACTAGGGGAAAAAACACCAAGAGAAAGCAAGAGAAAGCAAACTAGAAAAGTAGGCAAGGGCAAGAAAGATCAAGGCTTCGGACCATGTTAAAAGCTTTTGGACTCTACCTCGAGAACAATTAAAAGTCATTGAAGCTTTTTAAGCAGGAGAGCAAAATAATAAGATATACTCTGCTTTTTGCTTTTAATAATGGTAGCTGCCCCATGATAAATGGATTGTGGGGGGCAGTTAAGGTGGAAGGTATGCGGGACTAAAGGTCCAGTTTGGAAAATAAAATAATTGTCAAGATAAAAAGTGGAATGCCTTTGATTAGGGAGTGGTGCTGAGTATTCAAAGATGTGAGGTATAGTTTGAAGGTAGAATCAGTAGAAATTAATGATTGCTGGGATTTGAAGATGAAGGTTAGGATTCTTCATCAAGTTTTTGACTTAGATGTCTGGGTGAATAGCAATGTCATGTGCTGAAGAAGGAACAGGTTTTTGTGGCAGAAAACAAAAGTTCAGTTTTGGAAATGTTACACTTATGAGGCAAGAGAAATGAGTGCAGTTATTGGCCAGTTTTATTTTGATTCTAAAATAATATGTATAACACAGAAAATCATCCATTTACAAATAATGGCATATGTAGTATATCCAAAGCCCTCAGTGATTGATTTTTCTCTTTAAAAAATGTCTCTCCAGGCCAGATGCAGTGGCTCATGCCTATAATCCCAGTAATCTGGGAGGTTCAGATGGAAGAATCTCTTGAGCCTAGGATGTGGAGGCTGCAGTGAGCTATGATCCCACCACTGCACTCCATCCTGGGTGACAGCGTGAGACTCGGTCTTTAAAAAAAAAAAGTTCTCTCCAGAAATTTGTTAAATTTATTTCACACGATCATATAGGCCTGTGAATACTAACTTTTCTTTGTCAAATACTTTTTGCTTGGCACTAAGCTTTACCTACAGGATCCCATTTAATCCCTTAAGCTCTTCTGTTAGGTATACGTTATTACCCACATTTAAAATACAGGGAAACCAAGGCTGGGGGAATTAAGTTACTTACATGTCATCCGTTAGTAAGTGACAAAGCTGAAATTTGAATCTGGGCTGACCTGACTTTAAATCCTATATTCTTAATGACCATATGATAATGCCTTTGGAACTAGGAAGGGGGTGGGGGGAAACTCTGCCTAACCTGATGGCAAACAACAAATTAATTTGCTTAGGCCATGAAATGAAGTCAATGCATTCTAAGTGGCATAAGGCGAGAAATGATCTATGGGATGAACTCCAGCTTGTTACTGGACATAGACTTAGTCATTGTCAAACTCATAAGCCAGGCCAGATGCAAGAGACCCTTCCCTGCAGTGCTGAGGAATTGGTGGCAACCCCGACGGTAAATCTGAGGCCTCACCACTCCACGGTGGTGGCAGCATAGCATAGGATTTACAGGGAGAGGTTTTATGCCCTGCATATGATAAAACGTGAGTACAGATTGACAAAGAAGAATTAAGAAGCACAGCTACTTATTTAGCTCTGCAATTCGTAGGATCTTTTTCACTCTAAGCAGAGCTCTGCCAGATTGGTGGGAGAAAGCTCAGTAGCCATGGGTGCCATGGCTGACCCTTGGGGCATCCCTTGAATATCATCCTTGTTCCCATTAGCAGGAAGCATGACAAGTGCTCAGAAAAAGAACTGAGCATGTTAGGCTTGCTGAGTGATATCTAAGGAATCTCATTTTGGTGTCAGAATTTTTAAAAACATACTTTTTGTCTTCAAGAAGAAGCAATCTTAGACTAATCTGGATGCCTTATTGGTAGTGCGTATTTGGGAATCGAGATTCAAGACCTTCAGTAAACAAGGCTTTCACAGAGAAGAAACAAGATTGTTGAAACATCTTCACCATGCTGAGTGCAAAGACTATTCCAAACTTGTTCTCAGATTGATTTTTCTACCTAAAGATTAATTTTCTGACAGAATCACTGACAAGCTTGATCTTTAGAATATTAAACCTAGGCAACCTGTTTGCTTTTTTGTTTGTTTTTTAATGTTTTCAAGTGAGGTTTAAAGGTAGGATTCATTCTGGGTGAACCAAATGCATTGAAGCACTTTCAAATCAATAGGCAGCTTGATTTCTCTGTGTTGCAAAACATTATGCCCCCTCTAAATTCTCATCACAGGCAACATGGAAATTAATGAGACCTTTAGGTTAGCCTTTCAAGCTCAACCCTATTTTATAGCTTTACCTTGCCTTTTTGACACCACGATCTCGCCTGGCCACCAGCAGCATTTCATGTTGCAGTGCACTTTAATTTTGCAGTTTTCTTAGTCTTCCTTGGAAACTGGCAGCTTATTAATCTCAATAACTGAGCTGCTCAATAGGCAAGCTCACCAATGAGAGACCAGGCTGTGTCTTTTTTTTCTTGGCAGATGGAAACAAGGGGGTTGGTTGCTGGATGGAGGCAAGGGAGGTGGCAGAGAAAAAGCCAGTTAGGAGGGGTACCTCATTCCCCACATCACTTTCTGATAATTGGCAGGAAAATAAAGCGAGCCTAGTCTAATCCACTGCTCTGCAATTTATGGCTTGTGGTGTTAAACACACTTGAACCCATTAATAAGAAAATAAATAAAGTGTTGTGGCACGTGTGCAAATTACAAGGTGCATTAAGAAAGAAACAAGCATTACATCTTATTCAAGACCACTCCAGCCTATTCTTGGCGTGGTTTGCAAACTTGGAAGCATCCTGGAAAGTGGAGGTACCTAAGGAGAAGCTGTCCTTTCTAAATTTGCCTGCCTCTACGAAATTAAAAACTTATTGAAGAATTGAACTTCTTATTGCAGGGGACCACAGCGAAATCTCTAGGTAGGAAGAACTTAAAAATAAAATAAAATAAAAATCCATCCCTCAGCAGCCTGTACCATGGGGACCCAGTTACAAATTGAGGCCACCCCGTGGTCATGCGTTGTAAGAGCAAGACTTTGCCCTGAGTCCGTGTAAATGTCGAAGACTTTGGGGTTAAGTTCACAGTTGAAAAAAGTCAAATATTTCCATCTCTGTCTGTGTTCTTTCACCCATTCAACTAATACCAACTGTCATTCCCTTGAGGCACTTCCTGAAGTCTCCCCAGAGGATATTTTATCTGGCTCAGACAGAAGAAACTTGATGAAGCGCAAGTCCTTTCTAATTCTGGCTTTCTGATGATCCTTTTCTTTTCACAGAAGCCAGATAAGGCATCCGCAGTCCTCCCAGGCAGGGGAAGTAGGTCCTGCAACTTTTCTGAAGGTTCCTTTGGTTTAATAGTCCTGGCCTCATTTGCTTTTGTGAGTTTGAATCTTGTGTCCCCAGACTTGCAAACCATCACAGGATACTCAGCCATTCTGCTCAGCTGCAGCTGCATCCTTTGGATTTTATGCGAATGTTTAAGAAACTTTTCCTACATTACGTTTTTTCTTCCAAAACCCACCAGACAATTTGGGGCCATTCTGTGAGTATTCTTCGCAAATACTCCTTTTTAGAGGTCATGGCAAAGCTCTATACAAAGGATCACCCTCAAAATTGTGTATTTTTCAAATCCCTTATTAAATCATTTCTTGCTTGAAATAACTGTTTAGGAGTCAGGAAATACCTCCAATTTCTGTCATTCTTACTTAAGCTGTGTATGCCTTATAGTTCAAAAGAGACTGAATACTAATTCTTTTCTATGTGTTAAAAGGTACTGAAATCAGATTTCAATTTGCTAGAGCTTCAACTGGGTACCAGCATTCATGAGTCCATTTCTCAACAATTAGTACTCCTGTAAAGGTATTGCACACCAATAATATGACATTTAAATTCTTATTTTATTTTTTAATTATTTGAACAAAGGGTTAAAATCCTGCCCTAAAGGGAAGGTGGGAAATGTTGCTTTACTTAACATCGGTATGTTCTTAGATAAGAATTTTACATGGAAAACTTAATCTTAGTGATTTTCTAATTTCTTATCAATCAAGATCCTATCCCCTATACTTGGGGACATGTGATGAGAAGGCATAGGGAGATATTAGGCCCACTGAAGCATTTGGTGGGACTCTAAGGAACTCTACTCTCCCCCATCCCCGCTCTCACCAATTCAGGAAAATGAAGGAATAAATTTACAAGCCCCCTGTGCAAGGGGTGGTGCTATGCATATGTGCATTTTCTGGATGTTCTTGTATTCGGTCATCTTTTCCAGCTTCTAACTCTCAGAATCCGTATAAGGAGACATGTAGCTCTATGGACAATCTTTTCACTTGTGGGAAACCATGGACCACTCCTTTTGGTCTTTGTTTTTAGATATAATCATCTCTGAAATGCCTACTTTGTGCCCAGTAGGATACTAGGCACTTTACATCATGTTATCTGAATTAAAGCCCTTGGGGAGAGATGTTGATAGGGTTTGGCTGTGTTGACACCCAAATCTCATCTTGAATTGTAGCTGCAACAATTCCCATGTGTTGTGGTAGGGACCTGGTGGTGGGAGGTAATTGAATCATGGGGGCGGGTCTTTCCCATGCTGTTCTCATGGTAGTGAATAAGTCTCATGAGATCTGGTGGTTTTATAAGGGGGAGTTTCCCCACACAAGCTCACCCTTTGCCGGCTGTCATCCATGTAAGACGTTACTTGCTCCTCCTTGCGTTCTGCCATGATTGTGAGACCTCCTCAGCCATGTGGAACTGTGAGTCCATTAAACCTCTTTCTCTTTATAAATTACCCAGTCTCAGGAATGTCTTTATTAGGAGCGTGAGAACAGACTAGTACAGATGTTATTGTACCCTTTTAACATATCAGGAAAATGAAACTTGAGAAGGTGGAGGGTTTGGGACAGAGAGAATATCCGGACAGAACAGGATTCAAGTAGTACTTAAACTTAGGCATGGGGAATCTCTCAGCCTTGCACTTCTTTACTTTCTACCATTGCTGTTATGCAGGCCTCCGTTTGTGGAATTTTTATGGTAACTATATGCTATATTCTCATAGCTTAGAAACCTAACAGAAAGTGAAACTCTTCTTCTTGATATTTCAACAACACTTCCTTGATTGAGTCTCATGGAATCCAGCTAGAGTCACATGCCCGCAACTGACCCAAGCCTCAAGCCTGGAGTCTTGGCGAATAGACCACATTAATTGATCAGGTCTGGATCACGTGCCCATATGGGGCCTCATAGTGGAGAGGAAGGAGTGTGACCCATAACCAAACATTGTGCTATTAGGAGACCCTGAAATGGAGGCCTAGCAGGCAAAAGCCACAGACCAACTCAGGTCACATTCAATGTTAGTTTGGTCACAGCCCAGCTCATATTGCCTGATTGTAATGATTTTCTCTTCCAGGCAGGCACAGTCCTGGCCAGGGTGGGGCAATTTCAGGATACTGAGTTATCTCACTTGTCGGAGCACAGAAGGGGGTTTACATTTGATTCCAATAAGAAGTTGAAAAACTAAGTTTCACTGACTAACTCCCACCCCCTTCTGACTCATCACCCTCTCTGGTTGACTTCTCAAACGTCCCATGACTTTACTTCTGAGTTCACTGTGGCCACTTAATGCATTTTAACTTTTATCAGTCCCCTGACATCTCTTTTAAGCTATCATCTTCTTTCCTGCAAAAGTGCTTGGATTCCACATTTTCTAATTAAAACATGCTCATTTATTGTCTTACTAACCAGTGCTCTTTATGAGGGCTCATGATGAGAAAGTTAACTCAAAACATCTCGATGCATTTCCTATCTCTTGGAAATGGCTGGAGAAGCAGTTTTGCCTTATAAAGTTGAATGACTGAAGAATTTTTGGTTTTGCTTTTTAATAAAACCATGCATGGGAAACATTTAACTCTATGCTTCAAGCTCCTAATGTTCTCAGCAATGCAGTATATTCTGTTTGTTGTGGTGTGTGTAGACGGGACAGATTGCAGGGGTCAAATAGCTCCATAATGAGTATAGGTAACATCAGAATAGTTCTGTGTTTAATTAGACAAAAATTTTTGTCCTAAAATGCAACATGTCCTAATGTTAATAATGGTGCCCATTGCTGTTTATGCTCCAGTGAATTGATCTGATATTATTAGAGGTTGTAAGCGTCAGTGCAGCAGGGGGTAAGGGTGGCACACATGCGTTTAAACCCACCGAGAATTTCAATATAATCGTGTGTGTGGTGGCATTGGGGTGGGCTGGGAACAAGGTAGAAGGGGCATATCATATTTAGTACCTGTCTACGTATACTTTGTTTTTTCAGTTTCACTACTGTTTGCTTTGTCTTTGGAAACATAAAAGCAGTGTTACAACAGGGACATCCTCATGTTCTGTCTATAATGTGCATCTTCAAATTCATAATACCATTCAGTTTGAGGAAAAGAGCGAAGTGTAGCATTCTTCACAGAGCTTACCCCAAAGGGCTAATTCAGGCAGAAAGGGAGAGACACAGATAGAGGAGACAGAGATAGAGATAGAGATAAAGACAGACAGATGGAGATAGAGATAAAGGGAGGCAGAGAGAGAGAGAGAAAGAAAGGGGAAAAAAGGACCTGGTGATGCAGATGTGGAAAAAAACAGATGCCCTCTTCAGGGAGGTTGGCCCTTGATTCTGACCACTACATTAGAAAATATTAGAAGAAGGAGTCAAGGTCAACGTGAATTGGGTTGGCCAAGACAACTGAGCCCTGCTGGACGCAGTACCTCACACCTGTAATCCCAGCAATTTGGGAGGCTGAGGCAGGCAGATCACTTGAGGTCAGGAGTTCAAGGCCAGCCTGACCAACATTGTGAAATCTCGTCTCTATTAAAAATACTAAAATTAGCCAGGCGTGGTGGCACATGCCTATAATCCCAGCTACTCGGGAGGCTGAGGCAGGAGAATTGCTTGAACCCGGGAGGCGAAGGTTGCAGTGAGGCGAGATCGCACCAGTGCACTCCAGATTGGGTCACAGAGTGAGACTCCATCAAAAACAAAAAAAACAAAAACAAAAACAAACCCTGAGCCCTGATCATTTAAGTGAAGGGGTCACCATTTGGCTGCATACAGGCAGAGTTTTCAAACTGGAAACCAGGTTAAGATCACCTAGTATAGTCCAATGTCTATTTTTACAGACATGGAGAGTGAGGCTTAGAAAGTTCCACGACACGCCAGCACCTTCCACTCCAAATGCCTGAGTGTGGCTGGAAGCCAGGCCTCTAGCTAGAGCTTTCCCCAGCACAGTTCACTATTTCCTGCATGATTGGGGAATGTTGGTGCCTACTTATCCTGCACAGAATATTTATCTCCATTTCCGGCCGGGAGCGGTGGCTCAAGCCTGTAATCCCAGCACTTTGGGAGGCCGAGACGGGCGGATCGCGAGGTTAGGAGATCGAGACCATCCTGGCGAACACGGTGAAACCCCATCTCTACTAAAAAAAAAATACAAAAAACTAGCCGGGCGAGGTGGCGGGCGCCTGTAGTCCCAGCTACTCGGGAGGCTGAGTCAGGAGAATGGCGGGAACCCGGGGGGCGGAGCTTGCAGTGAGCTGAGATCCGGCCACTGCACTCCAGCCCGGGCGACAGAGCCAGACTCCGTCTCAAAAAAAAAAAAAAAAAAAAAAAAGAATATTTATCTCCATTTCCTTCAGTAAAGAAAAGGTCATGAATTTAAGGCAAAGAATTAGAGCACATATTGCAATAGCTTTTGTCTTCTCAGTTATTTTATTACAGAATGTGCACATTCTCTTGGTAAAATATTCAACACATAGACAGAAAGTAGAAAGGAATATTCCCTGCTTTTCAATTTCCATTTTCAAGGAAATTTCACTTGAAGGTTGATTATTTTAGGCTTTCAAAAATGCTTGTGGAAGTCTGAGCATGTATATTTTAAGTTTAATATAAATAGAATCATATACATATCATTTGTCAACTTCCTTTTTATCACTTAATGAGATATTGTGGAAGCATTTTCAGGTAATTTTATGTAGACTTACCTCATTCCTTTTTAAAGTCTGTGTAATATTCCATAATGCTCTAATTTATTTAACCAGTCTCTTCTTGATGGACATTTAGGTCACTTTCAGAATTTTGCTGTTACAAACAAATCTGTAATGAAATGTCTTGTGTATATATCTTTCTTTGCATACTTACATAATTATATTCAAAAGTTAAATTCCTGGAAGTGAAATTGCTAGATCAAAGGGTATGTGTAATGTGCATTTTGAATTTTGATAGATTGTGCCAAATTGTTTCTGTCTCCATTCAAATGTTACGATCTCTCTTTACTTCCCCTTATTTGATAGCCTGCGTATCTTTTGTGGGTTTAAAATAAGAGCCCAGAAGTTTATGGTGTTAGATTTCAGACATAGAATTCTGAGGATTTTTTTTTCAAGGAATAATGTAATAAATAATATGTAAATACCCTAGAAATGTCAATACCGCTTCTTAATGCCAGATGTAGTATGAGAAACATACATAGCTGTAGGGAGAAATCTGACTCTCTCACTCCCCTTGGATCTAGCTGTAGGGCCCTTTCTCTTCATTCCCAGACTGTGCTACAGCATGGCCTACGTGATTCAAAACTCCTAACCTTTGTTGCCTTTCCTTTCTCATTATAATTTGGCAATGTTTGAGTTTACCTCTTCTCCTCATCCACCTTGCCTCTATCTACCTAACGGGGATATTATAAGAATGTCTAAAAAGACCTAGTCAAGTTTCTGAATCCCAAGAGAAATGCCTAGTAAGGTGGTATTATTGTTTAACTATTACAGGAAAGCATTATGATCAAGGGCTTGAATATCTGGCAAGGAAGACAGCCTTTTTTGTGAAATAAGTATGTGAGGGCTCTGTCAATAGGAGGCCCTCAGGCCAAACTTATATAGTTACTTTATCTGAAACTCTGATTTTATGCTAAATAAGGATTTTTGTATTTCCCACCTCCTGTTGGTAATCCCATTACCAGCTGTGTTCACAGGACTTCAGCTTAATTCAGCCAACATTTGTAGGGGTCCAACTAGCAGCTGAGCACCACGGCATAGATAATGAAAGATCGAACAGACATGGCCTCTGACCTCTGGGAATTACAGTCTAGAGGGAGAAAGGCCACAGAGCAGATCATTTGTATAGATATAGGATGTTGTAAGCTGGACATGAGCTCAGGGGACTCTACAGAAGCATGGAGCATGGAGTGCATCCAACCTACCTGGTCAGGGAAGCCTGACTGGCAGGAATGGGGTCTGAGTTCCATCTGGGTGGAATAGTTACAGCTGCCCCAGCAAAAGGGCATTCCAGGCAAAGGTGAGAGAATAGGAAAAGGCTGGAAGAGCAAGACTGTGCCAGGATTCCGGACCAACCAGAGTGAGCCTCAGGAGGCAGGGTAGAGAGGTCTCATGGCCCAAGACAAGGTCACCTTCTGGGTGCAGTCAAGCACCCTAAGGTCTATTCAGTGTGGGATGGGGAGCCCAAAAGGGTTGTACACAAAGGCATGTTATGGTTAGATTTGCCATGAGGAGGTGGAAAGGGAGAATACACCAGAAAGGGAAGAAACTAAAAGTACATTGAAGTTAACCAATGCATCTGATGGAGGGAAGGAAGGAAGGGAGAAAGGGAGGGAGGGAGGGAGGGAGTAAGGGAATGAGAGAGAGACAGAAGGAGTGAGGGAGGGAGTGAGGGAAGGAAGGAAGGAAGGAAGGAAGGAAGGAAGGAAGGAAGGAAGGAAGGAAGGAAGGAAGGAAAGAAGGAAGGAAGGGGAAGGGAAAGGAAGAGAAGGGAGGAAGGAAGGAAAGAAGGAAGGAAGGAAGGAAGGAGAAGGGAAGGGAGGGAAGGAAGGAAGGAAGGGAAGGAAGGGGAGGAAAGAAAGGAAGGTAAGAAGGGAGGAAGGAAGGAAAGAAGGGAGGGAGGGTTGGAGGAAGGAGGGAAGAAAGAAGGAAGGAAAGGGAACTAAAAGGAAAGAGATATATACTTAAAGTAGGCAGTCTATGGGATTCATTGATAATTATCTGCATAACAGTAATAGCCAACATTTATTGAGGATCCACTCAATGTCAGGTGTGTGCTGAGCCGCTCATTTAATCCACACAATATTCCTAAGAAATACTTTCCATCATTTTCACTATTTTCATATGAGGAAACTAAGATGTAATAATAATAAGTCATTTGCCTTAGGCTGCACAGGTTTAAGGTGAAGCAACCAGGCTCTGACCCCACCTGCTACTGACAGTTTCCTTATTAACCATCGCCCTATCCAGCCTCCTCTAATCAGCAGGGCTGTCCCGACCTGACCGTGACCCTGACCTTCCCTCTTCTTCCTTGTTCCTCCTCCCTATCAATTCTCTTCCCCTCCTTCCTCACTTCCCTCCACAGAAATGCAGACATTGCTTTGTTTTTCACGTAACCACTTAACTTCTTGTCAAGCAAAACCTGAGAGCCAGAAAGGAGCTCAGTTCAAGTCCAAGCCTTCAAGATGTCTGGAAAGGCAGCCTCCCCACTACCAGACTTGCCTTTAGGTTTTGTTTAATTCTGCCACTTGCAAAGCAAATGCCTGAAGGTGGGCACCTGCCTTTTAGTCTAACATGCCACCTCCCTGTCAGGCAAATTTCAATTTACCATGCCTCGGCTTGTCCAACTGTATCTTCATCAATACTTCCAAGATGGCAGTGACAAGCATTTCAGGTACTTAAGGCAAACCTGCATGACAGTTTTCCTTGACACTTGCATTTTTAAAAAGCTTTGCCTGGGGCCCTAGGAAACCCAGCATTTAAGAAACTAGGAACCTTTCAAGGAAACCCAGCTTTCAGAGCCTGCTGCCCTGGGACTTGTTTTGTGATAGGGATGCTGCAGGGTCTGCCTTAGAGTATATTAAGTGCCATGGCGATATTTATGTGTTGATACTAAATGATGGTTACCTTTCTTAATGGCATTTTTTTTTTTTGGACGACTGAAATGTATGGATCTGTTCTGTGCATTGTCATTGGGTATGTGGCTGGCCTACAAACACACTTAAATGGCACACTTCTGCACAACATTCCTTTCTGAGTATCCAACAGATATATGTAGGCAGGCAGACATGTCACAGGGGTTGCCATAAAGCTTAATTAATATCCCTGAAGAGTTCTTGTGTCATTTAATGAAGAGTTCTAAATAAGAAGAAAATATCATACCTACGGCTATTACACATACAAAGAAATGTGAGTAAATACGTCGATAGGTCTTCTTCTATTTGCTCATGCCTCAAAGAGTCTGATGTAAATTCAGGTGGGAAAATAGATAGCAATAGAGATGACCACTGTTTATTTGGGGGGGGGGGGAAGCAACAGTGCCCCAAACTTAAATACTTGAAATTACTATACACATTTGATGTGAGAGGAGCAAATCTATAATAAGCAAAAAGGAGTGGCAGCTTTATTTTTCTTTTGTTTTCTTTCACCTCTGCCAGCCCCTATATTTAGAATTGTTTTGATGACTTAAGAATTGTCGGTAGCTATACAAGAATTCAGATAAATCATTTTATTTTCCTTCCTCTGCCTTGAAGAAATCCCATATAATACTTTGTCTGTCCCCGTTAATTTTTACACCATTTATATACCTTCCTCTTTCTCTTCTTTCTTTCCTTGCTTATTTGCTTCATCTACCCAGCAAATGCATCTTGAGCACCTACAAAAATAACCACTACTGGATTTTTTGGTTGGTTGGTTGGTTGTTTGTTCACTTCTTTCTGGGCCTTAGGATACTGATCTAGAAACAGAGAGAAATGAATTAGAACTTCGTTTCTCAAATGAGGGATGCTGTGGAATACCAGTTTTAAGGCTGAGAAGTTTGGTATAAAACTTACAAAAACAACTGGAATAATAAATCGTGTAGAGTACTGGGATATTTATTATATTTAAATATTAGGTTTGTGAAGATCTGCAGTAATCTTCTAAATTCTGTTTTTTCCATTTCCCAAATATCATGGAACCCTCTCTTTATCTAACACTAGCAATATACAAATATACTTGTTGATCCAAAAAGCACATTTTAAGATGTTGTATTTCAGATTCAGATCCTCTCTGATCTTATGACAGAAGTAGAAAAGCCAGAATTTTTTCAAGCCCTTACTGGGAAGGACTTTGTGATCTTGCCTTCTAAAATAAAACATAATTTTTCTCTCAGCATAAATTTTTAAAATGAATTTATACCCAAACTCAATTATCAAGTCAGGCAATATTTGGGCTTGGTACAAAAGTACTGTTTATAATACAGCGCTTAGAGTGTAGGCTAACAATAAAAACTTTTGTTTAAAAATTTAATGGATATTATTGGGTATATACCCAAATGAATATAAATTATTCTACTGTAAAGATGATGCACATGTATGTTCATTGCAGCACTATTCACAATAGCGAAGATATGGAATCAACCCAATGCCCATCAACAGTAGACTAGATAAAGAAGATGTGGTACATATACACCATGGAATACTACGCAGCCATAAAAAAATGAGGTCATGTCTTTTGTGGGAACATGGATGGAGCTAGAGACCATTATCCTTAGCAAACTAACACAGGAACAGAAAACCAAATACCACATGATTTTACTTATAAGTGGGAGCTAAATGATGAGAAGAGAACATGTGGACAGAAAAAGGGAAACAACAGACACTGGGTCCTACTTGAGGGTGGAGGGTGGGGAGAAGAGAGAGGATCAGAAGAAAAAATGCCTACTAGGTACAATGCTTAGAAGCTGGGTGACAAAATAACCTGTACACCAAACCCCCATGACATGAGTTTACCTACATAACAAACCTGCACATGTACCCTTCAACCTAAAACAAAAGTTAAAAGGGAAAAAAGAAAAGTATTATCTATCACATATTAAAATAAGACAAGTGAATATATAAAAAATTGAAGAACTTAAGCTGATGTATGAGTTCTTCTAAATACTTTATAGAATACTTCCAATAAAACAGAAAAAAAAATGTCATGGATAGATAGCTTTCCTAGAATGTAAACCCCACTAGGCTCTCCCTGAAAGCTCTTTCCTGAAATGAGAGCCTGCTGACTTGGAGATGCTAAGACATTTACTAAGGTATGAAATATTTTGACTCTTTCTACTACTGCTGCCACCTGGCTCCTTGGTGATACTTCTTGTTTTGTAATTCATTAACAGTTTTCAAAAACAAGCTCAGGATATGGATAGGATGCAAAGAGACTGGCAAAATGTTTACTGTCAACCAGAATTTGAGCTTCCTGAAGAGTTCAATGTTGATTATCATTTTCTACATTTAGAAAACAGCTAGAAGTTTCTCAAAAATTAACCATTTTATTACCATATTATATAGTTAGGATGTTTGTCTTCTCCATGTCTCATGTTGGAATGTGATCCCCAATGTTGGAGGTGGGGCCTGGTGGGAAGTGTTTGGGTCATGGGGGTGGATCTCTCATGATCAACTTGGTGCCTTCCTCCCAGTAATGAGTGAGTTCTCGCTCTATTAGTTCCTGCAAGATCTGATTATTTTAGAAAAGCCTGATGCCTCCTGCTCTCTTTGTCCCTCTCTTGCCATGTGACGCCAGCTCCCCTTCCCCTCTGCCATGATTGGAAGCTTCCTGAGGTCCTTACCAGAAGCATATGCTGATGCACGGCTTCTATTACGGCCTGCAGAATCAGGAGCCAAATAAACACCTTTTCTTTGTAAATTACCCAGTCTCAGGGACTCCTTAATAGCAACACAAAGTGTACTGAGGCACCCCTATGATCCAGCAATTCCTTTTCTAGGGATAACCCCCAAAGATTTGAAAGCAGGTGCTCAAACAGACATTTTCACACCAGGGTTTGTAGCAGTACTATTTACAATAGTCAAAAAGCGGAAACAACCCGAATGTTCATCAATGGATGAATGAATAAAGAAAAAGCATACACACACACACACAAACACACACACACACACACACACACACAAAAGGAAAGGAAACAGTATTCCACTATAAAAGGAATGAAGTACCGATACATGCTACAATGGGGATGAACTTGAAAACATTAGGCTAAGTGAAAAGAAGCCAGACACAAAAGGTCACATATCGTATGAGTCCATTTATATGACATATCCAGAATAGGCAAATCCATAGAGACAGAAGCCAAATTAGTGGTTGCCAGGAGCTGCGAATGAGAGAGTGAAGGAATGGCGAGTTACTGTTTAATAGATTTTGGGGGGAATCTGAGGGTTTTTGGGGGGCGATGAAAATGTTTTGGAACTTAAATAGAGGCAGAATTTAAACACTGTGAATGCTCTAAATGCCACTGAATTGTGCACTTAGAAATGGTTAATTTTGTATCATGTGAATTTTACCTTCTAACGTAAATGACGAGTTAATGGGTGCAGCACACCAACATGGCACATGCATACATATGTAACAAACCTGCATGTTGTGCACATGTACCCTAGAACTTAAAGTATTTAAAAAAAAAGAGTTCATTTAAAAAATTAATTAATTAATTAGAGAAAATAGCCGGAGGATCAGCGTGTCACCCTGTGTATAAAACGTCTACTCAAGTGAGACACAGCAAGATAGTCAGGCTACAGAACCAGTCTCTTGCTCCAGTCTTCTCCTACAAAGGTGCCAGGAAAAAAAAAAAAAAAAAAAAAGTCTATCCTCAAAACATTCCTTGAAAGGGTTAACCTAAAAGTCACAATGCAAAATACCCAGTACATGTGATTTGATTAATAGATACAATGATTGATTAATAGATACAATGGTGAGGAAGAAGATGAAATCCTGGCCCTCCTGGAATGTGCATGCCATTGGGAAAAGCATGTGACAAACAAGGAAGGAAGGAGATAGCTGCCCAAGGTGATGCATGTTAAATGAGATATCTCAATGCAGGGTGAGGTAAATAGGCCTTTGTATTCCACCCCCATCTCTGGATGTGGACTGTTTCCAGCTATAACATTGGACAAGGTAGGATGCAAGATGCTAGGATGGGAAAGGCTGATCAAGAAAGCCTTTCTGAGGAAGTGAACTTTGAGGATAGACTTGAAAGACCTGAGAAAGAGGAGCCATGCAATGAGAAGAGAGAAGGAGAGGAGGAGAGAAGTTTCCAGACTGAGGGAAACACAGTGTGACTACCTGGATGTGGGGAGGAGCTTGGCCTCCTTAAGGAACAGAAAGAGGATGGCAGGTGCCTTGGGAGCAGGGCCTGGAGAGGTTAGGAAGAGATGACCTCGACCATCACAAGACACCTTGTAGGCCATGATGCGGAGCAGGATAACTTCTAAGTGTAAGGAAATGGGAAGATTTGAAATATGTTTTGATTTATGTTTGTAGGAAATGACTGACTCCTATGGGGAGAAGGAGTGTCAAGGGCAAAGTGGAAAGAGGGAGACCTCTTTAAAGATTGCTGTGTGCAGCAGGCCAGGTGCAAGGTGATGTAGAGGTGTGAGTGGTAAGAAAAGGACGGGGATGTGTTGGAGGCAGAGAGGAAATCAACTGATGATGGACTGGGTGTGAGAGAAGGGCAGGAACCATGGCAAAGCCTAGTGAGGTAGATGGCATGGTGCCCACCCAGATGTCACCCTTCAGGACTGGAGCAGGTGTCCTTGCAGTTGCTGGTAATGTTGGCAGCCAACAGAGCTCAGCCAAGTCCCTCCCTGAGATTGACCTTCAGCAGAGGAGAGCCACCTCTTCCAGGGACCTCCTCTGGGAACAGTCCAAATCCAGTGACTGATCTGAGTAGGATATGAAAGCCCAGCCTCCTTTGCCCAAATTGGAACAACTCAGCAGAGCCGTCCCTGCTCCAGAGCTTTCCATGGAATCGCCATAGGCCCCTCTGCAACAGATCACAATTCAGCTCCCCTCCATCCCCACCCAGGGAGGTCTGCTTCCTTCACTCCTTCACACATGGTCTTCCCAAGAGCACATTCAAATATACTTCCTGCATGCAATATATTTCCCATTCCTGGGGGTGGCTCCTGCACAACTAGAGAAGTGATGACATCTGTAACTGATATCAGTGAAGCCTGGAGGAGAAGAGAAGTTTGGAGTGGAAATCAAAAGTTGTGTTTTGGTCATGCTAAACTTGGGATGCCTACCTATATCCAAATGTAGACAGGGTAATAGGTGTAATATTGAGGGCTGGCTAGAATATTCTGAACAAAAACCAAAACCCTCAAGGCAGAAGTCAAAGAAGACAGCTGAGCTCTTTCATCACAAAGGCCTGTGCTGAATTCCTCAGGAGTCTCTCCTATCCTAGTAATTTTCAGATAGAATGTTCCTAAATGTGCTTCGTTAACTCAAAGAGATGGCATAGTTAGAACCCTTTGTACTTGGTCTAAATCCAGATCCCCTTGGCCGGGCATGGTGGCTTACGCCTTTAATCCCAGCACTTTGGGATTAAAGGTGGATCACCTGAGGTCAGGAGTTCAAGACCAGCCTGGCCAACATGGCAAAACCTTGTCTCTACTAAAAATACAAAAATTAGCCGGGCATGGTGGCGTGTGCCTGTAATCCCAGCTACTGGGGAGGCTGAGGCAGGATAATTGCTTGAACCCAGAAGGCGGAGGTTGCAGTGAGCAGAGATCGCACCACTGCACTCCAGCCTGGGCAACAAGAGTGAAGCTCTGTTTCAGACAAAAAAAAACAAAAAACAAAAATCCAGATCCCATGCCTTCAAGCTGTGAATACTTTTCTTCCTGCCACTGGCCCGGATCACATTGCCCTTCTTTCACATCCTCAAAAATTCGGTCTTTCTCACCCCAGGGACTTAGCACATGCTGTTTCTGCTTCCTGGGATGCTCTTTTATACCATTCTTCATATGGTCAATTACTTCTTATCCTCAGACTTCTCCTCAATCCCATGGTACTTCTGACATTTTGAAAGCATTTCACGTATTTATTGTTTACCTGGATGTGAGTTCTGTTTATTTGTTCCGTCTCTCAGATTGGAAATTTCCTATGAGGATAAGGACTTATTCATCAATGCATCCAAGCATCTAGCACCATGTGATACATATTCCATGCTCAATAAATACTGGCTGGGCAGTGATTTCATATTCGAGATATTGTGTTCATTGCAGAGGTGGAGGCAATGCAGTACACACATGTATTAAACACTTCCTGTGGGCCCGCTTCTGTGCTCTCAGATTGTATTCATGTTCTCTTTCAACCCTTCCGATAGTTCTGGGATGTAAGTATTGCTGTTGTCTCTATTTTTTTAAGAGGAGGCATCCGAGGCCCAGGGAGAATACCTAGCTTTCCCCACGTCATGCAGCTCCTGGTGGAGTTGAGATTTGAGTCCAGGTGCACCTGGCTCCAAGCCCGTTCATTTTCCCCTCTACCATAATTAGTGAATTCCTTCAGCAGACTTTTTGAGCACCTACTATGAACAAGGAAAGATACCAGAAAACAAAAGAGAGAGAGCCTGGCTTTGTAATTTGACTTAAGAAACAAGACAAAAACAAATGTAATCACATGAAGCAGAATATGATATAGGGACATACCCAGAGGGTCATTCCAGCCTGAACATCGTCTGACTGTCTGAGTGGTCCAGACACTAAACGCGATGGGAGAAATCATCCTGCTCCTTGGCTGTGTCTGAGGGTGTGCATTTTTTCTTCATCCACCTCTAACTGCTGGTGAACACAAATATAAGTCCATTCGGAATGGCTGTCTGGACACTCCCATATGATAGTGCATAGCGAATTCAAGGTCAAATCTGAAGTCAAAGTCAGACGTCTTTGTTTTTTTTTCCCCTACTGTATCAAGACTCTTACCAATTAACTTGAAAAAAGTCACCAAGTTAACAACTCCAGAGGGGAAAAAAGAAAAAAAAAAAAAAAGACTCTTCATTTCATCCAAAGACTCTGAAATGGATTTGCTCACAAAACACCAGGTTTCTTTAGTGACCTCGAGAGACCTTGCCTGTCACACTGAGCAGTATATCATTTCATGGAGGAAAAAAAAAAAAGTTTTACCATGAAAAAATGCTATGTTATATCACAGTGTGACACTATTTAAATATCAAGAGTTGAAGCTTCTATTTAGAAAACGGAAGGCAATAAATTGAGTTGCTAATTATTCCAGCTGTGAATATTTTTGGTACGGCTGCAAAATTTTGAAGAGGGCAAAACAGAGGATTTTCCTGTTGTTCATGGCATATGCAAATGTAGTGGCAGTCCCCTATGAGCTGCAAGGTTCAGGGATGAGAAACATTGAAAGCCTATTTTTTCCTGAATCAGACTGGCTTGAGTCGAAGCTTAGGGAACTATGATATAAAAGGGACTTTTGACTACACTAATTGGATTATTGGCTTCTTGTTTTTCAAACTTGAGAAGTAAGAATTTTAAAAATTTTAAGTCCTATTTTAAAGGAAACAATTCACTTCTCAACCTAAGCATAAATTCTCAACTGGAAGAAGAGAAGAGGCACATTAGTCACATCCCTAGTCCCTTCTCTTCCTAGGGGACAGTGGATGGGGGTGCCTGCAATTCTCCAATCACCAGGCTAATTAGAACAACTCATTCATTCAACACATATTTTAAATCAGCTGGGCGCTATGCTAGGTCAAGGAGATTTAGTAAAGGCTAAAATATACTGTACATGGCTCCTGCCCTCAAGCCATTAATATCTGCATTTATTGACCATTCACTGGATGTCAATCTCAATGCTAAGCATTTCACAAATAAACTCACCCAATCCCCCTAACAAGCCCATGAAGTAGCGACTATCATTCTCAGCCTCCTAGCAAGGTTAAGTAACTTGTCCAAGATCACACAGTGATAAATATAGGAGCCAGGATGCAAACCCTGGTTGTCTAAGTCTAGAATTTGCAGACTTAAAACTGCCTTCTAGGTACCATCCTATTGGATTTCTTAAATAATTAAATGAATAATAATCATGATGATGACAACAAAGAAATGTTTCTATGTAGAAAAAGAAGTCTTCTGACTACAAACACCAGATGTTTACCAATCTATCTCTAAAGTATAGGAGACGTTTACTTTCTATTTTTAAAATTTATATACTTGACCCAGTGCGGTGGCTCACGCCTGTAATCCTAGCACTTTGGGAGACTGAGAATGGTGGATCACGAGGTCAGGGGTTTGAGACCAGCCTGGCCAACATGGTGAAACCCCGTCTCTACTAAAAATACAAAAATTAGCCAGGCATGGTGGCACATGCTTGTAATCCCAGCGACTTGGGAGGCTGAGGCAGGAGAATCACTTGAACTGGCAGGTGGAGGTTGCAGTGAGTTGAGATCAGGCCACTGCACTCCAGCCTGGGTGACAAAGCAAGACTTCGTCTTGGGGGAAAAAAAAAAATCATATGCTTTTTTTTTTGTAATGTGTACATTTTATATTTGCAAACAGGAAAATAAACACAGAACGCTTAAGCAATCACCTACTTTTGCTACTCAAGTAGGGCTCAGTGGCACAGTATCCATCATTTTTCTCGTTATCTCTTCTTTCACCTCATCCTCTATGCTTCTCTCCTTCTGTTCTTGCTTTCTCTCCACGTTCCATGTCTCTGTCTCTGTCTGTCTCAGGACCCTGCCCCTTGAATTTTGCCTCAACCGGCACCATTCCTTTTCATATTGGAGAGTATATTAATGGTGCCGGAAAGGGTGGTGGTTATTTAACCTCTCTCCAGCTAAATGTTTTATTATAACTCCTGAAAACCTAATTACAGTAACTTTACATGCTACAGTACCCTTTATAGGCTGCCTCTTTATTAAACTTACTCTTTTAGAGACAATAAACCTGATGCTTCAAAGGGCATGGCCAGAACCAGTGAAATGTAATGAAATCTGGAGTTTTCTAGTGCACACCTGATCTCCCTCACTGAGCACCACGCCTCCGTTCCTGGGGTGTTTGTGCCTCTATCCTTCCCCTGGCTTTTTATCAAATTTCAGACACTGCATGTATGATAGTCAGAATATTTTAGGGATTAATGGGCTGTGTATCAATGTTTTCATCCGCTCCTCTGAATACCCGTGAGTTTATTTACTGGGGAGGTCAATTTTCTCGGTAGAACAACAGTCGACACCTGGTTTCCCTGATAACCAGAGTTGCTCTTTTGCACACAGTGCTACGTTGAGATCATTTAAGACTTTTGCTGTATTTCAAAAACACTTGCTGCTGCAGACTTTGTGAGCAAAGAACAACATGTCGGTCTGCTCTGTTAGTCATTAGTTGTCCTGGTTAGCTGAGTGGTACACTGTGATGAGATCGTGGGATAGGGGGTGAGAGAGAGAGGAAGAGAGAAACAGAAAAAAAGCGTTGACCTTTGGAGTTGAGGCAGCACACTTATTTGTATAGTACATTTCTGTTTCACAGCCCTGCTAGGATTTTCCCCTGGGAATAAAGCCAAAACAACAGAAAATAAGGGGATCCCCTTGGTTGCAACCTAAATGGGACTTGGTGTAAAGGAATTTTATGTATGTGTTTGTTTGTTTCTTTGGTGTGATTTAAGGTTAATGACTAAGTTTACTCGTGATTGACTCAGAGAAAAGGGAAAAACAAGAAAAAGAAAAGAAATCTTTTGTTGGAGCCTCAGGTAGCTTAGCCAGCCTCCGCTTCTCAAAGCTACCACTCTAGATTTGTCAAGCTCCTTCTGTATCATAAGAATAAAATAAAAATTCACAGCCTTTTGGATTGGTGGGGGCTCTTCTTGCATGGATCTTATGCATGAGGTTTTTTTGTTTGTTAGGTTTCTTTTTAAAATCTTTCATGATTGTTTAATCAGAGACAATGCATGCCCTTAATTTTCTAAGCCAATTTGAAGCAGAAGCCTGGTTAACCAAGATTCTGCCTGAAATCCATATCTTTGCTGTCATGTAAAGCATATGGGAGAATGGCTGTTCAGCTTTTAGGTGTGCTTCTCAGTTTTTATTAAATGGTTTTGTTTTCACATGAGGAAAAGTGATGACATTTACCAAAAAGATTGATAGTTTAGGGTGAAATGATGATCCCTGTATTCTTAAGAAGTCACAGGAATGCAGGATACAGAGCTGAGAACACAGAGCCTTTGCCTCACTATTCCATCCCAAGCCCCTAACCTGTGCCTCACAGAATGCTGGGTGCTATGACCAAAGCTCTCATCCCCCACCATGACATGACTGGGAAGGGAAAGAAGTGTGTGAGCTCCTCTTTTATTTTTTGTAAGACATCAAGGACTGGTTTTCTCTATCTCTTGGAGTGTTAGCAAACTCCAAGGACAGCACTTTGGGGGCCCCTCATTTGCCTTTCCTTTCCAAGGCACAAGTGGCCAATTCTGAGAGCAATTGAGTTGTGCTTGAAAAATGTCAAGTGCATTTGGAAACTACACATTTTTGCTGACGCCTGGAGTCCCGAGCTGAGCTACTTCCATGACCGACCACTGGGAAGAAGTTCAGTTGGGGCATCACAAATGATTCATCTGAACACAATGAGCAGGCCCCTGAGGGGGAGAAGCTGTCTTAATAGCCGGTTCAGGGAAAAATCAGGAGAAGTCCCCTAAGCCCTCTTGGTCCTCCCTGTGACCATCTGGCCAGACCATTACCTTGTGGGTCTTGCTTCATTTTATTTGATTTTCTAGCAGCATGTGACTGAAATCCTTGGGTGAATCAAACCTTGCATTTTTTTTTCAATTTTTTGTTATGAAAATGTTCAAACATACAGAAAACTTGGAATAGTACCATGTGAGAATAACCACCTGGTTTCAACAATTGCTATCATTTTGCCACATTTGCCTTATCTATTTTTATAGAGCTTAAGAGATAGAGATCTTTTTGCTGAATCTTTTGAAAGGGAGTCGCAGACTTCATGAAACTTCACCTAAAGATGCCCACATTCAAAGCTTACATTAAAAAATATATATCTGCTAACAATCTGGTGTGTCCTCTGCAAGTAAGATGCATTTGGAAGGGCATAAAAATGATTCAGGTAGAATTTCTTAAATGTTAATGTACGCTAGAATCAGCCAGGGAGCTTCTTTGCTTCCTTTTTTTTTTTTTTTTTTTTTTTTTTTGAGATAGAGTTTCCTTCTTGTTGTCCAGTCTGGAGTGCAATGGCACGGTCTCAGCTCACTACAACCTCCGCCTCCTGGGTTCAAGTAATTCCCCTGCCTCAGCCTCCCAAGTAGCTGGGATTACAGGTGCCCACCACCACACCTGGCTACTTTTTTTTGTATTTTTTACAGAGATGGGATTTCACCATGTTGGCCAGGCTGGTCTCGAATCCCTGACCTCAAATGATTCGCCTGCCTCAGCCTCCCAAAGTGCTGGGATTACAGGCATGAGCCACCGTGCCAGGCCACTAGGGAGCTTCTTAATCAATATACTCCCAGACCCTATCCTCATACCTGGATAGGGCCCAGGATTTTGTACTGTTTTTAACACTGAGGGCTGCATTAAAAACAGTACAAATTCCTGGGACCAGGTGATCACTTGAGTACTACGTTAAAAACAGTACAAATTCCAGGTATTTATGGGACACAGTCTGAAGATCACTTCTATCGAATCTTTCTCTTTTTGTTTGCTGAATTTAATCTTCTAAAGATTAGTGACACCAGGGTGTAACTGTATCATAGGAGAAATAGGATTCTACTTATCATTGTTTTTTTGTTTAATCATTTTAAACCCCAGAAACTAGAAGGAAGGGAGATGATAACTAAACGGGTTTCTTTTAGCTGCGATCATCACAGACACCACAGTGCCAATGAGCGGCCTGAGAGATACATCCTGCGAGGGCTTATGCAGTGCTGAAAAGTATGCAGGTTGTTTTTTCTGTGGAGGGATCTGGCCTTGCATGTGTAAATATAGACTCTTGCCTGCATGTACATATGCAAACTTGTAAATCTGTTTGGCAAACAGGCATCAACACGGCAGGAGGAGCCTATTTTAAAATTAAAAATGTTCACAGCACTATTCTTTTAGCATTCATTATTTTGGTCTTGGAAAAGGTTGTAAGTTATTTATTTAACAAAGATTTCTTGAGTTCCCCCACTGTAAGCCAGGCTCTATTTTAGGTGATAGGATACAGCATGAAAAAAATAATTATTTTAAACTTTATTGAAATTCAGTTCTAATGAGGGGGACAGAAAATATGTAATATGCAAATATACATATGCATTTAATGAAGAAAAATAAGGCAGTTATGACAGGGCAGATAGTAAAAGAAATTGAAAGGGTCCAGGAAGATCTCTCTGAGAAAGTGCTATGAGAGCAGAGATTGAAGGAACAAGTTGTGCAGATATTTCCAAGCAGAAGGAACAGTAAGTGCAAAGACCCTGAGGCAAGAAGATGTGATATGATGGGAACAGTAAAAGGACAATATGATGGATGGAGTAAGGGAGGATGACAGCGGTGGAAGCTTCAGTGGGAGAGGTAGCCAGAGGGCAGATCATGCAGAGTTGTAGGTCATGAGAAAGACACCTGATTTTATTCTCAATGTTATTAGAAGCCTTTGTCAGGGAGAAAGGGTGCTTTGTTTGATGACATGTGACCTAAGCTGACTTTATTTTTAGAAGAAAGTGTAGAAAATGGACTAAATTGTCAAGGGAACATTTTTAGGATTTCACGAAGAGGTGCCATATGCAAGATATAATCATAGCCTTATATGTTTCTTATAAATGAGTATTAAAAATAACATTAAAGCCAATTTAAACTTCTTAATTTTCACCATGTTGCTCTCATGTTGCTAAAACATTTCTATTTTCAAGTTATTTATTCTGTCCACAAATATGACTGATACCCAGGCACTAATGTTTCCACTCTAGAGATAACAGGAGTAAGGAATATATACCAGGTCAAGTGTCCAGGAGTTCACATTCTGGTTGGGGATAGACACATTTAAAATAATATATATAGAGAGAGATTAATAACACCAGGATATAACCGTATCATGGGAGAAATAAGTTTCTATTTATAAATAGAATCTAAGATAGATAGATAGATAGGTAGGTAGGTAGATAGATAGATAGATAGATAGATAGATAGATAGATAGATAGACAGATAGATAGATTTGTGAGTGCACAAAGTGATGGGGGCCATGTTAGAATAGATTCCCCAGGTAGATGGTTAGAAGTTGGGTAGGAGTTAGCTAGGATGGGTTAGGTGAGACAGAACAGAAAAAGCCATTTGATTCAACTGAGTGGGCTTGTTAAAAGAAAGTGTGTCTTTTTGTATGGCTGAAGCGTGAGTGCACAGGAGCTGAGAACACTGATTAGAAACAAGGGTCCAAAAATGGGTAGTGGTTGTAGAGAGACTGGTTCCATGTTGAAACTTAGGTCTCCCCTTTCAGGCATGGAAGGATAACCATGGATTTGTAAGCCAGAGCACACTGGCATTGTGACTTGGGAAGGAAAAGGCAGGAAGGCTAAAGGATGGGGTTAGTGGGTGAGGTTTTCAGAAATGAAATTGATGGAATTCGTTAAGCTATTGGATGGGGAAAGGCAAGGGAAAAGGAGGAAGTTCCTTGGGTAACTGGGAGTAAAGCAAGTCCAGGAGGGGTGGACTTGGGCGTGTAAAGGAATATAGTCTGAGTTTGGTTGTGACTTGTTCAAGATAGCTGTGAAATGTAGAAGACAAGCTACCCAATGCACAACGGGATGTGGGTCAGGAGCTAAGGAGTCATGAGCTAGATAGAAATGGAGCTTTGGAGACTCAAGACCCATCAGTGGTGGCTGAAGCCCTAGAAATTGGCAAGATCACTGAGGATGCGAGAACTGGAACTCGTATGTTCTCACTCATTAGTGACTCCTTACAATGCCTTTACGTTCCTTTGTTTTCATTTGATTTCCTATTTTCAACACTCACTCTGGGAGAATTCTGTAAGAAATAAATTTGAAGGAGTCCTAAATCAAATTCCGAGGTTTCTCTGTCACCCTGGCTTTCTGCTGTGGATATGTTCTAGTGTTGTTATAAGGCAGCAGACTATTATTTAGTGACTTAGAGAACTCTTCAGGTGTTTGTTCAACATTTGCCAAGCCTTAAATTAAAATCTACATTTCAGGCTCCTTATGTAGCTCTGAAGAATTAATACTAAAAGCTACTCACACGGGCTGACACTTACTATGAGACACACCTTGGTTAAGTGCTTTTGCTACATAATCCTGCATGATATTATGGGATTAGTGATGCTTTTCCTACACAGTGTTGCAATCCTCACAGTAAGCAGTTATGAGGTACCTGTACTCTTATTACCTCTGTTTTACAAATGAGGAGATGGAGGTTCTCAAAAGCAGTGTCAGGTACTTGTCGGAAATAGCACGACCAGGAAGGACTACCAAGGTCTGTCCTGTGATACAGTGCTGTCATGAACACCATGCTTACTGCCTCCTCTTCCAAAACACCATTTTAAAATGGAGCACTAAAAGAGAGCCGTTGGACAAGGAGTCCAAAGTCTTAGTTACGGAATCAAACTTCTAAGCTTTATTTTAATGTTAGCTGTGTTAAATAATTCACTAATCAGATACTCATTTTCTGACATGATTGTCAGTCGTATTGGGTTTGTTTGATCTCTGTGAAGGATTAAAATACTTTCAAGGTTTTATCTGGAAGCAGCCAAGATACAAATATTTGTAATGACAGCAATCCTGCCTTAGAAGCCCACTGGGAAAGCCTGCTAGCCCCCAGAGGCAAGGCAGTGTGGTGTAGTAGGTCTGATTAGAGCTTCCAAAGGGTCTAACTGGATGTAAATAAAATTTTTTTTTAAGTCAGGCAGACTAGAGCTTGAGCCCTAATGACCCTGCTTACCAACTCCGAGCATCAGTTTTCTCATCTGTAAAATTGAGGTAATAATAGTACCCACCTCCTGGGGTTAATGTGAGGTTTAGTTGCAAGTGAAACATGTAGCATCGTAACTGACACATTGTAAGTGGCCAATAAACTAAGTAGCACCTACCGAAGAGGTGAAGAGAAAGGAAATAACTGTAGTAACATTTTGAAACCTTAGAATTGCAGCTGAGTAAAACTACAAGGTAATGAGAGGACTCATTCATTCATTCACTCATTCATTCACTAAAATCCCCCTCTGCATGTTGGGCTCGATGTGAGTACTGGGAACATAGGACAAACAAGGTACAAAATAAGACATAGACCGTGGCCTCCAGCTGCTCAGACTCTAGCATTTACTTAACTCCTGCCTGAAACCCCGCTACATATTTCCTGGAAGACAAATCATCGTTTTAAACAAGGTCTAGCAAGTCACATTTGAAGTCTTAGGAGTGGCATGTATAAGAAAGAATCGTCAGAGAATTAATGGTCCTTCCTTAAAGTGCCCGTGGAGTGACAGACTCCTGACCCTGAGGAGGAGCTATATCCTCTTCTGCACTGCCTGTTCTACCATATGGTTCTGTGGTGTGGTTGTCACACCACAGCTCTGGCTAACACGGACACCTATTCAATCGATAGGCAAAGACGATTCCAAAGAACTAATCATGATCACATGACCTGGAGAAGGCATCTCAGAACAGGAATCAGGATTTCAGGGGAGGTGAAAATAGAACAACAAGGGTGAGACAGTGTAGGGTAACATGTAAGCACACAGGTTTTATCAAAAGACAGAGCTCTGGGTCTCAGTCCTCAGACAGTTGCTTGGTGTCTTCAAGCCTAATATCTCCCATCTAAAATGGAGATATTCTGCCATAAAAATGGAATGAAATAATGGCTTTTGCAGCAACTTGGATGGAACTGGAGGCCATTGTTCTAAGTGAAATAACTCAGGAACGGAAAACCAAACATCATATATTCTCACTTATAAGTGGGAGCTAAGCTATGAGGATGCAAAGGCATAAGAATAATATAATAAACTTTGGAGACTTGGAAGGAATGGTGGAGGGGGCGAGGGATAAAAGGCTACATATCAGGTATAGTGGACACTGCTCTGATGACAGGTGCACCAAAATCTTAGAAATCACCGCTAAAGAACTTGTCCATGTAATCAGAAAACACCTGTACCCCCAAAACTATTGAAATTTTAAAAAAGAATATATCTGGATTACAGAAAGAAAAAATTAAAAATTTTAAAACATAATAAAATAAAATGGAGATATTAAAACATTTAGTTTGTCAATAGTTGTGACAATACATTTCAAGTACCTTTCAATAGTAGGTATCTAGCTCTATCCATGTTCCTGTAAAGGACATGATCTCATTTATTTTCATGGCTGCATAATATTCCATGGTGTATATATGCCACATTTTCTTTACCTGGGTGACAAAATAATCTGTACATCAAATGCCAGTGACACAAGTATACCTATATAACAAACCTGCACGTGTATCCATGAACCCAAAATAAAAGTTTTTTTTTTTTTAAATAGTGGGTATCTGATATGTGAAAACGCTTAGCATCCTCAACCGCATCATCTCTGAGGAGGTGACAGTCATTCAGTTTCCATATTTGTTTTGAATGTTTTGCAGGTTGTTGTGGAAGATAACAACTAGATGCATATGTGAAAGGAGCAAATTATGCACATTTGTGGAATTAATTTATGTCATCATTGAATGTAATGTTCACCCCTTCTTCACTCCAGCGTAAGCTTAGTTAACTAGGATTATGCTAGGATTAGATAGAGCAGGGTGGAAGAAAAACAGCTAAAGGTTGCTCCTTGGCTACCCATGGCCACTCTGACTGTTTCCCTTTTCCTGGCAGGCACTTCCTCTTCAAGACCTCCTCGGGGAGCACACCGTTGTTTAGCAGCTCTTCCCCAGGATACCCTTTGACCTCAGGAACGGTTTACACGCCCCCACCCCGCCTGCTGCCCAGGAATACTTTCTCCAGGAAGGCTTTCAAGCTGAAGAAGCCCTCCAAGTACTGCAGCTGGAAATGTGCCGCCCTCTCTGCCATCGCCGCGGCCCTCCTCTTGGCTATTTTGCTGGCGTATTTCATAGGTAAGTCAGGGCGGCCTCATTCAGCAACGCTGGGGGTGACAACGTGGGGGAGAGGCCATGGACTTGTGAATCTAGAGGCCCTCTGATGTCTGTACAGTTTGCTTCTTGGCTCCTGAAAGATGTGACAATGAGTGATGGATGGAGGTGATTTTTTCCCTCCTGAAATCTACTTAAATCTGATGAGTTTCTCCTTCATGTTTCTAAATGACATTCATCAGAAGAGAAATTAAGCATCCTTACTATATCCTTTCTTGGAGATGAGCTGAGACTTGTCATTCCCGCAAACCTATCCCTCACTCTCGGAGTGGCCTTCTAGTTTTCTCCATCCTTGGATTTTAACCCAGGTCTGTGCTTTGAGATGTATGCAACATTGGTTAACTTCAGCCAAAAACCGAATTGAAGAATAGCGGTTGGCATGCCTGAGAACATCTTGATTCGAGAGAAAGCCAAAGTAGCTAGCTTATTTTCAGAGCTGTGGAACAGAAACAGGACTGACAGGCTGGAGCATCCATCCAGGTCTTTATACAGAATTGAATTACCCAGACACACTTGGCCTTGCCCATATCCCTTCCACAGTCTGTCTTCTCAGCCTCAATTCTCTCCTCACCATGGGCAGCTGAATCTGAATCAGGGTCACCTCTCCTGGCAAGGGGGCTTCTGGTGACTCAGTGTATGACACATAGGTGAAGTTGCTGGAGTATCTTTCTCCGCACGCCAGAGGTGTTGGTTTACAGCCATAGGGTGTAGCCGCGTCACCACGGAAAGTGGCAGATGCTGAGCGCCCAGAGGCAGGGTGCCACGTGCATAAGAGCTTCTCGGGCTGCACACAAAGCCTGCTCACAGTTCCTGGCCCCAACAAAGATCCCCAGTGCTGCTGCTCTGTCAGTTGAGCCTGCCAAAGGCAGATCTCCTGGCTTAGGAAGAGGCCATGGTGATGTTTGTTAAAGTTTATTTGAAACACTT
Organism: Macaca mulatta; assembly: GCF_049350105.2. Taxonomy (NCBI): domain Eukaryota; kingdom Metazoa; phylum Chordata; class Mammalia; order Primates; family Cercopithecidae; genus Macaca; species Macaca mulatta. Next base: position 176,839,348 of record NC_133411.1, read on the forward strand.
GATGGTTCTGGCTTGGTTTCAGGGCAGCTATGAGAGACCGGCCCAGTTTGGCTGTGCCATGTTGCAAAGCAAACCCATAAAACACCAGCTCAATGAAGCTGACTCCAAAACAGTTCCCAACACGTATGCTGAAACTCCTCCCATTTAAGAGAAAAGAAAAGGCAACCCTGACTGTGTTGGCCTTGCCCCTTCCCTCCGCATAAACCCTCCCTTCTCGCTCAGCACTGGGGGCTCCCACACTTTCCTTCATCCCCAGGCAGCAAGCATGGTATCTGCCAAAGAAGGAACTGGCCCCATTCTCCTAAGCTTGCCTGATGGCAAAGGGGCATGACTGTGCACCCCTACAGATCTGGGGCCCTGCCTAAGGCACCAATACAAACCAACAATTGACATAAATTTTTCACCTTCTTCCACACTAGAGCTATGATTGTCTTAATATGGAAAAATAAGCATTTATATTCCTTACCAGTTGCATTTCTCAGGAATGCCCTCCCAAAGTGAGAAAACTGACCCTCCAGGGAAAGGTGCCGTGTTCATCTGGGGCTTTGCAAAAGTCTAGCTTGCACTCTAAATCACAGCTCTATACCGGAACAGAGGCCTGAGACCTACCCAACCCTAATTTCAAGTCATGTCTTCTTCTCACTTACCTCTTGATGAAGGATGAAGTAATGGATTGACCTGAGAAAGGCGGAAGGATATCTGTTGCCCCGTTGAATAACTTGAGTAGACCCTTGTGTGTTGCTAAAGGTAGCTTTGTGTGCTTCCGCAGGTGTCTGTTCAGGGGGCTCCATAGAAGCAAATTGAATGTGCCTTCGGGGTCTTTTCATGATTTGGCTTTGTGTCAGAAACTTCAGAAAGGGTTCATGCGCTTACTTTTCAGGCCTAATGTTCTGTGGGGCCACTGAGCACCACTGGGATCCCAGCTACAGAAATTGAGGTACTGCCTGCCTCTGCCAATAGCGTCCCCAGTGCCCCTTCTACTCTGCTTGCAGGAGAGAGGTAGATAGCTACTGCCTGATTTATGGGGCTTGATAGTTAAAATAGAATAGCTTTCTGTAAGGGCAATCATATACATGGGAAACCGTACAATGAGAGTTTAATGTTTTAATCAGGTATGTAACTCGTAAATGATAGATTAGGAAATATGTTTATTTTCAGTCTGCAGGCTGCTGGAAGCTGGACCTGAGCATCTTAGCATCATTTATTAATTCATAATCCATCATTTCTTATTATGTATTCTTTAGGTAAGATTATGCTTTGACCCTGGAGTATCAGGAAATAGTTTATGACACAAAATGAGTGATATAATGGGCCAATTTACCTTGCAGTGATGGCAGTGAGCATGCAGCTATAGGGCTACTCTCAGCCACTCTCCAGAGGTGATGGCAGGTCTGCAAGCATGGTAAGGGGTCAGGATCTGAAGTGCTGATCTTGGCCCCAGTGACTCCTTTCTCCTTAGCCTTGGCAAACTTGTTTGCCTTCTGGGTCTTGGTTTCCTAAGTACATCATGGGAGCAGGATGATTATTTACGTGCAGAAACTCAGAAGTATGGTGAGGATTAATTAATGTGTATAAATCACTTTGAAGATGAAAAGCAGTATATTATTACTTACCAAGCTGCAGGGGCATAAACAGTGCATTGCAAACACAGAGAAAAGTGCCTTTTGGAAGAACCAGTGATTGTGCCCAGCTGGAAAACAAGCCATCAGGGAAGGGCAGAAAGACAATATAAAAACCGAGGCCCTCCTGTTAAGGAGACCGGCGCTTTTAAGGGCTGAATCCATTCTGGTTCACACATGACTCTGCATTCCACTAGAACATGACAGCTCCTGAAATTGATGCATCAGCCTCAGGACCCTTATGGACAGACAGTGGGTTCAGGCCTGCCAGGCACTGTGACAAATAAGTGAAATTATCATCCTTGCATGTTCAAACCCGAAGAAAGAAGACTTTCCAGAAATGAGCAATTTGGAATAGCTCAGCCCCTTGACACGTTCTTCCATAGATCCAGGCCCGTGGGTGAGTGTAAAAGCAGAATGCCAGCCCTTGTGCAAACTAGAAGACCCAGGCCTTTACCAATTCAGCAAAGATGCCCAGTTCCCACCCACACAGCTGGGGTCAGAGAACTTTTATGATATGCTCCTCCATCAGACCCTCTCCGTGCCAGATTCTCTCAGTGTACAAACATCCTGGAATAAATTACTCTGAAAAGCTGCATAAACCACCAGGGGACCACTTTGTGCATCACTCAGACCCTGGCACAAACAATTATTTGTGGGAATACTGGTTTAGGAGGATACTAGTTTAGGAGAACTTTTCTGTGAAATGCAAGAGACTTTCCTCTCAGGAAGGTATCTTTCTTCTTTAGGCAGCTCAAGTACTTTCATTGCCTGCACCACCAGAAGTCCCTAAGTTTCTGATTCATGTAACCAAAGTATTTTATAACCAACCTCACCTATTTTATACTAGATGTGTTGTGTTATCTTGATAGTATGCATAAAAATCACTAGTTAGAACCTTCTACCTGCTTAGAACTAGAAGCATTTCCATTTGAAGCACTTTTTTTGTTTGTTTGTTTGTTTTTGAGACAGAGCCTCACTCTGTTGCCCAGGTGCCCAGGCTGGAGCGCAGTGGCATGATCTCGGCTCACCGCAACTTCTGCCTCCCGGGTTCAGGGGATTCTCATGCCTCAGCCTCCCAAATAGCTGAGACTACAGACCTATACCACCACGCCCAGCTAATTTTTGTGTTTTTAGTAGAGACGGGGTTTTGCCATGTTGGCCAGGCTGGTCTCAAACTCCTGGTCTCAAGTGATCTACCCGCCTCAGCCTCCCAAACTGCTAGAATTACAGCCATGAGCCACCGTACCCAGCCCATTTGAAGCACTTTTATATAACTATTCAATTTGAATCATATCCCCATAAAATCTGCATATTATGATCATTTGACAAGCACTGACACTGAGGCCCAGAGAGTCTAAAGTCTCCTGGCTAGGTAGGTAGTTGCAGGGCAAGCACTAGGCCCTTGGTCTCTTGATGTCTCATCGAAGGTCTTTCTCTTCACTCCTTTCTCCTCAAGATTGAAGTTAACCAGTTTCTCACATACTGTATGAAACTGAAATAAATGGTCCCATTAGTAGCATTAACTCACCTTATCTAGTTCTGCCCTCTTTAGCAAGGTAGAGTAATTGGTTCCTCCTTCCTGAATCATCTTCTAACTCAGTGGATAGAAGCAATTCTATATTATAGAATATAGAATATTGAATCTCCTCAGTATTATAATTGGTCCTCATATTTCTGCTTTCCAGTTGTCTTATGTTATAGAGGTCAGCAAACGTTTTCTGCAAAAAGTTGGAGACTAAATATTTTTGGTTCGTGTTCTACTTAGTGACAACTGTTTAACTCTGCTGTTGTACGTTAAAAACAGCCATAGACAGTGTGTAAACAAACAGGCATGGCTGTGCAGCCATAAAACTTTAATTATGCCCCCTGGTTTTTGACTTTTAAGTACTTTCATGTGTTATGAAATATTATTTTCTTTTAAAAAAATTTCAGCCATTTAGAATGTAAACCCATTGTTTAGGTTATGTGCCATACAAAAACAGGTGGCAGCCTGGATTTGGTCCACAGGCCATAGTTTGTCAACCCTTGTTTGATTACATTACAACTTATTTCCTAAGAATACCTTTCAGGGTGTCACACCTTTATTACAAAAAATTGCTTTCCAACCGTCTTTAAGAGTCCAACCATATGTCCACTGTCAGTGAAGCAGGTGACTGACATTTTCTGATACTGCAACTCCATTTCATAATGAGTAATTGCAGCTGACTTTCTGGCCCAAACCAAAAAGTAGAAAAAGCAAGTCACTTTTCTCTTTAAATACTTTCTACAGGATAAATTTTTCCAAGGAAAATTTTAGTAGGAATTTTAGGACACTTCATCCTGAAAGCATAGCTTTTAACTAGACTGCTTGAAACAGTGCTCCAATCCATGGATAGAGTGGAATTGCCTGGCCATTTTGCCTAGTACTCATTTGTCCTCAATCGTTGATTATCCCAGGTTCCTCTGGAAAATTATCACCTGTTTTTAGAAGTTACTCAGTTTCTGATGCCTTCATTGTTGAGATTTTCCAACAGATGGTAATAGTGCTGTGTCATGGTATGACATCATTGCTTTCTTGTCCTAGGTTAACATTGGAATAGATCTAGTTTCCTTAAAAGGCATCAAAGTTCTTGCGGGGCTACCCCACATCAAGGAAGAAAGATGCCTCTCATGTGTGACTCTGTTGTTTAACTCCAGATAATCTTAGAAATTCTAAAGCGAGAGTCAACACAAGAGTTCGGCGTGACATGGGACTCAGACTGTCACCCCTGAGCTAAAACAATACACAACATACACTGAGCTTCTGCCAAAGACACTTCATGGGGTTGGGAAGGGAAGGCAGGAGAGAGAAAGATAAGAGCATTTATGTCATCCTAAATTAGTTCTTAGCTCTTCAGATCTCTGCCAAACTAAAATACATATATATATATTAGAAAGTCACCTTGTCTTTTTTCACTACAGTAATTCCTGCCAAATATGAAATACTATGTTTGAAGTTAGCTGCTCAACACTCTGTCTTCTGCCACTCTGACTTTGATCTGGAAAGAACACGGGCCATCAACATGTCAGGATGTTAAAAGTGTGGTAATTTGGGGTGCTTTCAGTTTCTTTTGAAAACAATGAGAGATTATTTTCTATGGAAACTAAAAGCCTACCATGTGTTTAAAGTTGCTACACTTGAAAATTGATATGTTGAGACTCACGCTGATGAATCTTGCGTTCTCTGCTGCTATTTTGTGTATTCTCATCTCACTGAACAGAGCAGGTTTGGAGAAAACATAAAGAAAATGACAGAAAATGATGAGAATGGTACACTTGCCTGGCATCTTTTGTGGGGGCGCAGACTAGGAAAAATGTCAGCCCTCTCATTCCAACTCACTGCTCTTTGACTATCTGGAGCGATGGGAAACCTCATCCTCCTGTATGAATTCCAAGTTGTGTACTTACCTCCCACATCTAAAGGGCAAAATGCTAATGATTAAATCTGAACAGTCCAGCAAATAACATTTCCACCCAACTCCCAGGGCCCAGGTGGTCAAACTGAGAAAAAGCGATCTGCCCACAAGTAAGTCAGGAGACCCAGTTATATTATCTATGCCAGTGTTAGTAGCAGACTTCTTATCTAATAGATATGCTAATGTGCTCTTAACCTGATAATAAAGTCCTGTCAGTGCTTACACACTGGTGAGTCTTTGGCAGGGGGACTGCCATTTCATAACTGCACATCTGATTTCAGAGGGCCTGTCAATTTATGGAAAGAAAATTACATCATTCATTAGCTAGGCCTCCATCACCTAGTGGCCACGTGGCAATATTTGTACCTCGTGTTTGACATTCAGAAAAAATGGATCCCTCTGCTTCAGAAGAGGATGTGACCTCTTTAAAAACATATTTGTGCAATCTGGGGGACTTGAAGTGCTTCAGGAGGGTCAGCAGCTGTGGGGAGATGCCTTTGCTTTCCTCTCCAAGATTCCCATGAGAAATCAGGATAATTGGCCAACGCAGGGCTTTCCCGCCCTTGTGGGCAGATGCTGGCGATGAGAGCCAGGAAGCAGATTTTGATCTTGACTTTGTAGAACATCATAATACAGAACCAGAGAGGAGTGATAGGTGCCACAACCCTGCGCACCTCAAGGGCGCCAAGGAAACAATAGTGGGTCTGCCAGTCCAGGACTTCATGCCTCCACAGAGTATACACTGAGTAAATGAATATGGAGAGTTCTCCACCTACTATCCCTGAATCACCATTCAAGCCTTGCCCTGGACTTTCTGTCTGTAACAATGATCTCTCTAACAGTCATCCATCCAGAAGCAGTAATAGGATGCTAGAACATCAGTGTTGACTTCTTCGCACACCCTACTTATTTGACTGGATTCCTTTGGGTGGTGGCCAAGCCAACAGGCCCTTCAGCTTTCACAGCGTGCTTTAAATTCTCCATTTCTGAAGTCTTTTCTTGGTTCATTTATTTGTGCTTGGGGTTTCCTGATTGAGGATTCTGAGCACAACTTCTAATGGACTGTAAATTACTGTTATTTCATTCTGTGTTTCACCTGGAACACAACTTCAGGTTCTTGCTTTGCCTTGGTAATTAGACAAGAAGCAGCTTGATGTCATAGAAAGCACGTATATGGACTTTGGTGTCAGAGAGGGCTGTGTTTGAAGTCTGGCCTGTATACATAAAGTCCATGTAACAATGGGCTTGCTATTTAAAATCTCTGCACCTTAGTTTCCTCATCAGAAAAATGGGGAGAATTCCTACTTTGTAAAGATGCCTCAAGCATTCATTGAAATGGTAGATGCATGCAACTCTTCTTCAAATCCAGTATGTCATCAATTATGAGAAATGCCCTCATTGTGCATCCCTAAGGGGGAAAGAGGTTGTCAATTAAACTATGCCGTGATTTCTTAGCATTTGTAATTTTTATTTTATATATTTGGAAAGAGATAGGCATAGGCATTCTACATTGATGTAACAACCATGTGCATAGGTAGGTCACAAAGGCCCTGTAATACAACACCAATTATAAGGTGCATTCTGATCCCAGACTTGTGGAAGTATTTTTAAAATTCTGAATCTTATAGTCAGTGGAACATGGTGGTACCTGTCACACAATAGAAGCTCAACTAAATGGAGCTATGGTGATTGTTGTACTAGCCACTGCACACCTATGCCAGGTCCAATGAGAAGAGTATGCCCAAAATAGTGACTTGCACTGCCCAGCACTTCGTAGGCAACAGTACATATTTGTTGAACTAATGAATGCTGATTAGGGTTACATCTGAGTTGTACCAGTTGTGGAAGATATTTTCCAAATACCCAGAATCCCCGATCCCTAGCTTCACTGTTCCCCTATGTAAGGGGAGGTTTTCGGTTTCTTGATGTGGTAATTGCCTCTGTTCCCAAATTACACTTCTGAGTTAGAAAGCACTTAGGCAAAGGAATGGTTAGGGGGCCGTGTAAGCACCACATTTAAGCCCTTTAGTAGGAATCTGTGATTCCCTGAAATCAAGAGAACTGGCTGAGAGAAACTGGGAAGTGTTTGTGTCTGGCATAAGGCCATCGTTTGGCACTCATATTACAAAAGTGTAGCAGAATTTAGTTGGAGTTCAAGGTGAAGAAGCAAATAATGGCATAAATCTAAAAGTCTGTTGGCTGTTTCTCTGTAAATGAGGATGTACTAAGAAAAGAAAGCAATCGCTACAAGGCACCAAGTAGAGAAAAGAACTATTATATGGTAAATTAGGTCTGTGTACACAACCCACACAGAATCTTTTGTGCTCTGAAATGCCTTGCCTAGCTACATAGCCTCATACAACAGAAACCTAACCCGAAGCAAACTTCTAAAACATACATGTTTCTCTTAAGGTCACCTAAAACCAGACTTTTTTGTGTCCTCCATTGAAAATTCTTTTATAGAAAATTCATGTTTTTATTATTAAGAATAGACACCCAGAATGTTTGCCTGAGCCCTTCTCTTATCATACAAGTCATTTATTAAATTGATGTTTCATAATAAGATTCTCTGCATTCAGAGAGCAAATAGTCCATCAACTGTATTAACACATTTAACATTACCATAAAAAAGAAGATAATGCATTGCATGTTCTGCTAATTTCGCTTTTTATGTCATCAGCCTTCTGGCATTAATAAGTAAATATCACACTGTATCAGAAAATATAACAGCACTAAGCTACATGTTGGTAAGAAGAGTTTTGCTAAAGAAAATACTATCCTCCCTTCTTGGAAAGAGAGAAAAATTATTAGATACATAATATGTGTCATCTTTCAAAGGCTTTTTTTTTTTTCGTTTGTTTCTGAAAACCAAAGCTATGGATGAGAAGAAAGGAGAAACTTTGCCTCCAACCTTTACATCTCTTTCATCATGACTTTCTTTGCAGTTATTAGGGAAGGCCCTTCCCTTGGGATGGGTTTTCAGTTGAGTTAGGTCATTTGTGTGGAGATTTGTGCAAACATGTTCGGCCCTCCCCTAGGGACTCTGTCTTTATAAAAGAAGGGCATATTACCTTGCTTTTGCCTTTGCAGTCATGATGCAATTCTGTCAGTTTGCTTACTTATATTACACCATGAGCATTTTAAAGTCACGTTAATGAAGTTTAGATTAGACTTGCTTATATTCCACAGGGAAAGGTCAGTGGCAGTGTGTCAAATGCATTCTGTTCTTCAGGCCATGATAAACAAGATGACATCTTTCAAGGAAGTTCAGTGTGCCTTTGAATTAGATGCATCTTTGAAACTGGTTTTAAGGCTGCCTTATGCACCAAATTTTACAAACATAGACTTCTGGGACATTAGCTAAATTTAGAGTAGTGTGTTTAAACTTTCTTTTAGTAACAAGATTTGTAGACTTCCTGAATCCCGAGAGAATTGTGAGTTAAGACTCTTTTTCCCATGAAGAAAATACTTGTTACTCTGTATATTAGTTTTATGTTAATTAATTTACAATTTATTAAATGTACTTGAATAGGTTCATGTATATTCATTCAATGCTTTTCCATTAGGCAAGAAATTTCACTTTGGCATGTGATTGGCTGGTCACATTGTGTGCTGAAATCTGCAGGCCAGCCTTAATATCCAGGACATTTTTACTTGAAATTTTTTTCCTGGACCCAGATCCCAAAAAGCAACAAATGAAACAGTGCAGTTACCAGGAAAGTTTAAAAAGCCTGGGGTAAGTTTATGTCTTGCATAAGCATCTCCTGTCCTGGTGTTAATCAGGCATACACAGCAGCGATAGAAGGCATCTGAGTTTCATTTTCCCGGGACCGTCAGGGGAACAGAAGCTTTTATACTAAAAAGCTTTTTATTACCTGATTGGTATAAATCAATGATCAGCCATCCTTTTTGTTTCCTGGACATGTAGAGAGGTCTAACCAACGTGCAATAAGAAATTGAGGACGTGTGTGTCTATTTTTATCCAGTCTGTTTTCATCAAATGATGACATTATCTTTTCCCGAGTTTAAATTTATAAAGTTTTTAAGAAAAAAAAAAAAAAAAAAAACCCACACACAAAAAAGCTGGCGTAACAGTGAAGAGTCAAGAGCCAAGGAAAGAGGAATTAATACCAAAAAGGGTGGGATGAAATTAAGAAGAAAGAAAAAGGCATAAGATGCTGAGAACAGAGTAATTAGAACCATTAACTAACAAGGGAAACTAGGAAATGCCATACATCAGTTGGGATAAAATATGGAACAATTAAAGGACAAAAATAGGAGGGGAAAATGGCACCCAGCGTACCAAATTACAAATATCTTCTGTACAATTTCTTGAACCTATAAGTCCAACCAAGGTAATGAGATGAAAAGCAATCATTGTGAATTGCTTGGAGGTGCTGTTTCGCCACCTCATCTTACATCATTAAACTTTCGGTCCCCTCATGAACTACTTAGATAAACAACAGTGGGCAACTCAACATTTATCCAAATAAACCAGAAAGCTACCACGATAAAGGAAATTGAGTTTATAGACACAGCAGACTCTTGCCTAATAGACGAGAGTAATGTGTCTAATGTTGAACATCAATCTATATTTCAAATATAGTATGAAGGAGGGCCTCGAGAAACAACTTATGCTACAAAATCACTTTGCACTAGAGGTGGTTTATCTTCTGTTGTGTCTAATTGATCTCCATGTAATTCAGCTACAACCCTTGCTACTGAAAATGATGTAAGAGATGGAAAGATTGAACATGACCACTGGTTCTCCAGAGAGCATAGCAAGTTGGGGGTTCCAAATCGCCTCTGTCTTCAAGTGTGTTGTCATTGGAATGATCCTTGAAGCCAGAGAGCAAGTCTATTTTTTAATCAAGCGAGGGCATTCTTGAACATCTTCTTTTCAATCCTGATTTTTAAAAAAATCTACATGAGGGAGAAGAATTATTTTATACCAGACCCTTCCCCTGCCTTACTTTGCTTAACTTCATAGTGTGAAGAAAGATCCAGTAGTGATATTTGAGATTACCCTGCAATGTTAGCTCCCCATCAAATTCTATGGATTTATGAACTGCCCACACTTAGGAGAGTCTCTTAATCCCATTGGGACAGGGTCTGGTCTAGACCAGGACAAAGATATGCCCAGGCCATGGCTAATGGTAGTGGGGACTTGGGAGTGGAGCAGTGAAAGAGAAGGGAAGGGAGGTCAGCCCCCATTTGGGATGCACGCACACACACACACACACACACACACACACACACACGCCACTATCCCCACTGACCCTGCTTCAGAAGTGCCAGTCAGAAACCTCTTTTAATATGTGCACATCTTAATAAAATATTTGGAGGGGTGGATTTGGTTTGACTTTCAGGAAACCAACTTCTAGTCCTGCTTCCAATGATTTAATCTTTCACAATGTTTTCATTTGCACAGATATGGATACCAATGTTTCTTTTTCCTCCTCTCTCCTCCCCTATATGCTCCACCTTTAAATAGCCTTAGGGGAAGTCCAGATTTATCCTGCTCTGTCAGGGTTAATTTTTTTTAAGTCATACAACTTTTTCAAGTCATATACATAAACAATTATAAAGTAATTTCATTTTAGGCTTTTAAAAAATTTACCAGTCTGTGGATCTGTGATTTTTTCCAACTCTTGTCCCCATCCCCTCATCCCCACCTCCGCCCTCGGTTCCTTGGGTGGAAGGTCATTGGGTGAAGGTGCTGCCTAAGGTCTCATGGACTTGGCCCTGTCTGGGAGAAAATGTCTGTTATTTCTTTTCTGGGGATGTGAGTGCTGATTGCATGGTGTTTGATTCTTTTCTTCAAAACTGTCAGGAATTAAGCTTTTCAGAAAGGTCACTTGACCCATGGTAATATCCATATTGTAGTGAAACACCAATGACTTGTTTTAATGTCAGAGGCAAATAGGAGAGTGGATACAATGAAATGATCTGTGAGTAAATGCATCTTGAAGGAAGAAAAAGAGCTGTCTGTCGTGTTTGTATGACTAAGGGATTTCTTAAACAAGCTGTGTACCCCACCCAGGGAGAATGCTGTCAAAACATGAAAAAAAAAAAAAAGATACAGAGATCACACGAAAGCCAAGTCTGAACTCTTATAATTGCATGTCTGAATACCTTGCTAATTTTGCCCACGCCCTTTATAATTCTTTCTTCATAACACGCTACCACTGCCTCACCCCTCGCCAAAAACTTTACTGTACCTGTGTCTCCCACAATTCCACAAAACAACAAAACCGAAAAACCGGCTGATTGAGAAGATACCCAGATTGGACTAAAGTGGCTCTTGGCTTGTTATCATGCCCTTCAAAAGTCACTTACTAGGACGGTTATACAGTAGGATTTTGTTGGAAGAGCTGGTCTGGAATCTCTCTTGGTAGAAATGTAGAGAGAGACCCCCAACATGAAGAGTAACCAGGTGTGAATTGCAGAAACATAGAAAGAATTATTTGAATTGTATAGATAATGGTGTCAAGTGCTGCCTAATTTGTCATTCACATGATAGGCCAAGTGGGGTGCAGACCCTAATGGCAGAAAGTATTTTTTGTGTGGAGGGGAAAATAAGTACCATAAGAAAAAGCAAGCATGCCCAAGACAGAAAAGATAGGAGAAGCATTCCTTTGCGTCACTGTGGTATATATGGTATATATTCCCGGGAATATAAAAAGAGGAGGCCAAATGCATAGCTAAAGAGAATTATAGTTTCCATTGGCTTCTACAGAACAAGGGAGAACCACATGCCCATCACTGGCTTCGTGAACAAACAGAAGTTCAAGCTTTGTGGGCAGTTAGGAAAATCCTCTGACTTAGATTAAGCCAGTTCTTACGTTTCCACTGGATGATGAGGCTACAGTTTTAGCCCATCTGTTCACAGCCCTGTCCCCAGCATCCTAAGAGACTCTATCCATTTATCTTTAAAAGCCAAAGAAAAGAGCATGTTGTGAGAGGGAGGAATAAAGCCGGTAGCCCAGAAAAGATTACCGTAAAGCTGAATGGGAAGACTTCACATCCCTACCCTTAACCACGTGACTCTGGAAGTGTCCTGAGGTTCTAGCACGGGAGGGTTGTCGTGCGGTCTTGACGGAAGGTTTTCCACATGTGCATATAGATTCTCCATGTAGAAAAGAATTTTGATTTGGGGCTTTAATGCCTTTGAATGCGCATTGAGAATAACACTGACACGCTTTCACCATAGCCTTGGAATCCTAAAATAAATAATAGAAAAAGTGTGATTTAAAATATAATTCCAAATACTAACTGGGGCCCGCTGCCTAGATGAGTAATAAGCTTCAATAAATGTGTGACAGGCACAAGGCTCTTCAGTATGAAGAGTAGTGAGGCCTCAGAAATAGAAATAGGTTTTTCATTACATGAGGGATTATGTTCAGCCTGACTGTGGAGCCTGTTCACGGAGCCACAGCTGCATCTTCTGCCTGCGGTCGTATTAACCAGTAATAGTAAAACAGCGACGTGCTGCCCGAAACAGCGATTTATTTTAGAGAAGAGAGAAAGGTCGCTTTCTCCTGCTTAAGTCAGGATTACCATTGTTTACTACACACTTTCCCTTAAACTTCTATCTGTCCGTGCTAATGAGCTGCAATTTCAGCTGGGTTCCACCTGGGTGCCTGCCAGGGATGAAGAAATCAGGATAGTTTGGGGTCGTGGTTACGGCTGTTTTATTTTTACTCACCTCTGCTCATCAACAGGCCCAAGCGTATTTCTTCTGAAGATTGTATGAAGTTCTGTTTTTTAATTTCAAGCTCACTCAGCTATCTGAGTTTTTCCCAATTCAGGAACTCACAAATCAGCATGTGTACTCCGGGCCTTCCTGTTTCTTTCTTCTTCTTCTTTTTTTTTTTTTTTTTTTTGAGATGTGGTCTCACTCTGTCACCCAGGCTGGAGTGCAGCAGCATGATCTCGGCTCACTGCCACCTCTGCCTCCTGGGTTCAAGTGATTCTCCTGCCTCAGCCTCCCGAGTAGCTGGGATTACAGGCACCCACCACCTTGCCCAACTAATTTTTGTATTTTTAGTAGAGACGTGGTTTCACCATGTTGGCCAGGCTGGTCTCCAACTCCTGACCTCAGGTTATCTGCTCACTTCGGCCTCCTAAAGTGGTGGGATTGCAAGTGTGAGCCACCACGCCCAGCCAGGCCTTCCTTTTTCAAAGGAGTGAGATGTGTGTTGGGGAGGCTGATGTGAGCTTGATGCTACACCACCCTGCCCCTTGGGACCAAGGAGACTATGGGGTCTTCAAAGATGAGCTTCAGTTATGATCTGAGAAAGGTGAGGGGGCTCAGTATAGAAGGGCACTCAACGTGAGAGCTGATTATCAACTTGAGATAGGTTCTCATTTCTACACTTTGACACAGAATTCCTTTCTTGACCCACTGAAACAAATGACTCACTGAAAATATCTACTTCAAGGATGGTTGTTTACTTGACTCAGAAGACCTGATTTGTAGTCTTAACAGTTCCTCATTTTAAGAGCTATCTGGGTATTCAGGTAGTTCAGTGAAGAAACCCTGAATTTAGTTTAGAAGTTAGGTTCAACTCTCAACTTCTAATTGAGTGCTTTTGGGAAAGTCGATTAAATTTCCTGAGCCTTGAATTTTTTTCAGCTATAAGAAATGGTTGATAACAGTTATAGTGATAATACCTTTTTCATAGTCACTCTATGTAAAGTTTAAAGTAGGGCTTGATTTTTTAATATTATTCTTGTTCTTTGTATATTCATTCAAGAGAAAGTATGCAGAGATGCTAAGTTGCAATTCAGCAATTGGGCTATTGAAGTTCAGAGAAGGGAGAAACCCCCAAGGGCTGGAATAGTTGAGGATAACTGGATGGAGAAGGTTCTAGGCTGACCCAGACCTGGAAAGATGGTTAGAAACTGAACTAGGAATGGGCCAAGAATCATTCCAGATGGAGGAATTAGTAACAAGAAAGGTAAGAGGAGAAGCCAGAATTAATAGGGTATGATGAGGAGAGGAACGCCTGCTAAGAGCAGTGAAAAATAGTGGAGGAGGTAGAGCAAGACCAGATGATAGATGGCCTTGAAATCTAGCAGGAGGTTTAATTTGATTAATTTGGCAATAGGGAGGTGCTTCAAGTTCATAGCGGGAGTATAATATGATAAAATTATGACATGATATCATGTCAGTTACCTAGTAGATGCTCCATAAATATTTATTTGTTGATTGATTGAGGATTCAGGATAGATTGGGAGATGGGACAGGAGACAGCGAGACTCCTCCAAAGGCCCTGTCAATAATCAGTGGGTGTGTGTTGGTGAGGCCCTGATGAAAGGGGAAGCCATGGAAATAGAGCTTCAGAGTGAACTACAAGAGATTTCTTCCAAAGAAAAGACAGATTTGTGATACAATTTGTCTTGTGTCGACTACCAAGACAAAGAAGACAGAAGTACCTCATATGGCCTTGAAGTTTCTCTGTTGTCATAATGGGAGAACTGAAAAATTAAAAATTAACCCCATATCTTTAAATCACCACTCACTTCCCTAAAAGCATGGTTGGCCAAAACATTTTTTATTGGTATGTAATTCTACCAAGGCTGGCCAGAAGCCATTCTTTTTTAATGCACTCAGTAAATCTCTGCACGATTTCTTTATTATGAGAGAGCCTTTGATCCAATAAAACCTATCAAGACCCCTTCTGAGGCATTCACTTTGGATTTTGTATGGAAGTCTATAGAGAAAAAGGAGAGCAAAATTGGGTTAAAACTAGACTCTAAAAGGCTAACAAAATTCCTCCATAACATAGTGCTTACATGTACTGCAAATTCGGCGAACTAAGAAGAGTCATTGGAATATACGTTAAGACTCAGCATACCCGTTTATGAATAGAAAACCAGACTCCGGGTCTTGAAGGCACTTGCCTGTACAAATGTGGGATGTGGTCCTGGGAGTCTGTACCATTGCCCTTTTTGATTTGGAGCAGCGAAGCTTACAAATGAAAATCTTGAAAGAAGAAACTTGCCTTTTGATCAGTTGGGTAGAGGCAGGTTTGAAATTATGATAAATCTGCTACATATTCACTCTATGAGCAGGTTTCAACTCTAATGCATCTGCCTGTATATCCACAAATGAGGCCGACTTACTGTACCAGGCTGAAGGGTGAGATGGATGAAGTTAGTTATGGGTTTATGGATTGGGCAGAGAGGGCTAGACATCAGGGAATGAGCCTTTGCCCTCCTCCCCCCGCCCTCTCTCTCCACCACACTGAAGTCTCGATTTATTTTCTATGCTTTAACATTTGACTGAAGTGCATGAAATACCCTCTCAGATGCTAGGAGCCCAGAGGAAAGCATCAAATAGCATGGTCACCTGGGGAATTTAGAATTAGCCTCCAAACTAACTAAGGTAATCTAGGCCCCAAAGGCACTTTAGTTCTTGCTATCTGGATTGTCTGTGAGGATGAGCCTAAATTTGGGAGATAATTATGTCTCTGTGCTTTCTTTTAATCTTCATCCTTTCTCTCATCTTTCAAGTCTCCTTTCTGCTGCAGAGGAGCAGGAGATAGGGCTTGGCCGTGAAGCCAGACATCCCATTTCTGTGGAGTTTTTGACCCTGTGCCATGATGCTGGTCTTTAGGGAATCCTACATCAGTAACCATTTCTAAGCTCGGTTAGGTTAAGGCCATGGTCAGGCCCTTGCTTTCTTCACTTCAGCCCACAAGAGAGGCAATACCGTGATACTGAGATAAATCCAGCCCTGCAGCCTGCAGCCTCCTTCTGCTTCCCTGCCATGAGAGAGAAGTTACTGGAGAGGAATGTCACATCTTATGGAAGAATTAATTATGGTGTGCATTCCCGACAAGTCTATAGCTCAACATACATATGGGGAGTTATTTTCGATGGCATTTAAATGTAATTGACTTATCAGCCAGGTTAGAATAATCATAGGATAGCTATAGCGTTATTGTCTAATTGTGGTCCTATAGCTGACGACGCTCTGAAAGCCTCTTTAAAATATAAAGGAAACCCGCCCTTGGGAATACAAAGATTGCGTGAGAGTTGTAAGACATCCAGGAGAAGTTTAAAGTGGAGTTTGGAATAAAGTGAACAGGCTCTTAACCATGGGTAAAATTGTAAGAGAACAGCTTACACTGTTCTTGCAAACCAACTTGTCATTTCTCAAGTGTATAATGAAATAATGTGTATGAATATTTTCATGCAGAGCAGCCTCTCCCTCAAGTTCTGCCCTCTTCAGAGCTTCATAATATATACAACAGCATCTTTTAGTACAGTATTTTACAATCTCCAGACCAAGGGCTCCCAAAAAGATCCTGAGAGAAGTGTAAATGAGTAGCAACTCTAAGACTGCATTTTTGTAAGTAAATGATAACGAAGGATAAGGAGAGATGTTCATGGGGAAGAGCCCTGAAAATTATTGGAAGTCGTAGAGAATGAGAGTCAAATGCAAACACTCCTATTCTGCAACTACGCTGATTAGCAGATCTTTTATAGTCTCCGTTTGGGAGATGAGCAGGGGCTTGGCAAGCGCTGTCCATGTATTAGGAACAAATGCCCCTCCGCATATTCAATTTGGGGGCGTTATTAAAAAATGGAATGAGGCTCCTTCTCAGGCTCTGCTTCCTTTACATAACTGCTCTTGCAGTGATCCTTTTGGCTGTAATAGCACTTTGTGTGAAAAGGATGGATGGGAACCCGCTAGGTCTTTTTACAGAATATCAAACATTTTGCCCATTAAGCGGACTTGATTTGAAGAGGTCCTTGGCACAGATTGATGAAATAGTCCAAATATTATCACTCCTTGTTCTGCAGTCCGGATAGAGTAATAACCGGTCGCCTCAGCCTTTGCTCATTAATGAGGTGGTCAGGGCCCTAAGATGTGCAAAGTTATTTCTTTTTCTCTCTTGCTATTTTGCACGTTATGCAGGATTACAGTGCTTTGGGAATGATGTGCAGATAGTCTCCAGTGAGATTCACCCAGCAAGATTCTCTTCTTGCATCAGGATTCTGCCCTTTTCTCTAAGTCAGTGCACCCTCATGTCAGCCCTGAGAACATTTATTTGGCAATGTCTGGAGATGTTTTTGTGTGTCACAACTGGGAGATGCTACTAGTAGGTAGCAAGCAGAGACCAGGTATGCTGCTAAACATTTTTCAATGCACAGGATAGCCCCTAGTTAAAGAATTATCTGACCCAAAATGATAATAGTGCCAAGGCTGAAAATTCCTGCTCTAATTGATTTATAATTACATCTTCAGATATGTTTTTTCTTTTTTACCACTATAACTAAAATAAGAGCTTATCTTGACCTGTGTAGCTCATCTTTGAGTCTGTGCCTCTCATTCCTCTTGGTGATTATTTTTGTATTCATGGCCCTTAGTCCCCTTCATAGAAACAAGCTGTGGGATTAAGTTCCAAAAGGTTATTTGACTGAACTGGTCAGCTTCAGCTCTATGCAGCGTAAACAGGGTTCAACTGAAGAGGTATAATGAGAAGTACCCCTGAATGTAAATCTTCCTAAAGCATGACTCACTGGTTTTTCTCTCCTCTAAAAGGATAATAAAGTCAACCATTTATGAAAAACCTACTATGTGCAGAAACTTCACATTTAATATCTGACCTAAATGTCCCAGTGACTCAGTATTCCTAATTATAATTAGAGAAAGAGATTCAGAGAGGTTAAATAACTTATGCATAGCCATGCATAGTCAGTGGTTAGGATATGGAATTGAAAATACAGTTCTGTTTAACTTCAAAGCTTACATTCTCACTACTATGTGTAATGCCATCAACTTGTAAATATATGCTTGAGTGACTTTGACTTTATGTGTTCCCATCCCCCAAGCCCCAGGAATCCTCAGAACCACCCCTAATAACAATGTTTCTAAGAAAAGAAATGTACAGTCCCTCTGATCATCCAAAGACTGGTCAGCTTCCCATCAGCCTTGTCCTGAGAGCTGAAAGATGACACATTCCTTAGCTAGTACTCTATTGTAAAACAATCCATGTCAGGGCACATGGGAAGATGGGAAACAGGTTGAAGGGATTGGTAGATAAAATGAAATACACTTCAAAACTGAAGGTGAGGCCAGCCACAGAGGCTCACACGTGTAATCCCTGCACTTTGGGAGGCCAAGGTGGGAAGCTTGCTTGAGCCCAGGCATTTGAGACCAGCCTGGGCAACATAATGAGACCCCCGTCTCTACAAAAAAATAATTTTTTAAATTAGCCAGGTGTGGTGGTGCACACTTGTAATCCCAGCTACTTGGGAGGCTGAGGTGGGAGGATAGCTTGAGCCCAGGAAGTTGATTCTGCCATGAGCCATGATCATGCCACTGCACACCAGCCTGGGTGACAAAACAAGACCCTGTCTCAAAAAAAAAAAAAAAAAAAAAGAAAGAAAAAAAAAAACTGAAGGTGAGGGGACAATTCCAAAGTCCTTCTGAGGATGTTTAGTCAAGGCAGTGTTTTAGTTAGTGTTTCTAGAACAACTGTAAAAAACTCTAACAGTGGTTTATATTGAGGCTCGATTTCCTGACCTCACTAGCTTGATATCCAGGGTTGGCAACCCTGGCAACATTTATGCTGCTCAGTGATGCCATCCAGGACACTGGGTCTTCCCATCTCCACTTTGCCATTCCCAGCACTTTGGTTTTATTTCCTTGGGTTTGCTGCCTCATTATCTAAGGATGGCTGATGCAGCTCCAGATATCACATCCACGAGCTTCAAAGCGGGGAGATAGAGGAGGAGAAAGATTCAAGTTCTTTGCCCCTCTTACCAGAAAAAGTCTAAACCATTCCCAGCCCCCAACACATGCTTACACACACATACACATCCCAGCAAAATTTTACTTATATCTTGTTAATCGGAACTGTGTTACACGTCTATCCCTTGTTTTTGTTTTTTTGTTTTTTTTTTTTTTTTTTGAGACGGAGTCTCGCTCTGTCGCCCAGGCTGGAGTGCAGTGGCGCAATCTCGGGTCACTGCAAGCTCCGCCTCCCGGGTTCACGCCATTCTCCTGCCTCAGCCTCCCGAGTAGCTGGGACTACAGGCGCCCGCCCCTGCGCCCGGCTAATTTTTTCTATTTTTAGTAGAGACGGGGTTTCACCATGGTCTCGATCTCCTGACCTTGTGATCTGCCCACCTCGGCCTCCCAAAGTGCTGGGATTACAGGCATGAGCCACCACGCCCGGCCTATCCCTTGTTTCAAAATAACCTAGGAAAGCTTTTCTAGACCCTTTGAAGATGATAAGGGAAACAAGGGTTGGAATTGTCTGATGCCTCCAAAAATCAACAGTGTCTGATTACAGTACTTGAATATTCAAAAGCCAAGTTTCAGCCAGGCACGGTGGCTCACACCTGTAACCCTAGCACTTTGGGAGGCTGAGGCGGGCAGATCACCTGAGGTCAGGAGTTTGAGACCAGCCTGGCCAACACGGTGAAATCCCATCTCTACTAAATATACAAAAATTAGCCGGGCCTGGTGGCACATGCCTGTAATCCCAGCTACCCGGGAGGCTGAGGCAGGAGAATCACTGGAACCCGGGAGGCGGAGGCTGCAGTGAGCCAAGATCATGCCACTGCACTCCAGCCTGGGTGACAGAGCAAGACTCTGTCTCAAAAAAAAAAAAAAAAAAAGGCAAGTTTCCACTTTTCTGGAAATAGATGCAACAGCTACTTCTAGGAAATCTCTCTTACATACTTGTCCAGTGTGGCACTCTGAAAGAGAGTGTATTAGTTTGCAAGGGCTACCATATTAAGGGACCACACACTGAGGGGCTAACAGCACAAATTTATTGTCTCCTGTGGTTCTGGAGGCTGGAAGTCCGGGATCGCTGTGTTAGCTAGTCCATGTTCTCCCTGAAAGCACTAGGAAAGGGTCTGTTCTGAACTTCTCTCTTGGCTTCTAGGAGTTCTTTGGTTTGTGGCAGCACAGCTTCAGTCTTACATGGTATTTTCCCTGCCTTTATGTCTGTCCCTGCATCCAAGTTTTCCCTATTTATAAGGACACAAGTCATATTGGATTAGAGCTCACCTATTGAGCTCATCTTAACTTGATTATCTGCAAAGACCTGATTTCCAAATAAGGTCACATTCACAGCTATTGGAGGTTAGAACTTCAACATTTATGAAGGAGGGGGGTGATTCGGCTATACATAATACAAGATTTTTCTAAATCCTTCTTTATATCTTAATAGTAATGGTGATCGTTAATATTTTTGAGCATTTACTACATGCTAAGCAGTTCATATAGATTTTTCTCATTTAATTCTTACTACCACTACATGGGATAGGTGCTATTATCATTTCTATCTTACAGAATAGGAAACGGAGGCACAAAAATATTAGGTGACCTTCTCCAAATTATGTAATTAGTAAGTAATAGGGCCAGGTCTCAGCCCCAAGTGGACTGGCCTCTGAGTCCTTGCATTTAATTATCATCTAGACTCTCTTAACCACAGCTATCTTCATCTCTGGTATAATAGGTTTCCTGCTCATCAATGCCAAATAAGGGTAGACAAGTTGATTTCCTTGAAGTTTAAAAAAAATTTCCACAAAGGCTTTCTTTGCTGCCTTAGAAACGCAAATAAAACACTTCATTCTGCACTAGGCGTAATGGTTTCCTCTTATTCAAATGCAGGGCCATCTGTGCAAAGTATTTTATTTCATCATTCATTGAAGTTCACTTAAAAGATGAAATCACCCTTAATGGAACAATGAAATGGAAGGATTCCCAAACTGAAGGCAAATGACTTGAAAATGAGAGGCTCTGGTTCCTGCCTGCAACCCCTGCCCAGGGTCTCACAAGTGACAGTGGTTCTGTTCTGACAGCCCCAGGGATGAGGAAGGGCTCTTGGGGAGCATAATGGCGCCATTTCCAGCCAAGCAGTTCATGAGACTGAAGTGCTGTTTCCACACTGTCCTCTGGCCTGGATCAGCCGCTGGGAGCCTGGCATTGATCTGTGTAGGCTGGTGAAGCTTCATCTACTTTGCAGGCATTGCTTTGGCTAAACAAGCCCGTAACTGATCCCTCCTGCTATAAAACAGCGTAAGTAGCCTCTTACCATCAGCCAGTACTCTGCTACCCTCCTCCTTCTATAGCAGGACCACAGATGGAAAGGAAAGCTGCTTCCTCTCAAGTAAAGGACCGAAGACTGAGGGAAATTTTGCTTTTTGTAGGCAATAGCACAGTTTCCCCCTTTCCTCCTGACTGGAGACAGACAGTGCAGGAAATGATGGTGAAAACCAAATCATGCTTTATGTTTGAGAGGCACCTCACGATTCTGTGGTGGACAGCAGGCATTATTAGCTGCATTTTACAATGGCAGAAACAGTCCTGGGTAGCGAAAAGAACTTGTCCACAACACACAGCTAGCAAATAGCAGGTCTAGGGCCAGTACCCGGGTAGTCAGACTCCAAACAATATGCTCTTTCCAAAGTGATATTCGGCACTGCAGCAGAGAATGAGAATAAAGTGCTTCTGATTTGAACTGACAGAAGCTTCTAGAATCAGAAAGAGAAAGAATGCCACAAAGAAGACTAAGGCACTTATTCCATGTGCTGCACCTCAAGGAGAAGTCTGTTTAGTTTGGGAGACCAGAGTGCTTCAAGTGGCGCCTCCCCAGTGGCTTTCTTGAGTTTGGGATTTGTCCACTTCATGATTGCTTCTTTTCTGTGGTGGGTGTTTCCCACTCCTTCTCCGAGTCAGCAAACAACCATGAGGAAAAGTTTCCTCCGGTTTTTCTCATCCCCGTTCCTGGGGATAAAAAAACCTGTCCTTCAGATCAAAAGGGAAGGTACTATGATAGCAGCTAACACATAGTGAACATTAATAATGCTTTGAGCTGAGGGCTTTCCTTGAATCCCTCGTCTTTCTCTCTGTAAGAAGAATTGTTCCCATTTGGCAGATGGGAAAACCAAGTCTTAGAAAGTTTCAGTAACTTGCCCAAGGTTGCATCGCTGGGGAGAAGCAGCACAAACTCGAAATCAAGAGGGCTATATTCCCTTCCTTCTGCACTGTTAACTTGAGCTGCAACCAGGGACAAGCATGCACCTTTCCAGAGCCTTGGTTCCTCCATCATAACATTTATGCAACACTCACTCTATGCTGGTCACTAGGCTTTCCCTGCATCAACACATTTAACCCTCAACAACCCTATGGGATTGTACTCTTTTTATCTCCATTTCACAGATGAGGACACTGAGGCTTAGGGATGTTAAGCAGCTTGTCCAGGGTTGTACAGATAGGAACTGCCCTAATGAAATACTCGTGCACTGAACCATAATGCTTCTTCACCTCCCACTGGGAGTCCCCAAGGCCTTCAACTCTGTCTTCCTATCATTCATTATTTTATCTGACAAATAGTATATATTTTTTCTTCCCGAAAGTAACAGCTTCATAGTGAGTTCTTGCAACATTTCAAGGAGCATTCATTATCTTCATTTTATTCCCACTTTACAGATGCAGAAACCGAGGCATAAATCAAATAACTTACTAAGAGTAAAACAATTAGTGAAGAGCAAGAGTGGCTTCAAAGTCAGACCTGCTGAATTCCAACACCCATGTTAACATAGATTCTGTGGAGCTGGCACTCAGAAACCACGTTTACTGCCTCTTGGCCTTGACCTCGTATGAGCAGTGAAATCATAATTCCCAAGCATCTTCTCAGTGGGAGGTGAAGGAGGCAGCTTGCTTGGTAGCTAACTGCAAAACCTCTGGAATTGGATAGAACGATGCTGGAATCCCCACTCTTCCACCTAGTGACTGCATGACTATAAACAAGTTACTTCACCTCTCTGAAATAGTTTTGTTATCTATAAAACGGTAATAATAAATGCACCCATCTCCAAGAGTCATTGCAAATACTATATTAGATGTTGTATGCACAGCTAGTTGCAAAGTACTTGGTATAAAATAAGTGCTCAATGATTGTTAGAGGAGATCAGAGTTGACCTCATAGGATCACCACACTGAACCATCCAGGATGGGACTCAACCTTGCAATGGGCTTCGTCTCCTAGAAGGCACCCTGCTCTGGTCCTTACCATCTGCACTGACCAGTTAGCAGCTTCTCTTACCCCTCAAGATTTCTTCACTTCCTTTGTACTGAGTCAGCTAGAAGGACCACTCATCATTTCACTAAAGTGAAAGGAACTAGAGACAATTGATGATTGATTTTAGAAGCAGGGGACAGGGGTGGAAAGCATGTGGGCTTCAGATCTGTTCAGATCCAAGTTTGAATTTGGATATCACTTAAACCTCCCTGAGTTTCAGGTTATCATTTTAGACTGGCAGCATGAGGATAATAATGCTCACCTTTGCAGAGCTATTAAGAATAAACAAGGAAAATTATAAAGTGCTGTGACCTGTAATAAGACAATGGCTATCATTTTTAGATTGGCCAACTTGTTCACATGGAGCTCTTTGTGGCAGACCATTGAGACCTGAGTTCCACAAATGTCCTTTGCTCACTTTATTTGGCACTGTTTGTGTGGTGAACTTTCCCCACTCTGGCTGTGGCTGGTCAGTCTCTTCCAGTGTGTGGCTAGCAGATCACCTTTGAATAACATCTGTGACTATTTAATTTGTATCGGGGAAAGAAAGAAGTATTACAAGGAAAGCAGGATGTCCTGTTGGGATGCTCAGGGCCCATTTTCTTGCGCTTAGCCTAGGATTGGAGTCTCTTGGCCATCGCGGGTCACCTTGCTGAGAATAAAGGGGCTCCACTGGCTCAATAATTATCCTGGTTGTTTTTTCAGTTGTGGCTCTTTGAGAAAGAGGTTTCCTATGTCAGGAGTACAAAACAGAGGCTGACTTCATAGATCTTCATGCCATTTTTGCCTCTTGTCGTTTATGTCAGATGAGTCTTCAGGCCCCCTTCTCCTGTCACTTTCTTCTTGACATACTAACTTTCTTCTGTTCCGTCCCCATCTTCCCATCTGCTCTTTCTCATATCTCCCCCTTCTACACCTGGCACTTTCCGGCCTCCATACTTCCACTGTTGGGCAACAGAAGAGCTGTCTTTGTTTAAGCTTAAACTTTATCTTCTGGCAAAATGGAGAAATTAACTGCCTACCAGCATCTTGGAGTTCGTTGTGGGGTTCATAGGTTCATACGTGTTAATTGTTTTAAAAAATTCTCCTTACTATAGCAATGCAAGAATCACTAATCTTTCTCTCTTTCCCTTTCTCCCTATTCCTCTTCTCCTCTCCACATTAAGTCTGATTTTTTTCTCTCTCTGAATTTATCCAGCTTACATAATTTGCCTTTTCATTTTGTGAATGGAGATAATTTGTGAATAGAAATTACTTCCAAATGTTTCAAAAATATTTTCTAAGCATTTGCTTTAACATGGTGTTGTGAGCTCTTTTTTTTTCCCCTCTTTCTTTTTTTTCATAAGGAAATAAGTATTTCCAGGGAAATGAGCTTTAGGGGGAGAAAAAGATTGAATTTCACTCTCTTCTTGGATCTCTTTTGTTGATGACAGTTTTGAGCTGGAGTAACTGCAGATATTGACTTGTCGACCACCTGGGGTGGAGGAGGAGGGCAGTTTTATTCAGACTCCTGCCCAGGAAGTCCCAGGAAGGAATAGAATAGGAGGGAAGAGAGAGGAGAGGGTAAATGAATTCAGAAAATAGAGCTAGTCTGGAAACTGATGACTTTTTAGGTGGGAGATTCCCTACATCAGTATTTTAATTTTAAGATGCATTCTCACATTTGGGTTGATTCTGGGGTGCCTCCTAAGGACAGACTTTGTCTTTTATTCATTAATTCAGCAAGCATTCACTGAAAACTTCCTTCTCTCTAAGACCTTAGTGATGCAGAAATGGGTGACTAAGGTCCCTATCCCCGAGGAGATCTCCATCACACATGGAGAGAAAATAGATGTGCAAACTATCACTTATAACACAAGACCAGGGAGACCACACCTATGCTAGCATGGAAGTGAGCATGGGGAGAAGAAAAGGAGTCGTTAGTCTGTTGGTATCAGGGAGTACTTTAGAGGGGAGGTGGCATTTGATATGTAGCTAGAAGGGTGTATAGGATTTTGGCAGAAGGGAAAGAGGGGAGAAATACCTTTCAGGAATAAGAACAGCAAGTGCAGTGATGAAAGCCTGGGAAATCATGGTGAGTAGAATGCCACATATCATTAACACTGGAGGAAAAAGTATACAGGGATCTAGGGTATTGATGGAGAAACTATTGGGGAGAAGGGCAGCATGACAACAAACCTTTCATGCCATAAGAATGTGTATTTGGATTTGATTCTTAACTGATGCAAAACCCGCCAACAATTCTGAGTAGAAGAGGGCATGGAGCGGTCTGGTAGCCCCGTGCAGGATGAAGTGATGGGATGAAAACTAGAGGCGATGAGAGTCAAGGAGGCCATTCCAAAGCCCAGGAAGAGGAGACTGTGAATAAAACAAGAACAATGGCAGGGCAGGCAGAGAGGAGAGGAAATATGAGGGAGACATCATAGAGGTTGAATGTCCTGGTTTGATCATTGACTGAATCTGGTGGGAGGGGAAAGGAGACATCAGGCATAATTCAGTCCATTGATCAGCCTTTTGCTCGATACTGGACAGAGTAACCTGGAGCCAGCCCCCGGGTAAAAGGGGTAGAGGGTAAGAGAAAGTTTCCTGTTCCTGTAATGTACGATGAATAATCAGTTACAATTTCAGTGGATGTCAGCTGGGCTAGATGATGCTGGAGTTTCTGGGACAAAAGATGCACTTCCTAAGTTATTTTCATGCATGTAACGAAAAAATTAGAAGACAGCAGAATAGAGTTTAATAAACTTTCCTATTTTTAATTGTCACTGAATGATGTTTTAAGGATAGTAAGTACTTAGAGGAAAGAAAAGGCTTTAAAAGCACCCACTTTTTCTCTTCCATTGAAATGATGTGTTTCACCTACCTGGTGACTTAATTGCCTAAGAGCAAGGAAGAGTGGAGCTAAAGATAACCTTAGTTGGGCTCTAGAGCGGGGAATGGATTTCTACCTATATGGCAATTATGTACCATGTTCTCTGAGGGTTAGGATCTACACTGGGCTTCAGGATTGTGCTTAGAGGGGCCAGGGTTTCGATTGTTAGGATTAACAGCATCAGATTGGGAAGAGAATGTCGAGGATGTAGGTCAATATCAGTCAAGTTCATTTAGACCTCCCCCGACCCAAATATATACTTGCCACTTTGCTACAAAAGACAAGGTTAGGGGCTACAAGGTGACACCCGAGACTTCTTTAGTGGATGTTTGGAGTTCGCCCATTCTCCAGATATAAGTAAGAAAGAAGGATTCTCCAAAACCCATACCCTCAGACCTCAAGCGAAGGTCTTGGAATAGATAGTTACATTCCTGCTGTCCTTTGCTTCCTGTGGAAGTTAATTTTGTGCTTGTTTAACATTTTTAATTGGCCCAACATGCTCCTACGAGGCATTTTTCAGTCATTCCATGTTTGACTTTACCTGGTTATGACTGTTTCCTGTTTTGGGTTTTTGACATCGTCATTTTGTCTGGTTTTCATGAGAATATCGTTCCCTGCCCGCTGACAGCCATTTGATTTTTCAGCAGCTTAGATAGCAGATCCTGAAGACAGTTGCATCTTCACCTTGGGGAGTGTCTTTCAGTGATGCGTGGTTGGGTAAGATGGAACCTCCACCCGCCGGCTTCCCAAACTGAAATGTTGGCTTTTCTGAACCTCCAAAGTTGCTAAGATACAGTGTGTCTTTGGACCCCTTCCAGGCTGTTTCCTTCCACACTCACAGCTTTGACGGAATATTTCCTCTGCCTGATAGCGTTAGAAAGGTGACATGCCAAACCAAAGTTAGAGCCGTTACAAGACATTTCTTTGAGTGCAGTTTCCTTGGTTCACCCGTTCATCTGCTGTGCTGGAAGAAAAAAGTGAAATCAAAAAAGCTCTATTAAATAGATGTGCCAAGGAACGAGGAAAAAAAGAAAAGTTTCTTCAACTTTTATATGCTCAGAATTGTCTCACAAGCGTATTTTTGTTCCTTTCCTCTATTTAAAAATTGATAACCTAGAAAGTCAGGAGCAGGCTAGGAATCGTTTGTGGCACAAAAGTGGCACCTACTGGTAAGCCTTGGCTTAAATTTGAAGTTTAGATTTGTGCATGACCTTGACCAAAGTTATATCCTCCTGAGAATGCTTCCTAATGATTTTCTATGTCTGGAAGGGCAAACCCTCTTTAGATGTATAAATATTAAAAAGCACTTCTTAGGCATGAGGGCACTGGTTTCAGGGCTACAGAATGACTTTTTCAGCTTGTAATTAAAAACATGTACTGGATAACTAACCAGCAGCAGTGTTTGCTTAAAGGAGCAAATGATTTAAAACTGATTGGGTGGCACACCAAAGTGGAGTGACCCGTGGGTGGCTGTTCTTACCTCTGGTTTCTAGAGGCATCTACCCAGCTCCCCGAGGTTCCTCAAGTCATTGCGTTCTTGACACCCAAGGCCTTCCTTTACTTCTGTGTTTGGAGTTTTTGCTTTATCCTGGTATCCATGGTTTGTTTTTCATATCTTTACTCTGTATCTGAATATTTATTCCACGTTTTAGTTTTCATGTCTTTACTCTGTATCTGAATCTATAGAACTCACGCTCAAGAAAAACCATGGCTCCCCCTTTTGCAGTGCACACTTAGGGTTCATAAGAGATCCCAATGCTGACTGCACTCAGCAGGTCAAACAATCATTTTCAAAGGACCATAAGATTTTTTGAGAGACAGACTGTCCTACATATTTGAAATCTTTTTTTTTTTTTTTTCTATTTTAAAGACAGATTCCATTGAATGCTGCAAAAGTAACAGAAATGACTAGGAACAGAGTTGTGACCTATCCAATTTCAAAAAAGAAAGGGAAGGGGTGAGATCTGCCCCCTCCTAAATAGTAACAGGCCCTTTCTGTTCATCTTCTCATCTAATCTTCTAAACAATCCTGGGTCACAAGATACGGTCATCAACTGCATTTTATAGATGGAAAAGCTGAGACCTAGAGTTTGTCTAGTGGGATGTAACAATTAAGTGGTCATTTTAGGAATCTGTCTCATTTTAAAAACCATATTGTACTCCTTGTGGTGTAAATAAAGATGACCTTTGTTTATTCGTTTACTCATCCATTCATTCACTAAGCACCATGCATGAGCAGGCACCCTGCTGGGGGCTAGGGATGCAGCTCAGAGAAGAGCAGCCAGGAGCTCCGCTCCTCTGGAGCTTTCTGTCTGGTATCACTCCGAGAGTCTCTACATCCCAATTTGCTGTCTGCTCTGAGGGTCTTTTTTAACCCCTGGGGGAGAAGCTGACAGATTGTGAACATCAATAGTTATTGAATTGGTTTTGTCCCAAGGCTTCTTAAAAACACTTTTCAATGAGTGTGAGGCCCTAAATGTCTCCCAAATCCTACTGAAAAAAATCAGAGCAGGTTATGTTTTCATTGTCTAGCCACTCTTGGCCGTGAGGCACTGCATCTGGCTTTTTCTCAGGAGGTCCTTTTTTCACCACAACTCTTCAGCCTTCTACCACTCGGGTTAAGTTTTGCTTGTGCATTTACAATAAGTGCCTGCCAGGCATGGGTGTTGCAGGATTAGAATAAAATAGTGGGGGTGAAGGAAAGCAGATATTTTGGAAACTGGTAGAAACGCTCTATGAAATGGAGCATTGTACCAAACTCAGCCTAGTTATACAAAATCATGTATAGTGTTTCTTTTTATTTTCCATCTTAATGGGAGGAGGCAGAGAACAGTGGTTACAGAACAAGTTTAGAATTGTTCCTGATTGTCCAAGTGGTTGTTTTACCCCTCTGAGATTGGGGCCTCAGGGGCAGCTGTGTCTCTCACACCTGCCCATTCTGCCCCGCTCGACACCACACTGTGATGTTCCATGTCCATCCTGCCTGCACTCTCTAGGCAAGGGTGCATGTGCCAGGCTGTTAAACACCTCGCACCCCACTCGCCTGTCTTTCTCTAAGCAATGGAAGAAGTTTGCTTGGCCACCACAGCTCAGGGAGGAGGGACTTGGATTAGCCCAACAGCTTTTGCTACTGTCAGCATGTGGCCTAATAGAGTTGGAAGACAGGGTTCTTTAGAGGCACTGGTTCTGACAAGGAAAGCTTCTGTAATCTTGCCTTTGTTTAGAAATATGAACTTCGAAACCCTGCTGCAGAGTGTCGGCAGCCACGCTGATCCGAGGCCTTGGGCAAATTCATTTGAATTGCTTTGAAATTGGATATTCAAAATTCAATAAAAATAAGCCAGCCTGATGGTACAGCTGCAGCATTCCCCCCATCCAGCTGGGTAAGCCGTGATGATTTCCAGGCCGCGGACTAGCAAAGCCCGAGTGTGATGGGAAGATGAGCGCCTGAGCTGCCAGAGAACTCTCTCTGGCAGCCCGGCCCGCCGACGGCTGCCTGCCAGCTGACTTGCAGAGCAGGGCTGGCTTTGGCACTAAGTGGCTCCTCTCGCTGGCCTGCCCAGGCGGGGATGCGGGGCCTGCCTCAGTCATGGCCGGGGTCCAGGGGGAGGGGATGCCTCAAGGGCAAATGGATGGGGTGTCGGAAAAACAATAAAATCACAACACTCCAGTTGTTTAGAGAGCAGCTGGACTTCCCAAACACTCTGCCACAGATCCAGAGCCATCAGACACGTAGGTAGGTTTAATTAAATTGTATGCAGATGCAAGCAAACATCATAATTTGCCCTTGAGCACACACTACTGCGTTTGCCTAGAAAGGGGGACGTGACATCCCGGAGGGTGCTCTCTCGCCACCTGCCCTGGGAGCTCCCTCTTCATCATTGTTTATGTGGAAAGGCAATTCTGCTAGAGATTTTAAGAGAAGACCATTCTCACTTTCCTCTAAGTCTCAAGCTGTTTGATCTGTCTGCTTTGCGATGGTGTATCACAATTATGCATAAAAACTGTGACGTATCTATAAGATGTATATAGAGAGAGATATTTATACACATTTATATAAATACATATGCATTTGTAGATGGATAGAGAGATGAATAGATAGACCGACATATACAGATAGACTCCAAATTCGAGAAGTGTTTCTTATTACCCCTAAGCAATCTCAATTTTAATAATTGGGCTCATCATACCCCATGCATGAGTTCAGTCTCTTTTCTTTGTTGGAATTTGTGCATATGTGAACTGTCTTGAGTCAAATTCCAGGAGAAATATATCCATTAGCCTTCCGATTGTCGCACCTATGCCACCTATAGTACCATACCTAAAGAGGGGTAATTGGAGCTCCTGCGTGCAGGGACATTGTGAGCGGCCCACTCCATTGGCCTGTGTTACATATCGCCAGCCACTCAAGGGCCAGCCATGAAATTTAATTTGGAGTTTTACAGACACGTTCTGAATCCGAAATCTCAATAATAACTTTCCCTTTGCTCAGCCTTTTAACTGTGAAATTCAGTTGGGGAGTTTCGAAGCAGCAGGTAATGTCACAGCACTCCAGAGGGATTTTGCCAGAATTCTACTAAAGTGCTTGCAAGTGTCATTTCCATATTTAACTAATTTCAGTTTTTAATTAGCTCCATGTGAAAAATGAGAGTTCACGCTGAGCTCCTCTGTCAGCACAGACTCTTGTTTCCTTTCTAGGATCTCAGGACAATTAAGAAAAAAATAGTTGATGCTACAGTAAGTGTGATCATGCATAGCTCTCTCAAGCCATAACATTGTTTCCTGGCAGTAAGGAAGGGTCACTGCCAGGGCCCACTCGCCAGGCTGGGAAAGAGCAGTTTGGAAAAGGGTTTTACGTGCAGATTTGTGAGTCCTTGGTTCTGAATGATTCCTTAGCTGCAAAAAGTATATTCTTGTCCCTGAATTCTCCAAGATGACCTGAGATTAGGTTTCAAAGGAAGGCTATGTGAAATCCAAAGACGATGTTACTCTAGGAAAACAGGTTTCCTTGGTGTTATCTCTGTGCTAAACTCCAGCATCCAGGTGCTTATCAGGTCATTTGATTTCAGATTCGTAAGGCCCTTGGCATACAAAAGTAACTTCTTTATGATTTAAGTTTCAAAATGCAGTACACACATGGAAATTTGTTAATCCTACATTCAAAGTGTAAATTTACCACTTGGGACTCACATGCAAATGGAAAACTACATACTCTTCAAAAAAAAATGTATTGGGAGGTTCTGTTTTGCATAAACTGAAAAATATTTGATGTGATCAGGTTTCTGAAACAATTTCGAGGAAGCCAAACAAATACAGGCTCTGCATTTCATTTGCATAGCATCCATGCTAATGGCATGATTTGTTTAAAAGAAAAGATTCATTAAAAGTTTTGAGAATGGTTAAAGTGGAAAAGTATTTGACACTTCTCTATAGTAGTAATTCTTGGAAATTAGTTTGGAAAGTAGAATCCTTTTTTATTTCTTCATATGTGTTAGTGTTGGGTAATCGTTCTCTGTTGACAATAGACATTAATAAATGATGTGATAGCAAGAACACTTGATATCTCCAACAGGGACTGAAAATTGAAATCCAAGTAGCAAGAAGAAGCTTAAGTATTAGGTTTATATGGCTACATTGGGAAATAGGATAAGATATAGGTAGGGTTTCCTTCCATGTTCTCTTGACTACCACATGGACTTGAGTTCCCAAAGAGCAGACACAACTGTGTGGTTCACGGATGAGATTAGAGGAGCAGGTGTCCTGTGGGGTTGCCAGAAATGCCGCCATTGAAGATGTGTTGGTATAAGTGGAACATGAAAAGATGGAGGCAAATTCTTGAACATGAAGAGACCACCCACAAGTTGTTTAAACTAAAATAACTGCCATCTGAGCTACAATGGCTAGCAATAAAGGCTTCATTGGCCAGTGCATCCTGAGGTTGGAATTTGATCTCTCTGTGTGGGAGAGGGCCTATTTGAGTTCTGAGGGCAAAACCCCATCTCCCTGACTATGAAGGGGGCTCACTTGCGATGGGGAATTGGGAAAAACACAACTTCTATTAATAATTCAGTGTTGTTTGCACAACTCTCTGGGGAAGATCATAGTTGGGAGTGCTTATATTTCTTTGCTCTTCTCAAGGTATGACGTAATCTGTTTGCTCTTCTCAAGGTATGATGTCAAGTTGGCCTCTTCTTGGCCTCCCAGCAACAGTAGCTACAGCCACAAGAAGCCTTTCCTTCCCTAAGGAGATTTGACCCACCATTCCTCTGCATGTTGGGGACCCCTCTCGCAGTGCAAATAACAGGCAGAAGCGGTGTCCACCTAAACATTTATCCACTGACGTAGGGATTAGCAATTAGCCCTCTCATTATGGGGATTGGCTTAATAGAATTGTGGGACTAGCACACACTCTGGAGGGCGAAATTAGAATGAGCAGCAGAAGAGATGCTGACTTATGGAAGCAGAGAGAAATCCTGAAAGCAATAGTATTTTTAGGACTTATTATGTGAATTTTGAGCCTGATAACTAAGAATGGAAACCATGGATTTGTCATCAGAAGCACTTAAATCATACATGGTAAATTATCCACGTAGTTATTAATTTACACAACAAATGTTTCCTGGTACAAGGGAAGAGAACAGGCTCTGGAATACAGGCTGCTGGGTTCACATCCCAGCTTTTCTACTTATCAACGACACGAGCACAGGTATGTTACTTAACCTCACTGTGACTTAGTTTCCTCCCTGTAAAATGGATACAATAATAGCACTTATTTCATAGGGGAGGTTATAAAGACTAAACGAGATAGCTCTTGAATAGCCCTTAGCACAGTGCTTGGCCAAAGGTAAGCACTAAATAAAATAGATTTTTACTGTGACAGGTTCTGCTTATACCATAGTGAACCAAACAAACCTAGGTTCTCCCCTTCCGGAAGACATACCAGCATACACAGATAGAACCAAGGAAAACTAATCACTTCACAACCATTCCAGGGTCTATCAGCCTCCTGATTTCTATATGAAATAAGAATATCAAATTAGGAGGAATGTGACCATGTCAGCAAGAATAAACTAATTAGCTAAAGCTACTTATTAAAATGATAATCCCTCCACATGGCCTAGGCACTTGCATGTGCACCTGTCAGGAAATTAGCTACACACACACACACACAAACACACACACACACACACGTGCTTGTGAAATGACACAGAAGCACACTCCCCATGCTGTGGAGAGCCAAGGTACCTTCACCCTCTGAGACTTGGCTCCCGACTGAGGTACTGAGCAGGAGGCTGTGGGGCAAGGACTCTGAAGGTCAACTCTGAGATCACTGGCACTTCATTAAGGAGTCTGTTCTAAGTGCACAGGGCTTTCCCAGAAGAGGAAATACAGCCTCCCCCTTACATCCAAACATACTGCCCAGAAGCCCCTAGAATGGCTTTTTGTTTCACTAACACTGTCAGATAATTCACCCAGGATTTTTCAGGCATCATAGCTTCTGCTAGCAGACTGGAGTACACAAAGAAAAAAGTGCTCAGCTCCAAATCTTGCCTGGAACTGACCTCGGCCCTGGACTGCCTTTTGTGTATCCCAAATTTGAACTCTGTGTTTTTGCCTCTAGCTTTCTAGTGCCATGTCCTGGGTCATGTGAGTGCTCAGGGTTCTTTTTTTGGGTGCTTGGTGCTGAAAACATCACTCCTCATGACCAGAATGAAAGGTGTTGTCTAAAGAAAAGTCAAGTTGAACTGTCTGGTTCCTCTACTTTTGGAAATATAATGGAACCTCAACTTTGCGTGGCTCTATCTGTGTTAAAGATTCTAACAGAGAATACATCTCTATATATGTTTTGTTTACTGTTTTGCTTTTGTTTCTAGCTTTACTGTTTTCCTTTGTGTGGAATGTTCCAGTGCAACTGTTTGTTCTTGCTGTCTAAGAAATATAGCACATAGGTACTACAGCAGATTTATGTGGTAGTAAGAAGACGTCCACCTATTGCTTTGTGTAATAAACTTCCTTCCAGAAAGAAGAGAAAAAAATGGCTGTGTCCTAACTG
The DNA here is from genome assembly GCF_049350105.2 of Macaca mulatta. NCBI lineage: Eukaryota > Metazoa > Chordata > Mammalia > Primates > Cercopithecidae > Macaca > Macaca mulatta. The sequence continues at coordinate 176,873,388 of NC_133411.1, forward strand.
CAGAACAAGTTTAGTGAGCATTTACGGAAATCAACACCACTGGCACAAATGGAGGGTGCAGAGATCTTTGGGTTCCAAGTTTTCTGCCCATTCTAGAGAGGAGCAGACCTTAGAAGGTAGCTATCGTGTATGCCTTCTACGGAGGGCACTAGCACTCAGCCTGAGCGACAGGGTTGGACCAGCCAGTCAGCCTTCTGCCGCCTCTCTCGATATCAAATGTCTCTAAGGAGCTTTGGCAAGAGTGGAATCACAATTTGATCCTAGCTGAAGTTCCTGATAAATCCTCAGGTCCCACCCAGGAATCACTGTGGTTGATAAAAAGAGGAGTCCATATGCTTTACACACAAGACAGCCAGGCAGTTTTGACACTTTGTGGAAAGTGTAGAGGCTTGATATGGATTCTTATCTAGGCAGAGACCTATCCCAGCGTGACACAGAGAAGGGGCTCAGGGGCGATTCTAGGCATGGGCAGTGCTTTTCTCCGCAAAGAACTCTACTTCTTCAAGCTTTAAACAAGGTGTGGTGGACACCAAATGAAGAGGAGTCTGCCTGGCTCACACCGGTTCCCTTGGTGACAGGTTGCCAAATGTAGGATGCCCGGTTAAATTTGAGTTTCAGAATAATAATGAAAATGCCTTTAATATAAGTATGTCCCAAATATTGCGTGGGAAATTCAAATGTAACTGGCTTCCTGAGTTTTTATTCACTAAGTTCGACAAGTTTACTTGGTGGCTGTGTCTGTATCCAACACGCTCTTTGGGTCCCTAAATCGAGCAGGGTTGATATTATTATCTTACTTTCCTCACCATAGCAACTGTCAAAAAAAATGGGCTTGTGACCTCAGCTGAGCCAATTAGAGTCCTTAACTAGGGTCCCTAAAAGTGAACCTGGAAAAGTGGAGCTCTTTTTTCTCCTGGTAGCCTAAGGGCATGGGAATATTACCCTCTGTGCCCATGGTCATCCCCTCAGGGATAAACCCTCTCTTAATTTGGTCAGGCTGCTATAACAAAATGCCAGAGGCGGACTAGCTTTTAAAGAACAGAAACTTATTTCTTGGTTCTGGAGGCTGAGAAGCCCAAGATCAAGGCACCTACAGATTCAGTGAGGACTCGCTTTCTGGTTCCTAGATGGCAGTTTCTAGCTATGTCCTCACATGGTGGAAGAGACTAGCTAGCTGTTTTATAAGGACACCAATCCCACTCACGACCTAATCACTTCCCAAGGGCTTCACCGCCTAATACCATCACCTTGGTTAGAATCTCAACATACACATTTTGGGGAGGGATAGACATTCAGGCCATAGCAAAAACGATTGGTCAGCTACTCTTCCACTTTCACAAGCTGCCTTCATCACCTTCAAAAAAAATTCCTCTTTCCTGCTTAAGGTAGATCAAGGTGAACCCTAAAGATCCTATGCTAGTATGTAGCTACTCAGTCAAAACTCCCAAGTTTGGCATGATGGACTGAAGAAAGAGGAATTCACCCTAGGAATGCTTATAGACAGATGTTTACAATCAGATGCCCCAGCCACAATATATCCTTGGTGGATCCTCTGGCTTTGGGCAGCCCTGTGCCTGATAGTGGGGAGGGGGTGGCAATTGCTCTGCCAAACACAGCAGAGATCCCCCACGGTGCACCTGCCTCAGGTCAGTACCTCCACAGTCAGGGCTGACCAGAACATAGAGAAAGGAGCCTTCCTGTCATGCCACTTTGAGCCACTGTCTAAAATATCTTCTGTCTGAACATATCTCTCATCCTTAACTGGCACCGTGCCTAAAATTTCCACCTTTAGAGTTTATGCGTTTGGCTTAAATCGTTAGTCTTCCCTATAATTGCACATCCATTAATGATAGAATATGTGATGTTGTGGGGAGGATGTGGATGAATTAATAATTAATATCAAGATCCAACAGATTTTTTAAAGTTCCATTGATGTGGCTGATAGTTTGGAAAGCAGAGTTCTGAGAGAGTTGGATGGGAGTCCTGGAAACCTCTGAAGTGGTGGGAAAGCATTCATACAAGAGGCACTGCTGAGTTTGGAGGGGGGCACTGAGTCCCTCTGATCATGGGTCACCTGCAGCAGGCAGAATGGACACAGGGCAGGTACTGGATGGAGAGGAGGCATGCTGAGAAAGAATGTCCCTGTTTCACCATGTCACTTTGGCCCAAGTCTGGTTCTGGCTCTTTTTTTTTTTTTTTTTTTTTTCATCTTTCCACCCTGGCTTGAACATCTCTTTTCCATACTGCATCTTCGCAGCTGCTTCTGACACGCTACCTGTTTGGGCAGACACCTAGTGCCTAGACCTGGAGGGAGATGTCTGGGCTCTCTCACCTCCTCCACCTTCATAGAAACAGACAAGAGGAGCTTGTTACTTCCCTTCCTGTTCTCTTTCATTAATTGCTGTCAGCCAAGCCTTGTGCAATACGTGTGGTTCTCAAACTTGAGCATTCATCCGAATCACCTGGAAGGCTCATTAACACACAGATACCTGGACTTCAGCCCTGAGTTTCTGATTTGCAGGTCTGGAGTAGGGCCCAATAATTTCCATTTATAATAAGTTCTCAGGGGACGCTGATTCTACTGGTCTGGAAACCACAGCCCAAAACCACTGGCCTAGACAGTGAGCTTCTTGAGGGCAGGAGTGGCATCTTCAGAATCATTGTATCCCCAGAGCCTAGCACAACAGCAGGCACAGGGTTGAAGGTTAGGAAATGCTTGTTAATGGAGCTCTACCAAGCTACACAAGGCTTTACCCTGTTGCAACAATCGTGTAAACACCCTGAATTTTCAGATATCAGACTAAAAGAAGAAAATACTATTGCCATCTAATGTGTTTTTTACACAGTGGCATCTCCAGAATACATACAGGAGGGGATTAAAGGTGCCAGACTGGGAGGAAAAGGGGAGGTTGGGGGCTCATCTTAAAACTCCACTTGCACAGGAAAGATACTGTTTTTACTGATACTCTATTTGTGGTAACTTCAGAGAAGGCTGATGGAAATCATTTAGAATTTTCCTACTCACCTTCCTTTTCCACCCCAACTGCACCCCCCAACCACTGCTTAGTGTCACCACTGATTTCACATGTGCATGAGGTATGTGCACCAGGTCAGCTGATCTGAGGTTCCTCTGTCAAGCTTCACTGCAAAAGTGCAGCTTCAAGAGTCAGTGCAGTAAGGTGGAAGTGAATGGGATCGGGGATCTGTGCTTTTCAATAGAGATGAATGTCCTCTCTGCCAAGGTATTAATCTTTCCAGGTCCCCAGAACCTCTTTTGTAAAATGAGTCTGGAGAAGGTGACCACTTAGTATTTTCCTATATTTCCTAATTTCTGTTATTTTAATTCAAAAGGCAAGCCATCTCAAATTTAGGAATGGGCTATTTGCTTGTAACCCAGCTGTTTGGAATTTTAGAGATTTTTCTCCAGACAGACCATATTCCTTCTGGATGGTCCACACAATGATTGCTCTTTGTCGGGTTCTTAACTGTGTGTCAAGCACTGAGATAAATGTTTTGCATGCTTTATTTCATTGAATGTGGCAACCCCCTGGGAGGTAGGAAATTTTATGATTCCCATTTTGCAGTTGAGGAAACTGAGGATCTGGGAAGAAAGAAAGACAGAGGGAGGGAGTGAGGGAGAGAGAGTGAGGAAAAAAATGAAAGAAAAGAAAGAGAAAGAGAGGGAGGAAGGGAGCAAGGGAGGGAGGGAGGAAGAAAGGGAGGAAGGGAGGAAGGAGGGAACCAGGGAAGGAGGGAAGGAGGGAGGAAGGAAGGGAAGGAGGGAGGGAGGGAGGGTGGGAAAGAAAGAAAAGAAAGCTTTCCCAGAGCCTCACAGCTACTAAAAACCAGGGCTGGGACCTAGACCTGAAGCCAGGTCTGCTGCTTCCAAAGCTACTCTAATCACCATATTCTATTGTTCCTACAAAAGTCTAGTTTACCCACAATGCACCTCCTGAAATGTAGAGTCTGGCTTTGGAGAGAAGTAGGTTTTCTTTTTTCTGCCACTTTCACTATAAGAGACAGAAAGCATGGTAATCAAGTGTTCTGAGCCAGAGTCCCCAAGTTCAAAGCCTAGCTCTGCCACTACTGGCAGAATAATCTTGGACAAGATACTTAATCTCTCTCTCCCATAGTTTCTTCAGCTATCAAAAGAGTATGATAAAAGTATCTGCCTCTAAAACTAGTATATTAAGTGACTAATACATTAAGCTGAACCATGTGAAACTGGTAATATTCTACCATATTTAATCTCCAGAAAGGGCAATTTCATGTCTAAATATTTAAAGTGCTTATTACAATAGTGCACGGCACACGGCAAGCACTATATTAGTGTTCGTTATTATCCTTATTGAAAATTGCCCCGAGGGTTTGCCGTATCTGGGGTATAGTAGGGGTTCAATAGTTGCTGGTGAATTTATTGAATGAAGTAGAAACTGGGATGCCCAGGAAACATCTGGGGTAGTCTGGGCTATGAAGACCCTCCAGGGTCGGGAGGAAGGCAGGTAGGGCAGGGGAGGAGGTTAGGGTTCTTAGATTTGAATAGATTTGAGACTCTCTTAGTATTGCCCTGGAATAAGGCAGGAAAGCTCAAAGTGAGAAGGACCCATCCCATAGGTCCAGTCACCCTAAAGTTTTGTCCTTTGGCTTCTAAAGAAGCAAAGAAAAACCCTCAAGGCAGAGGCAGTGGGGAGTTAGGTCTTATGGTTTGCTTGTGTCTTGCTTTTTTTACAGCTAGAAATAATGAGAAAAGACAGACAAGGGAGAGCCTCCCTTCCAGCCTTTCCTCAGCTGCTGGTGTTTTTCCTTCCTAGACCACTGTGTGAGAGGAAGGGGAAAATGCAGAAATAATGGTGGATCTTTAGGAACAGAAAGACCAATGTTAGAGGTTAGGTGTAACCGAGTACAGAGTAATATTTACCCAGGTGTGGCAGTCATGTCACTGCATGGCTATGTGTGGCATGTGGACAATTCTGTATTACAATAGTTATGTTTATTTCAATGTATCACAAAAATCTTAACACATTAAGCTTTTTACTTCACAGATACTACCTTGGGATGAGGCTAAATGGATTAAAGTTTTTAAAAAATAGATTGCTATTTTTTCTTTCTTTTTTAATAATATTCCTTGTTGCATATATAACAACTTATAGGTTGCAAAAGAGGATTTATTTTTTCATACCTGTCTACTATAAGTCTTTGTCCACAAGTCAAACAAAAGCAAACACAAGTGATAGAAAGGAGACTGATTTTAAAATGTAGTTAAGAAATAACAGTCTAAGTGGAGCTTAGATTTCATGAAAACCATGAACGCAGTAAATGATGACTATGGTTAGGGAAGCACCAGAAATGCAGTTAGGATACATCTATGTATTCCTGGCTCTGGATCTTAGTAGCTAGGTGACAGTGGGCAAGTTATTTAATCTCTCTATGTCTCAGTTTCCTCATGTGTAAAGTGAGGATACTTGCTACTTCAAAGGTGATTTTTTTTTAATGATCAAATGAGAAATGTCTTAAAAGCAGGTAGTAAGAATTCAGTAGACACTGTTTATGACTATTATCATTATTATTAGCTTGGCACACTCCCAGACCTTAATTAATTGTCTTTTTTTTAGATAGAAGTTTTCAAGCCATTCTTTCATTCAAATAAGTATTTCTTAAACACTACTGTGTTCTAAAGCTTATGCTAGCTGTGGGGACAGATTTGAAAGAGGGGAAGGAAGACCTACTCTCACCTCTCAACGTGTTCATGGCTCAAAATTTGGAGGGAGAAGTCAGGCATGGTAGCTGTAATCACGCCTGTAATCCCAGCACTTTGGGAGGCTGAAGTGGGAAGATCACTTGAGGTCAGGAGTTCGAGACCAGCCTGGCCAACATGGTGAAACCCCATCTCTACTGAAAATACAAAAAAATTAGCCAAGTGTGATTGCAGGCACCTGTAGTCCCAGCTACTCGGGAGGCTGAGGCAGGAGAATGGCGTGAACCCGGGAGGCAGAGCTTGCAGTGAGCTGAGATCGCGCCACTGCACTCCAGCCTAGGCGACAGAGCAAGACTCCGTCTCAAAAAAAAAAAAAAAAATACAAAAATTAATCAAGAGTTGTAGCACGTGCCTATATTCCCAGCTGCTTGGGAGGCTGAGGCAAGAGAATGAATCACTTGAACCTGGAAGACAGAGGTTGCAGTGAGCCGAGATGGCGCCACTCCACTCCAGCCTGGGAGAAAGAGTGAGACTCTCTCTCAAAAAAATAATAATAAAAAAAAGAACTGGAGGGGGAGTAGGATGATCAATATATAAATAATTGCCATGTAAAACCATAAACTCTGTAAGTGGTGAGGTTATAAAATATCCAGGGAAGGCCAAGCGTGGTGGCTCATACTTGTAATCCCAGGACTTTTCAAGGCTGTGATGGAAGGATCACTAGAGCTCAGGAGTTTGAGACTAGCCTAGGCAACATAGTGAGACCACCCCCCCATCTCTATTAAAAAATTAAAAATAAAAATAATTTAAAAATAATAACTTTAAATGATGAGGAATGGTGGCGCATGTCTGTAGTCCCAGCTACTTGGGAGGCTAAGGTGGGAGGATCACTTGAGCCAAGGAGACAGACAGCTGCAGTGAGCTATGATTGCACGACTGCACTCCAACCTGGGTGACAGAGGGAGACTCTATCTCAAAGAAAATAAATAAATAAATAACATGATAAAATGTCCAGAGAGCATGCAGGAGGATATCAGCCTAGAAAAATCCTGTCAGCCACTGTGGTCTAGGACCTGCTCTGTGAAATGTGTTCAGTATAACTGAAGAACTGAATTAATTTACATTTAACCGTTGAAAATTTAGCATCTGAATTGAGATGTGCTGTAAGTATAAAATACAAACCATATTTTGAAGACTTAGTGCAAAAAACAGTCTTTTTACTGTCTCATTAAAGATTTTTATGTTGATTTTATATTGATAATATTTTGGATATATTGAGTAAAAGGTATAGTATTAAATTTTTTAACTTATTTAATGTGGTTACCAGAAAATTTTACATTTCATAAGTGGGCCAGGTGCAGTGGCTCACACCTGTAATCTCAGTACTTTGGGAGCCGAGCAGATCACCTGAGGTCAGGAGTTTGAGACCAGCCTGGCCAACATGGTGAAACCCTGTCTCTACTACAAATACAAAAATTGGCTGGGCATGGTGATGCATACATGTAATCCCAGCTACTCAGGAGGCTGAGGCATGAGAATTGTTTGAACCTGGGAGGCAGAAGTTGCAGTGAACTGAGATAGAACTGCTGCAATCCAGCCTGGGTGACAGAGGGAGACCCTTTCTTTAAAAAAAAAAAAAGTCATAAGTGGCTTGTGTTTTATTTCTATTGGACAGTGCTGATTAGAGCAGAATGCAAATGACATTCACAGTAGAGAACTCCAGAAGATGTGGACATTTCAGAAGAGACCCAACTTCGGTTACCTTGGACAATTCTTTCTGACAGATCTAGAGCAAAGCTTAAAGGATCTGAGGCACAGATTCAAAGGCTGTTTCTGGGGCTGCGGAAGAAGAGAAGTGCCTCTGAGGTTTCGTCCTAACTACAGGACCTTGCTGGAGTTGCCAGATTTAGCAAACTTATAAATTAAAACCTGGCAACCCTAGACCTTGGGTATGTTGTAGAACTGCAACAAGCCTCGGTCTCTTCATCTTTAAAATTGAGATAAAAAGTAACTGCCTCGTGAGTGTCTTGCAAAGCTTAAATGAATCGAATGAGACTAGTAAGAGATGCATGAAGAAAGTTTAACCTAAAAGAGCTAAGGAATTAAAACAAATTGGGGGACTTTCCAAACGTGCCTATCTTTCTTTAGCTCTGAGCATGCAGGTAAGGGAGATCTCTCCCAGGCCAGTGTTGAGGGAGACACCAGCCCCTACCTGGGAGATGTATTAGGTTAGGCCTGGCTTGGGGACTTCCATAGAGTTAGGATCAGGCATGGGAGCATAAGCCATAAGGAGGAGGGGGACACATCATGACCATGTCGAATGTCATCCCAATGCCTTGTATAAGCCAGAAATGCCACAGCAGTCTGCAGTGCTGCTGCCAATTGACAGAATCATGTGCCTTTAGCACCAAAGAAATTTGTGTGACTTGAGTGTCACATAAAACCCATAAAATTAGCTCCCTTGGGATTGGCGTGGTGGCTTACGCCTGTAATCCCAGCACTTTGGGAGGCCGAGGCAGGCAGATCACCTGAAGTCAGGAGTTTGAGACCAGCTTGGCCAACATGGTGAAACCCCATCTCTATTAAAAATGCAAAAATTAGCTGGGCATGGTGGTGGGTGCCTATAATTCCAGCTACTCAGGAGGCTGAGGCTAGATAATCACTTGAACACAGGAGGCAGAGGTTGCAGTGAGCCGAGATCACACCATTGCACTCCAGCCTGGGCAACAAGAGTGAAACTCCATCTAAAAAAAAAAGAAAAATAGCTCTGTTAAGTAAATTGTCACAAATTCAAAATAAGTCTAATTGTGTCATTTATCTAATTACAGATGAAAATGCAGTCCCTTATAGATGCAAGTAGTTTACATTCCAAAAAGAAATTATCCTCCCCCACCCCACCCCAGATTAGCTCTTTCCTCACAAGAAGTTGACCATATTGACATTAAGCATATCAGAGGCTGAGGAAGACTGCCCCATTGCCCAGGTTTTCATTCTCTACTACCTAATCAGGCCCTAGGAGATAGAACTAATTTTTTTAACGTGATGTTTCTTTCCACCAGACCAAGTTTTAAATGTTTCAGGTTAGCTATGTGAAATCCACTTAACTGAAAACCATTTGCAAGAAAGATCAAACCCAATTTGCTAATACAGGACTTTTTTTTATTTCTGAGTTTGAAAAAAATCTTGAGCTAACCATGTCAGAAATTAAAAATTGAAAAGGACTCTGGCAGCCTCCCCGTGTGCCTAATTTGGCTTTGCTGAACAAATGACCAAATTGGAATGAGAATTACATACAGGATTTGCTCAACATCCTTACTTCTTCAACTCATTTCTCACTCCTGAAAAAGTACCAAGTTCGCATGCAGGAGGGAGCATGTCTACATTGACCACAATGGCGTCAGACCAGGTAGAAATAGAAAAATGGTGATTTTAGATTCTAGCTGTGAATAAACTTCTGCAGTAGAAGACATTTGTCATAGAAACTCAGTTTAATGAATTTAAGATCAGAAAGGACCATAATTTTATTAACAGGTTATTTTGTTCATGCCCTATCTTGCAAAAAGTAGTAATAAAAATATTAAGTGGGTAAGAGGAGGAGGCTTCTCTGAAGTCCACCTCATTTTGTCTTTAATAAGGCATTGCATTGCACATAGACACCTGAATTCTCTGTCTTTCTTTAAGGAGATGGAAGAGGACAGTAGAGAGAGCACCAGAGAGTCAAAAGATCAAGGTTCAAATCCTGGCTCAGTCAGCCATTAGCTGTCATGACCCTAGGCAAGTCATTTCACTTAAGTAGGGCTCAGAGTCACCATCTATCTATACAGCAAAAGTCTGGACCGGATGGCCTTTGAGGCCCACCTTAACAGTGCCTCTGCCATTCTAATGTGACACAGAAAAGGAAACCACAGAGGTTTCTCTGAAGGAGGGGGTTCGGGCAAATGAGAGAAAATACCTAGGTGACTAGAATCCCAGTCTTCACTGATGCTTGGTGTTGAGCTGATGGTTGTCAGCGGATGGAGTGGTAGTCAAGAGCTTCAGATGTCACACAGCTCAGGTTCAAATCCCACCTCTAACACTTACCAGCTGCATGTTACTTCAGCACTCTGAGCCTCAGTTTCTTCATTGCAAAATGGGAGAGCAATATATATCTCATAAAATTGGTAACAATTGCTTATCACAGAGCTTGGCACATGCTAAGGGCTCAATAAGATCGCCATTGTTACAAAACAACCCAAGACCCAGCAGGAGGTGAAATGTTTCTTGAGTGCCTCCTGTGTGCCGGTTACCCCCAGATCGTCACCACTTTTGCACCTTCTCGACCCTATAAGGTCAGTGTGAGCAAGAAAACACGGCTAAGAGCACATACTTGGCTCTAAAACCAGCTGCCCCGCCTACCAGCCCTGTCAAAACCTTTATGCCTCCACTCCTTCCTCTGTAAAATGGGAATCATAGTTCTTACCTCTAGGTTTACTGTAAAGAGCAAATGAGGTGATGCGTATAGAGGGCTTAGAACAGTGGTTGACACTGAGTCAGTACGTCACAAAAATGTTAGTTGTTATCATAGCTAAGGAAAGTGAAGTTCAGAGAGGTAAATCTGTTTGCCCAAGGTATCCGCTTGTACGTAGTAGTGCAGAAATGTGAACTCTGATTGACATGAACCCAGCATATATATCCCAGAGATCCAGGATAGGGAGCTCCTTCTTCCTTTTACCTGGTTCCTATGGCCCCTCCTGGCCTGTTCCCCCAGTTTCAGAATGGCTGGCTGTGGACTCCAGAGTTCAGAACAGAGGGCTCACTGGGAGCAGTTTGTTGAGGGCTGCTGGGGACTTGGGAAGGGAAATGAAGCCCAACCCTCTCCTCCCTTGCTTGCTGCCACTGAGGGGAGAAACGTGCCCTAGGAATGGAGTATCTCGGGTGTCCTAATTGGCACTGACCCCCTTGCCACTCCTCCTTGCAGAAGGCTATTTTTCACGAGAGAGTTCTTTCTCTTTGTTCCAGCGCACATTGCACATCTACCGATCAATATGACATCTTATCCTCTAAAACATTCATAATGTCTGCTTCCTAGGATTCCGGTGGCCGCATGCCGCGTGCAGCCTGCATCTTCTTTCCTTTGTAGTTGGTGGTCTCACGGATCTGCCTCTCTTTAACGGGGCTGCTGGTTGCCATTCTCTGAAGAAAGACAAATATTGTTTGGGCTGTCAACAGTGAATGACAAGCTCGGAGGGGAGAAAGATCCATTTAGGTGTAGATGTGTGGATTGTGGGGATGTGTTTCGTTATCAGAAAAGCTCTTAAAATCCCAGACCATGATTTATTTGGTGAATAAAACCTACCGATATTATCATTCTCTAAAGGTATTTTGATCACATGGGTCCTTTCTTGGAGAAAGAAAGGCTTTTATTTCTTACCCAGGAAAAAATCGCAGCAGGAACGGGGTGGTCTGCGGTAGGAAATGACACCCTGTGTGGCTAACGGCTCCAGGCATGTGTTTATCTGCATGAGGCTGAGCTGACTTGGTGGACAATAGGGTGCCTAACTAGCATTGCCAGTCAGGTACGTTCCTGGCCACCCCGCACAAGGAAAAGAAAGTGGCCGTGAGCGCATGTGTCTGTCCTGTGTATTGATCTGCCCAGTGATGATGAGAGCTAGGGGGTGTGGTTAGAGGTCACCTCTGCACACCAGACGCCACACACTCACAGTGTCAACAGCACCCACCTGCAGTGCACCTGCAGCAGCGGGTTCCAGGAGACAAGGGGAGGGATGCCGCCAGTCAGGGAGCCCCACGCATCTTGAAGCTGCAAGGAGCCCCGTTTGTTTTCTGCAAACACAGCAATTGATTAATCTCATACCACCTCCCACTCACTGTACGATCCTGAGCCTGTCATGAAAATACATTAATGCTCTGGTCTTTCCCTGTGGATTCCTCTTGTCTCAGAACACACTGCTCCCTGGTCCCAGAGCTGCCTCACGCAACTATCACCTTGTTCTCATGGCAGACAAGAAGGAGGGGACAGAAAGCCTTGCTACTTTTGTGAGGGGCTAGAACTAGGAAGGCAGCAGGCAAAATCCCTGCTGAGGACAGTTTTGGGACTGTGGCTATAAGATTTGAGTGCCTGTAAAGAGATGAATGCAGGCAAGTTTCTCCAATGCCCCCTCTCATTTTGATGATCCTGCCACGATTCTTGGATTGTATCTACCTCTCATCTTTCCTCTTCTCTGTAATTCCTGAGCCGTAAGCTTTGCAACCATTTGGAGCTGGAACCTGGAAGTTGGACGGAGGCTAGTAAGTTTTCAGAACATTCTCAGGAGATAGGTGCACAAATCCCATTACCGTTAAAGGGATTTGTGGGTGTAACTTCCATGCGGTGCTTTGAAAATTCATTTCACTCAGTGTATTGCAACACTGTCTGGGAAAAATAAGAGAAATCACTTCACCAATGTGGTTAGAAAAGGATTTTGGGTAACCCTTTAAGATTTAAATTTTTAAATTCCTTTTAAGACTTACGCATTTCCAAGAATGTTATCCCACATGGTTTTGTTTGCATTGCTTCTTTCAGGCTGAAGGTAATTTTGGCACTGACAGCATTCCTAAAAATAATATCATTAATACGTTGCATTGGGCCCCCTCCTGCCTGAGGAAGAAGCACTGTATCAACTGCATCCCCAAACGATGACAAGCAAACTGACAAGGAAAAAAATCACCAAACGTGTTGTTGACTGGCCTGACTGGCAATTGAAGTTGCCTAGCAGATTTATTTTACATTGACAATGGTGGTTCAAGTTAAATAGCAAACTAGTTGCTGACCAAGGACATATTCATAGAGACTAAAGGCTGCTTACAAAGGGAAGTGTGTATTCATGAGTGAACCTTGACAATGTTTAGTAAGTAAGTGATTCTGTAGCCTGCCTGTCCTGTTCAGTCTTGGCTAAATAGTGGTTCACTTGGAAACCTCACAGGGCCAATGTCCTCCAGTGAGAACTCTGAATGGAGTCTCTAGGAGGGCAGCATGGGAATTCAGAACTCTGACTCTGAAGTTACATGTGTCTGGGTCTAGATCCCAGATTTCCCACTTACTGGCTGAGTTGTCTTGGGCAAGTCACTTAACCTGTCTAAGCCTCAATTTCTTTATCTATAAAATATAGATTATATTACCACCTCATCAAGTGAGAATGAAGAAGAAAAAGTGAGTTTTCATCCTTTTCAAAATCCTCCAGCGTCATCCCTTCTCTTCCAAACAAAAGGCAAAGCTCCCCAAAGGCAGCTACTCCTTCACCCTGCCTGTCCCTTCACCTGCCACTCCCCCTTCCCACTAACTCCACTCCCCTTTGGCATGCCTTTCCCCAGACATTAGCATAAACTGCTTTCTCAATTCCTTTATGTCTTTGCTCAAATGTTACCTATCACAAACGCCATCCTTGACCAGACTACATTAAATGAAAAAAAGAAGAAATTTTCAATTCATCCCCCACTTCCAAGTGCCTCTGAACCCTAAACCCGGCTTTTCACTTCCGTGTTTAGTTTCTACACCTGCCCCTAGAATGTAGGTTCCATGACAGCGAGGATTTCGTCTTGTTAAAACTGCTTTACTCCTGGTGCCTAGGACGCATCTGACACCCAGTGGGTGTTTAGTAAATATGTGCTGAATGGTAAATTATGAATACATTATGCTGCATGCAAATAAGGAACCCAATACCTGGCACACGGTCAAAATGAACGTTAATTGTCACTATCACCATTGAGTAGACTTACTCACATGTGTTAATTTTCACTGCTGATTGCAAAGGGGCCTTTGCAGGTTGCCTGTGCAAGTTCAGGGTAAGCAGTTGTGCATGTTAGCCCTGATTATTCCACTGTGGTTCTCTCCTCCCAGCAGTGGCACTTTTGGAATTGGTATATTTCCCCCAGGAGCCCCGACATTGTTGATTTGATTGGCTGGTGCAGAGGCAGGGAGACCCAGCCCTGACCCTTTCTGTCATCCTACCTGGTCTCTGAATGAGCTCTGTCATCATCTCTAAGGCCCTTGTGAATCTGATGGCATGCTGAGCCCCAAGACCCAGCAGGCATGGCTTTCTCCTCCTGCTCCCTAAGCTCTGCGTGGCCTGAAGTCTTCCATTTTCAAAGGGAAAGCCCAATCTCCTCCTCGGGTTATGTATCGACAAGCCTGATCTTTAAAGGCACCCCCTGCTCCTGGGGGCCTGCTCAGCAAACACAGAGCATCCGTGGCCTCCATGTTTGCCCTCTTTGACAAGCGGGGGCTGAGCAGCTCTCTGGGAAGTATTGCTGACATATTGATTGACTCTCTTGTCAGGTTGATCCTCTGCCAGCCAATGAACACAGAAGGTTCTAAGTGGCACCCAGCAGGGCCCACACATTCCCTAATTACTATTTCAGACAACCCCCATTCCAAGTTGCCACTTTTCTGGCCCTATAATCTCCCTGTCCTGTGATTGCTGGAGAATCCTCAGTTACTTGCAACCAACCCCACTCCCTTTCTCGGGCATCACTCCCTCGGAGTATTGCCTTTGGAACCCACCTGGCCCCAAAACACAGCAACTTCAGTAAGAAAATATCACACCCTCACTCCATGTAGGTCTGTTTATTATCCTTACTGAAATCGGGGATCTGTGTGTGGTCCCACCATCCTGTCTTGGTTGCCTTTCAGAATGCCACGTAAGTTTTCTCCAATTAGCCAGAGGGATACTCTCAGAGTTTGGCTGCCTATTGTGTTTTAAGTGGCTGGCTTCCCAGCTACCACCTGGATTCCACAAGTTTCCACTCGGAGTCCTTCCCCATCCCATCCTTAGTGACCCATGGAGCCCGAGGGTCTCTCTGAAGCAGAGCCTGTCAGATCATGATGAATTGTACATTTTGGCTGTCAGTGACGGGGAGGAATGTTAGGGAGAGGTCCTCCCAAACTCATTTCACTTTTGACCCTCAGATGATCTGGACCAGACCTTTTGGGATGAACTGCTAGAGCATTCAAGGTGGGGTGGGAGAGGGAACCACCCCAGTGCATCCAGGATCTCTTGAGGAGTCCAGCATTTATGTGAAATCTTGATATGAAGCAGCAATAACTCTGGCTACTCTGAGGTTTCTCAGCTTTCTTTTTTTTTAATTAATTAAATTTTTGTTAGAGATAGGGTCTTCCTATGTTACACAGGCTGGTCTTAAACACCCGGCCTCAAGCAATCCTCTTGCCTCAACCTCCCAAAGTGCTGGGATGATAGGCGTGAGCCACCCCATCCAGCTCAGCTTTCTAAGTCTGGTTCTGAGAGTAAATTAAAATTGGAGGTATTATGGCATCACATTTAAAGTGCTGTTTTTTGTTGTTTTTCATAGAAACAAATACAGTGGCCCAAAGTATGTGCTAATTCTCTCTAGCTGAGTTTCAGAAAGGATCCAATAAAACCTAAAGGAAAGCACAGAGATTTGCTGTATAAAAATGCCATTTCCTAGTTTCCTTATGGGTGAAAGTATCAGTCAAGGTAGCCTCAGACATGCTGCTGTAACGACAACCCCAAACTCTCAGTGGCTTACAACAGTAACAGTTCATGTCTTCACACATGCTGTATTCTATCACTGGTCAGCCATGGCTGTAGCCCACGTCATCTTCATTGAAGACCCAGAATGACTGTGTGATAAAGTATGTGCTGAATTCAACAGGATAAAGATATCTAACCCCTCTCAGGAAGGAGTGTGGTCATTCACCAACCCCAATGAGATTATTATGAGTTTTGAAACAAAGATGAGGCTTGCTGAGACTCCATTGCCCATAGAATCTGTAACCAGATCACTGTGAAATATGAAGCAGATAGCCACCTCCCACAGTAATTTCCTTCTGATTCTGAAATCCCCCTGTTCTCAAACTTCACAGTCAATAGTTTCCTCATCTGTGAAATGGGGATAATAGTACCTACCTGTGAGTCTTAAGATAATGCCTTTAGAATGTCTACTGTGGTACCTGGCCATAGAAAAGGTTCAATGGTGGCGGGGCGCAGTGGCTCATGCCTGTAATCCCAACACTTTGGGAGGCCGAGGTGGGTGGATCACAAGGTCAGAAGATCGAGACCATCCTGGCTAACACGGTGAAACCCTGTCTCTACTAAAAACACAAAAACAAAATTAGCCAAGTGTGGTGGCAGGCGCCTGTACTCCCAGATACTCAGGAGGCTGAGGCAAGAGAATGGCATAAACCCGGGAGGCAGAGCCTGCAGTGAGCGGAGATCGCGCCACTGCGCTAAAAGAAAAGGTGCAATGATTGGCAGCAGGTGTTGATATACTGATAACTAAAATATCCTTCCATTTGCAAACTAGTCCATATTGCTACCAGCACTGTTTTATCCTATCTTCTATGCCTCTGATTATGTATTTTTTTATTTATAAGCATATAACATCCTACAATCCAACCCCCCAAATCTGCCCCCCGTGTATCATTATCTATTCTAATAAATATTGATGGAGTGCCATTTATATTCAAGACACTGTCAGATCTTTTGGGGGTTGCAGATGTGTAACCTCTCTCTGGCCCTTAAGGAGCCATTATTCTACCTGTACAGGGAAACCTTTATAAAAGGTAAAGGGAGAGATTGATTGAGAGACTGATTTCTCAGCCCAAGCCATAGAGCAAATCAGTAGCAGAATAAGAAATAGGGCTCTCATTAGTCAGGAAACTCATTTACTTCACAGCTCCCTGGGGTCTTTATCCTAAGGACACTTTAGTCCCTCCCCACAGGCCAGAGAGAACATCTCGCTTTCTTACTCAAGTGAGAGAGAAGGAATGGCTGATCAAAAAAAAAAGGGGCCAACAAAAACCTATTTCAGACACTCCCAAAAAACAAGAGAAGGTGGTTATACCCCCGATATAATTCTCACTTATTTACTTAATGTTCAATTCAACAACAGAAAATATGCCCAAACTTGAGTTTCATTTTTGTTGCGTTGCTTCTTCTGGAAGGACAGGTCTCATATTCAGCAGATTTGGCTTTTCCCCTTCTCCACCTCCATCTCACTTTCTTATTCTTCTTCTCACTCCTGGGAGTTGTCTGAGAAGTTACTGGTGTACTCTGAGCCTAACCCTTTTCACCTCATCTGTAGTTTTCTTATTTTCAGGATACTTTTAAAAAATAAAAATAAAAAGATGCTATGGAACCCAAAACAAAGAAAAAGGTGGGGAGGGGAGGCAGGACGGAAGGCATCTTTGGAAACAGAGGAAACACAGTTGCAGGGTTGTCTCTTCCTGTTCAGTAACATTAGGGGATTGTTTGCTTGCTTCTCTCCCAAAGCTGATGGTTGCAATATGTTCTGCACCTTGGAATGGCAAGATTGAGTGCTATAAGAGCAGAGCAGTTTTGACAAGAGTTTGAGATGGGGTGTTGGGGAGGTTGTCATCTTTGCCCGATGGGACCCACCGCTACTTCTGTAGATGTGAAATCAAAGCTTTGTTAGGCCTGGGTTCCAGCGGCACCTGCAGTACCTGTCAGTGTCTGTCTTGAGACTCTCCTTGAAAGAACCGCATCTCCAGTGCAGCTGCAGCTGGCCCAAGGCGAGCTTCAATAACCCAATAGTATCGTTTTTTAAAAAACATTATTTTAAAATAGCTAATTCCTTGGCTCCCTTCACCTGGTAATTACAAATCAGAAGCTATCGTTATCTTGAAGCCACCACGATTAGTTCTCATTTCCTGACCTCTGTACAGTGAAAATATGTCATTATTGGAGGCAATGGAATCTGGTCTCTTCAAGTAAGTGACCTACATATAACGGATAAACTGCAGGAGAAAATTAGGTGTTACCTTGATGGAAAGTGTACAGTAAATGTCACTTACTCTTATTACTATTTATCATCTCAAGAAGTTGTAACAGTGGGCCTTTCACTTTAGAGGAATATATGGAAAGAAAACATGGCTCTTAGATGGAGAAGAGTGTACGTGAAAAGCACACACACACACACACACACACACACACGCAGACACCTTGCCACCTTCATCTGTGGCCATCAATCTGAGCTGTATTGTTTGAAGATAGGTTTTTAACCTTAATAGAATGCAGTCTGACTTTAAGTGGTGGTAGACATGCAGAATTAATTGCTGTGTGAACAATTTCCTAAGCATTGTTAATTGTGTTTCCTACGGTTAATTGTTTCTCCCATCCCCACATCAGACTCCAAACCTTTCCCTGTCAACAGCCCTTTCTCTCCCGCAGCGGTAGGAATGCAGCAACAGCGTCAACCTGTGTCCAGTTGAAATGCCAGACATCATTTGGATGAGAGACATGCAGGGAAATAAATTCCTTGCTTATTCTCAAATGAAGCATCTCTTAGATAAGGGCTTTGAAACAATACAGGTGTTTAGGGTTTGCTTTTCATTCCACTCAGTAGAAACAACTCACCAAGAACCATCAGGGATAGGGCTGTGTTACGTTTGCTAAACTCATGGTGGGGAGTTGACATAGGCAGGATGACAAGGAAGACCAGAAGTTTGTTTGGAGGCTTGGGGTGCCCATGGGAGACAAGACGTCTGCGGACATGCTCAGTTCCTTAGCACAGAACAGGCAGTACTTCAGAACTCTGTTTCATTCCATACTCTGCTAAAGTGAGAGCAACAGAGAGAGAAGGAATAGTAATGTTTTCAGAAAAGGACCCCATTCCACCATCAATCCGCCAAGGTTTTTCTACAATGCGCTGAAAGGTATCCACTTATCACGAAGAGAGGTGGAAAGGAAAAAAATTCTAAAGTTTGAAATAGGGAGGTGGACCAATACCACTATAGATGCTGCTGGCTGCACTGATAGTTCAGAACAGGTACCAGCAAACAGGTACTATTTGGGTAGCCTCCTTTGAAGCTGACTTACTTGTGAGTGTGTAGTTTGGGGAAAACAATGCTTGTCAATGCCCCTAGACTAACAGTCTAAAAGCAACTGTGTCCAGAGTGTAGAAAAGGATGGATGTGGTTGAGCAGCACTCTTTACTGTGATTCGAAAGGGCTATTTTCACTTCCACTGTGGCACCATTTGGAAGATCTGGGCTGTGTTTTCTCCTCCCTCCTCCGCCCACTGTAAGGGATCCTCTCCCTCCTGAGACTGGGAGCAGCAGCACCAGAAGGGGAGACCTAACTACTCGGATCTCTGCTTTCTCTGTTTAGCTAATCCCTGCGGCCTGGGGCAAGCCATTTTTGACACAGCTTCCTTAAAAGGCAATCACTTGGAAAAAGGCACCTGGCCCTCCCCCTTGACATTTGCATTGCTGAATTATCTATTCATATTTTCATTACTTTGTCTCTCCTGCAGCAATGCATCTGCTCGGACTCAATTGGCAACTCCAGCCTGCAGATGGGCACACCTTTAACAATGGGATAAGGACCGGCTTACCAGGAAACGATGATGTGGCAACAATGCCATCTGGAGGCAAAGGTGAGGTTACAGCTGCTGCTTGCCCTCTTGAGGTCACAGGAAAATTCCGAGCTCTCGCCAGCTGGTTCAGGTTTTCTAACCCAAATCTTGGAAGGTATGCAAAAAGGAAAAGAAAAGGGGGGAAAAATCGTTGCCTTTCATAGGTGCCCCCGTTAAAAGCTGTTTGCTGTTCCTGTCTGTTAGCTGTGTTTGGCTGGATCACTCAGAGCTGGCGTGGTGCCTGCTCAGAGCAATGTGCATACCTATGCTATCTGCAGTAACTGGCATGGTCCAGAGCTACTTGAAAGCATCCCAAGGCCTGTGCAGAAACAGCAGCCACAGCAGCAGCTGGAGTGGCAGCAGCAGCAGCAGCAGGAGAAAGTCCTGCCTAATCAGAAGGCAGAGAGCAGCAGGCAACACATGCCATCAGACTGGGTCTTTCTCCCAGGAGGAGAGATGCAGCCTCCCTGGGGAGGAAGCTGCCTGGCTTGGCATGAAAGAGAAAGGCTCAGAGCTGCTCTGCTTTGGGGGAGAATAGAAAGGAGTTTTGACAACTCGGCAACAAAGCTTCTCTTCTCAGAACAGTGAAGGGGACAATAGAAATGTTTATTGAAGAAATCAGGCAACTGTATCCTTGCAGGAAAAAAAAAATAAATAAAGTGCTAACAAGGTGCTAAGAAGGAGGAGAGAAAACAGAACCATGGGGTGGGGGTGGGGGAGACTGGAGCAAGTAAGACAGAGCAGCCAATGGAATGGTTAGCCAGGCTGGCACGCAGTGAGATATGCTCAATTCGGGATGGAAATCGCGAGGGAGAGATTGTATGAAAGGATTTCTCCAACATGCAAATTTCCATTCTGCCTTTTAGCATCTATAGCCACTTGACCCCCACATTTTGGAAACACCCTACAGGGATATTTCAAAGAAGGAAAAGGAAGCAGCATTTATTAGGCATCTATTGCATGCCAGGCTTAGCATTGTGTAACTTTAACAACTTTAAAGGAAGGAAAAATGTCTCTGAGAAGCTCGGGCCCAGAAGGTTAGAGGAACTTACCCAAATAGGTACAAATTTGGACTCCGAGTTGTGCCCTGTGTGTCTTTGGGCAGGAGGTTGGAGCTTTCCTTCAAGCAGTCATTTTCCACAGAGAAGATTCCAGAAATCATCTGCCCCCAGAGGTGCACATTAGTCATCCTGAGATGCTAATGCTGCTTCAATTATTCTCCCCAGAGCTGTCCTAATGCTTTGAGGATGACTTTTTTGTCTTTTTATCCAGTCTTTAAGAATCGCTGTACTCATCTGTCATAATCATAACACTAAATTACCTTTAAGTAAGCATGAAAAAGTTTTATCTGAGGATGAAATTATATGCTTTCCATTATCGGGTAAGTTAAACTAGACCTAAAACTGAAAAATATATTTTGCCTTAACTGACCATGTTCTGCCTTAACTGACCAAAAGCCCAGAGCCAAATGTATTGACCTCAGATTTGAAACCTGGTCCCCTCCAGTACTTGACACTGTCTGCTCCTTCAGTTTTCTCTAGGGCAATGGTTCTTAGCCATAGCATTTTTGCACCCCTAGAGGACATTTGGCAATGTCTAAAGACTATTTTGATTGTCACAGTTGGAGAGAGCATGGCAGGCATCTAGTGGATAGGGGTCAGAGATGCTGTTAAACAACCTATAATACACAGGACAGCCCCCTGTGATGAAGAATTATCTCCTTTCAAGATGACAGTAGTGCTGCCCTTGGAAACTCTGCTTTATGGGGTCTCCATCACGTTTTATCCATAAATGTCCTTTAATCTACAAGTCAGCACCTCATCCCTTCAGAAGAATGCAGAATACACATGTGAAATGAATATGCATATTCTATCATTGGGCACAGAGAAATTGTTTATATGTGTATGCATTCTGAAATTATATACCAATGCTTTTTGAGTAGTGTCCTTCATAAATGGGAATTTATTATCTCTACTGGCCTCCATAAATTAAGGTCAAGATCAAGCACTCCTCCCATTTGTGATAAGCCTCTATTTCTGCCTCTGCTCCCCACCAGCTTTTGCATTGCACACCCAGAGAACAAGTCTTAAGAGTACAAGAGTTATGTGTCTCTAAATTAACAAATGAAGAAACACTTTCCATTGTGTCTTTGGAAAGACCAGAATTTTTCCCCTTATGTGCAACATGCTTTTGAAAATGTTGTTGTATAAGTCATATAACATTACTAGTTCAGATATTTTCCAAATAAGTTATGTGACAGACAAAATGTTGTTTTGTTGTTTTGTTTTGTTTTGTTTTGTTTGAGACAGAGTCTCACTCTGTCACCCAGGCTGGAGTGCAGTGACGCAATCTTGACTCACTGCAACCTCCGCCTCCCCAGTTCAAGCGATTCTCCTGCCTCAGCCTCCAGAGTGGCTGGGACTACAGGTGCGTGCTGCCACGCCCGACTAATTTTTTGTATTTTAATGGAGATGGAGTTTCATCGTGTTGCCCACGCTGGTTGCGAACTCCTGAGTTCAGGCAATCCTCCTGCCTCAGCCTCCCAAAGTGCTAGGATTACAGGCATGAGCCACCGTACCCAGCAGAGACAGACAAAATGTTTGCCAAATCATTGTCCAGTGAATTTTATCAATAGACTACTCAAGAAAAAAGTCTGAGGATTTAAAATTGCTTAGAGATGAAATAAAATTTGAAACTTAAAAAGAGATCAGATCTCTTCTTAAGTTGTTTTAAGGTCTGACTTATAAAATGACTAAAATGTTTTCAATTTTCTCACCCATGCCTAATTCTTTGATCAAAAGTGACCTTAGGTTTGAATTTGTACACCCAGTGACCTCCCGGCTCCCCACTCCCCAATTCTATACATTTAGATAACCTGAATCAATTCCAATTGACTACTTTTCCAGTGTTTCAAAGAGACAATCAAGATATATTGGCAATAAGTTAATTAAATAACACCCCCTCCTTTTTTTGGTATACGATATTCCTTCACTCCAATGTTTTAATCAAGATACACCACACATTGCCAAGGAGGATAATCTCATTAAGCAATTACTGGATAAGTATCCAGCAGAAGCAAATTAAAATGTAAGCAAAACACAGGCATGTGAGTCCCATTTAAGATGGCACATCGATAGAGATTTCATTACCTGGTCTTTAGGAGTATTTACATTCTTCAGGTTTGGGAACAAGTCTAATAGACAGGGCAGCCTACACACTCTGATATGTTAGTGGAAACAAAGCACTTGATTAATTAGTTGGGAGAGTACGTTCTTTGGTCTTTGCCTTTCCCTTTTCCATTTGTTGTTGTTCGAGCCTTATTTTTCTTTCTTCCGCTCTCCTTCAATTAAACCTTAACATGAATGGTTGTTGGCTTTCACATCAAGAAGAGGGAACACACAGTCTGCCAGAGTCACTCACCATCTTGTGTGTATTTCTATGTTAAAAGGAATGAACTCATACATCTTCATTACAAGGGCATGGAGAACTTTCTCTGTAGATCTGGGATTAGATAAGCCTTGAGAAAGACGATTCAATACAGTATTCTGACCTGGTCAGATAACATAAGGGAATTCAGTTTGATTGGCCAGGCCCAGGAAAAGTATACAAGAGATTTTAAAGGGCACATCATACGTACCCAATTTGTGCACAGATTTTAAGAAAGAATAAACTCTCAAGTATAGAACTGCATGGATCATTCTCAAAACCTATCACTCATTTTAGATTCAAGTTGCCCTCTATATCAGGGGTCAGCAAACTACATCTCATGGACCAAATCTGGCCAGCTGCCTGTTTTTATAAATCAAGTTTTAATGGAGCACCACCATGACTACTACCTGTTGTCTATGGCTACTTTCAGAATAAAATGGTGGAATTGAGTGGGTACAACAGAGACTATATGGCCCAAAAAGCCTAAAATATTCACCATCTGACCCTTTAAAAAAAAAAAAGTTTGATGACCACTCTGTATCATTCCCAATCCCATTTCCACTTTTCTAGAACTTTCCCTGTAACTATCCAAGTTATAGGAGACCAGAAGAGGAAGATCAAACTCCCAAAACATCACTTCTTCCTTCCTGACCAAGCCCTAGTTATAATATACTGTTGGTAAATTTGCATTGGAAGATGCTCTATAATATAGGATTTTGGAGCTGGTCTGGTGGATAAAAACACCAGCACCATCACTTAGCAACTGTATGACTGTAAGCGGGTCATTTGTTCTCTCCCAACCTCCAATTCCTCATCTGTGAAATGCAACTCCCTCATAAGCTTGCTGTCCATCATAAATGATGTGACCCTTGTAAAACACTGCATGTGGCATCAGGCATGTAATAAATGATCCACGAGTCTTAGTTGTTGTCACTGATGTCATCTTTACATCTCTCAGCTGGTCCATTTAACAAGTTTCCATGGCCTGTCACATCTTTTGAGAGGGTATATTTTCCAAAGGTGAAGACCAACCAGGTGCAATGACTCATGCCTGTAATCCCAACACTTTGGGGTGCTAAAGTGACAGGATCACTTAAGGCCAGGAGGTCGAGACCAGCCTGGGCAACAAAGTGAGACCTCGTCTCTATTTTTTAAAATATAAAAATAAGCCGGGTGCAGTGGCTCACGCCTGTAATACCAGCACTTTGGGAAGCTGATCATGAGCTCAGGAGATCAAGACCATTCTGGCTAACATGGTGAGTCCCCATCTCTACTAAAAATAAAAAATAAAAATAAAAAAAAATTAGCCAGGCGGGGTGGTAGGTGCCTATAGACCCAGGAGAGAGTCAGGAGACTTGAGGCAGGAGAATGGCATGAACCCAGGAGGCGAAACTTGCAGTGAGCCGAGATCATGCCACTGCACTCCAGGCTAGGTGACAGAGCAAGACTCCGTATCAAAATATATATATATACACATATACACACATACATATATGTGTGTGTGTATATATATATAATAAAACTAAGGTGAAGACTGCCTTCAAAATATCAAGATAGACAATACCACTTCACCTTTTCCTTTACCTTCTAAGAATTAACCAAGCCCCAGATGAGGATTTCTTCCCAACAGTGGCTTGATGAGGTCAGCAGCAAGCAAGTCTTCCTATTCCAAAGGGCCAATGTGTACACCAAGTTGGCCCCCTGCACACTGCATTATTTGTCTCACTGCAGCTTGAGTTCCATCACTGCCAGCCTGTCTGTTTTAAGCCCTACCATTCTCGGTTTATAACTCAGCTGTAAACATTTATTTGTGCCTGGAGCACATTTCCTTCCTACCCTTTGAAAAAAAAATTAGAATTTCCAGATGGTATGCAAGTTGGAAAAAAATGGCAAAGACTGTTATTCTGTTTAGAAACATGTTTTTCTACACTTGCCCTTTCAGCAAAAACTTCATAATGATTTTTACTAGTTGGCTTAATGCATGGTACTAGGAGCCAGATTAGCAGGGAGGTTGGTAAATTCTTCCGCTGGCTCTCATCAGCCTCTCAATGAACACAGCCCAGGGTTTTGAAATGATCACTTCCCTATATGGGGCTTTTCCAAAGTCGGTGAAGTTCCCAGAAGGGCAAAGGGTCATTATGTTTGAGCCAAACACCCCATTACTGCACGTCTACTGGCAAATATACCAACATCCTAATTACCAACCCAACAACTCCCCTCCTTTAGGAGGCCATGCTGTTCTCCATTGTTGCGGATGGGTACAACTTACATGCACTTATACTGGTGGACTTTTGCTTTTGATTGCCATCCATAGCCCCATGCTAAATTGCATAGTTTCTGTTGTACATAGCATCATGGTGGCTTGACATGGGCATTAATAATGAAATCCAATTTCCCTTTCCGTCCATTTTCCCATATCTTCATTGGCCACACTTCTCTTTCTGAATTGACTTCTACACCCAGATATCTGGTCTGTGATCTCTAAGTATGCACCTCTGGTATACCTCTGATATACAGTTGGCCCTTCATACCCACAGGTATCCACAGATTCAACCAACCTCGGATTGAAAATATTTGGAATAATAATAATACAAAAAATGCAAATAAAAATGATAGTATAAGAACTATTTACATATCATTTACATTGTATTAGGTATTATAAGTAATCTAGAGATCATTTGAATTATAGAGGAGGATGTACATAGGTTATGTGAAAATACTACACTATTTTATATAAGGGGCTTGAGCATTTACAGATTTCGGTATCCACAGGCGTCCTGGAATCCATACCCTGTGGATACCAAGGGATGACTGTGGGCCTTAATGCAGTCAGCACAGGGGTGAGCCACATAGGTTTTAGTGTCTGTCAGTTGTGGGTTTTGATTACAGATCTACCAGTAAAAAGCTGTATGACCCTAAGTAAGTCACTTATCTTCCATGAACCTCAGTTCTCTCATCTGAAAAACAGGAAAAATTGTAAGAGTATCAGGAGATTACATGGTGATTAGCAGCCACTCAATAAATTTTAGCTACTGTCAATAACAGTAAACTAAACTAAATATTAATGCAGGAGCAAGTTCACCTGGAGAGTCATAGGTGTAAATACTTGTTAACATTCCCAGCGGCAAAGAGTTGACTATTTTTATCTAATGCAATGAATTGAAATTTCAAAAGATGTGAAAGCCACATGTAGTCCCAAGAGCTAAACATTTTCTAAAAGTCATTATTGTGTGATGTTGTGAACACCATCACAGAAGCAGTGACTTTCAGGATGGAATTACATTCCTGAAGTATAGCCAGCCAGCAGCAGGGTGAAGGCTGATGGGTTGCTGATGTCTCGGATGAGCTGTATTCTTGGGCAGTGAATCTAAGGTCCTTGGAAGAATCTTTTCACTTATCTGTTGGTTAAACGGAACCCTCAGATGGTTGTCCTGATTCCCAAATAAATGGAAACGAGGTGTAATGACTGTAGCAATATTCTGAATTCAATTTTATTTGCAATAGATAAAAATATGTGAGGCAGAATAATCTGCAAGGCAGATTTATGCCGAGGTGCCTCCGGAGTTCGGTTAAGTTAGGAAGTATTAATATGCGGCTTCATTTCCCTGGTATGACTATGAGTCCATTCCCTTTATCACTTGTTTGGGGAATAGTTTCGCTGTTTCTGTAAATGAATTATGGCAACATTTTCTGAAATGATTAGCTCCTAATGTGGCTATGGAAGGCTGTCGTTTTGCTCAACATCAGTCTTATTTCACTGGTTGAAATTTTAGTTACATGTTTCAGATATAGGTAATAGTTTCACATTTACATGAGCAATCTTCCGTGGAGTTATAGAGTTGGACTATCCTGTAAAATTGATCTAGAATGTTGCCTCTAAAAACCCAGAAATCTCATCTCTAAGCCAAAGATGAACTAGCCAGAACCATTGTATCTTACGCACATGCTTCTTAGGGCAAAATGATCATCATCTACACTTTTCATTGTGCAGCTCTTGGATAGACTGAAAGATTTGCCATGGAAGCCCCAGCTCTGGGAGACATGAACTGGACTGGGTCCTGCATGCCAGGATGCCAGGCCCAGTCATTGCCTAGAACCCAAGGATACCAGTGAGATCTCACAGAATGATTACAGGATGCTGTTTAATGCCTCTTCTCTTGATGCCCCTAATTCAATCTCAAAGTGTATTCACAGGACCCTGGACAACAGGCTGCCTAGATAAGAGATAATGGAAATACAACATACACCCCAACTCTGATGTTGACCAAAGAATACCTATGATTATAGTCAATGCTTGATAAATATTTATTGCATGGAAGTATGAATGTATGGCCCACCCAACATTGCTTAGGACATTTCTTAATCATTGTTAAGTAAATAAAATCTGGTTGCTTTTCAATAAAGCAGACTGCACAGGGTTGCCCATGTGAGAAGCAGCTAGACCACACACCAACAGCAGCAATTTGCAGAGAATGCACTGGTGATGCAGTTTTCTCTGATCATCGTATCTTAATACATGTGACCTGTTGTCTGCCCCTCCCAGTCTGCAGACGTACCGGCCACTCACTGTATATTGATTTCAGCTGCTCTGGAAAATGACTGCCAGTTTTATTAAGGCCCACTCCACCCATTGTCCCTCTTTCATCAATAGTGCCTACAGTAGGCAGCCTATGTTTTTTATTACGCCATCACAAATTTACCCCCCACCCATCCGAAAAAAAAGTAGTTACACCTGTTTTTAGGTAGCACCGCAACAGACAGGATAGAAAGATGCAGAAGTACCTACAAGTTAGGTACAACATGCAGAAGCACCCCAACATACAGATGAGTAGACGGACTCAGAGAGGGCTGGTGATTAGCCCAAAGGCACACAGCTGGTAGCTGTCAGAGCTGGGATTCAAACCGAGGCTGACTAGCTCCATGGGGCAACGTCGCCTCCTTAAGGCCTCAGAACTTTTCAATAGGAGGATATTCAGCTAGACCTTCAAATGTCTAGCTAAGCGTTAGACATTTGAAAATAAAGATAGAAATCTTAACTACTTTGTTTCCTTGTTGCCTGCCTCTCAGTGGTGTCAGGTGAGGGACTCACCATATTGGTGGTCCTGGAACAGCTGGTGTGACTCAGGGAAGCCCAGCTTCAAGTCCTCCTTCATGGGACTCAGCATGGCTTTGATGCTGCTCTCTTTGACCTTAGAGAACAACAGAGATCCATCCTCCTGGACATCGGCCCAGAAATTTGACCTCCAGGAATACAGTCACTGAGATGGTTCCCCATACTGGCTGTAGCAATTTAGAGAAAAACACCTTTTCTTTTTATCTCTTTGGAGGAAGTATTTGTACATTTTTCTCTTTTTCATTGTTTTTAAAATTACAAAAATTATACACACTCATTTTCAAGATTTTTTAAAAGTATATTTAAAAACTTTTCTTTTGCTATCATGAATATTTCTGTAACAACTGACAAATTTGAATAAGACCTGTAGATTATAGTCATGCATGGCAAAACAGTGTTTCAGTCAACGACTGGCCACACATTCAGCACTGGTCCCATAAGATTATAATGGGGCTAAAAAATTCCTATCACCTAGCAACATCTTAGCTGTCATAATGTTATAGTATAGTTACTTTTTTATTAATTTAGTGTAGCCTTTCTATAGTATTTACAAGGTCAAAAGTAGTGTACAGTAATGTCCTAGCCCTTCACATTCACTCACCGCTCACTCACTGACTTAACCAAAGCAACTTCCAGTCCTGCAAATTCCATTCATGGTATGTGTCCTATACAGGTGTACCATTCTTTTTTTTATCTCTCATACCATATTTTTTACTGTCTTTTCTATGTTTAGATACACAAGTACCACTGAGTTACAGTTGCCTGCAGTATTCAATATAGTAACATGCTGTACACGTTTATAACCTAGGAGCAGTAGGCTATACCATATAGCCTACGTATGTAATAAGCTACATCATCTAGGTTTGTGTGAGTATACTTACACAACTATGAAATTGCCTAAGAATGTACTCCTCAGAATGTATCCCTGTTGTTAAGTGACTCATGACTGTATATATATAGAGAGAGAAAGAAAGACTTCATGTAAAAATATATATATGTACATATATTTGAGTAAAAAGTGAAAACCCCTCTTTGCAAAAGTGTAATTCAGTTACACACCTGAAGAACTTAATTTGAAAGCAAACACTAGCTTGTTTAACAATATGGATATCTTCTGTTAAATAAATCAAGCTTGTGAAAGTGAAGTCACCTGTTAATCAACAAAGCCTAAAAGCTTTCTAATAATTCCTCCTCCCTCCTGCCAAACCCCTACCCTGTCCCCTCGCCACGCGCGCGCGCACTCACACACACACACACACACACTCGCACTTCTTCATAGCATATACCCAGCAGTGATCCTCCTGACCCACTCTAGAGACCACAATAGGCTAATGAGGAATGCCATTTAAGATATCTTTGGGTCCAAGCCACTCTTATATAGATATGGACATTGAGACTTTGAGTAATACACCTGCCTAAAACTAGCTAGATGCTTAGTAACAAGGATGGAACTTCAAGAGAATAGTTCATTTACACCTGTTCCTTCCACAAACATTTCAAAGTCATTAAGTCATGACTAGGACTCTTGACTTTTGGTTCTTAATCTAAGGATTTTCTCCCTGTATCACACCTCTCCCAGTCTGTTTGTTTGTTGTAAGATTTTACACAAAAGGCAAATTAAGCATTTACTCATGACTCTTCAAAAGGATCCACAAGAAAAGTTCTTTCGATAGTAAATTTCATATAGAGCTTCCAAAAGGTTATTTTATTTAATAAATAAAATTCAGTTTACATGTAGTCAGGTTCTAACTGAGGTCTGAAGGGAGTCAATGGGAGAGTGGTGGGTAGCTGGAAGAGCACTCGAAGAATCATAGACAGTTTCAACACGGCTTTACTCTCTCTCTCCAGGCACGAGTGAGTCTGGGTGCGAGCCTGGGTGCAAGCTGTATGTACAGCATCAGCAGGGTAGTTATACCTTTTACAGGCAGCAGTAGCTCCCAGCCAAGCATGAGCTCACGTGAGTGGTTACCTAATGCACCTCATGTGGCATGATTACATAATAAGTGGAGCTGTGCACCTTTGCTCCAAACTTGCTGAGTCATGCATGACAGGATGTATCCCTTGGCCTATTCTTGATGACAGCGTATCCATTTTCCTTACGCATGTAGATTTTCAAAGTAAATCTTTGTTAAGGCTCTCACTTTACCCTGTCATCACAGGGGTTTGGTTACAATACCCCACCAGATGGGTTTGTATAGTTTGATCCAGTTCAATAAGCATTTATAGATCACTTACAGTTGCCAGGTGCAAAGCTTAGAGAACCTAGAGATGAATCTGCATCTCTGCCTGACCTCAGGGAGCACAGTATCCAGAGACAGAGACTTAGGCAGGCATGCAAAATCAAGTACAATACCTAACAACAGCTGCTGTGGGCAGCAGAAAAGCGTAATTGCTATAGAAACACAAAGAAAACAATTTGTCTGGCTGAGGAGAGTGGTTGGGGTGGTGTTGTAAAGGAATGTACAGCTTTAGTGTGAAGGTGCACTTGACCTGAACCAGGCCATGACTCCCAGTTTTAAGCTTGTTCCCATAAATGAGTCTATTCCAGAAGAATTAGACTCTTGATAGAGAGCTAGATATATACAAATAGACACATAGACATTCATGTATATTACATGTGAACACACTCTTTTTTGTCTTTTAGAGAATTCCTTACTCTGCAAAGAAAGCCACATGCTTTCCCACATAGTTTTGCATCCTTTTTTTCATTCCATGTAAGAACTTAGCAATTATTGCACTATTATTTCATGCTGGGCACTATACTAATCTCTCTTTTGTGTACTTCTACTTGTCACACCCTCTAAGGCAGTTAGAACTATTGTTCCCATTTTACAGAAAAAGCTACTGGAAATCCAGAGAGTTTAAGCAAATTGCTAGAGGTCACACAACATGAAAGAAGCAGAGCCAGGATTCAAACCCAGTTCTGTCTGACTTCTGACTTCTGAATTCTGTCATCCCCGAGGTGCACTCCTTTATTTAGTGAATGAGATGAGGAAGGGAGGATCTAAAACCCTAGGGGGCACTGTGACTACTGAGAAGTAGCCTGTGCTGGCTGGTAGTGGGAGCTAATTTACTCAGTGTCCTGAAGCTAGGGTGTAGTAAAGGAAGAGGACCTCACTGCTATAAGAACCGAAGCTTTGGGGCTCCTTGTCTGAATTTTCCAGAACAGCTGCTCTCTGGAGACAAGCTCCCTTGCACATCTCCAGCATCTGCATCTGGCTTGACATCACGATCCATTTAGGTTTCCACAGTAGATTAGAACACTCGTGGGTGCTGATTTCCTGCCTCTTTTTCAGATCCTGTCATTAACCAGCAATGCCGGAAAGCCCAACAGACATAAAGGAAAGCCCAGCTTATTAAGTTAAAGATGAATCATGTTTTTAAAGTTTTCTTTTTGTATTTATAAAGCATTTCTTTAACTTGTTGCCATGCTGATTGCTGGGGTTTCTTTTGGTACCTAGCAGAGACCCATACACTCTTCTTCCGCAGGCGGCTCTCTTACTATGTCCCTTCCTTACCAGCTCCTTTTTATTATATCCCTTCCCCAAGGAAGGGGTGTCAAATGCAGCATTTTAAAGTAAAATTTAGTTTCCAGTGTATACTAATGAGAGCTCCTGCTCAACTTGTTGTGATAACAAGTGTTTCGCCCTGGACATGCCATTATTTCAGCAAAACCCCCAAATAAACAACACCCAGTTTAGGCTTAGGACTTTACAGGTAACAATACTTATTTTGTGCCAGAAATTATTCTAAGAACTTTACACAGCCTAAACTCAGTAAAACCTTATAACAATCCTGTGAAATAAATAGTGTCCCATCTATACACATGAGGACACCGAAGCACAGCAAGATACACTTAGCCGGTATCAAAGTTAGGATTTGAACCATGGCAATCTCAGCCCAGAGTCTCTGCTCTTAAACACGATGCCATATTCCTCCCCCTGCAGGTAAGTAATCAGTATCCATTAGAAAGGTTAGCCAACATTTAAAAGTTCCTGCTGGATGTGGTGGCTCACAGAGGTAATCTCCGCATTTTAGGAGGCCAAAGCTGAAGAATCACTTGAGCCCAAGAGTTTGAGACCAGTGCCTGGGCAATATAGTGAGACCTTGTCTCTACAAGGAAAAAGAAAAAAGGAAAAAAAATTAAGCTGACAGGCATGGTGGTCCATGCCTATAGTCCCAGCTACTTTGAGGGGGCTGAGGCAGGAGGATCATTTGAGCCCAGGAGGTCAAGGCTGCAGTGAGCTGAGATCGTGCCACTGCACTCCAGCCTAGGCAGCAGAGCGAGATCCTGTCTCAAAAAACAAACAAAACAAAACAAAACAGAAGTTCAGAATGTTTGATAAATAAACCATCTAGTCCCCATCTGAAGGTCTGAACCACTCAGGGCTTCTGGCTGTTCATTTTCTTTTTAAAGATGAGATGTGAAGGCAGCTTCCAAACTCCCTTTCAGACCTCATTCCCTACTTTTATTTTCCTAGAGGTCAAAGGGTTATTCTTAAGATCCAAACCAGTGTTTCTCTTGCTTTATTTTAAGTCCCTGCTGGCTTTGTATTGAGCTGCATAAAAAACAATCACCTCATATGTTAAAGAAAATAAGAGGGAAAAACTTTATATCTTCAAATCACTCTGTGGTTTTCTTTTATAATTTAGACATGAAAGACCTTCAGAGAACCAAAAGTGTCATCTCTCCATTTTACACATAGAGAAACTGGGACCAAGAGACAGAGTCAGACAGGTTCACTCACCATTTAGGCCAGTCTTTAGCAATTTTATCATTTCTCCAGATTATCTGAAACCTTTGCAATATCTGGTGGCCAAATGACAGATAAATATTTTTAGAAGAGTTAGTCCTTCACAGAATGTCGAGGGGAGCATCCTGGGCCCATCAAGCTGAAGAAATTTTTGAATCTACAAGGTCACCAAAGTGATTGGGGTTCCAGAAATGAAAAGACTCCCCTCAAAACAAAAATGACTTCAGTTCTTTCTGTTTGATTTCAGTTGGCTCAGAAGTTCTTAGGAATAGAGAAGAATACTATTTTATATTTCTTACCAAGTTCAAATCAATTTGAAGGAATCACAAATGACTTTTATACTATGAGATTTTTTTCCCCCATTTTAGAGATAAGGAAAATGAAGCTCTCAGCGATTGATTAACTTGCTTTTCTTGGGCAACTGCTAGTCACGCTCAGCTTTTCCTTAATCCTGTGGTTGCAAGAGAAACCACATGTGGAATATAGGATGTGCTGACTGGTTCATTGTTTTTAAGAACTCCACTTTAAAAATAGATATTTTCGGAATTCCAATTATTAAAGTTCTGAAGGATGCTGAGTGTGGGCAACCAATATTTTCAACATAAGCAATTTTAAATAATGCAACAGAGATGCATTAATATCAATGAAGGAGAGATGCAGTTTCCCTGCGGTTCTTAGACTTCTCCCTCTAACTCAAGATCTGCTTGAGTTTCAAATCTTCATTTTCTACTGAGTTGTTTTATTTATTCTGGGCTGATTTTTGTTGAAAATGTCAGAGTGCATTTGTGTCTAGAAAGAATAATGAAAGGCTACAAGAATTAAATTTGGTGCCAAATTAACATCACCCTCCCCTCCCCTGTTGGTAATTTTTACATCCCAGTCACATTTGGGATAGTTGGAAGCTTTACATGTATTTATCAGGCTCCAGATCTGATTATATTTGATCAGTAAAGAGTAATCACATAATTTTAGAAAGCATTGTGCCAAGATTTCAGATGCCCTGGGGTGTGCATTTATAGCTTTGTTATTTGAAACCTAAATGTTTTAGCTGTAACTTAAAAAGAAACTTGCCATGAGTTTAATCTTAATATTAAAACAGCAAAAAAAAAAAAAAAAAAAAAAAAAAAAACCTGGCATGTAATTAAACAGAAATACAGAGCGAACTAATGTATACACGTCACTGACTGGTATTTATTCCTTTTTTTTTTTTTTTCTTTTTTTTTTCAGTGCCCTGGTCATTGAAAAACAGCAGCATAGACAGTGGTGAAGCAGAAGTGGGTCGGCGGGTAACACAAGAAGTCCCACCAGGGGTGTTTTGGAGGTCACAAATTCACATCAGTCAGCCCCAGTTCTTAAAGTTCAACATCTCCCTCGGGAAGGATGCTCTCTTTGGTGTTTACATAAGAAGAGGACTTCCACCATCTCATGCCCAGGTATGACCATGTTTGATGTAATCAAGCATTTTTTTAAAATTATATATGTGTGTGTATATGCATATATATTTATATATATGTGTGTGTGTATATATATATATATATATGCCACTTCACACCCACTACAATGCCTATAATTAAAAGATGGATAATAAAAATGTTGGCGAGAATGTGGAGAAATGAGAACCCTTGTACATTACTGGTGGGAATGAGAAATGGTGCAGCTGTTGTGGAAAAGAGTTTTTCACAAAGTTAAACATAGAATTACCATATGATTGAGCAATTTGACTTCTAGGTGTATACCCAGAGAAAATTGAAAACACCATCTTCTTACAAAAATGTATATATCGATGTTCATCATAGTCTTATTTATGATAACCAAAGAATGGAAACAACCCAAATGTCCAACTGGTGAATGACTAAACAGAATGTGATATAGCCGCACAATGGAAAATTAGTCAGATATAGAAAGGAATGGAGTATTGTTATATGCCACAACATGGATGAAACACTATGCAAAGTGAAAGAAGCCAATACCAAAGGCCACATATTGCATGATTCCATTTATGTGTATTGTCCAGAATAAGCAAATATATAGAAACAGAAAGGAGGTTAGTGGTTGCCAGGAACTGGGAATTGGGGCTGACTGCCATGGGGTTTTTCGGGGTGGTGATAGTAATGGCCTGAAATGAGGTGATGGTTTACCCAACATAGTGAATACACTCAAACCACGGCATTGTAAAATCACAAAAGCTACCTTACAGTTATTCACAGTGTCCTGTGAATTTTATCTCCAAAAAATAAATGCTAATATCCCAACCTGATGAAAACAGCTTAAATAGGTTTAGGGGTTAATCATTGGTACTTTCTGTTCAGATGTTCTGGTTATTGGATTAATTTGTTAAAATATCACTGGGAGACATCTCACTATATATGAAAGAATAATGTAACATAAACCAAAATTCAGCAGATGTTTCTCTGTGGCTTCCCTGTACTAAGTTCCTTGGGAAGTCCTTGGCGCTATGAAAGTGAGATTATTCACAGCCTTGGAAATGAAGAGATTGGATTACATTATGGATTTCATTATTTTTTCTCTCATTCTTCCCTTAATTTGTTCTGGTAGAAGTTCTATTATTATACATAACACCTGGGGTAAATTAACACCTACCTAGTTTGGTTTTCTTTTCCAATAAGAATTGTATATCCTGTGAAAAAAACAAGTTGGTTTTTCCTGCCTCGTTTGCCCTCAAATCCAGGAAGAACATAAGGTACATTAGGAAAAAACTCAAAACATGCATATATCCAGTCAAAGCTGACTTTGAAATGTGTTGGAAAGGCAATTCATCTAGAAAATTCAATTGGAAGAACTTAAAACTAAAAAAAAAAACCATTGGCAAATGCAAAGTAGTCAGGCTACAATTTCTTTACCTTTAGCTCATAGCAGACATTGCTAATCAATGGCAGCACTTTTCCTTACTGAGCCCAGTGCACACATAGCTCCCATATAACTCTCAAGGCAGCCACTACCAATCGACCATTGTTGACTCTCAGGATGAAACTGATTTGCAATCCCATCTTTATAGCCTAAAATGATCAACATAAGAACTAAAAGGACTATTTCTTTTTTGAGCAGGGAAAGCTGTGTAGATTTTTATGATCATACACAGCCCGTGCTATAGGGACCAATATGTAACGTGGTAATCAATGAGTCCTCCATCCATCCATCCATCCACCTAGAAAAAATATTTATAGGACTAGACACTGATTATTTGGAGATGAGTTAACATAACCCCTGACCAAGCAGAACTCTTGATAACAGAAATCATATCTGCTCTTCAAAGAGATTCTCATCAAGACAAGGAGAGGAATTCAGCTGAAAGGAATCCCTGGCGCATTTCTGTAGCTTCTGGCCAGGCTGCAGGGTGCTGCTCTGAGAAATTACGCAAATTGTTAGGTGGTGTCCTTGACCTTCAGGCTCCATTGATTCTCCCGTAGCAAAATGAAGGATTTATAGTAGTGAAATCTACTTATCGGCATTATTGAGGTAAGTGTGAGCATGCCTCCGGGCATAGCTGAGCATAACTTTCCTCTCAGCCAGTTGCATGCAAAGAGCTTTGCTAAGAAAACTGCTTCTTCCCCACATTACCCCCAAAACTCTGCTTGCCCTCTTCTCTTGCATGCTGCAGGAAACCAGAATCATGGAAAAGCCAATGATCATGGCAAGTCAAGTTGGTAACTCTCTGTAACTGAGTGGCAGTGGACAGCAGGCAGAAACATACTTTACCGTGCTTCCCTGCTGTTCTGACATTCAGGACTCAAATCCTCAATGACAATGTCTTTTCTTCCTTTGTGGCTATGCTGCACTGTCCATCTCCTGCCTAGACTGTGATTGTTCTAGTGATTGTCCTCTCAAAATAGCTCCACTCCAGAGACAGCCCCATCGCACATTTCAAGGGAAGGGAAATGAATAGGCATGGGCTGATGTGTGCTGAGGTTTCAGTCCAGCTGCCAGTTTGAAAGTTCACTGTGTGTTGAGGGGTCAAGTAAGCAAGGCACCGTGCCGATGCTTAGAAATTCAGAAGACAGGTACAATATAGGGGCGCTGTTTTCAAAAAAGAAAGAAAGAAAGAAAAAGATTCCGTATGTATTCTCACATTCATTTGCTGTCATTACATGCATTCATGTCCATTTGATGAGATACATTTCCTCAAGGAGACAGTGCTTAGCTCTTTGCGGGGATAGGCGACTGACGTCTCGAACCATTATAGAATTTCTCATTTTTATTGGTATATCCTATCAAGGAACATAAGTTCTATGGGGATTGGCAGTCTAGCCAAGGTGACTCATTTGAGCTGGAAAAAGAGAAAGTGAAAGAGGTGGGGTGGGGGAAGAATATGAAATTCTATTGGCTGTGCTACATGAAATGGTTGTTTAAATTTTATTGAGTGCCATGCTCTGACCAAGAGCCTACAAGGTTTAGTATCCTTGTCCAAGGATATTACATACCTGCTTAAATTTCCCAAGAATCAGAGTCTGTCCCAGTTGACTTTTTGAAACTGGCTTTTTATAGAGATACAGAGAAAACATGGCATAGGAGAAAAAGTCCAGAATGTAGACTCTGCCACACATTAACCAGGGGACCTTGAGCATATCCCTTAACTTCTCTTAGCTTCAGTTTCCTTTTCTACCTATGTAATCTGCTTCATAATACTTTGTTGTAATTATACAGTAACAACAAAGGTAAGATGGGAAAACCCTTTGTAAACTAAAGCACAATAGAAAGCTATAATATATGAGTGTTCTGTTATACTTAGAATTTCTGTATAGCCCTAGCAAATCCTTATATAGATAGGCAATTATGCAAATATCGATTTTTTAATAAATTAATTTTCTAGTTTTTTTCTTCTTTCTAAAGAAAAAAACTACATTTCATTGCAGAAGTTTCAGAAACAGAGAAACAAAAGGAAAAAGTAAAAACACTCCTAATATAAAGCAGCCCCCTTTTGCTAAATGCTTATGTATTATTTTTGCTATAATAAAACACATCCATTGCAGTGGGAAAAAAAAAGAACCTTGGAATAATGGTAGCTTCAAAGAACAAAGGTGTTTTTTTTCCTTCTTGTTTATGCTACACCATTAGTGGCTCTCAAACAGGTGTGATTTTGCCCTGCCACCACTCCCACCCTGGAAACATTTAACAACGCCTGGAAATAGTTCTGGTACGCTGGGAGGAGGTTGCTGCTAGTACCTAGTGGATAGAGGCCAAGGATGCTGTAAACACCCTGCAGTGCACAGGGAAGCCCCAACACAAAGAATTAACACTATCTTCAAATGCTAACAGTGCTGAGGTTAGAAAACCCTGCTTCACATGTCCCTCTTAGGTTAACGAGGCCTTTGCTCAATGTCAACCTCATTCACGGACACAGACCTATGAAACTTCTACTATCAGGAACAAAGAAAGGAGTAGATGCAGAATTGTGTACCAATTCCTACAGAACTCTGCTTGCAAGTCACACATATCATTTAAGCCCTTCTCATGTCAACCAAAGCAGTCACATCGTAACTTTAGTGGAAGAGGAAGTACCATCGGATGGTGTCCCCTGGAAGGAGCACCAGAAATATCAATGAAGATCCCTAATGACTTAAACATAAAATGTTATGAGGCCTGCCCTGGTGACTGGTCTTCATGTGTATCCTCAATGCTTGTCTTGAAAATAAACCCTTAAGGATTTTATTTATATTCCCAAATTTTCCTTCCGAAAATGTGTACCAATCACACTCCTACTCACCAGCAGCATTGTGGAAATGCCCATTTTATTTACTTGAACACTTGCATAAATGTAATATTATTGTTTCTAAAACTTTGCCAATTTTAAAGGTAGGTATTATATTGTGCTTTAAATGCAGCAGTTTTGACATCATGCATTGCGTTTTTAAAGACACAGACAGGAAAAAAAAAAGTCAGTCTAAGTCATTCTTAGCCTACTAACTCGAACTCTTATGGGGATGGTTTGTGTCCAGTCTAAGCCTAATGCACCTTGCCAGATATCTGAAATCCTACAAACTGTGTCAGATTTTCTCAGCCCCAGTTCTAGAAAGGTAGCAGGCTGAAGAAAAATAATAATCTGAACTGGCTATAGTGCTAGGCATCAAAGGAAATCTCAGAGGCAGTTGCAGCAAGTCAGAATCTTGGGTGGTTAAGGCAGTGAGCAAGTTTGCTTGACAGTTCATCACTGATTGCTACTGATACGTCAAGCCAAGTAAAATCCTTTGCGAGAACAAGTCAATAATTGGCAAATTAGGTACATGATTAACTGGAGACAACAAGATGCAGTTGCCGCTTGGGAGCCCTGCTGGGACTTCACCTTCTCCACAATCCTGTTTAGCAAATATTAAAAATGCCTATTTCATCACTCAGACCGATGGAGCCAGGAGCCCAGTGACTTCCAGAGGCAACTTAAAAGTATATGATGGGCTTACAGCTCCAGCAAGTTGATTAAAAGAGATTCTAGGGATTGAGTGGCGGTAAGATAGGAGCAGATACTGGCACCCCCTAATGCTTTATGCTGAGAGGTATCTGTGGGATGGGAAGTAAAATTATCCTCACATTAAACTCATTAGCCAATAGGGGGGAACAGTTTAAGAGACCACAAATTGCCCCATGATCATACCAAATAAATGCAAATATGGCAGATTGGGCATATGTGGACCAAGATAAAATGAGCTGAGCAAACATTTCTATCTGTTCTTATCAGCAGAATGCCCCTAATGACATTTTTTAAAAGCAGATTTATAGATGGTGATTAGTGGTTTTAGTCTTTGCCAGCTCGAGTTTACTCCTTTTCGTTTCAGATCCTTATTTGAAAATGAACTCTGTCTTTCCTTGTCCCCTTCTTTCTTGCCCAAGTAAGCAAACCTGCACATGGTTTCAATTAGATGTGGGACTAACTGCATTCCTGGGATGCTGGAGTGCCTGGCTGTTTGGAGCTCCCTGGCTCTGTCATCTTGCCACTCTCTCTTTACTCTCTCAGTGCCCATCGACCAGTCAGATAGGCTCCACTGGGCCTCACCTTTCACATGGAGCTGAAATGTGGAGGCAGTGCCAGGGTTTGGCTGTCAGCTTGCGTAGCACATCAAATCACGCTTTGCAGAAGCCCCTGATACGAAGTTTCATTTCATTTTGGAGGAAGCCAGATCTTTACAGGCATATTTTTCAGAACCTTCCTTTCCAAAGAAGCTCAAGGTGTAGTGAATGATTGTGTGAAACCAAGAGAATCTTGGTTTCTTCCGCATTGGACTGAAAGTGCTTTTGGAAAGGACTTTCCTGAGAGGCCCCTTCTGGTTAGCTGGTGGCATCCTAACAGGAGAGAGGAACTGAAACTGCCATCTGAGTCAGTGGGCACCCTCCTGGACAACTACTGAGCAGCGCAAGGAGAAATCTCATGGAATGCTTGAGTCTGGAAAGAGAACCGGTGTGAAGGGTGCACAGGAGGACACCGTGGATGTTTTACAAGAAGGACAAGGCTTGAGTTCATGGAATTCAGAGAGAAGGCAGCAACAGACAAAACAGGAATGAGTTTGAAGGGGCAGCACCAAATCACATATTTTAGACCGAGGAGAGTCTTGGAGGTGCTGTAATTCAGGAGTTTGCAAATTTTCTAAGCAAATGACCTTTATCCTCAAGTGAAATCTTATACAGAACCCTATATATAAAAAGATGAAAGTGACAGTTTTATTAACATAGAGTTTACAGTTCAAATCCACATTTAGTATTACAATGTTAATCTCTGTATATGTATGTTTATGTATTAATAAATCACATGTATTATATATATGTGTGGATATATATCCAGAGAAGAGAGAGACTAAACCCATGAGAGTGGTCACCTCTAAGAATAGTCAAGAAGAATAGTACTGGGAATTATGTTTTAAGAGTACTTCCTTTTATCCGTAAAAACATATTAAAGGTAAGGCAAGTCCCCCACCCCCCAATCTCCAACATACACACACACAGACTGGATATAATTCCACAAAACCTTAACATTTATTCATTTGAGGGGTTGTAATATGGGTATCTTTTATACTTCTCTTAATTTCTGTAATCTCTCTCTCTCTCTCTCTGTGTGTGTGTGTGTGTGTGTGTATGTGTGTGTTTAATAAGTGAATCTGTAACAAGTTTGAGCCTATGTTCAGTAAAACAAACAGTGGTTATAGATGACACCTATAATTCCAATCACTTTCTCAAGATTCCATTTATTTAT
Source organism: Macaca mulatta (assembly GCF_049350105.2). Classification (NCBI taxonomy): domain Eukaryota; kingdom Metazoa; phylum Chordata; class Mammalia; order Primates; family Cercopithecidae; genus Macaca; species Macaca mulatta. Next base: position 176,913,961 of record NC_133411.1, read on the forward strand.
ATACTATGTGTTTTTTTGCAATTTTGAGAAAAACCATAACAAATCTATACAAGTACTTGTGAATAGCAACAGTATTTCCTTTAATCATTTCCCTTACAGACTGTAGATAGTCTTCAATTAAATTGATCCAGAAGTTTGAAAGAGGAGGAAAAGGAAATAACTGTTTCAAGGTTAAATCACTTAAAATATTGAACAACTACTCGCATCCCTTGCCTTAGATATAAAAATAGGGGAGTTGCACCCAAGCTTTGAAACTCTCCTTATTTAAAAATAAAATCACCATTATGGGACATATTACGCATTCATTTGGAATTCTGCTCCTGGTTTTATATCCTGAATCAAACATGTGCCTCTGCTCTGCTTGGCATTTGGTTGAACAGGATCCCTCAGTGCAATTGCTTGTACGACTTTATCTGAGCAGACACACATCGGCCTGGATTCAAAGAAAGCCTAGTACACATCTTTAAGCTTCCTGATAAACGACAGTTACAGAAGTTCAATGTATGCTCAGAGATGTTAGGAAAAGCTTTATTCCAAGATCTTCACAAAAATTAATGGCTTCTAAAATGTTCATTGAAGCCCCTCTCAGTAAGGATGCTTTGTAGGGAAGCTAAAGTTGTTCTGAGACGACAATAATCATTAATCATTCATCCGAGCTCTTATAAAAATGTCCTGCACTCAGAGATCCCTCTCCATTTAACATGGTGTCTAAACCCACTCGGAATAATGGCCAGCACTCTCAGAGGACCACAATGTAACAGGGACTGATTGTTCCATGTGCATTATCTTGTTTTATCTTCACAACACCGTATGAGCTAGGTAGCATTAGTGGCACTCCCCTTTTACGGATGGAAGAACTGAGACAGAGGCTAGGGGCTCAAAGCTGGGATGTGGATCTGGCAGCCAGACACCTTCCTCTTCCTTCTCTCTGGTGCTCACTCATTTCTAGGAGCATCTACAGTACAACGTAAACACAATTGTTTACGGAGTAAAATTACACCTACTGCCAAAAACAGGAATTTTATCAAGTCAAGGGAAATGGTGGTGGGGATCTTCTTGAATGTGTCAGAGGAAAGCCTTGGTAAATATGGATCTGGCTGAGGTAGCACAGTTAAACACGGAGGCAGAGAAAATTAACAAAGAAGGTGATAAGATCGGCACATCAAAGAGGGTGTTTATAAAAAACGTAAAGAGAGATCCTGGGAAATTTGATGAAGATATCCCATCTGCTTACAGAAATGCTCTTTTTGATTCTATTGCACTCGTTACACTAAGTGATGCTTCACTGTCCTGTGTGTTTCATCGATTCTACGATGCATATAATGCTCCTCTTCTGACATCTCTGAAAACAGCATGTGTTTTGCTATCGATGAAGCTGATAGAACGAAATGTGTGGCGTCGTGTTTTTGTGTATGTATGAAAATTCAATGTTCATTCTCACAACTAGAGCATAGTTTCAAGTGTAACCTGAATTTCCCTAAATATGAGATAAAATAAACTTTTCGGCAGGGTTTCCTTTTCCAAGATAAAGTTCTAATCAAACAGTTTTCCATTTGTTAAGTGTATTGATTTTAAGTGGCCTCTTACGAATTCCAATGATCCTCAGATAACTAGATCCTACCATATAAATGAAGTCAGTGTGAGATTGAATTATAATTTTTAAAATATCTAAATACTTATTTAGAAAATAAACTTTAGGCCAGCTATAGTGGCTCATGCCTATAATCTTGGCTCTTTGGGAAATCAAGGCAGGAGGGACACTTAAGCCCAGGATATCAAGACCACCCCGGACAGCAAAGTGAGACTTCATCTCTACCAAAAAACAGAAAAATTTAATTATCCAGGTATGGTGGTATCTGCCCGTAGTCGCAGCTACTTGGGAGGCTGAGATGGGAGGATTGCTTGAGCCCGGGAGGTCAAGGCTGAAGTGAGCCCTGATTGTGCCACTGCACTCCAGCCTGGGCAAAAGAGTGAGATCATGTCTCAAAAAGGAAAGAAAGGAAGAAAGAAAAGAAAGAAAAGAAAGGAAGGAAGGAAGGAAAGAAGGAAGGAAGGAAGGAAGGAAGGAAGGAAGGAAGGAAGGAAGGAAGGAAAGAAGGAAGGAAGGAAGGAAGGAAGGAAGGAAGGAAGGAAGGAAGGAAGGAAGGAAGGAAGGAAGGAAGGAAGGAAGGGAAGGAAGGGAAGGAAGGAAAAAGAAAAAGAAACCGCTGTGAAATTCTTACGCTGCTCTTCCAGACAGGAATAGCAGGAGAGCCTGGGCAGAAGGAGTGTAGATCAGTCTAAACTATCTGACTTTGAACTCCAACCTCCAATACTTCCAAGCTGTATGACCTTGGGCAAGTCATTCAACCTTTCTGTGCCTCAGTTACCTCATCTATAAACTGGAGATAATATTATGTGCTCAGAGCAATATTGGATGTAAATGAAGTAATCTTTGTAAAGCACTTTGATTCACGCTGGCACATAGAAATGGTGTAAGCTATTATTATTATGGTTTCAAAGCATTCATGACATAAAAACAGATTCAAACAAAAAAACAGATTTCAATTTTTATAAGATAACTTTTATTTATGTTTTTCTCATTATAAAGTAAGACATGGTGATGATAGGATAAACAGAAAACATTAACATTTTTGAGTATATTTTCCAGACTGTTTTCTGTTCACATATAGTCATCATTTTTACAAACACAAGATCATACCACACACACTATTTTTACCCTGAGCCTTTGCTTAATAATAGATAGAGGACATCTTTCCAAGTCTGAATATTTTTCCATAAACTCATTTTAAATGCCTCAAAATAGTCCATTGTCTTGAATAAAATTTTTTTCAAGCAATCCCCCATTTTCAATATGATAAATCATTCTACAGTAAACATTCTTTCAGGTCTATGTTCTTATATTTTTTAATAATTTCCTTGTGATGAATTCTTGGAGTGGAATTGCCAGCTCAAAGGATTTATAATACATCAAGGTGTTATAACAACAATAACCATGAGAGCAGCTCACATTAATTGAGTGCTTACCATGAGCCGAGCCGAACTCACAGCATCCCTCAGGGGTGGGGACTTTTATTATTCCCACTTTGGGGATGAGAGAGCAGAATCAGAGCTGAAGACTTGTGCAGAGTTACACTGCAGCCTGGTGAAAGGTGCAGCTCATGCTTCAAGAAAAGTTGTTCAGTGCCTGTGCTTCTGTTCCTCATTAGGGCTTGGGAAGTCATTTTGTGACTGCACACATCCCCAGTGTGCTGCCTCTTCTTGGTGATATGTTTGAAATATTTTCACGGCCAACCCACATTGGGCCCTCCTATTGATCTTGGGAGGGCAAGGAGCCAAATGTGACATTTTTGATAAACCATTGGCTGAAGACAATTAGATGGAATGTGCGGTAAATAAGAAATCACATCAGCAAAGCACTGAGAGGTAAAACATTCATTCTCCTTTGTGTACCTTGGAATAGCCTTGAAATGCTCATCAATTTCACTGACCTTGACCCCAAGGCTCTGTGAGGTCAACATTATGGCTCACTTGGTCTTCAGAACAATACCTTCTACCCTTCTCTTGGGTTGGATCAAAAGGCAGCATGATGAGGGCATGACCTCGTGAGAAGATGAAATATAAAATCAATCCATTCATGCGCTCAACAAATACTCATTGAATGTCTGTACTGGGGATACAGCGATTAAAAGCATCGGCTCTGCCTTTAAGGAGATGGAGACCTGACAAGTTAAGAAATGATGACAACATCAAGTACGGAGGGTCGTGAGATGCAGTCCAGGGTGGAGAATAACAGCTGACACTCTACAATCATCCTGGTCTGGGTTTGAAACTTGTCTCTCCTATGAAGTGTTTCCGGATGAGTCACTCTAGATTTAGTTTCAACATTCAGAAAATGAGGACTATCCCTCATCAGGCCATTGTAAGAATAAATGAGATAATGCCCAGGAAATAGTAAGCACCCCATGGAGATCAGTCAATCAATCTAACTGGTCTACAACCCTTATAGCTTACTCTCAGGTAGCCTAGCAACAAGGCAGCTCTCCAGCCAGAACAGCAAGGACGCTGTCCGATACCAATACCGACATGCAAACTGCGCTTCAGCTGGTTGTCAAAACTCTAGTATAAACTGCAAAGCTCAGAGTCTTCCTACTCAGTCAAGTGATTCCTGTCTCCTCCCTATCCTTCTATGAATAGGAGAGGTAGCAGAGGTTTGGGGTGCCTCTCGGGGGGACACAGTGCACACTGCATCTACCTGTGTGGAGCCCAAGCACAGCTCTTCATGGGATGGGAGAGGTGAAATAACATTCACCCTGCTAGCACTATGCTCTTGTATGTTTCCTGGAGCCACTACTGTATGTCATTTACATGATCTGTTCCTGTCCCTCACATAACATATTCAACAAATATCAGCTATTGTTATTACTAGAGGGTTGGATACAGGAGACTTGGGAGCATAAAAGTTGGCCACCACTTTTAACCTGTGAGGGATTTTAGGGCACCCTCCTAGAGGAGGCTACACAACGTGAATCTTTGAGGGTGAGTTAAGCAGGTAAAGAGAAAGACAAGAGAGGGCCTTTCTAAGCAGAGGGCAGACCAAGACACCCCTTGTTGTGTGGGCTATGTTGAAGCTTCACGTAACAATTGACTTCTTTTTAGAAATTCTGCTTTGCTTTAGTCATTCTTCGCTAATGGGGACTAGCTTTTCCTTCTAGAACTGGCTCCGACAGTGACCTAGGGGGGCAGCCCCTCTGGAGGTTTAATGGCTGTGTCCCTGTGTTAAGTTGTTGCATATTTGCAGCTGTGTACACAACCCCAGCTAGGAACACATGTTAAATAAAAGGAAAAAGTGGCCAAATGCCCTGAAGTTATGAGTTACCCTTCTCACTGGGAATGCACACCTTCATGTACCTGGGGAAAATCTTGTTGAAAATAAGAGATCAAGACTTATGGCTGTTGTTTCCCCTGTTCTCAGAAATTTCATATGAGAAGGGTTAACATTCCCTGAAGGAGACCCTGTGTTCAGACAGATGCACCATTCTGCCAGAGGCAGGCCATCACGTTGTATTCAGCCAACATTTACTGAGCACCTATTTACATGTCAAGGGGCTGCAGGCAGGGACAAGGCAGAGCTAGCCCTGTCCTCATGTGGCTAGTGGATACCAGCGCCAATACCTGTCCCAGAATGTCCAGGGAACTCACTCACCTATCAGGAATTGAATTGTCCCTGCCTTTGCTTGGCCCAGCCTCATTACTGTTTCTGTTGGGAATCCCATTCTGAAACAGCTCTGAGAAGAAGGGCTGCTGGAATGTGCCAAATATTCATAGTGATCATATTACTTTATCCTTCCGTTGTGACACTTTACCCATTTCTATTCATTTTTCATTTCCCCTACATCACCCCCCTCCCATACCAGAGACATTCAAAATACACTCCTTTGGAACTTGAAAACCACAATTTTAGGCTTGATATATGAAGGGAGGAAATTTGGCAGAACCCATAATCTGCTTATCTTCAACCAGCAAACCACCAAAACCCGTGCCAACCCCGGAGGGCCTTCATAGGAACCAGGCTCAGTAAACACACCAGGCAAGACGCTTTCCTATTAAGACAAAAACAAGCTCTGGTCTCATCTTTTCAGCCTCTGAAACCCTCCACTGGCCTCCAATCATGCAAAGGGAAATTCTGAAGTTGTTCTAGAATATCAGCTCCAGAAGGGCAGCAGCTGTTCTGCTCCCTGCTGCGTCTCCCTCACTCACAGCTGTGGCCGTCCACAGTAGGTGCTCATAAACAGCTGACGGAAGATCAGTCTCTGTGGCTGGCCAGTCCCTCTGCAGTCTGGTTAACCACCAGTCTCCTCCTCACTCCCTGGACTCTACCGCATCAGCTCACTTGCTCTCCCTCAGCCCTGCCAAGCTCATTCTGCCTCCGAACTTTTTGAATGTCCTCCCTTCCTGGAATGATCCCCCAGATATTCAGGTGGCTCCCCCTGACTTTTTTACACCTCATGCCCTCCATAAGCCCTTTCCTGACAAGTGAATCTACAACAGAATACTCCTTCACGCTTTATGCTTTATTTTTCTTAAATCAACTTAATTTAGGTATAAAGTTAAAACTACCCAATGCACACTTTAAAAAATTTATTTCAATAGATTTTGGTTAAAAAGTGGTGTTTGCTTCCATGAATAAGTTCTTTAGTGGTGATTTCTGAGATTTGGGTGCATCCGTCGCCCAAGCAGTGTACACTGTACCCAATGTGTAGTTTTTTTATTCCTCACCCTCCTTCCACCCTTTCCCCTAAGGCCCCAAAGTCCATTGTATCATTCTTATGCCTTTGTGTCCTCAAAGTTTAGCTCCCACTTACGAGTGAGAACTTACAATGTTTGGTTTTCCATTCCTGAGTTACTTCACTTAGAATAATGGTCTCCAATTCCATTCAGGTTGCTGTGAATGTCATTATTTCATTCCTTTTTATGTCTGAGTAGTATTCCATGGTATATATGTACCACATTTTCTTCATCCATTTGTTGATTGATGGGGATTTGGGCTGGTTCCATATTTTTGCAATTGCTAATTGTGCTGCTAAAACATGCACCAGTGCACACATTTTCTAAGTGTCCACTTGGATCCCTAAAATCTGAAAACTGTATCCACCTCAGTAAGCACCACCACAGCCATATAGAGGGCAATGCCACCACCCAACAGCTCCCCTATGCCCCACACCAACCTCACCTCCAGGCCCAGGCAACCACTGATCTGCTTTCTGTCACTGGAGATTAGATTTTTCTCCACTAGAGTTTCATATGCAAGGAATCATGTGCTCTTGTGTCTGCCTTCTTTCACTCGCAGAATGTCAGCAAGATTCACCCATGGTGTTGTTTGTACCTGTATCAGTCTGTTCTCACGCTGCTAATAAAGACATACTCGAGACTGGGTAATTTATAAAGGAAAGGAGGTTTAATGGACTCACAGTTCCACATGGCTAGGGAGGCCTCACAATCATGGCAGAAGGCGAAGGAAGAGCAAAGGCACATCTTACATGGTGGCGGCAGGCAAGAGAGCATTTGCAGGGGAACTCCCCTTTTTAAAATCATCAGATCTCATGATACTTGTTCACTATCAGGAGAACAGCACAGGAAAGACCCGCCGCCATGATTCCTGTTCACTATCAGGAGAACAGCACAGGAAAGACCCACCAGCTCCCTCCCACGACACGTGAGAATTATGGGAGCTACAGTTCAAGATGAGATTTGGGTGGGGACATAGCCAAACCATATCAGTTTCCATAGCTTATTACTTTTATTACTGAGTAGCTTTTCAATTGTAAGTATATTCCACAATGTGTGTGACCATTCACCTGTTGATGGACATTTGGGTTGTCTGGTTTGCTTTATTTTAATTATTTTATTTTATTATTTTATTTTATTTTATTTTATTTTATTTTATTTTATTTTTGAGATGGAGTCTTGCTCTGTCGCCCAGGCTGGAGTGCAGTGGCATGATCTTGGCTCACTGCAACCTCTACCTCCCAGGTTTAAGCAATTCTCCTGCCTCAGCCTCCTGTGTAGCTGGGACTACAGGTGCACCCCAGCACACCCAGCTAATTTTGGTATTTTTAGTAGAGACAGGGTTTCACAATGTTGGCCAGACTGGTCTTGAACTCCTGACCTTGTGATCCACCCACCTCAGCTTCCCAAAGTGCTGGGATTACAGGCGTGAGCCACTGCACCTGGCTGGTTTGCTTTATTTTTTACTCACAGTCCTCTTCCCTCCCTGACATTATATCCCCTCCTTGGAAATGTCAGCTCCAGAAGGACAGAGGCCTTGTCTGTATCATTCACTGCTGTATCCCCAGTACACAGAGCAGTGCCAGGCACATGGTGGTTGCTCAATATTTGTTGAAGGAACAAACAGTTTTACATTCATTTGCCCTTACAGCATAACAGGCTTGAGAGCCACGCTTCAGATTTTTCTATGAACTCCAATTTAAGGACCCTTAGGCCTTCTAAGTGAAACCAGATGTTGGCTGGCGCTCCCCTGCCCATCAAAGACGGGGCGGAGTGTGCCTGCACCCTGTGGTCCTGTGAATACACACACACATGTGCAAATGAGAGAGGCATGCCAGCACCCCCTACTGGCTGCCTGTTCATTAGGCATATTGAGAAGACTGTAATACACTGGATTAAGAGTGTCCTCTTTGAAGCTGGCTGCTTGGGTGTCAATCTCAGCCCCACCACTTACTAACTGTTGGGCAAGCTATGTAACCTCTCTGTGTCTCAGTTTCCTCATATGCAAAACAGGAATAATTTGTATTCAGTAGGGTTATTATGAGCATGAATCACTTAGAACAGTGCCTGGCCTCATTAAATGTTAACTCATGGTAGCATCTGAACAGTAAGGAAGCAAAAATAAGAGAAAACTAGTGTCCACTAAAATTTCCAAAAGGCATTTCCTGAAGAGATTATATCCTTTAAGTAGTTGTGTCACCAAAACTCCACCTTGTTGGTACACCCTTCACTCTAGATACTATTTCCTTTTGGCTTAAATCTTTTTTATTCATGCAATAAAGATCTTTAGTGAGTACCCACTATGTGCCAAGCACTGTTCTAGGCACGGGGGATGCTGTGTTAAGTGAAACAGACAAGTCTCTCACTCTTTTTTATTATTATTATACTTTAAGTTCTAGGGTACATGTGCACAACGTGCAGGTTTGTTCCATATGTATACACATGCCATGTTGGTGTGCTGCACCCATTAACTCATCATTTACATTAGGTATATCTCCTAATGCCATCCCTCCCCCGTCCCCTACCGGTGTGTGATGTTCCCCACCCTGTGTCCAAGTGTTCTCATTGTTCAGTTCCCACCTATGAGTGAGAACATGTGGTGTTTGGTTTTCTATCCTTGCGATAGTTTGCTCAGAATGATGGTTTCCAGCTTCATCCATGTCCCTACAAAGGACACGAATTCATCCTTTTTTATAGCTGCATAGTATTCCATCGTTCATATGTGCTACATTTTCTTAATCCAGTCTATCGTTGATGGACATTTGGGTTGGTTCCAAGTCTTTGCTATTGTGAATAGTGCTGCAATAGACATACTTGTGCATGTGTCTTTATAGCAGCATGATTTATAATCCTCTGGGCATATACCCAGTAATAGGATGGCTGGGTCAAATGGTATTTCTAGTTCTAGATCCTTGAGGAATCACCACACTGTCTTCCACAATGGTTGAACTAGTTTACAGTCCCACCAACAGTGTAAAAGTGTTCCTATTTCTCCACATCCTCTCTAGCACCTGTTGTTTCCTGACTTTTTAATGATCACCATTTTAACTGGTATGAGCTGGTATCTCATTGTGGTTTTGATTTGCATTTCTCTGATGGTCAGTGATGAGCATTTTTTCATGTGTCTGTTGGCTGCATAAATGTCTTCTTTTGAGAAGTGTTTGTTCATATTCTTTGCCCACTTTTTGATGGGCTTGTTGATTTTTTTCTTGTAAATTTGTTTAACTTCTTTGTAGATTCTGGATATTAGCCCTTTGTCAGGTGGGTAGACTGTAAAATTTTTTTCACATTCTGTCAGTTGCCTGTTTACTCTGATGGTAGTTTCTTTTGCTGTGCAGAAGCTCTTTAGTTTAATTAGATCTCATTTGTCAATTTTGGCTTTTGTTGCCATTGCTTTTGGTGTTTTAGTCATGAAGTCCTTGCCTATGCCTATGCCTATGGCCTGAATGGCATTGCCTAGGTTTTCTTCTAGGGTTTTTATGGCTTTAGGTCTAACACTTAAATCTTTAATTCATCTTGAATTAATTTTTATATAAGGTGTAAGGAAGGGATCCAGTTTTAGCTTTCTACATACAGCTAGCCAGTTTTCCCAGCACCATTTATTAAATAGGGAATCCTTTCCCCAGTTCTTGTGTTTGTAAGGTTTGTCAAAGATCAGATGGTTGTAGATATATGGTATTATTTCTGAGGGCTCTGTTCTATTCCACTGGTCTATATCTCTGTTTTGGTACCAGTATCATGCTGTTTGTGTTTCTGTAGTCTTGTAGTATAGTTTGAAGTCAGGTAACGTAATGCCTCCAGCTTTGTTCTTTTGGCTTAGGATTGTCTTGGCAATGCGGGCTCTTTTTTGGTTCCATGTTAACTTTAAAGTACTTTTTTCCAATTCTGTGAAGAAAGTCATTGGTAGCTTGATGGGGATGGCATTGAATCTATAAATTACCTGGGGCAGTATGGCCATTTTCACAATATTGATTCTTCCTATCCATGAGCATGGAATGTTCTTCAATTTGTTTGTGTCCTCTTTTATTTCACTGAGCAGTGGTTTGTAGTTCTCCTTGAAGAGGTCCTTCACATACCTTGTAAGTTGGATTCCTAGGTATTTTATTCTCTTGGAAGCAATCGTGAATGGGAGTTCACTCATGATTTGGTTTTCTGTTTGTCTGTTATTGGTGTATAGGAATGCTCATGATTTTTGCACATTGATTTTGTATCCTGAGACTTTGCTGAAGTTGCTTATCAGCCTAAGGAGATTTTGGGCTGAGACAATGGGGTTTTCTAAATATACAATAATGTCATCTGCAAACAGGGACAATTTGACTTCCTCTTTTCCTAATTGAATACCCTTTATTTCTTTCTCCTGCCTGATTGCCCAGGCCAGAACTTCCAACACTATGTTGAATGGGAGTTGTGAGAGAGGGCATCCCTGTCTTGTGCCAGTTTTCAAAGGGAATGCTTCCAGTGTTTGCCCATTCAGTATGATATTGGCTGTGGGTTTGTCATAAATAGCTCTTATTATTTTGAGATACGTCCCATCAATACCTAGTTCATTGAGAGGTTTTAGCATGAGGGGCTGTTGAATTTTGTTGAAGGCCTTTTCTGCATCTATTGAGATAATCATGTGGTTTCTGTCTTTGGTTTTGTTTATATGATGGATTACGTTTACTGATTTGTGTATGTTGAACTAGCCTTGCATCCCAGGGATGAAGCCAACTTGATCGTGGTGGATAAGCTTTCTGATGTGCTGCTGGATTCGGTTTGCCAGTATTTTATTGAGGATTTTTGCATCAATATTCATCGGGGATATTGGTCTAAAATTCTCTTTTTTTGTTGTTGTGTCTCTGCCAGGCTTTGGTATCAGGATGATGTTGGCCTCATAAAATGAGTTAGGGAGGATTCCCTCTTTTTCTGTTGATTGGAAGAGTTTCAGAAGGAATGGTACTAGTAACTCTTTGTACCTCTGGTAAAATTCAGCTGTGAATCCGTCTGGTCCTGTACTTTTTTTGGTTGGTAGGCTATTAATTATTGCCTCAATTTCAGAGCCTGTTATTGATCTATTCAGGGATTCAACTTCTTCCTGGTTCAGTCTTGGGAGGGTGTATGTGTCCAGGAATTTATCCATTTCTTCTAGGTTTTCTAGTTTATTTGCATAGAGGTGTTTATAGTATTCTCTGATGGTAGTTTGTATTTCTGTGGGGTCGGTGGTGATATCCCCTTTATCACTTTTTATTGCATCTATTTGATGCTTCTCTCTTTTCTTCTTTATTAGTCTTGCTAGGGGTCTACCAATTTTGTTGACCTTTTCCAAAAACCAGCTCCTGGATTCATTGATTTTTTGAAGGTTTTTTTGTGTCTCTATCTCCTTCAGTTCTGCTCTGATCTCAGTTATTTCTTGCCTTCTGCTAGCTTTTGAATGTGTTTGCTCTTGCTTCTCTAGTTCTTTTAATTGTGATGTTAGGGTGTCAATTTTAGATCTTTCCAGCTTTCTCTTGTGCGCAAGACTGAGACACTGCTTTAAATGTGTCTCAGAGATTCTGGTATGTTGTGTCTTTGTTCTCATTGGTTTCAAAGAACATCTTTATTTCTGCCTTCATTTCGTTATGTACCCAGTAGTCATTCAGGAGCAGGTTGTTCAGTTTCCATGTAGTTGAGCGGTTTTGATTGAGTTTCTTAGTCCTGAATTCTAGTTTGATTGCACTGTGGTCTGAGAGACAGTTTGTTATAATTTCTGTTCTTTTACATTTGCTGAGGAGTGCTTTATTCCAACTATGTGGTCAATTTTGGAATAAGTGTGATGTGGTGCTGAGAAGAATGTATATTCTGTTGATGTGGGATGGAGAGTTCTGTAGATGTCTATTAGGTCTGCTTGGTGCAGAGCTGAGTTCAATTCCTGGATATCCTTGTTAACATTCTGTCTTGTTGATCTGTCTAAGGTTGACGGTGGGGTGTTAAAGTCTCCCATTATTATTGTGTAGGAGTCTAAGTCTCTTTGTAGGTCTCTAAGGACTTGCTTTATGAATCTGGGTGCTCCTGTATTGTGTGCATATATATTTAGGATAGTTAGCTCTTCTTGTTGAATTGATCCTTTACCGTTATATAATGGCCTTCTTTGTCTCTTTTGATCTTTGTTGGTTTAAAGTCTGTTTTATCAGAGACCAGGATTGCAACACCTGCTTTTTTTTGTTTTCCATTTGCTTGGTAGATCTTCCTCCATCCCTTTATATTGAGCCTATGTGTGTCTCTGCATGTGAGATGGGTCTCCTGAATACAGCACACTGATGGGTCTTGACTCTTTATCCAATTTGCCAGTCTGTGTCTTTTAATTGGAGCATTTAGCCCATTTACATTTAAGGTTAATATTGTTATGTGTGAACTTGATCCTGTCATTATGATGTTAGCTGGTTATTTTGCATATTAGTTGTTGCAGTTTCTTCCTAGCATCGATGGTGTTTATAATTTGGCATGTTTTTGCAGCGGCTGGTACCAGTTGTTCCTTTCCATGTTTAGTGCTTCCTTCAAGAGCTCTTGTAAGGCAGGCCTGGTGGTGACAAAATCTCTCAGCATTTGCTTGTCTGTAAAGGATTTTATTTCTCCTTCACTTATGAAGCTCAGTTTGACTGTATATGAAATTCTGGGCTGAAAATTCTTTTCTTTAAGAGTGTTGAATATTGGCCCCCATTCTCTTCTGGCTTGTAGAGTTTCTGCTGAGAAATCTGCTGTTAGTCTGATGGGCTTCCCTTTGTGGGTAACCCGACCTTTCTCTCTGGCTGCCCTTAATACTTTTTCCTTCATTTCAACTTTAGTGAATCTGGCAATTATGTATCTTGGAGTTACTCTTCTTGAGGAGTATCTTTGTGGTGTTCTCTGTATTTCCTGAATTTGAATGTTGGCCTGCCTTGCTAGGTTGGGGAAGTTCTCCTAGATAATATCCTAAACAGTGTTTTCCAACTTGGTTCCATTCTCCCTGTCACTTTCAGGTACACCAATCAGACATAGATTTGGTCTTTTCACATAGTCCCATATTTATTGGAGGCTTTGTTCATTTCTTTTTACTGTTTTTTCTCTAAACTTCTCTTCTCACTTCATTTCATTCATTTGATCTTCAATCACTGATACCCTTCCTTCCACTTGATTGAATCGGCTACTGAAGTTTGTGCATGTGTCATGTGGTTCTCGCCCAATGGTTTTCAGCTCCATCAAGTCATTTAAGGTCTTCTCTATGCTGTTTATTCTAGTTAGCCATTTGTCTAATCTTTTTTCAAGGTTTTTAGCTTCTTTGCGATGGGTTCGAACATCCTCCTTTAGCTCGGAGAAGTTTGTTATTACCAATCATCTGAAGCCTTCTTCTCTCAACTCATCAGAGTCATTCTCTGTCCAGCTTTGTTCCATTGCTGGCGAGGAGCTGTGTTCCTTTGGAGGAGAAGAGGCACTCTGATTTTTAGAATTTTCAGCTTTTCTGCTCTGGTTTCTCCTCATCTTTGTGGTTTTTTCTACCTTTGGTCTTTGATGATGGTGACATACAGATTGGGTTTTGGTGTGGATGTCCTTTCCGTTTGTTAGTTTTCCTTCTAACAGGCAGGACTCTCTGCTGCAGGTCTGTTGGAGTTTGCTGGAGGTCCACTCCAGACCCTGTTTGCCTGGGTATCACCAGTGGAGGCTGCAGAACAGCAAATACTGCAGAGTGGCAAATGTTGCTGCCTGATCTTTCCTCTGGAAGCTTCATCTCAGAGGGGCACCTGGCTATATGAGGTGTCAATCGGCCCCTACTGGGAGGTGTCTCCCAGTTAGGCTACTCAGGGGTCAGGGACCCACTTGAGGAGGTAGTCTGTCCGTTCTCAGATCTCAAACTCCATGCTGGGAGAACCACTACTCTCTTCAAAGCTGTCAGACAAGGATGTTTAAGTCTGCAGAAGTTTCTACTGCCTTTTGTTCAGCTATGCCCTGCCCCCAGAGGTGGAGTCTACAGAGGCAGGCAGGCTTCCTTGAGCTGCAGTGGGGTCCACACAGTTCGAGCTTCCCAGCCAATTTGTTTACCTACTCAAGCCTCAGCAATGGTGTACGCCCCTCCCCTAGCCTTGCTGCTGCCTTCCTGTTTGATCTCAGACTGCTGTGCTCGCAGTGAGCGAGGCTCTGTGGGCATGGGACCCTCTGAACCAGGCTCAGGATATAATCTCCTGGTGTGCCATTTGCTAAGACCATTGGAAAAGCACAGTATTAGGGTGGGAGTGTCCCAATTTTCCAGGTACCATCTGTCATGGCTTCCCTTGGCTAAGAAAGGGAATTCCCCGACCCCTTGAGCTTCCTAGCTGAGGCCTCACCCTACTTCGGTTCACACTCTGTGGGCTGCACCCACTGTCCGACAAGCCCCAGTGAGATGAACCTGGTACCTCAGTTGGAAATGCAGAAATCATCCATCTTCCGTGATGCTCACGCTGGGAGCTGTAGACTGGAGCTGTTCCTATTTGGCTATCTTGGAACTCCAGCGACAAGTCTCCCACTCTTAAGTGTTGGAGGAAGTTCATATCCAAAAGGAGGAAGATTAATTATAAATTAGTAGCAAGGTTTTTTTTCAAAGAATCATGAGTTTTTGCTGAGGATAGAAACAAGAAGAAGTAATAGAGGTTTTTTAAAAAAATAATTTCAACTTTCTTTTTAGACTTGGAGGTACATGAGCAAGTTTGTTACCTGGATATGTTGCATGATACTAAAGTTTGGGATGCAAATGGTCCCATCACTCAGGTAGTGAGCATAGCACTCAATGGTTACCCAAGAGTGAAAATCTTAATAGTTTTTCAACCCTTGCCCCCTCCCTCTCTGACCTCTCTAGTAGTCCCCAGGGTCTATTGTTCCATCTTTATTTCCATGAGTACCCAATGCTTAGCTCCCACTGATAAGTGAGAATATGTCATGTTTGGTCTTCTGTTCCTATATTTATTTGCTTAGAATCATGGCCTCCAACTACATCCATGTTGCTGAAAAAAATATGATTTCATTATTTATGACTGCATAGTATTCCATGGTCTATATGTACCACTTTTCTTTATCCACCATTGATAGGTACCTAGGTTGATCCCATCTTTACTATTGTGATTAGTGCTGCAATGAACATATGAGTGCATGTGTCTTTTTGGTAAAACAATTTGTTTTCTTTTGGGTACCCAGTAATAGGATTACTGGGTTGAATGGTAGTTCTGTTTTAAGTTACTTGAGAAATTTCCAAACTGTTTTCCACAGTGGCTGAATTAATTCACATTCCCATCAACAGTGTGTACGTGCTCACTTTTCTTCACAGCCATGCCAGCATGTTGTTTTTTGACTTTTTAATGATAGCCATTTTGACTTGTGTGAGATGGTATCTCATTGTGGTTTTGATTTACATTTTGATGGAGGTATTTCAGAATGGGTAGTCAGGGAAGCCCTTTCTCAGGTCATGATATTTAGGCAAAGGCAGGATTAATGAGAAGAGATCACGAGAAAGAATAGGCCAGGCAGAGGGAATGGCTGGTGCGAAGGCCCTGAGGCTGGGATGAGCTTGGCATCTTCCAGGAACAGAGAGAAGAGCAGTGTGACTGGAAAATATACAGGTAGAATGGTGTTTAGGGAATTGGGAAGGGGCCGGCTCCCAAAGCCACTTATGGACCAAGTACAGCCAACACCCAGCAAAGCCATCCAGACCTTTCCAGGCACCCTTTTTTCTCTGCCCCAGTGGGATGTCTCCCTGTCCTCAGGCCAGCCTGCTCTGCCCAGGTCTGACCCTAGCACTGCTAAGCTCTTCCTTCCTCCTTCTTATCCGCTCAGTGGCATCGTGAGGGGACTTACAAACCAGGCCAGCCACCAGATATGCTGGCAGCTACAACTAGGTTCTTGGAAAAGATGGATCTGTCCCCCATAATTGTTAAAATTCATGCAAATCCAACTTCAAATCCTTGCTTGGCCACCAACCAAGCTCAATGGCACTGGATCCATTCGTTAACTTCTCTAGAAACCACTGTTCTCTTCCGAGATGAGACTAGGGTTTTGGGGAGGGTGGAATGCAAAAACACACATCAGCATTTGCTATTATGCCTGGCATGTAGCAAGTGCTCAGGCAAAAATAGGCTCTTATTTTTTATTATTACTTTTGTTGCTGCTGCAAGAGGACATGTAATGAAAGAATCAAGAATTCTGCCCTTGTAAGATAAATTCTCCCCAGCTGCTGACTTTAGGGAACCCTGTTTGGTTCCTCTCTAGCTTCCATCTGCTTGATTCTTGCCTGCGGAGCCTGGCGTGATGAGCTGCTACAGTCTGGAAATGCAGATGCTGTTTCCTGTCCGGAAGTTCAGGGGCTGGTTCTCACAGTGGCCCGAGCAGTGGTGCCTGCAGCTGGGCCTGTTGCATTTAGTTAAGTGACTCAGATACTGTAAGTAGGAACTGAGCAGGGAGTCCTGAAAAAGACAGGCAAGGCCACACTCAGGGAAGCCAGCCCCCACTGGAGCACGCTGTCATTCCTCCCCCTTCCCTGAGCACTCAGCCCCTTTGAAAGAGAGCAAAGAAATTGTGCTGAGCTTTAATGAGGAATCAGCCAGGCGCACTTTGCCACAGGCCTGGCTGGAGGCAGAAAGAGATGAACAGGCCCCCATGAGTGAGCGACCCACCGCAGCTAAGTCGTTCCCGCGGTCGCTGGATGAGACCAGAGACCCTGTGGTCATGTGGCTTCAAGCAGCCCTAGCTCACACATGCCGCTCCCCTGCATCCCACCAACTGCTGAGCATGCCCTGCCATCTGAGGTAGAATCAACATCAGACGTCGTCAGGAGGCCGGTGATGCTGCCAGTGCAGAGCGAGGGGAGTGGCAGGCTTCCCCGGGAAATGTCAGCATTTATTGCTTTTCCCGTTCGCGTTGACCCTCAGCAAGAAAACGTTCCAAATAGCGATGAAGTCATCCCCCCTTTTTGGGGGGTCCTGGACCCAGTAATAACATCCTCCCGAAGGGCAATGAGTCTGTCTTTAACCTTGCCCTCTCTGGCAGGTGTGTATCAGTGTGGTTTCTAGAAGAATCTCTGGGCTGCCCGCTCCCTGCCTGTGGCCGCCTTCCCTTCTGGGAAAGTAACAGCCCCCGCTCCACGGTCCAGGCTCTGCTGCTCTCCTCCCGCTCCTCTGGAAACCCACTAAGTTATCTTAATTACCATTCCTCCTCGGTCTCTGCCAAGAAGTGGGGAGATTTATAATTGGATCAGTCAAATATTTGCTGTGGTTTATTTCTTTGCCTCTCGAGCTCTCGTAAAAGTTGCATTTTCATGCCACTTTGGGGTATGACTGATGACTCAAAGGCACAGCCGTCACATTGCATGCCAAAGTGGGTTATTTTTCAGAGGCCAGGGAAAAGGAGAGAACTGGGCGGGGAGAGGTGGTGTTTACTTTGGGTTATTGTGCTATCACCCTCTGGGTGGCTGCAAGAGACACAAGCGGCTTTGGGAGACAAACTTCCTCCCGCAGCCAGCCCGTGCACAGACACATCCTTCTATTGGGATTTGGTCATGTGCCTCCTAAACCCCTTCTAGAGTTTCTGCAGACCTAATGGGTAGGACGTGCTACAGAGTAACCTCTTTAGTCAACGAGGCACAGTTTGGTCCCCCAAGCATCCCCATGTCCCAGATTGATCACAATGAGGTCCTAGAACAGAGGAGCCAGATGTCCCCAATACTAAGCCTGAGTTATCAATTCCCAGTGTTGAGGGATGAAAAGGAAACTCTGGCCAGGGCCTGAGCTTTTGGAAAATGCCCTCCTTCTAGTGACAGTCAGTCTGCCAAGCAAGCTGGCCAGGCTGTAGCCTAGGAATCCTAGAGAGCAGAGGCTCCCCTACACCAGATGGCCTCCTTGCAAACCAGCTTCTCACTTGCTCCCAGGCTCCCTATCCTGGAAGGCAGTCTCCATGGCTGGCTCAGTTTATCCTCCCCCTGCATTTCTAGCCTCCAGCCCTTGCCCAAATTATAGCAGCAGTGAGTGATGCTGTGTGATGCTGCTTGACACATGTTAATCTATGTATAGTGACTCTATGTACACTCTACTCTAGAGCACTTTGAGATAGAAAGGAGGAACAAGAGGTATAAAGAGGGAAACTCCTGGGAAATTGTGATAAACAAACACCCTACACATAATAGAGTGGAATTTTACCAACAGAAGATGCTGCCGCCTTTTCCTGGGCGATCCTGTCCTGTTGTCCTGCAAGAAATTATCTTGACCAGGCACAGTGGCTCATGCCTATAGTTCCAGCACTTTGGGAGGCCAAGGCAGGCAGATCACAAAGTCAGGAGTTCGAGACCAGCCTGGCCAACATAGTGAAATCCCGTCTCTACTAAAGATACAACACATTACCCGGGTGTGGTAGCAGGTGCCTGTAATCCCGGCTACTCAGGAGTCTGAGACAGGAAAATTACTTGAACCCAAGAGGTGGAGGTTGCAGTGAGCCAAGATCAAGCCATTGCATTCCAGCCTGGGCAACAGGGCGAGACTCCAAAAAAAAAAAAAAAGGAAGGAAGGAAGGAAGGGAGAGAGGGAGGGAGGGAGGGAGGGAGGAAGGAAGGAAAGAAAAGAAAGGAAGGAAAGGAGAAAGAAAGGAAGGAAGGAAGGAAGGAAGGAAGGAAGGAAGGAAGGAAGGAAGGAAGGAAGGAAGGAAGGAAGGAAGGAAGGAAGAAAATGATCTTGAGGATCATTTGGCCTGTCCTGGGAAGGAAGAAGGGCAGTAGTTCTGAAGTCCTCACTCCTCACCACTCACTCTACCCTGCAGATGAAACCCCTATCTTCCTGGAGTTTATGTTCTTCTGAGTAGAAAGACAACACACATAAAAATAAATTATATCATTTTAGGGGGTAATAAGTGCTTTGAAGATAATAAAGCACAATAAAGGGCTACAGGATTGAGACACATCAAACACCATATCATATCAGAGTCAATATCTTCTCCAAGAGCCCCTGGCTAGCCAATTCTTCCTTAAATGAAAACTGCCCTCTGTGCTTCTGTGGGGGGGACTCTGAGGAGCCAGCCAAAACAGATGTCTTCTCTTTCCCCTGAAAAATGCCTCTTCTTAGAGTAATTTACTGGGCTGGACGGTGAGCACTGCCACTAGTCCTAAGCCATTTCCGTGTCCCTTGGCTGGTCAGGTGGTTCGGCAAGAGATGACTAATGCCCAAATTAGTAATGAGCAATGGCCCCACACAAGTAATCACCTTCAGCCAAACTCTTCCTCATGGGGGTGATTACTTGGACCCGAAATGAAGTAGATCCTTCTCACCTCGGCACCAAGGAAGTTACAGCCATTCCTCTGGCTGACAGCAATTTGTAGACATGGGTCTTTGCAGTTGGACATTTTCGAGGTTGCTAAGGAACAAATGCTTTGGTTAGAAAGGTCTCCAAAAGCAGCATCAGTTTGTCATATCACTTTAAGTCATTTATTTTATCCCACAAAGACAGCTGGGACCAATGGGATATGGGGTAGAGAGAAGCTAAACACACTCATATCTTGAGAAATGGAGAAAATTTCAACTTCTAAGCAGTGGCCATTGCCAGTGCCCCACGTGTGAAACTAGAACCACGCGCTGCTCGTCATGATCATTATGATTTGCAAGTAGGTGACTCATAGTCCCTAGGTACTTAATAAAATGGTTATTAACTTTCTGGCCCTGCCCTAAGCATTATCTCATGTCATCCTTATAACCTCCCTGAATGTTAGGTGTGATTAATTCCCTGGTATGAAAACCAAGAAGAAGGTAAAAGTAGATGTGCCCAACATCAAAGAATAGTAAGTGACAGAGTCAGAATTCAAACCCAGGTGTGTCTGATGGCAAAGCCTTTGTGTTTAAGATTATAGAGTCTTTTGTTTTCAGTGATCACATTTCAGGTGGAAAAACTGGCGATTCTGACGACGGGAAAGGCACATTAGGAGATTCCTGGAGTTTCATTCTATGAAGTTCGTAAAAGGGGTTATAGTTGATGTCTGTAACCCATAAAAACCTTTTTATGGAAGGGAAAGTGGAGAGATTGCTTAATCCTACAGTGGTGGTTTTCATTGGCTAAAACCTACACTTTGAATGTTCTCTGGAAGTCAGCATGCAAGTGACTTTTCTATGCAGTGATTTTGCAAGAGCTCACAAGATTAGTCCAGTTCTACTGGGGTTTTATCGATTTTCTTGTCAACAAGTAAGAAACATTGGTGTCCTCTTTGCCTTCTCCTTCATCCTCTCTGTCCAGCCCACGGTCAAGCCCTGTCACCTCTTCCTTAGAAATGTTCCTCCAAAGTTGTCCCCCTCTTCTCATTCACTGTCCTAATCAAACCCTTTTTTACCTCACCCCTGGGTTTCTGCAATCACTTCCTAATTGGTCCTCCTGCTTTCAGTTTTTCACCCTTTAGAATATCTCATATCCTTCCTACACACTAATTCTTCAAAACATCCCTTTCATCACATCAGTCACTGCTCAAGAGACTTCAATGGCTCCCACTTGCCTGCTACAGCATTTCACCTATTATTTAGAACAGGCCTCTCTTGGGTCCCATTTGACCTCCCCATCCCCTTATCATGGTAGCCTTAGTTGACCACTCTGTCTCTCATTAATCACTTCCAATTCTGAACCTGGTTTCCACTGAAGCAAAGTTAAACTTTAATTGCTGGTTTATCCAAGGCCAGGCACTATAAGGGCATAAACATAAACACCAAGCCAATCTATGTCTAAATTCTTGCTTGGCCACTTAGGAGCTGCGTGACTTTGGAAAAGTTGCTTGACTTCTCTGAGCCTCAGCTTTCTTATCTGTAAAATATGGATGTAAATTATACCAAGATAGGTACCAAATCAGGGTTTCTTCAAGAACTGAATAAAATGATGACAATGATCATGATGGCTAACACGTATTTTGTGTTTGCTGGGTGCCAGGCACTGTTCTAAATATTATCTGAATCCTCACAACAACCCCGTAACACAGATACTCTTATTTTCAGTTTTGCCAATGGGGAAACTGAGGCACAGACAGGGGAAGCTAGTAAGCACCTCATTCAGGATTCTCTCAGGCTCCATAGCCCTCATCATGGCCATTCTGCTGTGCCATTTCTCCTAGTAAATAATCAATAAAATGGTAGCTGGTAACATGGGTTCATAATTCTTTATCTGAAACGCTCAGGCAACCGATTACATTTTGGAATTCATAATTTGGAGGATTACGGAAAAGTTATACTTTGCATATCCTCTGTATTATATAATACAGAGGGGGACTGGAGCAACAGCATGTACCACTCCCTCCACCACACACACGCGCGCACACACACACACACACAACACACACATACAAACAAACAAAAGAAAAACTTTGGGTTAAAGCTCTTTGGATTTCAGGACAGCAGATAAGAGATTGTGACCCAGAGTAATAAAAGTATTAATAGTAGCAATCATTATGAAGCATAATAAATAATGACTGTTACTGTTACACATTTTGCGGCTCTTGTTTTCCTGAATAAGTTCATAGCAAAATGTGCTACAAAAAAAGGTCTTTCTCCATTAACAAATGGATAGGAGGGGAAGGTGCCACGTATGGGACCACATCTGCACCTTGTCTCATACATGGTACTCTCTCTTCTTTACCCAGTATGACTTCATGGAACGTCTGGACGGGAAGGAGAAGTGGAGTGTGGTTGAATCTCCCAGGGAACGCCGGAGCATACAGACCTTGGTTCAGAACGAAGCCGTGTTTGTGCAGTACCTGGATGTGGGCCTGTGGCATCTGGCCTTCTACAATGATGGAAAAGACAAAGAGATGGTTTCCTTCAACACCGTTGTCCTAGGTAGGTGTGGGATCTCTGAGATGGTACACCATGAAGGGAAGATGGAAATGTTCTGGGCTTCTCTGCAGAAAACACATCTTCTAAGGTAGTTTCTTTTTTTTTTTTTTTTTTTTTTTTTGAGACGGAGTCTGGCTCTGTTGCCCAGGCTGGAGTGCAGTGGCCGGATCTCAGCTCACTGCAAGCCCCGCCTCCCGGGTTCACGCCATTCTCCTGCCTCAGCCTCCCAAGTAGCTGGGACTACAGGCGCCCGCCACTTCACCCGGCTAATTTTTTTTGTATTTTTAGTAGAGACGGGGTTTCACTGTGTTAGCCAGGATGGTCTCGATCTCCTGACCTCGTGATCCGCCCGTCTCGGCCTCCCAAAGTGCTGGGATTACAGGCTTGAGCCACCGCGCCCGGCCCTTCTAAGGTAGTTTCTAGTACAGATGACAACCAACAAGGATCCTTTGTTTAGACCTTATAGTGTCACACACCTGAAACTAGCTCTGATTAAATGGAAATGCTGCTTAAACCATGAAAGAGCCACCAAGGATGAAATTGAGGTTAAGAGTTTAGGTCAGACTGCCTGGGTTGAGTCCTGACCACACAACCTAAGCAAATCACTTGACTTTGATAAGCCTCAGTTTCCTCATAGTAAAATAGAACTAACATGAATGCCCACCTCATAGGGCCATTGTGGGGATTAACTAGAATAAATATATAAATCTCTAAGCATATAGTAGAGAAACTACTGGCAATTCACACCAGCTCGGAATTTTTCTTAAAAATTAAGGGAACCTCAAAATATTAATAAAAAGTGATTTTTTAAAAACTTTAAATCAGATAAATTATATAGACATTTAAAAATCATGTTTTCATTCTTAAGTAGGTAAATCTCAAAGTGTTTTAATTAAGTACTTATCATTTTGGCATAGGGTAGCCCTGCCTTCTATTAGCTGCCAAGGGAAAAGCGAAGTTTCAACCAAAATGTCCTTATACATGCAATACAAAGCTCTAAAACGGTCATTCGCTTGAGGAAGGTTTCATAAAGTTTTTCTACAACAAACCCTAAGTATGTTAACAAGCAAAGAAGCTGCAGATATTTTCATTAAAGTTATGTTACTGGGATTTTTAATCTTCCTCCTGACAATAATAATTGATCCTGGGTAGAACCTCTGTGAATCAGGGGAGATTAATAGACCCATTTCACAGAAGAATAAATTGAGATTCAGAAAGCTGAACCTCTCAAAGACCCAGGCTGTGGAAACAGTGGAAATGGCATGGGCTTCTAGGTCTTGTCCACCACCTTTGTACAACACCATGTGTCCCAACAACTTTTAGCTGTAGATCTCAAGATTCACGGAGGAAGCGCACACAAGGTGGCTTCTTGAAGAAAGACTTGGTAGCTCCAGCATTAAATCCAAGATTTGCTTCCCCACATGTTAACTGGGCAATTCACTTATCTCTCTGAGCCTCAGTTTCATCATCTGTGAAAAGGTAATGACCACATCCAGAAGTAGAGGGTGATGTGAGTATCATGACAAATAAAACGTGTGTGGCATGAGTTGGTGGTCACTAAATGACATCCGATTTTTTTTTCTTTAGGAATACATCTAGTATCGCTGTTTTTCTGTTGATTACATTTTAAGAACTTTTCTATTGGCCCCATGGATTTTTCTGAGGGGCTCCATGATTCTTCAAAGAGCTATGTAATCCATCCTGAAATTCAGGTGGCAATTCTTCATCAGTGGCCACACTTCAGAATGGTGTGAAATCACATCGAGTTTTGGTACTGACCATGGGATTCACATCAATCCTTATTCCCTCTGCTAAGCAAAGGCTGACCCTGTCAAGACTGGCCAAATGCTCCAAAGCAGGAGTTGGCTCCACTGTAGCCCATGGGCTGAATCTGGCCCACTGCCTGTTTTTTTGAATAAAGTTTTATTGGAGCACAGCCCCATACATCTGTTTACATATTGTCTATGGCAGCTTTCCCACTGTCACGGCAGAGTTGAGTCATTGCAGCAGAGACCATATGGCCCACAAAGCCTAAATCGTTACTCTCTGTCCCTTTACAGACAAAGTTTGCCAACCCCTACTCTAAAGTCATGTCCTAAACTTTGTATAATGAAAGTCAGTGGAGAAGCGTTCCACAAAGGGAAAATACCCAGAATTAGGTTAGGTACCAATGGGGAAGAAAAGTAATAGGGTAGAGACTAGCTCACAAAAGGAAAAAACTAGAAACAAATTTGGAACCAGCTTGAGATGTTGAGATTTTTTAAATCTTTAGTTTAAGAACATGATGAGAAATTACTTCCTTTGTGTCGCTTTGTGTTTAAACTCAAGAGGCTTGACACATACGTGACAGCACACACCCTGCACAGCAGCTGGCTCAGCTGGGGTCTACAAGAATTCAGAGAAGTGGTTCATAACAACAAGAACAGCTATGCATTTATAGAGCGTCAACAGTGTGCTAGCCCCGGTATTATGCCTTCGTGTCTCTTGCTTCCTCAACCCATGGAGTGGCCACATGAGGTAGCACTATCACAATTCTCTGCATTTTCCAACTGAGGAATCCAAGGCTGAACGCAGTTAGAAAACTTGCCCAAGGTCACACACAGCCAGGAAAAGGTGAAATCAGGATTCATACTTTCCAGAGCCTGTGCTCTTAACCACTGGATTTCTTTGGATTCTAGCCAACTAAATCCTTTTCCCTCTAAACTTAGCACATTTTCTGGGTTTCAGATTATTTCCCAACAGCTTCTGTCCTCCTTCTCCTTTATTCACATGGACACAGGCGTTGTGGTAGTGAAATTCCCTTCCCACGGGCCATCATCCACCCTGGCCTGTTGGAGCTGGGAATAGCAATTCTCCCAAGAGGATTGCTCTTGTCTGGACTGTATCTCAAAGAGAAAGTCAAAGGTAATCGGCCTAATAGTTGGGCAGACATCTTGATGGAGCAATGATAGTAATTGGCCTGAAGTGCAGGGAAAAGAACAGTGTTTTATTTGATTCGAGGTTCTCCCACACATAACTATCATCAGAACGTTCTCCATCAAGAGCAGCCAGGAGTGCTGTAAACCCCCGTGATGTGAAACAGAAGGAAAATGTTAGACAGGTGTCAACCAGCGATCACACTAAATATACCTTCGACTTGGGGAAGTCTTTTGATGTGTTTTGGAGAGAAGCAGCCTGCTTTCAGAAATTAGTTTCTTCTCGAGACAACAGAACGGCTTTCTGGAAGCACGATGCTAGCCTCCACTTGGGTAAAATCCCATTCCCTGGGCTTGATCTCACTTCCGGAGGCCACTTCTTCCTCAAGAAAATGTAAACAAAAAGGAAAACTGATAATATCTTAAAAATATTTAACTGAGTGTTGGAGAAAGGGGATTGTGAGTTCCTTTTTATTTGAGCTTTGCCACATCATTGTTTCTCCCTCAGAAACTATCAAAATACTTTCAATATGAGTTGTTGGGAAAGTTAAATGAAAAATACTGTTTATGACAATTACTGTTTATTTAGAATTCTCCTCCCCCACATGCAGACACACAGACACACACACAGACACACAGACACACACACGCAGAGACACACACACACATAGACATACACAGGCACACACACAGACACACAGACACACACACATAGTCACAGACACCCAGACACACATACACACACACACAGACATACACAGACACACACACAGACACACATACACACACACAGACACACACACACATAGTCATACACAGACACACATATACACACATACACACAGACACACACACAGACACACACACAGACACACACAGAGACACACATAGACACACACACACAGACACACACACACAGACACACAGATACACACACACAGACATACACAGACACACATAGACATACACTTACACACAGACACACACATAGACACACAGACACACATACACACAGAGACACACATAGACACAACACATAGACACACACACACATAGACACACACACATAGACACACACAGACACACACACACATAGACATACACAGACACACAGAAACACACACACAGACATACACAGACACACAGAAACACACACACAGACATACACAGACACACAGAAACACACACACACATAGAAATACACAGACACACACATAGATATACACAGACACACATGCAGACATACACAGACACACATAGACATACACAGATACACACACACATAGACATACACACACACACATACACACAGACACACACACACAGACATACACAGATACACAGACACACACACACACACATAGACATACACAGATACACAGACACACACACATAGACATACACACACAGACACACACACATAGACATATACATACACAGACATAGACATAGACACACACAGACAAACACACATATCGACATAGACACACAGAGACACACACACATAGACTTAGGCACACACACAGACACACACACAGACGCACACATATGCATAGACACACACACATAGACATACACAGATACACACATGCACATAGACATACACATACACACAGACACACACACACACAGACACACAGACATACACATACACACAGACACACACACATACACAGACACACAGACATACACATACACACAGACACACACACACATAGACATGCACAGACACACATATACATAGTCATACACAGACACACACACACATAGACATACACACACACACATAGACATACACACACACACATAGACACACATACACAGTCATACACAGACACACACACACATAGACATACACACACAGACGCACACACATAGACATACACAGACACACACACACATAGACATACACACACACAGACATAGACATAGACATACACACAGACAAACACACATATCGACATAGACACACAGAGACACACACACATAGACTTAGGCACACACACAGACACACAGACACACACATATGCATAGACACACACACATAGACATACACAGACACACACACACATAGACATAGACATACACACACACAGACATACACAGACACACACATAGACATAGACATACACTTACACACAGACACACACACAGACACACAAACACACATAGACATAGACACACACACAGACACACATACACATAGACATACACAGACACACAGACACACACACACATAGACATACACAGACGCACACACACAGACATACACAGACACACACACATATACACATAGACACACAGACATAGACATAGACACACACACAGACACACACACACATAGGCATAGACACCCAGACACACACATACACACAGACATACACATACACACACACATAGACATACACAGACACACAGACACACACAGACATACACAGACACACAGACACGCACAAACATACACAGACACACAGACACACACACACATAGACATAGACACACAGACACACACACACATAATCACACTTGGACAACTTTTTACCAAGGACCTCTTGTATACCAAGCATTGAAAATACCTTGATGAACAGTTCAAATCGAGGGCTTGGTGAGAGAAGATAGATATATATAAGAATTACAAGAGCAAAGAGGAAGTGATACAAAGTCCAGATCGAGGAAAGTGAGGAAGACATCCAGGAGCTGAGACACAATGATAAATACCTCAAGTGAAGCCCTCCAGCCAAGCAAAGAAACTGTGCAAAGATCTCGGGCCTTTTCCATGGGATTGTGGTGGCAAAGAGCTCCCTGGACCTTTGCTGCTTGAGTGCCAAAGACGTAAGTTTTGAGAACAGGGAGCCTTGACCTCAGGAATGTCAATTTCCACCAAACCATCCCCAGACCCAGATGCTCAGTGAGAAACAATCTCTACTTCACCGTAGGAAGGACTTCAAAAAATGCAAGCTGAAGAATGATGTTCCTCTGTTTAAATGTTTCATTTATACCCAGAAGTTCCAGAATAGAACCCAAGTCATCCACATGGCCTATAGCAGGGGTCCTCAACCCTAGGGCCACAGATCAGTATTCACCATAATGTCGAATCAGCGGAAGCCCTGAGCTTGTTTTCCTGCAACTAGATGATCCCATCTGGGGGTCATGGGAGACAGTGATAAATCATCAGGCATTAGATTCTCATAAGGAGCATGCAACCCAGATCCCTCGCATGCACAGATCACAATGAGGTCTGTGGCCAATTAGGAACTGGGCCACAGAGCAAGAGGGGAGCAGTGGGTGAGCAAGTGAAGCTTTATCTTTATTGCTTGCATTAGCGCCTGAGCTCCACCCCCTATCAGATCAGCAGCGGCATTAGATTATCATATGAGGGCAAACCCTATTGTGAACTGTGCATGCAAGGGATCTAGGTTGTGTGCTCCTTATGAGAATCTAAAGCCTGATGATATGTCACTGTCTCCCATCACCCCTAGATGGGACCATGTAGTTGCAGAAAATCAAGCTCAGGGCTCCCATTGATTCGACATTATCGTGAGTTGTATAGTTATTTCATTATATATTACAATGTAATAATAATAGAAATAAAATACACAATAAATGTATGTGCTTGAATCATGCTGAAACCATCCCCAAGCCCCAGTCTGTAGAAGAATTGTCTTCCATGTAACCAGTCCCTGGTGGCAAAAAGGTTGGAGACTGCTGGCCTACATGTCCCTGGATGATCCGTCTCCCTGTCTGGATCTCTCCAAACTCAACTAATGTCACACTCTCCCTTGTTTGCTACCCTGCATCCATATTGGATTCAGTTCCTCTCTTTCCCACCCCAGAGCCTTTGCATAAGCTGTTCCTCTGACCTGGAACACCCTTCCCTCAGCTCTTTGCTTGCTGGTTTCAGCTCATCCTTCAGAGTCACTTGCATAGAGTAGAGAGGCCCTCCCTGAACACTCTCTTTAGGTAGCTTCCTCCTGTTACTCCATCTCAGTATCCTATTCTCTTCAAAGCACTTATTGTAATTTTTACTTATTCAATTTGCTTGATTTTTTTTTTTGCTTGTATTCTCTATTATTGTGCAAAGTTTTATGAGGGCTTTGCATATGAGGAGACTATGTCTGTCATTTTCACTGTGGTATCTCCAATGCCTTTTTATATAGTGCCTTGCATAATATAAGTGCTCAGTTAGTAGACTGAATCATATGTAAGAATGTGACAGATCTGAGACCTTACCCTAGTTGCAAGCTAACATGTTAGCCTGACACAGTTTCATGGATGCCATCAGAAGACATGAGACTCATGGGTCAGAGATAAGGGACTTTATTACTCAGAGCAATGCAATATCCAGAGTGTCAGTATGTGTTCTGGTTCCCCAAGCCCCAGTTCCCTCAGAGTAACTCCTCAGGGCTTCCCTCAGGTCGGGTTATGCCAGTACATATCGTGGGTTGCATTGCAGAAGAAAAACCCTGAGCTTACTGAACCCGAGTCTCTTAGAATAGGCAGTAAGCATGCTTATTCTTTGTTCCAGAGGGAGACATTGTCTTTACTATACTGGGTAATAAGTAAACCTGCCCTTTACTCAGAAGAGAGACACTACTGCTGTCTCCCAAGGCTGTTCCCAATACAGACAGCCTTGAAAAGATAGTTCAGAACTAAGGCAGTCAATGCCTGTGCTCTCAAGACATTCAGAAACATGAGAGACCCAGGGAGAATGGTCTCCCAGCACCCTGTGAAATTACTGATTTGCTGATCCACAAAAGCACCTAACGCTTTTTGAATGAGGGATGAATAAATGAAACAAATAAGTAGCCACCTGGATGCTTCTCAGCCGACATTTACACAGCCAACCTCAAGGAGTTTCAGTCTGAAATGTTAATTATTGTTATACATTAAGGAAACTGGCTTGATGGGGTCTATAGTCTTTTGTCTGATTTTGAAAAAGCAAATATACTCATTGAGTTTTCCTCAGACTGCCAGAAACCAACTACAGTGTAGTTCTGGAAGATGAGGGCTGAGAAAGGAAACACTGTAGGAAGAAAACAGAATGGTATGATTCGGAGTTTCAATCCAGAGTAGGAGTAAATGGGAAATCAGGTTTAAAGGAAACACTGTAGGAAGAAAACAGAATGGTATGATTCGGAGTTTCAATCCAGAGTAGGAGTAAATGGGAAATCAGGTTTAAAGGAAACACATCCTTTATCACTCTCAGGTAACTCCATTAGGAACAATTAGACTTCACAGCCTTTCATACTATGTCACCAGGTCAAAGTCCCCAACTCTCCAAGGGTGATATAACATCACATTTTGGGAATAGTGGCTTATACTTTCCTTTTCATCATCTTAGTAATTTGGAACCTGAAAGTCTAAAGGTATTTTGTTTTAGGACAAAAATTAGGATGATGGGGTAATAATTTTTAAAGAATATGACTATTGAATGACCCTGTCTGACAGCTTTGAAGAGAGCAATGGATCTCCCAGCACGGAGGTTGAGATCTGAGAATGGACAGACTGCCTGCTCAAGTGGGTCCCTGACCCCTGAGTAGCCTAACTGGGATACATCCCCCACTAGGTGCAGACTGACACCTCACACCACACATGGCAGGGTACACCCCTGAGACGAAGCTTCCAGAGCAAGAATCAGACAGCAGAACTCGCTCTTCAGCGATATTCTATCTTCTGCAGCCTCTGCTGCTGATACCCAGGAAAACAGCGTCTGGAGTGGTCCTCAAGCAAACTCCAACAGACCTACAACTGAGGGTCCTGATTGTTAGAAGGAAAACTAACAAACAGAAAGGACACCCACACCAAAACCCCATCAGTACGTCACCATAATCAAAGACCAGAGGCAGATAAAACCACAAAAATGGGGAAAAAGCAGGGCAGAAAAGCTGGAAATTCAAAAAATCAGAGCACATCTCCCCCTCCAAAGGAACACAGCTCATCGCCAGCAACAGATCAAAGCTGAATGGAGAATGACTTTGACGAGTTGAGAGAAGAAGGCTTCAGTCGATCAAACTTCTCAGAGCTAAAGGAGGAACTATGTACCCAGTGCAAAGAAACTAAAAATCTTGAAAAAAGAATGGAAGAATGGATAACTAGAATAATCAATACAGAGAAGGCCATAAATGAACTGACAGAGATAAAAACCATGACATGAGAAATATGTGACAAATGCACAAGCTTCAGTAACTGACTTGATCAACTGGAAAAAAGAGTATCAATGATTGAAGATCAAATGAATGAAATGAAGTGAGAAGAGAAGTCTAGAGAAAAAAGAGGAAAAAGAAATGAACGAAGCCTTCAAGAAATATGGGATTATGTGAAAAGACCAAATCTACGTCTGATTGGTGTGCCTGAAAGTGAGGAGGAAAATGGAACCAAGTTGGAAAACACTCTTCAGGATATCATCTAGGAGAACTTCCCCAACGTAGTAAGGCAGGCCAACATTCGAATTCAGGAAATACAAAGAACGGCCACAAAGATACTCCTCGAAAAGAGCAACTCCAAGACACGTAATTGTCAGATTCACCAAAGTTGAAATGAAGGAAACAATGTTAAGGGCAGCCAGAGAGGAAGGTCACGTTACCCACAAAGGGAAGCCCATCAGACTAACAGCAGATATCTCGGCAGAAACTCTCCAAGCCAAAAGAGAGTGGGGGCCAATATTCAACATTCTTAAAGAAAAGAATTTTCAACCCAGAATTTCATACCCAGCCAAATTAAGTTTCATAAGTGAAGGAGAAATAAAATCCTTTACAGACAAGCAAATGCTTAGAGATTTTGTCACCACCAGGTCTGCCCTACAAGAGACCCTGAAGGAAGCACTAAACATGAAAAGAAACAACCGGTACCAGCCATTGCAAAAACATGCCAAAATGTAAAGACCATCAATGCTAGGAAGAAACTGCATCAACCAACGAGCAAAATAACCAGCTAACATCACAGTGATAGGATCAAGTTCACACATAACAATATTAACCTTAAAGATAAATGGACTAAATGGTCCAATTAAAAGACACAGACTGGCAAATTGGATAAAGAGTCAAGACCCATCAGTTTGCTGTATTCAGGAGACCCATCTCACATGCAGAGACACATATAGGCTCAAAATATAGGGATGGAGGAAGATCTACCAAGCAAATGGAGAACAAAAAAAAGCAGGGGTTGCAATCCTAGTCTCTGATAAAACAGACTTTAAACCATCAAAGATCAAAAGAGACAAAGAAGGCCATTACATAATGGTAAAGGGATCAATTCAACAGGAAGAGCTAACTATCCTAAATATATATGAACCCAATACAGGAGCACCCAGATTCATAAAGCAAGTCCTTAGAGAATTACAAAGAGACTTAGACTCCCATACAATAATAATGGGAGACTTTAACACCCCACTGTCAACATTAGACAGATCAACGAGACAGAAAGTTAACAAGGATATATCCAAGAATTGAACTCAACTCTGCACCAAGCAGACCTAATAGATATCTACAGAACTCTCCACCTCAAATCAACAGAATATACATTCTTCTCAGCACCACATCGCACTTATTCCAAAATTGACCACAAAGTTGGAATAAAGCACTCCTCAGCAAATGTAAAAGAACAGAAATTATAACAAACTGTCTCTCAGACCACAGTGCAATCAAACTAGAATTCAGGACTAAGAAACTCAATCAAAACCGCTCAACTACATGGAAACTGAACAACCTGCTCCTGAATGACTACTGGGTACATAACGAAATGAAGGCAGAAATAAAGATGTTCTTTGAAACCAATGAGAAAAAAGATACAACATACCAGAATCTCTGGGACACATTTAAAGCAGTGTGTAGAGGGAAATTTATAGCACTAAATGCCCACAAGAGAAAGCTGGAAAGATCTAAAATTGACACCCTAACATCACAATTAAAAGAACTAGAGAAGCAAGAGCAAACACATTCAAAAGCTAGCAGAAGGCAAGAAATAACTAAGATCAGAGCAGAACTGAAGGAGATAGAGACACAAAAAAGCCTCCAAAAAATCAATGAATCCAGGAACTGGTTTTTTGAAAAGATCAACAAAATTGGTAGACCCCTAGCCAGACTAATAAAGAAGAAAAGAGAGAAGAATCAAATAGACGCAATAAAAAATGATAAAGGGGATATCACCACCAACCCCACAGAAATACAAACTACCATCAGAGAATACTATAAACACCTCTACACAAATAAACTAGAAAACCTAGAAGAAATGGATAATTTCCTGGACACTTACACTCTCCCAAGACTAAACCAGGAAGAAGTTGAATCCCTAAATAGACCAATAGCAGGCTCTGAAATTGAGGCAATAATTAATAGCCTACCCACAAAAAAAGTCCAGGACCAGACGGATTCACAGCCGAATTCTACTGGAGGTACAAGGAGGAGCTGGTACCATTCCTTCTGAAACTATTCCAATCAATAGAAAAAGAGGGAATCCTCCCTAACTCATTTTGAGGCCAACATCATCCTGATACCAAAGCCTGGCAGAGACACAACAAAAAAAGAGAATTTTAGACCAATATCCCCGATGAATATTGATGCAAAAATCCTCAATAAAATACTGGCAAACCGAATCCAGCAGCACATCAAAAAGCTTATCCACCATGATCAAAAAGGTTTCATCCCTGGGATGCAAGGCTTGTTCAACATATGCAAATCAATAAACGTAATCCAGCATATAAACAGAACCAAAGACAAAACCACATGATTATCTCAATAGATGCAGAAAAGGCCTTTGACAAAATTCAACAGCCCTTCATGCTAAAAACTCTCAATAAATTCAGTATTGATGGAACGTATCTCAAAATATTAAGAGCTATTTATAACAAACCCACAGCCAATATCATACTGAATGGGCAAAAACTGGGAGCATTCCCTTTGAAAACTGGCACAAGACAGGGATGCCCTCTCTCACCACTCCTATTCAACATAGTGTTGAAAGCTCTGGCTAGGGCAATCAGGCAAGAAAAAAAATAAAGAGTATTCAGTTAGGAAAAGAAGAAGTCAAATTGTCCCTGTTTGCAGACGACATGATTGTATATTTAGAAAACCCTATCATCTCAGCCCAAAATCTCCTTAGGCTGATAAGCAACTTCAGCAAAGTCTCAGGATACAAAATCAATGTGCAAAAATCACAAGCATTCTTATACACCAGTAACAGACAAACAGAGAGCCAAATCATGAATAAAATTCCATTCACAATTGCTTCAAAGAGAATAAAATACCTAGGAATCCAACTTACAAGGGATGTAAAGGACCTCTTCAAGGAGAACTACAAACCACTGCTCAGTGAAATAAAAGAGGACACAAACAAATGGAAGAACATACCATGCTCATGGATAGGAAGAATCAACATCGTGAAAATGGCCATACTGCCCAAGGTAATTTATAGATTCAATGCCATCCCCATCAAGCTACCAATGACTTTCCTCATAGAATTGGAAAAAACTGCTTTAAAGTTCATACGGAACCAAAAAAGAGCCCGCATTGCCAAGACAATCCTAAGTCAAAAGAACAAAGCTGGAGGCATCACGCTACCTGACTTCAAACTATACTACAAGACTACAGTAACCAAAACAGCATGGTACTGGTACCAAAACAGAGATATAGACCAATGGAACAGAACAGAGCCCTCAGAAATAATAGCACACATCTACAGCCATCTGATCTTTGACAAACCTGAGAAAAGCAAGAAATGGGGAAAGAATTCCCCATTTAATAAATGGTGCTGGGAGAATTGGCTAGCCATAAGTAGAAAGCTGAAACTGGATCCTTTCCTTACTCTTTATATGAAAATTAATTCAAGATGGATTAGAGACTTAAATGTTAGACCTAAAACCATAAAAACCCTAGAGGAAAACCTAGGTAATACCATTCAGGACATAGGCGTGGGCAAGGACTTCATGTCTAAAATACCAAAAGCAACAGCAACAAAAGCCAAAATTGACAAATGGGATCTAATTAAACTAAAAAGCTTCTGCACAGCAAAAGAAACTACCATCAGAGTAAACAGGCAACCTACAGAATGGGAGAAAAATTTTGCAATCTGCTCATCTGACAAAGGGCTAATATCCAGAACCTACAAAGAACTCAAACAAATTTACGAGAAAAAAACAAACAACCCCATCAAAAAGTGGGCAAAAGATATGAACAGACATTTCTCAAAAGAAGACATGCATACAGCCAACAGGCACATGAAAAAATGCTCATCATCACTGGCCATCAGAGAAATGCAAATCAAAACCACAACGAGATACCATCTCACACCAGTTAGAATGGCAATCATTAAAAAGTCAGAAAACAACAGGTGCTGGAGAGGATATGGAGAACTAGGAACACTTTTACACTGTTGGTGGGATTGCAAACTGGTTCAACCATTGTGGAAAACAGTATGGCGATTCCTCAAGGATCTAGAACTAGAAATACCATATGACCCAGCCATCCGATTACTGGGTATATACCCAAAGGATTATAAATCATGCTGCTATAAAGACACATGCACACGTATGTTTATTGCGGCACTATTCACAATAGCAAAGACTTGGAATCAACCCAAATGTCCATCAGTGACAGACTGGATTAAGAAAATGTGGCACATATACACCATGGAATACTATGTAGCCATAAAAAAGGATGAGTTCGTGTCCTTTGTAAGGACATGGATGCAGCTGGAAACCATCATTCTCAGCAAACTATTGCAAGAACAGAAAACCAAACACCGCATGTTCTCACTCATAGGTGAGAATTGAACACTGAGATCACTTGGACTCTGGAAGGGGAACATCATACACTGGGGCCTATTATGGGGAGGGGGAGGGGGAGGGTTGGCATTGGAAGTTATACCTGATGTAAATGACGAGTTGATAAGGTCAATTATTTATCTCCTTAGAGTTTAGAATTTGCTGAGAGCTGGTTGTGATAATGTAAGTGTCCTACACAGTCTGCGACTTGGCTTTATTTGCCGCTGTGCCCTCAGCATCACAGTACCTGGCCCATGCAATTACAATAGTACCTGGCCCATGCAATTTGTGTGTGTGTGTGTGTGTGTGTGTGTGTGTTTGTGTGTGTGTGTGTGATGGAGTTTCACTCTTGTTGCCCAGGCTGCAGTACAGTGACACGACCTCGGCTCACTGCAACCTCCACCTCCTGGGTTCAAGCAATTCTCCTGCCTCAGCCTCCCAAGTAGCTGGGATTACGGGAGTGCACCACCACATCCAGCTAATTGTGTGTGTGTGTGTGTGTGTGTGTGTGTGTTTTTTTAGTAATGATGGGGTTTTACCACGTTGGCCAGGCTAGTCTCGGACTCCTAACCTCATGTGATCCACTTGCCTCAGCCTCCCAAAGTGCTGGGATTACAGCTGTGAGCCACTATGATGGATGAGATTGGTAGTTTATTCTTAAAAAGCAAAAGTTACAGCACTACTAGCCCTGCATTCCTGCCTGGGGCCATCACCTGGAGAGCACTGTTCAAGCTGTCCTAGTCCCCACCACTCCCTATTCTCTTTCTTCACTCATTCATATTCCTGACCAATCCCCTATTATAGGCATCTGAGGTTGCTAGCACTGGTCTTTAAAAATGGCAAGTTACTAATGGTTAAATTACTGCACCAGTAGGCAGAGGAAAAGGTAATCACTACATTTATCTCTTTTTCAGATTCAGTCCAGGACTGTCCACGCAATTGCCATGGGAATGGTGAATGTGTGTCCGGGGTGTGTCACTGTTTCCCAGGATTTCTAGGAGCAGACTGTGCTAAAGGTATGTGCCACCGCTTCCCTGCTATGGTTGGAAGACAGACCCTCCCTAGGCTTCTCTGAGTGGGTAACAGAAGGAGCACCCATGTAGCCTTCCCAGCAAATTCCCTGGAAACATCTTGCAAGGCCATGCATGCCAGAAGGCATGAGCCTTTGGTGAATAGTAGGCTTTGATTTATGACCATTGGCCAATGTACCTACAGGAGCAGGGCAGTTATCCTTGGCACTGAGGTGTGCTGAGAAGAAAGATGTGCTAAAAATGAGATGGTCGGATTTCCTGTAAAAGCAGAAGTGAATTACCATCACTCCTTTCTTATAATCATTAACTTCCATGTAATGGAAGATTAAGCATCTCAGGGTTAGTAAATTTCATTCATTCTGGCCAGCTACACTCTTAATCTAGGAAGCGCTATTTATCTTGGTGGAATCGGTTTTAAATTGTATTATTAATTTATCTACACTACTGTGCGCAGAATGGCTGAAGCCCTGAGATTCTTGGGGGAAAGGTAATATAAGAAAGAAAATGCTTCTCACAATAACAGAGAATTTAGGGGCTACACACCTTGCTTGCAAGAGACTTTCAGTGTGACCTTCAATGGCTCTCTCAGAGGCAGCTGTAGTGAAGAGCAGAGCATCTCACACTTATACACAGGCACACACACAGACACAGACACAGATACACAGACACACAAGTGTATATGTATAAATACAAGTAGGAAATTGAAATGAAACTCACAAAATGATATTTTACTCCATGTTTCTTTTCTATCCTATTTCATTTTTTATTTTATTTTATTTTTTGAGTCTCACTCTGTCACCCAAGCTGGAATGCAGTGGTGTGATCTTGGCTCACTGCAACTTCCCTGTCCCGGGTTCAAGCAATTATCCTGCCTCAGCCTCCCAAGAAGCTGGAATTACAGGCATGTGCCACCACACCCAGCTAATTTTTGTATTTTTAGTAGAAACAGGGTTTCACCATGTTGGCCAGGCTGATCTCGAACTCCTGACCTCAAGTCATCCACCCGCTTCATCCTCCCAAAGCACTGGGATTACAGGCATGAGCCACTGTGCCCGGCCTCATTTTTTTTTAATACTAGTTATGACCCATTGCGCTGATTTTCCACCTACTAATAGGCCATATCACAGTCTGAAAAATAGTGAAGGGACAGTTAAGTGCACTTGCTGCAGAGTCAGCAAGTGGTTCCAATCCCAGCTCTGCCATTGGGTGTCTGACATTAAGTGACTGATTTAACATTTCTGAACCTTGGTTTCCTCTTCTAGAAAAGTGGGGAGTTACTTCCTAGGTTTATTGTGAGGATAGTGTAAGATAACACACGCAAAGCTCTTAGCAGGGTACAATAACGCATGAAAGGCCTTGACTTTCTTATTTAATTATGCATATTATTTTATGTATTTATATATGTAACTAATCTTCCCATTATTTTTATGTGTGCTTTATTAAAAGACCTTCCTGCCTTGACTTTCTGCAAGACAATCATTAGTGAAGCTGCTCTGTAAATGCTAAATAGTACCTCTCCTTTCCCACCCTCATCACAATTGCTCTGAAAAATACTATTTCAAATAGTCTCACTGTTTCAAAGATGTGAGGGTTCCAGCCTTCCAAATGCTGATAAGTGAAGGGGGCTTTCTGTACTTAAAGTTCTGGGTCTGATGGCACGTGCATGAGACTTAATTCCTAAATGACACCACTTACAGGCATCTCTTCCATCACGCAGTATGGTGAAAACTTCGATAAACTTAAAAAGAAGACAAGGTTTGTAGTTCTCCTTGAAGAGGTCCTTCACATCCCTTGTAAATTGTATTCCTAGGTATTTTATTCTCTTTGTAGCAATTGTGAGTGGGAGTTCACTCATGATTTGGCACTCTGTCTGTTGTTGGTGTATAGGAATGCTTGTGATTTTTGCACATTGATTTTGTATCCTGAGATTTTGCTGAAGTTGCTTATCAGCTTAAGGAGAAATTTGGCTGAGACTATGGGGTTTTCTAAATATACAGTCACGTCATCTGCAAACCACAATGAGATACCATCTCATGCCAGTTACAATGGCGATCATTAAAAAGTCAGGAAACAACAGATGCTGGAGAGGATCTGGATAAATAGGAATGCCTTTACACTGTTGGTGGGAGTATAAATTACTTCAACCATTGTGGAAGACAGTGTGGTGATCTACGTTATGGATCTAGAACCAGAAATACCAAGGATCTAGAACCAGAAATACCGTTTGACCCAGCAATCCCATTACTGAGTATATACCCAAAGGATTATAAATCATTCTACTATAAAGACACATGCACACGTATGTTTATTGCAGCACTATTCACAATAGCAAAGACTTGGAACCAACCCAAATGCCCATCAATGATAGACTGGATAAAGAAAATGTGGTACATATACACCATGAAATACTATGCAGCCATAAAAAAGGATGAGTTCATGTCCTTTGCAGAGACATGGATGAAGCTGGAAATCATCATTCTCAACAAACTAACACAGGAACAGAAAACCAAACGTCACATGTTCTCACTCATAAGTGGGAGTTGAACAATGAGAACACAGGGACACAGGGAGGGGAACATCACACAATGGGGCCTGTTGCGGGGTGGGGGGCTAGGGGAGGGATGGCATTAGGAGAAATACCTAACGTAGATGATGGGTTGATGGGTGCAGCAAACTATTATGGATGCGGCAAACCAGATGACGGGTTGATGGCTGCAGCAAACCATATGTATATCTATGTAACAAAACTGCACATTCTGCACATGTATCCCAGAACTTCAAGTATAATTTTAAAAATAAGGCAAGAAGCCACCCAACAGCTCTCAGGGCTGTGTGTCAGGCGGGAAGCCGCCCAACAGCTCTCTGGGCTGTGCCACGCTTAGTGCACTCTATCAATGGCAGGGAGCACATCAGCAAAGTGAACAGTGGAGACTGGACCTCCTCGCAGCGCCTCCCTCAGGCTCTGAGGGTCACTGATGGAGCAGGGAGAACAGAGAACAGCACATGCATCACCAGGCTGAGCGCTTTTCCTAGCAGAGGCTTTAAAGGAAGGAAAACCTCAGTGTCATTTGAATGGCTTTCCTTGCGTAATCTAATTTTCCTGGGAGTGAAAGCATTAATGAGAAGAAGGACAGAGTCGTCCTTTTATATGTGGCTGCAAATAGGCTGAACACTCAGCCGCACGGCCTGTGAGCTGTAAATGTATATTAACACTGACACACATCGATGTATTATTAATCCTAAAAACCATGTGTGCTCTGACTGCACATCCAGTTACTGGCCTTTTAAACCTAAGTACCCTGGCCATTTAAGAACCCTTTGCTTTAAATCCATTTGCAGATGAGCGTCCATTCTGCATTATGGATCTGTAATGGGGTGTCCATTTAGCTGCTTAAAAGGACTCTCAGTGTGTGTTTTGCATTCACCACCTGCACTGTGGCTGGGCGCACACTGCAAGTGTGCATTAGCCATGGTATATAATTGATCCTTGTGAAACAAATATTGAGTGGATGTTAAGAGTAGTGACTCCTCCATACTCAGTCGCTGCTCCTGAAATCGGGCTTTGAACTTGTATACTTTAATTTAGCTGTTCATGCACACAGTGGACAAAATTGAAGTGTTTAAAGAATAAAATTGCTTTTCCCCCTATTTCTCCGTTTATTCTGGGCGAAGTTGGTTGAAGAGTGCTAGGAGTAAGATTCTACCTTTTTGCCCTATAGATGTTTTTGCCTTAGTGTTTTTTAAATGGCCACAGTTTAAGCTACTTCATTGTTAACAAAGAGAACTTTCCCCTCATTCTAAAACCTTCTTTCCCAATCTTTGATCTTTCATGTATCACCTTTATTATTTCTGCCAGTTTCATGGGACATAAGTATTATTAATCACTTAACATACTTCTTTAAGTCAATTCATTATAGTTCTGTAGATTTTTTTTTTTTTTTTTTTTTGAGTCGGAGTTTTGCTCTTGTTGCCCAGGCTGGAGTGCAGTGATGCGATCTCGGCTCATGCAACCTCCGTCTCCCGGGTTCAAGTGCTACACCTGCCTCAGCCTCCTGGGTATCTGGGATTACAGGCATGCACCACCACACATGGCTAATTTTGTATTTTTAGTAAAGACGGGGTTTCTCCATGTTGGTCAGGCTGGTCTTGAACTCCCAACCTCAGGTGATCCACCCACCTTGGCCTCCCAAAGTGCTGGGATTACAGGCATGGGCCACCGTGCCCAGCGATAAATTTATTTTAAAAAGAACAATGTCAAAACCAGAAAACTGGAAAAGAGAAAACTGTAGGAAATGTTAGTGCCCCCATGAACCCTATCTAGAGAGTACCATTTTCACTTTGATTAGCATCCAAGCCAAGTCAGCTTCTTACACACTTATTTCACATCAAGAATCCCAAAAGTGGACTTGAGCACACATAAGCCTGGGATCTGGAGAGACTCAAGCCTTAAATACCTCAATTCATAACTACTGGCTCCTAATATAACAAAATTCCTTGACCACACCTGCGGGATGAAATGAGAAACAAGTAAACACAAGCACACAGGTTTAACTGCACCAGGTTCAAGTGCAAAAATCTAATGATTAGCACCGAACTTACTTCTGAAATGTTAAACCTATACTTCCAGTTGTTTTTAAATAACAACTAATAGCTTTTAAGTACTCAATATGCACCAGATATTGTGTAAAGTACTTAATATGTACCTTTGTCTTCATATCAATGATATGAGGTAAATTCTATTTTAACCAATCCTCCCCCCTACAATTTTTTAAACCTTATATTGAAATCAGTTTAGATTTGCCGACAAGTTGCACAGATAGAACACAGAGTTTCCATACAGAGCTTACCCAGCTTCCCCTATGTCCACATTTTAAATTTCTGTAACTCAAAGATCAAAGCCAAGACATTAACATCCATACAAAGCCATTAGCTAATTTACAGACTTTTCCTAATTTTGCCCTTTGTTTCTCATCCAGGATCCCACATTGCATTTACTTGTCACGTCTCCCTCATCTCTTTAACCTGACCAGTCTGTGACAGTTCCTCAGTTATTCCTTGCCTTTTATGACCTGGACCTTTTAGAAGAGCATTAGTCAGGTATTTTGTAGAGTGTCTCTCAGTATGGGTTTGTGTGATATTTTCCGGTGATTGGATTGAGGTTATGCATTTTTAGCAAGATGCTATGCCCTACTCAGTGCATTACATCAGAGATGCACTTCTGATTTTAATAAGAAAAAAAGTAAAATGTGATTGTGTGTATGTGTGTGTGTGTGTGTGCCTTTGTTCCCCCTCACACATAAGGCAGAGAGGTGGGAAGTCTCGATCCCGTTGGTCCTGCACAATTTAGCAGTGGCTGCGACAAGTTGCCACTCACAAACAACTTTCGGGTTTAAGAAGCTGCTGACTGTTGGCAGGGAGTAACCCCAAGCCAACAGAATGAGGTAATCAGCTAGCAAGTGCAAAGACAGGTGCACCTGAGTCTCCTGCTCCCCAGAACAGGACGCCCCATCTCCTGGCTGTGGGCCATAATCAGTGTCCTTCTTTCTTTTCTGGTTGGTTGGTTGGTTGGTTGGTTTTTTGAGACAGAGATTCACTCTGTCACCCAGGCTGGAGTGCAGTGGCACAATCTCAGCTCACTGCAACCTCCTTCTCCTAGGGTCTAAGCGATTCTATTGCCTCAGCCTCTAGAGTATCTGGGATCACAGGGGCATACCACCACACCCAGCTAATTTTGGATTTTTCATAGAGATGGGGTTTCACCATGTCAGCCAGGCTGGTCTCAAACTCCTGATCTCAGGTGATCCACCTGCCTCGGCCTCCCAAAGTGCTGGGATTACAGGTGTGAGCCACCAAGCCAGGCCTGTCCTTCTTTCTTGATGAAAACTCTTAAGAGGCCCCAAACATAAGGTCCTCCCATATCACAAATTCGCATTGACCTTT
The DNA here is from genome assembly GCF_049350105.2 of Macaca mulatta. Classification (NCBI taxonomy): domain Eukaryota; kingdom Metazoa; phylum Chordata; class Mammalia; order Primates; family Cercopithecidae; genus Macaca; species Macaca mulatta. The sequence goes on from NC_133411.1 coordinate 176,956,691, forward strand.
GTTCCTTCACTGACAGCTGTGCCCAGGATGCCTTGAGCTCTGCCAGTTTCTGTGACTGCAGGCAGCCGGCAGACTCGGGCCCTCCTGCCAGGGGGAGAACTTGCCATGTTAGCAAGAGAGACTCCCATCACATCCAAGCGACTGAGTATGTGTCCAAGTGACAGAAATGCGGATTTACTCTCTTGACCTCACACTGAGCCTCCTGTGCCCTCAGATGTGCAGTGCAAATGGCAGCTCCTTGTCTTCTTATAAACCTGCCAGTCTGCATCAGGCATCTGAAGACATCCTTGCAGTGAATGGAGGAATCAGTCGGCATGCGTTTGCAAGAGTGTTCATTCCACAGCCCCCACCATCTCGGGGGCCCTGAGAGGCTCCGAAGGCAAAATGAAACTGACCCGCTCATGGAAATAACATGGAATGGATCTAACACATTGTCCTGAGTCAGTCTAGGGGACTGAACTTACTCATGCATTCAGTGAATACTTGTGATGTGCCCACTGTGAGACAGGTACTGCACTAAGAGCCAGACTAGAGGGAGGAGTGAGGGAACCACAGGCTCTGCCTTCCGAGAGCTTCTGGTCTGATCAATTCATATTAAAAGCAATGGGGTAACGTAAATGGGAGCTCAAAATGCTGTGATGCGGACTTTGAACGCTATAGACATTCCAAAGGAGAAAATAAGGAAGTTTATAAAGCAATAAAATGTGCGTGTTATAAATGGGGGAGTAAGTTCCCCTGGTGGGGTCTTTAAGGATCACTCCAACTGTGGAACTCACGCTGGGAGAGACATATGAAATTCGGGGACTTATTATACTCATAGATTCTAGAGAGGGAGCCACAGCACACATGCAGAGGGCTGTGTAGGACCAGCTTCAAGGGATCGGGTTCAGCCCGGCAGGTGGGAGCTGAGAGAAAGTCAGGGCTGGTGGCCAAGTGCCTTTATTGCCGAGTCAGGGTGGAGCAAAAGGCATAGGGTATTTTACTGGTGCATTTGAATGTCACTAGATCACAGTCAGGGAAGGCCGGAAGGGGAACCTGGGGCAGAGGCCGGCCTTATCACACAGGTGCTCCTGGTCTCCTGGGCGGTGAGAGACTGGGTCGTAAGGATGCCTGTAAGGCATCATGAACATTTGAAGTTTTCAAAGTTTTTAAAAAAAATTTTTTTTTGCTGCAATATATATATTTTAATTCAAAGTGAATCGACAGTAATACACTGTAAATTCTTATTTTGACACTCACCAAAATAGTCACCTGGAAAACCCGCTTTTTGTGACAAAGTACAGAAGGTTTGGTCACATTTAAATCACTGGGAACTAGAGACAAATACTATCGCAAACCGTAATAGACATTACCTCCATAACATTTTCCCAGTCCTTCTTGTAATATTGCACAGTGCAATTGCTACATGGCAAACTAGTGTAGCATAGGAGTAAAGGCAAAAACAAATAAACCAAAGAACAGTGGTGTGAATCAACAAACATAACCCATTAGCATCAGGGAATATGGAGAAAATGCGACCAAGAAGACTGAATAGTATAGAATTACATTAATTGAGCAACTTAATAGGCAAGCTGTTCAGATCCACAACTTCAGGAAAAGTGGCATTTCTTTCCCAGCAATTTGTACCATTTTCCATCAGGCACCTCTCCTGTCCAGCAATAATTGTGTTTATTATTCAAGTTATTGTTTATTCTACAGTTTTTTTGTTATTACTATTCCCCTTGCACGGTTTTCTTATTACTGTAATGCTATTTGTTGTGGGCTAGAGGTTTTTTAATTATTATTCCTTTCCCTTGTATTTGCTTTTATGTGAAGGCTTTAACTTCAGGTGCTTCCTAGGATTGTTTGTAAAGCAGCCTTGCATTTCAGAAGAGAACTGAGGTGTCTGGGGTTTTTTTGTTTTGTTTTGACACTGGCTTCTCGGATGGATTATTTGGGCTGAGCTTGAGGCCTCAACCTGCAGCAGAAACTTAACACACCAGAGCCGTAGTTGTTAGGTAATGCGTATTTAATAGCTATTAGAAATGACAACTCCTGCTGCTAAACAGCTGTCAGTGGAGGCCCAGAAATGCCACAACCACAGGAACATAAAGTCTTCTCTCTAGGGGTTGGTTTCAGCTCCTACCCAGCTTCTGTGGAGCTTTGAAAGAAAAAAACAGGAATCCTGCCATTCTTCTCCTGTTAACTGGCAAAAGTACCCACCACCCAATTCCTCATGGCTACATGCCAGCACTAAAAACAAATCATCATCATCATCATCAGAGCTGACATTTATTGAGTTCTTACTATATATGCCAACCACTGTGCTGAACAACTACGTAATTATATCATTTAATCATCAGTAGCCCTAATTTATAGATGATTATCATCCCATTTTATAGATGTGGAACATGAGGCACACAGAGTTTAAGTAACTTGCTCAAAATCACTCAGCAAGTAAGTGGAATTGTTGGGATTCAAACCAGGCAGTCTGGCCTGGACTTTCAACACTAGACTAGCCATGAGACTGATCTCAGAGGTGAGGCATAAAGGAATTTTGTCTTTGCAGGCAGCTTGTGGGATGGTTACACACTAGAATTCTGAGTTTGAACTCAAGTAAACTTTTCAGGAGAGGAAACAAGAGTTTCCTAGGTAGAAAGTGGCAGAGCCAGGGTTTGAAACAAAAGCTCCTGGCCAGACACAGTGGCTCACGCCTATAATCCCAGCACTCTGAGAGGCCAAGGCAGGCAGATCGCTTGAGCCCAGCAGTTCATGACCAGCCTGGGCAACGTAGTGCAATTGCATCTTTACAAAAACTATGAAAATTAGCTGGGCATGGTAGTGAAGCCTGTAGTCCCAGCTACTCAGGAGGGTGAGTTTGGAGGATTGCTTGAACCTGGGAGATGGAGGTTGCAATGAGCAGAGATTTTGCCACTGCACTCCAGCCTGAGTGAGAGAAAGAGAGATAGAGAGAGAGAGAAATCTTCTGACCTCAGAGCCTGATGTTCTTACCCTCTCTCCTCCCATCACCTGCCAACTCCTGTTCCATCGACCTCCAACAATCTCTGCTCCATTTTTCCTCTCTATCCTTACAGCTGGATTTTTCTATATAAATATTAAGTTGTGGGAGCCACTGCCCTGCTCACTTGGCCACCAGCCTCTCCATGATAGTATTTCTCCTCCCCACCTCCAGAGTTCTCCCAAAGCTCTTAGGGGCATGTCACTACTCTCCTCAAACACCTTCGGTGGCTCCCAGTCGCCTCTCACGTGGTTATAAAAGCTTTGGTTTAAAGACATGGATCTGAAGAGATTGTTGTCAATGTGTATTTCCAGGTTCCTCCCCCATGCCAGCCAATCTGACTTGTAGGACTGGTGTGCAGCTCAGGAATGCCCCTTTTTAACAAGTCCCCTGGGGGAGTCTGACGCAGGTGGTCAGGGGCCACATTCCGAAAATGAAAATCACATTTCTTAGAATGATATCCAAGGTCATCCATGATCTGAACTACTCTCGCACTGTCATCTCCCACTGAAACCTGAACACTCACTCTAAGTTCCCGATAGTCACCCCTCATAAAGTGTGAGGCCCTGCTTCTTCCTCTTTGCTCAGGCTGTTTTCTCAGCTGGAACGTTCGCATCAATCCCAGCCTTTCCTATCAAGCTGCTGCTCCTCATGGAAGGCCATGCTCACAGTCGCCACCTCCCTGAAGCACCCTCAGATATGACCGTGCAGTCACCTGGGCTTGGCAACATCGCAGCAGCGGCCCCTGCCACATGCCGGCCACCTCCTCTCCAGGTGGTTCTCCTGCTCATGACAAGCTTCCAGCAGTCCCCCTGGTACCTCCCTGTATTTAGTTTGGTACCCAGGACAAAATATGTGCTTGTTAAATGTCTGGTTACTTGAATAGAGGAGGCAAGGCTTATAAAGATGAAATATGACTGGAAAATGTCACAAGAACCAAAGCAAGTGCTAAAGAACAAGGTTCTAATTTGTCGGATCAATCATGCAGCAATAAGTCAGCCACCTTTGAGGCACGGAGGGAGGGCATGAGCAAAGGAAGGAAAGAAGGAGGAATGAAAAAAGAAGGAAAGAAAAAGTTTACAGAAAAGAAATGCCATTTATTCCACAATGTACATGCATTGCCTCATAATAGCAAAGTGATTAAGAAGGAAAGCTGTAGAGTTGGAATTTTCTCGGTTTGAATTCTTGCTGCTCTAGTTAACCGTACCCATTTCAGAAAATTACTTAACCCCTCTGAGCCTCAGTTTTCTCATCTGTAAAATGGAGACAACAGCTATATTTCCTATTACATTGCTGTGAGGACCAAAAAGTAAATACATGGAAACTTTGTAGAACCATGCTTGGCATGTATTAAATGTTAGCCAGTATCCACGTTCACAAGCCTTTGAAATAATTCATTATTATTATTCCTGTTTTACAGTAAAAGAAACAAAGACTTAGAGAAAGTAAGCTATGTCCCCAAAGTTACATAGCAGGGCCATGTCTGCCTGGTTCTGAAGCTTGTGCCCTGATAGCCATCCAGAAGAGAGACGTGACAGGAAGACCCCCTGAATCCAGGGCAGTGTGACCACTCCTGAAGTCCTCAACAATAAGTACTGCCAGCAGCTGGGGTTCTCTGAGCCCCCTCTGACTCTGCCTCACAATATGCTCCCCTGTTTCCCATTAATAGACATCTTCCTCTGCACCGTGGAGAACAATGACAAAGGTCTTCGTCCCCTCCCTGAGGGTGGATGGTCCTCCCCGTCACCAGGAATGCCTCCCTCAGAGCTTCCTTCTCTCTCCATGAAGGAGGCTCAGGTCCCAGCTGTCCTTCTTGAGACAGCCAGGGCTGCATCCCAGCTCCTTCAAACCTTCCATCATTCATACCCATCTCCTTCTACCACCCCATCTTGCCCTGAAATCCTCATTAATGCAGACAGGCCATGGGCCATAGCTGCTGCCCAAAAGAATGTCCCTCAGCCCACCACAGCTGGATGGCCAAATCCCACCTCTCTTTCCTCCCACCCCTGACCTGAAGAAACGTACAGGGATTCTTTGGCAGCAAAGGCCCAGGAGCAGGAGCTTGAAGCAGGTGCACTTGGGTATATGCTTTGCAGAAAGCGACTGAGCAGACACCCTTGGCAAAGTCACCTTTGATAAAATAGCATAAGAAGAATCGCCACCACCTATTGAAGATCAACTACATGCCAGGTGCTGTGCAAAGGGTTTTAAGTGAATTCTCTCATTTCATCCTTATATCATACGTCATGATCATCTCTGTTTCACAGCTAAAGAAATTGAATCTCAGAGAGATTCAAGACCCTTGCCCAGGTATGGTTTTTGAACTATGCTCTTACCCACTGGATTAGTGATACCCACACTGGAGCCCTTGTTGGAATCATCCGTTAACACACAGATTGCTGGGCTCCACCTGGAATTTCTGATCCAGAAGGTCTGGGGTACTAGCATCAGGATTTTGTTAAATATCCAAATGCTCAGGCCTCATGCCAGACATTCTGAGTCAGAAGCTGCATTCTAACAGGGTCCCCAGATGACTCCCATGCACATTCAAGTTTGAGTCTAGATAAATTGCCCTTGAACTCTGCTCAGATTGCCCAAAGAGAACAGAGATCGAGGCAGTCACATCACTTTTGACCTCTCATCCCCCTGGCTTGCCAAGCAGGCATGGAGGAGCCCTTTCCTCCCCAGTTTGGAACTTACAGTGCACATTATTTGGTGGCCACGTGCGAGTCCATGCCTGCAAGCTCCAAAACACGGTTGCCCGTGATGTTTCTCGTGGCTGTTGCATTACCAAACAGAAATCACTTCGCGGGGCTTCAGTCCGTCAGCCCTCCCCGAAGTTAAATTGCTTCTGAGACTAAAAACCCTTCTTTTGTTTTCCTTTTTAAACTACTAGATGAGTAGCAGAGCAGCCCTGGAAGTCAGAATACCTAACCCTAGGGAGACGTGATGCACACAGAGCTGGGCAAATCCTGTGGTTTATGGGAAAATCTTTTGTGCTGGGAAATAAACCAGTCTTTAGAAAGAGGTCAGCTGGGATGGGGGACAGGGAAAGGACGTTTTACCCTATCTTGTCTCTTTACAAAGTGACCAGTTGGAACAGTTTTCTCCCAATGAGAATAGTGATAATAAAATCCTATCTAGTGCTGTCTGTGTGCCAGGCTCTGTGCACAGCACTTCACATCATTATCTCATTTCCTCCCCTTGGAAACACTATGGGGTAAGTCCTGCAGAATTCTTATCCTACTTCAAAGATAAAGCAATCAAGCCTGAGAGCAAAGTATCCATAGTCACACAGCTGGCAAAAACAAGGGAAAGAGGAAAGGAAATTCAGGCTGTCTAACTCATAAGCCTACACCACGCCCAGAACCGTTCTGCCTGCTGAGAGGCAGCATTGGATGAAACAGACCCCTCATGCCTTCAAGAAGCTTCCATGTTTGCAGGTAATAGGACGCCAACAACTTGCAAATTCATCTTGATGCTCCAAATACAACAGAAGCGTAAACCTACTTCCGTCTGGACTTGAGATGCAGAAAAGCTTACTGTGTACTCCGAAGAATCTAAATATTCATTATGTAATTAATGCCGTTCAGTCTTACACACACACATACGCACAACAACGGAAACTTTTTTAAAGAACAGCTTAAGTACTTATCGATTGAGAACTTTTATAACTCTCAAAATGGAGGCATCCCCATATCTCTACAGGTATTTTAAATGAATTGAATTAATCATAGGCTTAAAAGTCTCTTGCGATCTTCGTTAACTTCCCTGGGTTTAATTAAAACATCTGTGCACTTTTAATTTATCGATTCATCCAACTCATATGTCATGTTTTTAACACACCCCAGCATGCTCTGCATCATTTTTAACCCGATTTCCACTTAACTAAAGCAATTAAATTCACCCCGGATTAATTAAAGCATCTATACTTTCGTGCTTAAGTCAGCGTGTGCTTCTTTCCCCACATGGCTCCTGAATGTCAGAGATTTGACACACCTGATGAGTTTTTTGTCCTTCTGGAAATTCTTCCCTGAATCACTTTCTTGCTTATTAATGTGCCATTTGACAGAATGGGAATGAGGAAGTTGGTGTAGCTGAACTTTGGCCCTCTGAGCCAGGGACTCTGACCCCATCTGTCACAATGCACCATCTGGTTTCCTCTCTTCACGGGGGTCCTGCCAACTCTTGCCCCCACTGAAACCAACTAAAGTGTCTGAGTACTCTGGGCAGGAAGGTGGCGGGGGTGGGGGAGAGGGCTGTTCAGGTCAGAGGTGAGCATCACACTTAGGATGGCTGGTGATCTTTGCATTTGTATTTCATAATCACTGCCAGCTCTCTTTCCAACTTCGTCTCTCTCTCTCCTTCCCTACATATACAGACCTTTATAGCTCTGCCCATTTAATAGGTCAGGAAAACTGAGATGCCGAAGTCAACAGACTTCCTGCTTGGGCATGGTGAGCCAGGGAGCTGTCCACAGAGTGACAAATCATCTCCCTGAAAACTAGATTTGATTTGCACCCATCCACTGGGATGGAGAGAGCCCATCCCCTCAGCCATGGCAGCATTGGGTGTAAGCAGCCTTATTTTTTTCCCCAGTCAGATAAGCCAAAAATATTTCTCATCATTTTTATCTGTACTTACTTAATTTTGAATGAAGCTGAGTATCTTGTCTTACCTTTATTGGCAACTTATCTTATTTCTGATATGTGCTTTGCCTAGGTTTTCATTCATCTTTTTATTAATTTGCAAGAGTTCTTTGCGTATTTCAGATATCAAACGTTATGCTGTAAAACATGAGAAAAAAATATTTCTTCTCAGAGTTGCTTGTCCCCTAATTTTGCTTAGGGTATCCTTTGTCACAGAGAAGATATTAATTCTCCATAATCAAATCTGATCTTCTGTTCCTTCATGGTTTCTAGAATTTATGTCTTACATATCTCCCTCCCAGGAAAATAAAATTAGTCTCCAGTATTTTTTCTAATACGTTTGTAGTTTTTGTTTTTCTACTTAGGTCATTAATCTGTATGGAATTTTTTTTAACTTTTACTTCAAGTTCAGGGGTGCAAGTGTGGGTTTGTTACATAGGTAAACTTGTGCCATGGGGGGTTGTACAGATTATTCTATCACTCAGGTATTAAGCCTAGTACCCATTAGTTATTTTTCCTGATCCTCTCTCTCCTCCCACCCTCTACCCTCCAGAAGGGCCCAGTATGTGTTTTTTCCCTGTATGTATCCATGTGTTCTCATCATTTAGCTCCCACTTATGAGAATATACAATATTTGGTTTTCTGTTCATTAGTTTGCTAAGGATAATGGCCTCCAGCTCTATCCATGTCTCTGCAAAGGACATGACCCCATTCCTTTTTATGGCTGCATAGTATGGAATTTATTTTTGAATACAGTGTGCAGTGGGGGTCAAATTTTATTACTTAATTTTCTACCAGATGGATTGCCAGTTGCAGGGATCTTGCTAGAAGGGAAACTCACCTTTCTGACACTGTTTTGCTCAGCACCAAGTTAAGTCCACAACCTCAAAAGCCAATGGGGTGGCCTTTGGAGTTTTGGTTTGGGGAGTCACCGATCTTTGTTTACCTGGCCTCCGTGACCCAAATATTACATCCTCAATTGCTTCAGGAGGAACAATGCATCTTCTTTTCTCCATCACTTATCCTCTACCACCTAACCAAGCTACTAACCCATGTGAGTTATTCATCACTGTTGCTGACTAATTGGGATATAAGGCAACCAACTATTAGTGCTATTTTGACAATTCGCTTAGAGTACTAGCTTTAAGCATTCTCACCTCTCTTTTCCAAAGAAATTTTGAAACAGACTTCAGCTGGGTGTAGCGTCTCATGCCTATAATCCTAGCACTTTGGGAGGCTGAGGCAGGAGGATCACCTGAGTTGAGGAGTTCGAGTTCAGACAGGGCAACATAAAGAGATCCCATCTCTACAGAATTTTATTTTAATTAGCCAGGCATGGTGGTGCACACCTGTGGTCCCAGATGCTCTGGAGGCTGAGGCGGGAGAATTGCTTGAGTCAGGGAGGTAGAGTCTGCAGTGAATGGTGATCCTGCCACTGCACTCCAGCCTGGGTGACAGAGCAAGACCCTGTCTCCAATAAATAAAAAAAAAAATAATAATAATAAAATGAAATAAGTATAAAACAGACTTCAAATAATTTTTAAATACATTATTTGAAATTCCCTCTACACATCTAGTCCAGCCCACAAATTATTTGTCAAGATGCAGTCATTTTCGCTCTGCTTTTATTACTGAGCTTCTCCAATATCCTTAACTTTTCTCCATGTATTCTCTCTACTGCAAGCTCCAAGTGGACAGGTGGCTTCTCCTGTTACTTCCCACCGAGTATATAACACTGATCATTCATCTCATCCCTTACAGAGAACTTCGTGGAGGCTGGGGGGGCGGGGGAGCTTCAGCTGGATCATTAAAATGAGCTTTATACCATTTAGGTGAATCTAAATTCTGTCATTTTTTTGTCATCAGCCTGTTAACCTGTCAGTTGTTAGTGGTAGTGGTAATTTATTTTTCTTCTGTGGGAGTCTTAGAGCTTCCATTTACTAGATTTAGTAAAACAGGAATAGTCAATTTGTACAAACATTTTAATTAATTTTACATAGAAGCTTGAATGCACAATGTTCTGTTCCCGTAAGCCTTAGGAAGAAGAGAGACATGCGGAGACACAAAACGCTCCACTTTCGTACCTGACCAATCACAACCAACTCCCTCCCACACCAGAAAAGACTGGAAGAAGAAAGAATGAAATCTTTCCATTAGTATGATTTGACATACGTCTGGTGGTTGCTAGTGTTTGTGTGTGCTTGTTTAAGACCTATGGCATTTCTTTATTTTATTAGCCCTTGAAGTCAGATTGGAGATTGAGATGGAAATTTTATAAGGGAGCATCTGTTCATTTGCCTACCAAGTGTCAGCCCCTCCTGTGAGCCATACATGTTATCTCACTTAATCCTTCCATCAATGCTGAAAGACAATTTTTTGAAGAGGAAATTGGGTCTTTGAGAGGTGCAGTAATCTTGCCAAAATCCACAGCTGGTAAGATACAGGCTTGGTTTTGAACTCAGGTCTTTCTGGCACCAAAACCCTTGCTATTACCACTTCTGCTCCATAATACTTCTTGGCACAGAGTAGGCAGTCAGTGTCATTTTTCTATAACCTGTCATAAAAAATAATGCAGCTTGTGTGATAGTAAAAATATAAGACTTATTAGTACAAGAGCTTCCCCATTTCACATCCAGCCTCTTGAATAAAGATCAGCCTGAGCCTCAGATACTGGGATGCCCTGGGTTGAGTTATGTCTGAGAATCAATCAGTTGCCCCAGAGGGAAGGTGCTCTCCATGCAGGACACCCCAGCCGCCACCGGAGGGAGCTCATCTGGTGTTTCTGCACTCTGCCCCATGGCAACTGGATTACTAGAAAGTCTCGCTCCCTGATGTGCCGCCTTCCACTTCTTTGTATGGCATAAACGAAGCCCATCGAGTGTCCTGCTTTCCAGTGAACATCACAGTGTTTTGCATTTTTGACCACACTCCCAGTGAGCATGCAGCAAACCCTGAAGGAAGGCTGCGTTTGGAAGGTGGAGAACTCTCTGACCTATTTTTTATTTTTTTCACTGAGTAATTTAAGTAGGTCAAATTTTAAATTTGATTTCCCAAGCACCTGGTTTTAAATAAAACCCATTCTTACCTTCTAGACAATCCTATTTTTTTTCTATTTGAAGTTTATGCAGAAGAGGAACAGTGTCACTATGAATAAAGAAAATAATTCGGCCAGGCACAATGGCTCACACCTGTAATCCCAGCACTTTGGGAGGCCACGGCGGGTGGATCACCTGAGGTCAGGAGTTCGAGACCAGCCTGGCCAACATGGTGAAACCCCGTCTCTACTAAAAATACAAAAATTAGCTGGGCATGATGGCAGGCACCTGTAGTCTCAGCTACTCAGGAGGCTGAGACAGGAGAATCACTTGAACCTAGGGAGGCAGAGGTTGCAGTAAGCTGAGATCATGCCACTGCACTCCAGCCTGGGTGACAGAGCAAGACTCTGTCTCAAAAAGGAAGGAAGGAAGGAAGGAAGGAAGGAAGGAAGGAAGGAAGGAAGGAAGGAAGGAAGGAAGGGAGGGAAGGAAGGAAGGGAAGGAAGGAAGGAAGGAAAAAAGAAAATAATTTTATCTATATTTTTTTATCAATTAAAAAAGACAAAACTTTTGCACCTTACTTTCCACCCTCCTCCACCTTTTGGGAGGAAGGAGGATGTAATCAGAGACTAGTGTTGGTGATTTGATGTAACTCTCTCTGCCATCCATGACAGCCCATCCAATATATAACCCTTAGGTCAGAGAGTCAGAAACAGCCCTTGGAAGCTCATCCAAGTACACATTGTGCAACCATACTTCTCACTGTTTTTTTATTTCAGTGCAGGGCTGGAAGGGGGCTGAGAAGTGATGTTGATTCTAGTCTTCCCACCAGGAAATACCTTCACTGTTACCTAGATCAGAAATGACAAGTAGGTTTTCTCTTGAATACCAACTCTGCCTGCCTGCCGGTCTCAGCCTGGGCACTGCATTGACAGTTTTGAGGCTCTGTCTAGGCTCAGGGGAATGAGATGCCATGATCAATTAGTGATGTCTGCAGTGGTGTGGAAAGGTAGTACTGTAGTTCATACGCACACACTTGCCATCCCTGACCTAGAGCTTAGCATGAGTCTCAGGAGGAACTGGCATGGAACAAACTTACTGTCTTAAATCCCTCTCAAAACTTTAAGAAAGTCCAGAGTTTCTCATGCTACTTCATATTTGCATATTCCCTAATTTAAATCTTGAGCACCCTGGGTTCAAAGCTCTTTTACTACCCTCTCTTAGACAATCAGCCTCTGTAGCAACTCTGTACAAACTCCTCTGTTTAAGCATCCTGGAGATAGAGAGTATGATCCCTACATTTAGACAGTTCATCTAAATTCAATGTGCGGCTTTGAAGTTCTCACTTTTGAACTCATTCTTCTTCTCTGGTACATTCATAAGGATAAAATTTCTACAGAAAATAGCGCCCCCAATAGTTTTGGCAACTGTCCTATTATAAAGCATTTTGAGGGGAAATATCCCCTTCATTGTATGTCAACTATGAGATAGTTCTATTTCAAATCAGTTTGCAATTAAGGTCAAACATGCACTTCCCCAGAAAAAGGACATTGTGTTTACAGCATGAGATTCACTCCAGGGACTGTTCTTCCCACGTCTTTCATAAATGGCCATTTAGTGCTTGCCCACAACCCCCTACCACTGGGAAATCTCTGAATATCAGAAACACAGGAGAAATGTTTACCTAATCAAGCCACCATTGATGAATGTAGCAACAGAAGGAAATCAACAATGATAAACATAGTCCCTGTCTTGAATAGCTGACTATATCTTTGGGAAATTAGACATGCACAGAGGAAAGTTAATTACCATAAAAACTACATAGAAACATGACAACAAAAGGGGATTCATGAGGCTGGGTGGGGCAGGTAACTAGGAAGTGACATGATTAGGTATGCCATCGCTGCATGGCACAGGGAGCTCACCCAGGTTGTAGATGTGTATACACACACATGCAGAATTCTTGTGACCTGTGCATTCCAAACCATGGATAACACCAGGAGTCATTGAAACACCTGTGTCCATCGTTTCTGAAGGCCTCCAAATGCCACTTCCATAGCCGGAGGATTTTAGGCCCAAATTTGAAGGCAGACTAGAAAGTTAGGCTCTTTACAAACTGATGTGGAAGTGAGAAGTCCAAGACCTGAAGGAGAATGACCACTGAAATCCCATTCTTGATGAACTCTGAAAGGCGGGAATTGGCACCTTTGAGGCCAAACTGATTAAAGCTGTAGGTAGTCTCCTCCCAGACAATCCCCACTGATTTTCCAACCTTCTTCCCACCAACAGATGGAAGAAGGTACAGCTGAAGGGTGAACTGCTAGAAATTTCATGTCTTCAGCCTACCTGCCCCCTTTTCTTTTTTTTTAATAAGTCAAGCATATTTAATCATTATACTTTATTATACATATTACACTTTGAAGGAGGCACAATGACAGTAGTCTGTCCTTATCCTCAGGGCATACATTCCAAGACCCCCTGTGTGTACCTGAAACCACAAATGGTACAAACCCTACACATACCATGTTTTCCCTACACATATCATGTTTTCCCTACATGCACATTTCTAGGATAAAGTTTAATTTATAAGTTAGGCACAGTAAGAGATTAACAATAATAATAAAATAGAACAATTAAAGCAGTAGCTGTAACATAAATTATGTGAATGCAATTTCTGTCTCTCTGAATTCCTTACTGTACCGTATTCACCTATTTTCAGACAGCAGTTGACCACAGGTAACTGAAACTGAAAGTGAAACTGCGGATAAAGGGGGAACTACTTCATTTCTTCATGGTATAGATAAGAAAACTGAGGCAGTGAGACTTTTAGTGGCTCAGATGTGTCTCATCCCCCCTTCCTTTTTAATAGGCATAAACTTATTAGGAATAAGAGTCGACTGATCTGAGGGTGAAATAATCAGCAAAATGGATTCTAACCTCCAATACCAACAACAGAACAACAATAAGTACTTCAGTGTCACTTAGTGAAGGACACCACTTCAAAGTTGGGCCAACCTGGTTCCCCGCTGGGCTCCCCTGCTTGTGAGCTGTGTGACTGCACATGTCACTTCCCCCGTCTGAACCTCACCTGCAAAAATGGGAACCACGATTGTAGCCTCCACCTCATAGGGTGATTATGATGATGAAATCATGAATTGCACATAAAGCCTTCTTTCTATACCGTGCCCAGCACATAACAAGCATTTAACTGGTGGTAGCCGCTGTTATCAGTAGCACTTATGTTGTTTATCTGGCAATGGTTCTGCACTTCCACAGCCAGAATCCCCAACCTAGAACACTGTAAGCCAAGCCCCAAGGCCAGACAGCTCTACCTCCTTAGACTGCCACCGCCCCTCAGATGCTGACCCTTCGTGACCTGGTGCTCTGTCTTTGGTTTATGCAGCTGCCTGCCCTGTCCTGTGCAGTGGGAATGGACAATATTCTAAAGGGACGTGCCAGTGTTACAGTGGCTGGAAAGGCGCAGAGTGCGACGTGCCCATGAATCAGTGCATCGATCCTTCCTGCGGGGGCCACGGCTCCTGCATTGATGGGAACTGTGTCTGCTCTGCTGGCTACAAAGGCCAGCACTGTGAGGAAGGTAAGCCCTCCAGTCTCTGAGCTAGGCAGCAGTAGAGGGAGGTGTTTGCAGGGCCCGACCTTTGCTAATGAGCCCAGTCTCGGGCTGCGTGTTTTGCAAGAGAAGTTTCAACATTTTGCACAAAAAGCTTCAAACTCTTTTGCTTTGATAAACTTCTTTAGCTGTAGAACAAGAAAGGCCTCTGGAGATGGTTCTAGAAGAAACATTTTGTTTTACTCTCCTTTATAGAAATTAATTCCTTTTCTCTTTCACCTTTTTCTCTTTAAATTGCTCTCTCTGCCTTTGTCTTTCTGTCTTCTGTTTCCTTCTACTTTTCCTCCCCTCCCTTCTCTTTCTTTTCCTCTTTTGTTCCTTCCCTCGCCCTATCTTTCTTCCTCTTTTCTCCTGCTTTATTTAATAATTGGGAATTACTAAAGCTATTCAGAGAAAAGAAACAAGAATTCCTAAGCCCCTTGCCTCCATTCCAAACAAAAAGCTGTTTGTTGTTGTTGTTGCTGTTACTAACTCTTCCTGGTAATCTAAGACCCATATATGTCCGTGTAAATATTTCACCAAAAATTAATATCAATAGACAGCAATCAGGCTTGAAAGACTATAGGTTTTTTATGTCATTTAGAAAAACCATGTAGGGCAAATTAGCCTGGTTTACCTACAATTGCACAAAACTAGAGGAGAGTGAGAGTGCAGCAAGAGGGATGGGATTTGATGGATCCTGAAAATCTCACCCTGGCAGAAATGTAAGGGCCTCTCACACACATGGGTGAAAATCAGGGATATCATAAACTGAATCTAATCTGACAATATGGTCAGACATCAGGCCTGGAGATCAGGAGGGGGGACATAGAAGAGGGGATACAGGAACAGAGAGAAAGAGCACCTCTCTGGAGGGGATCCAAAAGCAGCTCTAACTAGTCCTAGTTACCTTGATCAGTTATTTGAGATAAATTATTTTGTGCCAAAATGTTGGGACTGATTTGCAGTAGCTATAAGGCAAGAGAGAGCCATGCTGCCTGTCAGCCTTCCTGCTCTGTATTTGCCCTTGCACAATATGGTCTCTGGTTGCCCATTGATTACTTCTCACCATACAAAGAATTGGCCACAGCTGGTAGGAAGGTACGATCATAGACCCTCTCAGCCCCTTGCCCATTCCCCAATCTCTGAATTGGCTTCGTCATTGTCTTCCAGCTGAGGCTCCTTTTGTCTAAGTCAATCTCCCAGTGAAATGTCCTCACACAACTCAAATGGCCCTTTTCCCTCCCGTGTCCCCAATAGAAATAGAAGTATCAACTTGCCCAATAAACTAAGGGGGAAAAGTGAAGCCCCTGCCTATTCTGCATGAACTTGAGGTAACCACCCAAGATGTCCCCATAAAAAAGATCCTGTTGGATGCCATATGCATTCTGTGTTCCTCATGGCCAGGCTAACAAGGGATCTCAGGTTTTATGAGGTTCTCAGATGCTAATTGATTGATTCTTTCATCCCCACAACAGTGGATCTCCAGAGTTCCATACAAAATAATCAATCATCACAGTTCTCGCCACAAAGTAATGACAGTGCTTTATACTTAGATACACCCACACAGGGTTCCCTTAGGAAACCCCGTATTTCATCGTTTTTAGAACTATGGCTACCAAAAGTCAGCTTCCATAACATTATTCCTCTAAGATTTTTCAATATATCAGCAGTAATGCCCTTAATGGGGCCCAGAAGTCTGACCCCCAGATCTTCACTTGCTCAGTTTTCTATATAATTTTTCCTCTATTATAAAAGGTAGCCTCCCTATGTCTGCATCATAAAAAATTGGGAGTTTGGGTGGAGGAAATACTGATTTAATAACCCTGCTTGAAAGGTTAAAGTTCTTAAAGATAAATGGATTGCAGGAGGCAAAGCTGCATTCGCTGAAAACATAAGAGAGGCCAATAATATGACAAGAAAGGTTAAAACGACCTTTTGCATGCATCATTTGGAGAAAGGAAAGTGCTAGGGCAACAACATTGCCAGTCTTCGAATTTTTTCTCTCCAGTAAAGATTATACACAGCTGTATGCATGGAATCTCAAGTGATTTCTCAACTTTCTCACTATCCCACCCAGTCTTATTTAAATGTTCAGAGTGAATTAACCATCCAACCAAACAAGCCACGTGAATCATTATGAAAGGATGAAATCTCCTCTATTGATTTCTGCTACCCAAAAAAAATGAACCGAGGTGATTCATACGCTGTTTTCAAAATAGGAAATGGAATCAGAAAGTCTGGATCAGCACTTTTTCTTCAATTTAGCTTTTTTATTTCTGATATTCATCATAGTCATAACGTTCAAACAATTTACCTGAAATGGCCATGGCAACTAAATCAATAGTTGCCATCCCTTCGTTTTTCCTGCATAAACATGGTTGTACTATTAACAAATTTGCACAAGAAAATGAAAGGATGTGTTCGTGAGGTTTCATTCAATGATGTCTGGGGGAGTGGGAAGGTGATGAGAGAGGAATTGACATATTAGTTTAAGTCAGCCATGTTTTCATGTCAGTTTCATGGTTGAGTCATTTTTCAATGACATTTAACTTCATAAATGTAATTCATGGTTCTTCAGGGGCTTATAGTACATATTGTTTGTAAAACTCCTTGACCTCCTTTTTTATCCTTAGGGATAGAAATTGCATTCACAACCCTTTTTTGTCAAACCTACAGAGGGCCCAAGACTAAATGAGTTCTAATGATTTCAGCTGCCAGGGGGCTGGTGTTTCGAGGCACATGGTACTTAGCTGGTAAAGGCCACTGTCCCCTTTTAAGTGTAACACTGTTTCTATTTATAAAGCTTCGTAAAATGCCATAGTCCCTCCTGCCTGCTAAAGACTCTAAGGACGTGGCCACAAGACCATCTTAGAAAATCAGAACCAAATTTAAAATTCGTAGTAAAACTGCTCCTCTTGAAGTTTGAATTTAGTTATTCCATCCACTGCTGTAATTATATAGCACAAAGGGCATATTTACTGGTATCACTGACCAGAGAAAGGGTTAACTCATATTTTTAGATACAATAAATGGGTTTTTTTGATGGCATTCTAGTACCGGTGCTAATAAATCTCTGTGGATTTTCCTCCTTCCTTTATACCATAATTCAGGATAGAGAAGAGAGAGCTAATTTATCTGGAAGAAAAATGCCATTTTCATTTTTTTTTAGTGTATTACTTTTTATTATTTCATCCTTCTAAGAAAAAGATTGTGATTTTTTTTTTTTGAAAGCTCCTAGCTGCTGGCACCTCACCAAATATTTTAAATGGCTAATTATAGGTTGAGAGCAATTTTTGAAGCAACAAGCCACAAGATATTTTTGTGTATATTTTGATATTTGCCTTATTAGAAATGAGGGCAGAGTGAAAAACTAGAACTTCAGAATTTCCTTTATTGGAAGAATATAAACATGATGCGTTCTGAATGAATTTGTTCATAATTTACAGATCCCCAAATATGAATTTTTTCCAAAAGCAAGAAATCGTTAGCAGCATTTCTCTTTCCCATCAGTCCTTTCTCTACACAGGAAGGTTGTCCCATCAATGACAAATGCTTATAGCATAGTCTGTCCTTCATTCTTGCAGCAACTGTGTATTGAACAGCTGGTATATTCCCTTACCTGTGCTAGGCATGAGACACCAAAGGCCCTGCACAGCCCTTTGTCTTTTTTTTTCTTCTTCTTCTTTTGTTTTTTGAGACAGAGTCTCACTCTGTCACCCAGGCTGGGGTGCAGTAACATGATCTTGGCTCACTGCAAGCTCCACCTCCTGGGTTCATGCCATTTTCCCGCCTCAGCCTCCCGAGTTGCTGGGACTAAAGGCACCGGCCACCACGCCTGGCTAATTTTTTGTGTTTTTAGTAGAGACAGAGTTTCACCATGTTAGCCAGGATGGACTCAATCTCCTGACCTCATGATCCACCCACCTCGGCCTCCCAAAATGCTGGGATTACAGACGTGAATCACCACGCCCGGCCCGCCCTTTGTCTTCTATGTGTTTGATGCTTTCAGCTCAAGTTTACATTCAGATGAGCTCCACCACCCTAAATGGAGCAAATCTGAAGGTATCAAATGGGCTTATGTCATCAGGAGTTATATTCCCTGAGACAATGAATTCAACTGTAAAGTGATAGTAACAAGATTATGTAACATCATCATAAATATCTCCAACTAATAATAATAAGCAACTAAAATTCACCTCTGGGGGAGTGTACCCCTGATTTTTTTTAACCACTGTTTTTTCCCCATGCCTGAAATGGTTTTGAAATGACTTCCATAAATAATACCGTCCTAAGAATATGCAAATGGGATTGTGAGAAATATCTCTTACCTCTGAAAATTATTATTTTTGCCTCAAGGGAGGGCTGCCCTTTGGAAACTTCTTGGAATATTGTGATTTCTAATAAGTCCAAATTTCTCAAGTCTGATGTCCCTCAGGACTGGTTAGTTTGTGGCATGGATAATCTAAATAATATCATATTTAAATACACTATTAAAATACACTAATGGCTGAGCATGGCGGCTCACACCAGTAATCCCAGCACTCTGGGAGGCTGAGATAGGAGGATTGCTTGAGCTCAGGAGTTCACAACCAGCCTGGGCAACATAGCAAGATCCCATTTATAGAGAAAATAAAAGCTTCGTTGGACATGGCAGTGTGTGTCTGTGGTCCTAGCTAGTTGGCAGGCAAAGGCAGGAGGATCACTTGAGCTCATGTGTTCAAGGCTACAATAAGCTATTATCATACCACTGCTTTCTAGCCTGGGTGACAGAGCAAGACCCTGTCTCAGAAAAAAAAAAAACAAAACACTATTTTATGCCCCATAGGGAAAGAAAAAAAGACACTCAGCATAAAAAATGTCTTAGGAGATCCTACAGAAAGCTGAGACCCTGAGGAATTACCATCTTAGTGTAATAGTGAATTATTTAGAGACCGGAAGTCTTGCATATTTCAATCTTGGCATTGTGCAAGGAAAGAAAACAAAATTTTCTGAGAATTTAAACCATAAGACGGCACGCATACACGGGAAGGATTTAATAACACTGTCAGTGTGGTCCATAAAAACCTCAAGAAGAGAATTCAAAGTGGTCCCAAGCTAGCTGTACCCCCAGGTGATGGAAGAAGCAATCCTTTAATCTGGGCCAACAGGCCTGATTTGGAAGCCGTAAAAACAGGAGAAATATGTCATAATCAAATAAGGTGACGATACATCCACATTTGTCTGATCCACAAAGCAACATCTGAGCCCTCTGCTAGACCATCATTTCTCATTAAACCACATATTACACAAAGAACCCTCTTCTCCAAATGGCATTGCATCATTTCCTGAGAATACACAGGAACACATAAGAAAGCTGGGCTTCCTCTAAAAGGCCCTATTTATTCAACCCTTAGATTGAATGGAGGTCCCAGGTTTGAGATCACATTCTCATGCAAAAAGTCGAACTGGCCTTTGCAGCTCACTCCTCTCCTCACTGTGAGGTTGTTCAAGTTACCTACTGGATGTATATCCACTCTATTAAGATGGCCAAACAATCAGACAGTGAAACAGGCAAGAACCACAATGACTGGACTCTGCCCATCAACTCATCTGATTGACTGGTAGAAGGTCAGTGCCTCGGTCAGAGATAGGTATCCAGTCCCCTGGTGATTACCTGTAGGAAGGTGATCCCTTTTGAATCATTTTCACACCTAACTTCGCCTCTTCTATCCTGCACATTTACTAACTCCTTCAGTGGGTGTGTGCTCAGAGAATGAATACTAATTTTAGACTTAGCCTAAGTGAAACCTCATTAGGAAAGTGACTCATTTATAAGTTTCATTGGTTTTTCCTTTTCATCTTTTGTTACCTTTTGAAGTCAAGTATTAGTAAAGTTACAATGAGCCTCTCTACTTTTCTCTCTTATAGTGAGGGGCAATGCAGTTTGGCAACGCATGTAGAAACATGGCAAGTATTCACATTCCTATTGCAGATGCTCTGATACGATTCAGTCGAGGTCCTAATCTTTATAAGCACAAGATGCTAAAGGTGGAACGGCATACTTCTATATCTGATTTCTCCTAATTCTGCTTGAGAAAGCCCCTTTTTGTTTCTCTTGCATCTTCTTCAAGTTTGAGATTCGGTGTTTTGACAAATAAGAAGCCTTTTACTTTTTATGGGTGTTCTTCAGGAGACCACATAAGTATTTCTTGGGCTGCTCTACTTGCTAGCAAGTGGATGGGAATTGGTGAGCCACTGGTCCATTCGGCAGCAAGCCCATGTCTCATGGCCCATCCTCCATGGGTGATCAATGCTTTTATTCTTTTGTTTTTGTTTCTGTTTTTTTCAGTTGATTGCTTGGATCCCACCTGCTCCAGCCACGGGGTCTGTGTGAATGGAGAATGCCTGTGCAGCCCTGGCTGGGGTGGTCTGAACTGTGAGCTGGCAAGGGTCCAGTGCCCAGACCAGTGCAGCGGGCATGGCACGTACCTGCCTGACACGGGCCTCTGCAGCTGCGATCCCAACTGGATGGGTCCCGACTGCTCTGTTGGTAAGCCACAAGATTTTCTCCTTCGTCTCTCCAACACTCCTGCCCTGTGTTCCATTCCATTCTCAGATGGATGGGAATCTACTCTTAACACTTAGCTTGGGATAAGGGGACTTTGATGAATCACATTGTGTCTTTCTCATTCTCTTCTCCTCAGTCGTGGAGTCTGTGATCTTTGAGAAACAAACAAAAAGCACTGGGTTGGTTCCATCACCGCAAATGGATGAGGGGCCCAGGAGGGATGCTTCCATTTGCATTATAGGTTTTCTTATGTACATTCCCTAAAGGTACCAGAAAACAAAACAGAACAATTCAGCCCCAGACAAACTAAATGGAACGTCCCATAAAACAGAAAAGAGGCTCCCTCGGGGTGCTGCGTGAACATGTTCTAAAGCTCTGTAATACTCCAGTGACAGGAAAATAATGAAGTCACGCTGTACACTTCATTTTCCTAAAATTTAGAGCATGTGTCTTCCCTCCAGAGTGACCTTAAAAATGGAACAGTTCAACAGTTCAAGCCAGTCCCAACCTTCCTGAGAAAGGTTCTGCTCACACTGACAAGTCCCTATCCAAGCAAGCGATCATTCCACCCCCTTCCTCTGGGTAGTGAGACAGCTGTCAGATTGCCATGGCAATCAGGAAGAGAATAGATGTGAAGCTTTGCCTACAATGGGAAAGAAATGAATATTTCATTCCAAAAAGAAAAAAAAAAAAAAAAGGAGAAGAGTCAGTTAAAATGGGCTATTTTGGGATGTCTTCTCAGCCCACTCAACTCTGGCTTCAACTCTGATGCTGGTGGTCCTGGCAAGGCTGTGCAGAGGATAGGAGGAGGTGGGGTCCTAGACCCAAAACCCAGTTATGCTGCAGATAATGCTGCGTGACTTTGAGTGAGTCACCGGCCCCACTCCCCGGCCCGGTGTTCCTTCCCCTGGCATGCCAAGCCACGCCTCCCTCAGTAGACTGATGAAAGGGTGAATGTCTGGCATGTGCTTGTCCTCGCGTGAGAGGTCTGGAATACCAGAGAGTGCATATCTGTCTGTCTGTCTCCTCCCCAAGCACAAAAGACTTTGAGCTCCTTTGAGAAAGAAGCTGTGTAAATGCAGCATAATTACAGCGGTCATTATTGCCGCCAAGGTACCGATCTGGGTAAGGGGGGTATCTGCAGTCATCATGGGAATGGAGCAGCGGGGTCCGCAACTGACCTCTTGGACTTGGTCAGTTCAGGCTGTCAGTGGGGGAGGAATCCTAGCTGGCTAGAGAGTCAGGATCCATATATGGATCTTTTCAGGTGGGTACTTCCCAGTTAGCTTTGCCAAACTGATTAAAACAGTCTCAATCTCTAGAAGACTCGTTCTCACCTTCTAGTGAGTATCAAAACCACCTGGGGGACTTGTTCCAACAAAATCTCTGAGTCTCATTCCCAGATCTTCTAATTCACTTGGTCCAACTGGGGCACAAGAATCTACATTTCTAACGAGTTCCCAGGTGATACTGATGCTGCTGGTTCCAGGGGCCACACTTTAAGAACCACTTCTCTAGAAAAAAAAGATAGAACAATGAACTGATACCCAGCCAAGGAGAGACAAGCCTCCAAAGATGACAGAGCGCTGGGCCTCAGGGCCTGCTCCAGGGGTCCGGGCCGTGTGCGTGGTCTGGACTCCATGGAAGGTTTCACCAGCTGTGGTGTTGAGCTGTAATCATTGTTTTTCTTCCAGAAGTGTGCTCAGTAGACTGTGGCACTCACGGCGTCTGCATCGGGGGAGCCTGCCGCTGTGAAGAGGGCTGGACAGGCGCAGCGTGTGACCAGCGCGTGTGCCACCCCCGCTGCATTGAGCACGGGACCTGTAAAGATGGCAAATGTGAATGCCGAGAGGGCTGGAATGGTGAACACTGCACCATTGGTAGGCAAACGGCAGGCACCGAAACAGGCACATATTGCTTTATTTTCATAAATCGTAGATCTATAGTGACGGTCGCGCATGGCAACTGGCTGTTCCTTCAGGGACACAAGTGCTCTCCCACGTTTCCTGCTGCCTCTCCAAATCTCCCAGGGGATAGGGAAGGAGAAAAAGGAGGTCCCTAATTGGGAAGGGCTTTTCCTTCTTTCCAGGATTCCGAGTTGAAAGGAAAGGGACCAGAGCAGATAAGAAAACCCCTCCAAACTTCCAATCTCGGGGAGGGAGAAATGCACATGCATGGGAAATTGTTGTCTGGGGGTTGCAAGCACCCCAAATCACTGTGGTCTGCAGCTCTCCCCTTTTTAAATCCTCTCTCAGCTGGCTGGATCACTGGATCCCTGCTTTGCTGGCAACAAGGTGAACTCACTAATTTTAGGCCAGGTTAGAGACAGGCAGGACTCCGGGGTTCCCTCCATAGCAGGTACCACCATAAGGTCCTGAGATTCCCCATCACCACCACCATCATTAAATATCTCCTCTTCTGGTCCCATTTTATTCTCACTCAGCCACCTCTCTACAAAAGCTTCTTGACCAAGAATATTTTAAAGGTCATTTTCTTTGTTAAGAAGAAATAGTTTTGGAGATTATTCATTTTTATTTTTCTGTCTTTTTGGGACAATTGTGGTTTAGGGTAGGACTATACTGGATTAAATGTACCTAATCATCCCTTTCATAGAGGAGCTGGGAGCCAATGGTCTTTGGCTTTCCACATCTCTCAGACAGTTGGGATGACAAAGTTGTCAACTTGAGCATCATTTTACCTCCAGTTTTTACTTTTGTTGTTTAATTGTATCAAGCCTAGGATCCATTTTTATACCAAGCTGACTAATCTACTTGCCTACATGGAAATTCTCAAAGACTTTTCCAGCCAAACTACAGTTTAGCCCCTTGAAGTTACCTTTGATCCCAGCCATCAAGTTTGAGACCCTCCCCTCTGTCCCAGCCTAACAACCCCAGTCACAGATGGGCCACCTGGAGTGAGAGACAGGGCTAAGAGCTTGTGCAGGGCTGATTCATGAGATCAGACTCAGTTTCCCATGCTGTTCATTTGAGTGGTTATACAGAGATAAAGTGGACTGACTCTGTATTCGATTTCTTCCAGTTCCATCTGATTGGGCATCCGAGGGGCAGCATGCCAATCAGGGCCACAGCCGTAGCACTGGGACCCTGCTGGGACAGTCTGTTGGCAGTGAATTGTTTTTGCAATCTCTCGATGACGCTCCAGGTCTTGCTCCCCTGCAGCCGCTTTTATCCTCAGTTCCCTGCAGAGTCTGAGGAATAATTCAGAAGACTTTCAAGGGAGGGCTGTGCACAGCCCAGTACTGAGACAGTTCTTACAATAGCATCCATTCATCAGGGGCGTTCCTTTTGCTGTACTATTGCATGCCTGGTGTTATTTAAATAAACATTCCCCTCCCCATATCTCCTTTGCCCCAAATCCTCCCCTCAAAACCTCTTGCCAATCATCAGCATTGAGGTAGATAATCCTACTTTCTTTTAATTCATACAATCCAACCTCACCTCCCCTTTGCTGCCCCTTCCCACATCTAGGGGACAGAGGGGCAGGGTTAGTGTTTCCACAGTGATGCCTGCTGGCTCTCTCCTACCTACAATCTGTCTTTACTTTGGAAATAGCTCACAAGAGGGCAGTCCAGATGGATTCGAGCAGGAGTCGCCAAACTACGGCCAGAGGGCCAAATCTGGCCTGCTGCCTGTTTTCCTGTGGCTTGCCAGCTAAGAATAGTTTTTACATTTTCTAAGGGTTGAAAACAAATCCAAAGAAAACTATTTCCTGGCACGTGACAATGATATGAAATTCACATTTCAGTGACCATAAACAAAGTGTTATTACGGGACACCCACACCCATTCATTGATGCCTCGTCAGCTTCCGTGCCACCTGTCAGCACTGAGTAATTAGGAGACTGCATGGCCCACAAAGCTGCTTGTGTGGCCCATTACGGGGGGGAAAAAAAATCTGACTCCTGAATTGCACAAATCTTGATGGATAGAGGGGAGAAAAGCAAGGCAGGTCCACACCCCCATTAAGAAAAGGACACCAATTACAGCTTGAAGGATCCGAGGGTTCTACTCCAGATATCACAGAGTGGGAGTGGAGAGAAAACAATAGATGTACTAAAATGCTTCCGGGGCCCTTGAAAAAGAGATGGGAAGATGACAACTTTGGTCTCAGTAGAGAACGGCAAGGATATTGGCCAACAAGAGAACATAGATGTTTCGGTCAAGCTAGCCCTTTGGGTGAGGTAAATTGGAAAAAAAAGGTGTTTCTGCTACTTGAAGTGTTTGGTACAGGTTTCACATCTTTGTGAGATGACATACATGTGTTCTGGAGAGACGTACAGAAAGTGTAAATTGATATGCCAGGTAAAGCTCCCAAAATGAAGAGAGTGCTGGTCCAGTATAATCTCTTGTTCAGAACGATGATCTCCTGTGGCTTTAGAGTTTGTACTCTGTATGTTATAAAGATCTTTACTACAAAGCCGTTTATTGTGAGAAATTAGGGCTCTGTGGCTTTATTAGTAGGACATGTGCCATCTCCTCGTAGTTATGTTCACGGTGGTTTTCTCAAAAACAAAGCCAAGCATACCTTGATCAATGAGATTTGCCATTCAAAAACCAGAGAGATGTTCATGCATGCATAATTGCAACTTTTGCTTTTCTATCTCTGGCCCCCAGAGCTGTTTTGTGGAGTTTTAGTCTTCTAGTTTGAGCAGACACTCCTGTCATTTCATTTAAAGTAAATGCCACAATTTACAAGCCCAGCATCAGTTCTCCTCCTTGGGGATACTGACAGAGAAGAAATGGGGGCTCTTTGGTCCTTTGCAAGCGCAGCCTCAAATGCTGTATTTTGAAAATAGAAAATACATAAAAGTGAAATGATACCAAGTCAGCAAACAATGCCTAGGGAAATATCTCGTAAGGCAGAATTGTGGGAGTTGGTGTTGGACACTTGGGTTGTCTGTGGCCTGTTTTCAAAAGGTCATAGTGAGGTAGTTTTCTTGGGGTCATTGCAAATAGTCAACTGAACAGTTCACATCAGTCCTTGTGGATTACATTTACTGTACTAAAAGAGTCAAAAAGAGAGACAGGGAGAAAAGATGAGGACACAAGGACAGACTTCTAAAACTTAGTCAGGTGGAAGCCCCAGGATCAATCCATGTTTGGTTAATGCCTTTCTGAAATTTGCAACCAAATTATTTATATGTGGCAATTTAGTAGAGATTGCTAAAGATTTAAATATAAGGTATAACACTTCGATGTTAACTGTTAGAACTAACTTATTGGCAGGCTGGATTCTACCAAGCAATGATTGTTATATAACCTTTTCCTTAAAAGTTAAATATATGGCATGGCTAAAATCGACAGAATTGTGCAGATAAAAAATATACTTTGAATACATATGAGCCACAATTCATGTGTATCTTTGGAATATATTAACATTTTTTGTATAGTATGCGGTTTACTCTTATGACTAGATCAGACAGCATATTGTGTGGTTAGAAGAGGTTTATTCTTTAAGCATAATTTTAAAATGGGTTGTTGTTCCTGTCATCTGCCACCACTACCACCATTACCCCCTATTAATACTGGGAACTAGGACAGGTGCAGTGGCTCATACCTGTAATCCCAGCACTTTAGGAGGTTGAGGCAGACATATCACTTGATATCAGGAGTTTGAGACCAGCCTGGCCAACATAGTGAAACCCTATCGCTACAAAAATTAGCTGGGCATGGTGGTACATGCCTGTAGTCCCACCTACTTGGGAGGCCAGTGTGGGAGAATTGCTTGAGCCCAGGGAGGCTCAAGGGAGCCCAGAGATTGCAGCGAGCCAAGATCACGCCACGGCACTCCAGCCTGAGTGACAGAGCGAGATCCTGTCTAAAAAAATACTGGGAACTAACATCAAAAGGCCATGCAAAGGCTATAACACCAGAGCATGGAGGAACCATAGAATTTGTATAATAATAGGTCAAAATCACTAAGAACTATATATAGTAAATGTAGATCAGCCTTTCATGAAGAGGTAAAGTAGATGTTAGCTTGTGTTAATGAGCAGAACAATTGGGCAAAATGCAAGAAGAAGCCAACATTTGCATTGCTGGGGAATCAAGGAGGGATGCTACATGCTAACTGTGGACTCTTGCAATTATCTCCTGAACATGGGCTACCCAGACATCTGCTCTGAATAATACAAACTGACCCGCAGACTAAATCTGCCCACACTGGGCACTTCCCGACCCTGAGTGAACTGTTTGATATCTGGGTAGTGAGTAAAGGCTGCAATGGTTATTTCAACTTGTGTATTTTATCTATGTGGTCCTAACCTCCGATTTCATCTCAGAATCATAAGGGCTTGATTCCTAGGACCTTGTGAGGCTGAGTGACCTGCCCAGGTGCCTCAAGTCAGAACAGTTTTCTTTTCCCTGTATCGCACCGGGCCCTTCTATTTTTCCTCTTTAATTGGTTGGGGAAAGAAATCGGTGCTTGTGATGTTAACAAGGAAAATGAATCTTTACCCAAGGTAAAACCAGCCGTGCAATGATCCGATGTGCTGATTAAGTGATTGTCATCAGAATTAGACAGGGTCACAGTCCGAGAGGGAGAGTGCTTCAGAACAATAGGGAACAGGCTGGGAAGAAAGTGACTGTCAGAATTAACCAACTTCAGACTGAGGACAGCTACTTGTGAATCTCATTCCAGTCTCATTCTAAGTTATGAAAAGTTGTTGTTGTTTTTTTTTTCCTAGTGGCTATTGTCCTTGAACACTTGAGCTTTCATGACTCTACAATGAGATCAAGTTGAGATGGAATTAGCCACTGTGGAACCATCCTTACCACCAGGCCCATGGAAGCAACTAATTCTCTGATTGGTTAATTAACCTATTCCTTCAGGGGCTCTTATTAGAACTATTCTTGGAGTTCCTTCTTGTATTTTAAGTGAAAACCTAAAGTGGTGGCCTTTCACTGATAAAGATGATGGATAAACTTTTAACAGAATGCAAAAGCTGTTCCATTGCTGATTCTCTCCCACCACTCCCCTGTAATTTGGCCAAAATGTGAGCTTCCTTAGTGCAGATCAGGAGTCACCACCTGCCTAGAAGTTCTTTTTGAGTCTGGGTCAGTCTGCCAGAGGTTTCCTATCCAACCCCAGAACAAGGACTGGGAGGCAGACTTATAGAAACATGTTTTCACACCACTGCAAAAAAAATAAAAGGAAAGAAAATAACTGCTTTACCAGCAGCGAGAGTCTCATCACTGGAAGCGTTTGCTTACTTGTCCTAGACATTGAAGGGCTTTCAGCGTCAGTTGGAAAATAGACAAGATAGACACAAATTACATTCTAACTTTATGACTATCATTCTGTAGTTTAAATGGAAGCATTTTTTTTTGTATTTTTATGTGATTTAGTAATATCTCCTCATGTTATGAGTTCCCATCAAAAAAGAAAAGGGGAGAATTCTTGGTGTTTTAGCTCTGTGGGGAGACAGTGATTTGTGTCGTCCTCTGCGCTGTTCCCTTAGTGTTTCAGGGGAACTGGTTTGATGGACTAGCTTGTGGTTCACGGTGATGGGGCCAAGCTTGCCGAGTCAATAGCTTGATATAAGGTATTCCTTCCTGACTTCACCGGAACAAAGAACTGAACGGTTTGGAACTCTTGAAACATAAACTCATGGAGGAGAGTTAACACAAGGAAAATTCCAGGCTCAAAGAAAGGGGAACATGTAATAAGAGCTGTTGAAAAACATGGGATGCATTGCCCTAACGTATAGTGAGTGTTCTGCACTTGAGCTTTTATAGAGAATCCATGTGCCTTCCATGTCTATGGCTCTGGGCTTTCACAATATGCACTAAAGAATTTCCATCAAAGGAGAAGGGAAAACAAAGTGGTTCCTGGAGAGCTGAGCTCCCTTAGATATTTGTGATGGACATTTTTCTCATCACTTGGCAGCCAATTCATTATGGTATCATGAACAACAGACTGGCCGATGAAGTAGGACATCTGTGTTCTAGCTTTGACTTTACCATATACATTTGGTATGTCCTAGAGCAAGTCACCAAGTCTTCCTGACCTCAATTTCTTTATATCGCAGATGAAAGGGTTGGATCACATCATTGCCTTCCAGGGCATGATACACAAACTTGAGATGCTTTTCATTGGTCTGCAAATACACCTTATTGAATAGTCATGTCGGGCTTTTAAAAATAAATACAGTATTAGGAAAAAATGTAACTAGCACATCAAACTCATGATTATACAGCTATTATTGCTTAGGGAGGGGGCAAAAGTAGGTAGTGATATTAGGCCTGAGTAAATTTAAAGAAAAATATTAAGTAAATAGTACAGATATTGCAAATGTCACAAATGCAGCATGTGATTGACTGAATTTAGAACACACTTGAATGAGCTGATCTCTAAGGACCTGTCCATTTCTAGGATTTCATTACTTTTGATGCAGAAGCATATGAATGGGCTATTCTAACGCAATCAAGCCTTTCTCTCTTCTGTAAGGCAGGTTTTCAATGTAGGCTCCCATAATATGCACTAAAGACTTTACATTCAAGGGATAGATACAGCAGAGTGCTGCCCAGCTGATGAGGCATTGTTGAATTATTGAGGGTAGTGAATTGAGCTTTTGTTGTTTGTTTGTTTGTTTGTTTGTCTGCTCACCTCAGCTCCAATTTATGTCTGATTTACCTAAGGAATCTTTTGTACATTGAAAAACTTCCTTGCATAAGTTGAATCATCAGGCCCCACTTTGTCCATTTATATTTTTTAATAATAAAGCAAAGACATGGCTCATCCATCCATGTCTGCTTCACTTGGATCCAGAGGAATGCAAGCATGATAACAAAGTTTTTAAGAACACAGGATTTTGTGGCAAGGTTGTTGGTTCATGCCTGTAATCCCAGCACTTTGGGAGGCTGGGGCAGGCAGATCACTAGAGGTCAGAAGTTTGAGACCAGCCTGGCCAACATGGTGAAACCCTGCCTCTACTAAACATACAAAAATTAGCCAGGTATGGTGGCACACACCTATAATCCCAGCTACTCAGGAGGCTGAGACACGAGAATCCCTTGAACCCAGGAGATGGAGGTTGCAGTGAGCTGAGATCACGCCACTACACACTCTAGCCTGGGTGACAGAGCAAGACTCCATCTCAAAAAAAAACACAGCACTTTGGGAGGCCGAGGTGGGTGGATCACCTGAGGTCAGGAGTTCCAGACCAGCCTGGCCCACATAGTGAAACCCCATCTCTACTAAAAATACAAAAAATTAGCTGAGTGTGGTGGCAAGCACCTGTAATCCCAGCTACTCAGGAAGCTGAGGCAGGAGAATCACTTGAACCCGGGAGGCGGAGGTTGCAGTGAGCCGAGATCGCGCCACTGCACTCCAGCCTGGGCAACAAGAGTAAAACTCCATCTCAAAAAAAAAAAAAAAAAAAAATTCTCATTAGACATTTCTTCCACTTCCAACCTCCCTTTCACAAATTTGCTTCCAATCCATCAAAAAGTTAGTAGCAGGTCAAAATCACACCCACCCACTATCCATTTTCCAAACAAAGGTTGTTCAGCAACCTGCTGGCTTCTGGTTCTTACAGACAGACATAAACTGCCTCTCTTACCCGGAATGGAACCTGCTTATTTTACCAGATGACCTGATTGATCGTACATAGAAGAAGGAAGCTGGCATTTCTCAAGTTTGAGGATGCTGCCTAGCCAGTGTCTTAGAACACAGCATCCTGTCTCTCCTTTTCTTACTTCTTTTCATTCCTCATGACTCTGTATTCCAAGATTATATTTGCACGGGCTCTGAACATCAAGAAATCATTCAGGACACCCAAATTTGACTCAATCAAGTACCACACATGCCTTCTGGAAAATCAAGACCCTCGTTGATTCTGTCCCCATTCAGCCCGATAAACTTCACAATTACCCTCGTTCCTCCCACGCTGCAATTTCTTGGCTCCTTTGGAGCATGACCCAAGTGTAACATCTAGGAATTCATTGCAATTTTTTGGTTCATCTCCTAGGTTATCTGGAGCCATACAGGATATCCCAGATGTTCATGTAAGCAGCAGACTTTGCTTTTCCTCCCAAGTTTCCTGCCTAATTGGGTTCAATCTTTACCAGCCCTCTTTTTTTCATAGCATTCTATTTCACGAGCTCTTCTTTAAAGGCTTGCCATTATTGCCTTTGGAAAATAGAATGCCATCATCTTGAAAACCTGCCAGTCAAAAATGGGGTTTATTGCTTGATTCTTTATCCTTTTCACCATGCACTTATATGCATTGTTATAATCAGACCCACAAAAGGTAACCACATCATTGGCTATTATTGAACTTTTCCATTAATGAGTAATAAAGAACCCACACAAAATAGCAGCTACACAAAATTTAAGTATTTCATCATAAACAGTCTCAGGATAATTAGAATGGATTAAATTATAAGAGAAAATGCATTTAGTTAATCTTCCCTCTAATTAAAAAAAAAATCCCTAGTTTTAAGTAAAGTGTTTGTTTTTAAAAACATATTTTCATTGTAATCAGTAAGGGAGAGGTCTGTTTGGTCCCCAGTGACAGGATGAAACATCTACAAAGTTGCATCCGAAAACATCTGAATAGCTACCAGCCAGTGTTGTTTGGGTTTTTGGTTTTGGGGCAGGAGTTTTGTTATTAAGGTCCTTAAAGAATGAGTCTGGTCTTTTCCCATTGCTGTTACCAAGGGATTCTCTACAAATAACCTCATTCCATAGTCTGTGGAGGCATTACTTTCTGTTCTCAGATCACTGATGATGTGGTTGACTCCCCTTGACCAACAAGTGTCAGTTGAGAAGATCAACTATCCGTTTTCCAAACAAAGATGTTTGTATATTCCGACTGAGCTGGGGTAAGAGTCAAAATGAAACTGGTAGGTGACATGAGAAGTTTTCAAGATAGAACAGAGACACACTCCAGCCCTTCACGATGCTATCCCAAGACAGATAGGACCCAAATCACCCTATGCCCTACAAGCGTGTCCCACAAATAAGGAGTCATTGACATCACCTCACCAATTTCATGGCTCATCCCAACTGCAAAGCTCACTCCGCGCTTTCACCCCAAGGGCCTCTAGAAGTTTCCAAGCGTGTCTCACATGCTCATATTTAACCCAGTCTGATTTTACAAGCCTGATCCCTTCATTGAAACCTGCTGCCTGAGAAATACACTTACAGGGACTCCTACAGCACTGCCCTGCTGCCAGGGTCCATGCCAAGGATGTGGTCTCCCGTGCCAGCAGCACCATTGGGTGCTCACACTACTGAAGTCCTGCTGTGTTTACACAGTAAAGGAGAGAACACCACATTCCCCAGCTTTGTCAGCTGGTCCAAAGTTCCTTTGAGAAGACAAACTTCACTTTTTGCCAATAGTGGCTCTCCCATACATCAAGGTTTTGTCCCAGGTCTGAGCTGTCGAACAGACACCACAGAGTCCTTTTTGTATCCTCACCTCTCCTCACCCTCAGACAGGCTCTCAACCCAGGGTAGTAGAGGATGCTTACAAGTTCTTTAAGCTCAGCCAGTCTCTGAATCCCAGTTTATACTCAGTCAGGACCCCTACCATTTAGATAAGCGGCTCTTTAAGAAAATCCTTTTCTCTTCATTTAGGTTAAGGGTTGCCTTCATTTTCAGCCAGCTCAACTGCAAATGCAGGAGCCCCTGTGATTTCCCTCCTTCATAATAATCACATCCCAGTTGGAATGGAGAGGGGACTGCTCACATATCCCCTAGACTCCAGGTTCCAAACAGTTTCAGCACAGCTCTTTGAGGCTGCTCCATTTAATCATGCATGAGACCCAGCACCATGCAGTGCAAACTGAACATCACAAAAACTACGTCCTGCCAGTCCCCAGAGAAAGAAAGGGTTAACCAACGGTCGAGAGACAGAAAGCCCCACAGAACTGCTGCCCAGGAGGAATTAAAAGAGCTGAGAATCCTGGGCTATACATTCCAAGTTTAGCCACCGCAGCACCTGGTCAAATTAGCAATGAAGTTGGTTAGAGGTTGGCCCAGAAGGGTCATCTTTCCAAAGCTGTAAGCAGAATGACAAACTCTGATAAGTGTTAATTGCATTTCATTATTTCAAAAATTATGCTTTAACTTCAAGAGGGATTGCCAGACAGCCCTGTCTAGGTGTCTAGAAACAATGCGAGGGAGTGGGAGAGTACCCAAGATTACAAAATAACCACCTCACAAGCACAGAGGAAACGTTTGTACCTGATTTTATTCCAACAAGTTAGCCAGTTGTCAATCACCGGTCATGCTATTGCATCTGAAACACACCCTGTCTAATGACACAAAACTCAAAACGGTGGCTTGTGCTTTGCAGATAGCATCCTGGCAACAGGGCAAGGAGATTGTTTCTCTACATTTAGGTGTGTGTGAGCCCAGAAAGCCTAAATGTCACTGATGATTGCAATCCCAGTGAATAAGAAAAGAGATTGAAGATACTGGAGGCAGTGTGAGAAACTAGCTTTTTCCTATTAATCCCAGCAAAGCAGGCAAGTCAAGTTAGATCCCTTAAGCATGTTACTGTCAACTCTTTGCTATATGTCGAATATGAACTGATTTAACTTTTTGCTTCCATTTAATGGGGCCAAGAAAGATCAGCATCTATTCACTTACAGACCTGCTCCCTGGAGGTCTGATACAGGAAATGTTATCACATCCTAGAGAGAAGCCTAGCACAGACAACAGTCTACCCAGAATTAAGCAGTTTAGAATGCATAATACACAACCCCCTCCAAACTCTCAATCATCTCCCACGTTGTGTTTATAGAATGTAACATCTTGTCTCTTTGCTATTAACATTCTTTGTCAATGCTTGACTATGGCTGGTTTTATGCATTCCAAGTTTGAGGCAGCATGGGGAATTATATAGCAAAAGAATTAAATGCCTGAGATTTGGGATCAAACAGGACTGCCTTCAAATCCACCTTCCATCGCTTGCAAGTTGGGTGACCTTTGACAAGCTATGTGTCTTCAATAAGCCTCAGTTTTTCCCATCTGTAAATTGGGAATAATAAATAATACCTACGACCTACTGTATTGAGGATTTCACTGATGGAGAGCACTTAACATATGCTTGCTACTCTGTAAGTGTTAGCTTAAAAATTATTACCACACTTTCATATCTTTACTGTAGTTTCCCAAATGTGTCTTCACAGAGTGAATGGTTAAGAAAATTGTAGAGATATTAGACAACCTAAAATTTCCCAAAGGGCCCAAAATTCCAGAAAGAGAAGCCAAGGGTGCCACACCTCATGTGTCCACACAGGTGCTCGTGGCTCTCCTCCTATTTCACTGTCCAAGACAAGCTCCTTGGAACACCTGGTTTCTATTCCATTCAGAAGGGAGCACAGGGAGTGGGAGGAAAGCAGGAAGGGATATGGAAATGGCCCACTTAGGATCCAATTGCTGGTTTTAAGAACATGGTGTTCTAAACATCAATAAGAAAGCCACACACATCATCTATGGTAACATGTCTGGGGTCTACATGCCCTCCATCTGTTTCCAGATGAGCAGTGATAACTATATTCAATCATTTGTGAAACATTCATTGAGTGCCTAACATGTGCCAGCACTATACTTGGTGTGACACATGAGCCACCTCTGTGTGAATATCACCAAGGCAGCAAGGACAAGAAAGAAGTGGTTTGCAGAGGCTGGTAGTCATGGGAACTTCAGACCTCAGCTGCCTTTTTGCCCACTTGAGACTTTGATGTTTTCTAACCCAAGACACCCTTCTCAGTGTTTCTGTCAATAATTTTTGGTTAGTTTTTCAACATCGTCCTTGCTCAAGCTTCCCAAGGAGATCAACGTAAGGATGGAGGCCTTTAACTTCAAATAGTAGTTTAAATTCATTTGCAACACAATGTAATTGCATAAAAGAAAGTAGTCAAGTATCAAACTGTGTGGATACACACAAATGACTCCCTCATAAGTGTTAATATCTTCCACATGGAGGAAACTTAGTTAAATCAAATGAAGGTGGCAACTCATTAAAATTTTATTTTCCCTCCTATCCTTTTTTATCTTTTAATCCTCCATATATGGCACAACTTGTTCTGTTAAATCACATTCATTAATGAAACCTCATCTTCTCTTAGCTATGTCTACATTTTTATTTATTTTGAAAACCTTCAGATGCTTATAATCTACTTAGTTAGATTACTGCTTGGACATCTCTTAAGTAGGAAAACTTTGAGCTTTTAAGGTGGAATTACTGGCAAAGGCTAGAAGTGTGAAAAACCAGTTCTCTTCCCATTTCCCCTTAGTAGGAGGTGGTTGGGCAGGCCTTTCCCCTGTCAGGGGACTGCGTCTCCATTTGGATACTGAGGGCACTATGAATTAAGGATCTGTGTTGGCTCAGGGAAGGAGAGGGAGGGAAGAGCCTCTAGAAAGAGTTGTAAACTCAAATTCCCATACATGGGGTAGGCGAGAATGGCGTAAAGTAAGTGCATTAAACAGGGTGTAAGAGGCCAGGAAGTGGTGACAAACTGGAAAGTGAATGTCCCATCTATGGAGAGCAGACATGACCCAGCTCCAGCTGAACATGGCCATGTAGAAATGCAAGCCTAGTCTTCCCAAAATTTCCAGTTTTTCAGTAGAGGCCAGATATTGGGATTGTTATGCATGGTCTCCCAATTTTCAAATGCTGGCAAGCAACTAAAAATGTATTAAAATGTTGTGCAGGCCATTCAAACAAGACTGGGGGCCAAATGGACCACCCATCTATGACTACTGACATCTACCTCCAGGGCAGGATTAGTATTGAGTGAGGAAGCATCATTTGCCTGGATTGAGACTGGAACAGCTTTGGCTTCTCTTGTTTGATGCCCCATCTCTCCTTGGTGACTGGTTTAAGCTGGTGGGAGTCTCATTACCATGATACAATGGTGATATTTTGCACTTGCATGGTGAATTTTCTCCAAGGAGCTCAAAAGACTTTGTGTTGCCTCAGTCAACCTCACAGCAAGCCTGTGAAGCAGGCAGGTAGCCATTGCCCCCAAACACAATGAGCAGCAGCAGAAAGTATTTTACACAAAGCAGCTAGGTGGACTCATTGGCTTAAATCCAGCATCTACACCATTGGCAAATACAGCATTCAAGAAGCATGGGCAGGATTTCCCACTAATGCCTCCCCTGCCACCCTTTTCAGCTTCTTATCTTCCTTCCATCTGCTCCAAATGACAGCTAAGCCCCAAATCTCAACAACAAATACCAGCAAACCGAGCCAGTGACTAATTCCTGTTGTGTGTATGAGTGTATACACGTCTGTGTGTGCATGCGTGTGTGTGCGCCCACCTGACTTCTTAGCATGCCCAGCCCAGTACATCCACATCTATTACAACATGTCTCTGCATTGGTCATTGGTCTAATGCCACGCTCTGAACTGCTGCTTTTGCAAGTGTTTAAGACCTAAAAATTTCAAATGGTGTCTTCAGGATTCTGGATACCTGTATTGTGCTAACAGTGCCTAATAATTTGTGCTGTTTGGGAACCCTGTGTCCCTTTCCCTTCCTTATGCTTATAGAATTACAACTGTGAAGTCTTTCCCTTACAGAGCTAGATTACAGCCCTCTCTCAGGCTCCTGCAGGTTCATAGGAGTGGCCATGTAAAATAGAGATAAAGGCCAGAGCTGTGCAGTGGAGGCCAGGAACAAGAATCTTCTCTGAGTTGCCTTGGATAGAACACCCGAGAAAGTTGGACTGAGCATCAGTGACTGGGGCTCCTCCAGAGTCATCGTTTTCCCCTCTATGACTGGGTTCAAGAGCTTTGCCACATAGTCCCCCTGGGCTATGCCTTCCCCTCTGCTTGATGGACATATGTGCTCTATGTCCTGCTCTACTCAGAGGAATTCCTTGGGCTTTGCAGGCATGACCCAGAGAGAAGACTCCAGTTCAGCAGTGTAAACCTGTTGATCTTTTTCCCAGGACAGGACAGCACAACACAAGTATTCTGCATTTTCTAGACTGCCTTGCTTTTCCTTCTAACTTGTCTCAGATCAGGCTACTGATTTCTGGGAACAGTTCCCAGCATGATATTCTACTGTAATCGTTCACATTCTCTGCATGCAGGCATGCCATAAACATCCTTCAGAGGCAGATGCAAAACCAGGGAAACACCTGGCCATTTTAAATGCATGTGTTGGAGAGATAACTAGACTTATTGGCATTGGAACTACAAAGACTGACTTATCTACCAGCTTCCCATCTGATCCCACAAATCAGAACATGCTTCTTTAGAGCCAGAGGAAACTGCCTTTCCCAGGGATGAGACCTTAAAGATCCAGCAGAAAAGTTTGGGAAATGTCTCTTGATCTAATTGGAATGAGGAATTGATTAAGCATCTAGAATCAAGAATGATGTTTCAGCTCTTCCCAGTAGATCAAAACCAATATTGAATATTTAAAAGGTATATACATTTAAAAAGCCATTTCTTTATATACCTAAGTATATAGGGAGAAATCAACTTTTATTTTTGTTGCCTTGGGAGAAATCAACTTGTGCTTTCCACTTGGCTATGCAGAATGAAAACTGTACAGACTTTCAAAGGCCAGTTGAGGCTTCTCTGTATCTTCATTCATCGTGCCTCTCAAAGCATCAGACGAATCAATCATACTTTGTATTTTTCACACACATACACAAACATTTCTACTTTGGAGCGAATAGAGCACTGTACTGGAGCCATCTCTGTCTTAGTAGCCTCAGGTGCATATATTCCAAAAATTCTAAAAAGTCAGAGAAGACACATCTCCCCAGTGCTGCCAACTCCAGTAAAACCAAAAGAGTTCAGGTTGCATGGTTTACAGACATCCCAGAGAAAGAATGCCCATTCAAGCCCACCAGGCTGAACTAGCCATCAGGTTAAATTAACTCCTGAAACTAGAAAGTGAAACTCAGGGAGGCCCAAGTAGACAGAGGTGCTGCTCATTAGGGATTTCAGCCACTAGAGTTTCTACTTTCAGCTCTGCTGAGGCTTCAGAAGATGCAGAGGTGAAATTCTAGTTTAGCTAAGTGTAGCCGGCTGGACCAACAGGTCACTGTAAGTCATGTCTAACTGATCTCAGTGCTCCTGGGATGGCTTTACCTTGGCATTTAAATTTGTGCTTCCATCACCAGTGAGATGGGGTTACGCTAAGTAATACAACTTTAAAATACTTTCTGAACAGTAATGCAACCATTAAAACAAACAATTTCAGTGTTATAAAGTTATGTCTTTTAGGAGACATTAAAATGTTGCTGATACTGATCACAGCGAGGTAAAAAGCTTCAAGCCAAGGCTTTGAGGTGATAGGACAGAGGCCCCGAAAGCAGCGTGAGGCTGATACATAAAGAAGGTAGTGAAAGCCAAGCAGAGAATAGCTTTAGAACCTAGAGACACACATGGCTGGGGGCACTGCCTTTTACTTTGTTTTTCCTCCCAGGCTGTGGCTTTACCCTTTTCTCTTAAAATCCTGACAATACTTCCCAAGAAACGTGGTCTCTGACAGAGGCAACTACTTTGGATGGGCCAAACGTGGCGCCTGGCAGGAAAACATACTATTCAGAAAAGTCCTAAATTATCCCCTGCCTTGAAGCCTGGAATATAGTAGATGCTCAGTAAGTGCTGGCTGGCTTGAGACTCCCTGTGTGTGAGCCCTCACCACCCACCCTTTACTGCCCAAGTCATTTAAGATAGAGAAAATGAAAAACCACATTGCATCTAAAAATAGTTGGGGAGGGAATTGTATGAATCCACTACGAGTTAGCTTCAAAAATACTGTGCTTCTTAGGTGCTAGAATAGCCCATTTTTAGGGAGTCAAGAGCTGAATTCAAAGGAGTAGCCAAGGGGCTCACCAAGTAAATAAAGGATTCTCTTGAGTTTTGGAGGATTCAGGCTTGAACAAGGGATTTATCTGCCTGTGACCTAGTGCATAATTTGCAGTGGGGATAATATCACCCCCAACAGAGTGAAAAATAGTTCTAGGGGTGGGTGAAATTCTTACTCTTTTTATATATAAAACGTGTGCATATGACATAAACAGCTATGTAGCATGTCTTTGGCATTAAGGGAGAGGAATTAGGGGGGAAAAGGTCTAAAAAGGTTTCTAGGATAGGAGATAATGAAAAAAAAAATTGAGAAATATTAACCTGGTAGAAGAGATGATAGATTGATTCATTTCTAGAGCTTCAACAGAAGTGGCCTCAAGCATCCTCAGGGAAGACACTGTTTCTTAGGAGACTCTGCCAACTCATGCTTCTGTCTTTATCACGCCTGCCTGCTGGCTCATCTTATACCAAATCAGTTTGGACTGAAATAACCAGGCAGGCCAAATAATTGATTTGGTGCATGTTTTTAATTTACTGATTTACTGAATTCCCTTTTCAGAAAATCCCAGCTACTTATCACAGAACTGGCTGGTCCCAGTGCTAAGTTCTCAGCATGCCTCCTCTCTTCTAATCCTCATGTCAGTTTTGTGAGGTGAATACTATTAGCATCATCATTTCACAGGTGAGAAAACTGGCTCAGAGAGGTTAAGCAATGTGTGAAAGGCTTATCTGTCCATGAGAGGGTCTGGTGAGTGCTAAATCCAGGTTGACTTGACAGAAGCCAGGCTTAATCATTGCACTTTGCCCACAAGTAGTTGCAAGGGGGTTTCTTGGGAGTCCAGCAATTAAATCAGAGAATATGGGCATCAGAGGGCCCCCCTCACCTGTCGGGAAAGCCATGCTCTGCAGGAGTGTGTTATTGGTGATGGAGGACAATTCCCTTTTCACTTTACCAGTGCCCCCCAGGCCAAAGAGTACACTAAATAATCTCCAATTCCAAAAATGACTCACTGCTACTCTGCATAGGCATAGTTGGCCAACTTCCCTAAATTTAAGTTGACTTTCTATCAGAGTTCACATTTCCACCAACTTTTCATTAAATTAATTATTCAAAACAATTCAGAGTTAGCGTTCTCACAGCAACTGTAACTCTGCCATGACTAGATTAAGGCGTAAATTGAACAGCATGTTTTGCAATAAAGTTAATTTTATATTCACCAGAGAACTGAGTTATAGTTGCTGTGGGAACCATCATTTCGAATCTCTTGACTTTGGTGCATTTAAATTCTCAACCACAGCATTGCACACGGTAGCATATTTTGCACGGATGTTTAATTTGCTTCACACCATGGCCTGGCTATCCTGAACTTGGAAGTCCTGTCAGAAATAAACATTGCAGCTTCCTAGCTTTCCCAGTCTTCTACTTATCCTGTACCTATGGCACTATACATAGAAACAGCCAAGAAACCAAAATGATTCTAATTTTATCTTGAAATTATCTGTTTGGGGGAAGTGAATTTCCTTAGAAGCACTGAGTCTCCAGCAATGTCAACTAAAGCAGGCAATGTCATTGCTTTTGTGTGCAGCCAGGATTCTCATCCAAGGATATTTTTGGTTCTGCACTGTATTATTCAGTACACATGGGGTGACCTCTGAAAGCTCCAAGTCCTCGCATGTGCCATTAATCAAGCAGGCATGCACAGCCATACATCAGAACTTATTGGAGCTCCGGAAAAGCTAAGCAACATTTCCCAGAGCCACATAAAACCCAAGCATCCCTAAATCAAGACGCATTGCAGGGCCTCTAAAAGGTACGTTCAGCAGAACTGGAATAGAACTCAGGCTAAATGCTGGTGGTATGGAATCGGGAACATGTGCCAAGTAAAGACAGAGGCTTGTTTGGAAGGAATAGCAGAGGAAGATGAAACTCTGAGATGGTTAGAGATGCAAGCATTCCATCCACGAGGATTATCGATTTTTGTAGCTTTATTGGAAAAATCAGTCATGCTTTCTGCCTCCTGGGAATTGCTCTGCTGCAGTTTGGGAGTGTGTATGTGTGGAAACTCTGCAGGTTAGCAGCTGAGTACCAGCTCCCATTCACCATTCAATTATCCATTTAGCTAGAATGTGACTTAGCAGAAACAGACTGCTGTTTTGCATGTGTAAGATGTATTTGAAAGGAGGGATTTTTCTTTCTCTGTAAATGAGAGGATTTCCAAGGAGAAGCTCTTGCCTTCCTAAGGGCACACTCATTATGCAAAATTGAAGAGTGGCACCTAACGAAAGCATAGGCCAGATTGTTGGAATTCTGAATACCATTCTACAAGCTTTCAAGAAACAAAAGTCTCTTATTTCTCATACTGTGCCACACATGAATGTACCTCCTGATCAGAACTACTGCAATATTTGTAAATAAAGACCCTGTAATGATCAGTGGCTTCCCCACCAAGTCCTTGATCAGCTAAAAACAGTTTAAAAGAAAGTTTCAGAGAGCAGGATATGTGCACAATAATTTGGGGTTCCCTTGGCCACGTGGATGGGATGGGTAAGTGATAGATGGCTTTAGATTCATGACTAAAGGTGGGCAGGGGAAACACCGTGCCAGCTAGAGGAAAGAAAAAAAAGTGAAGAAGCAGGGGAGAAACTGGAATGTTTTATTGCTTCTGTACAAGGTAAAAAGTGCCATAAAACAATATAAAATATGGGCTCCTCTATCAGGTCATTTGACACTTAGTGTTTTGTGACCACATCTTCATAGGATGTAGACAGATTTTTGGTAAGGAATGTCTGACAGATTAATAAATATAAATACATTAGATAGATAGATAGATAGATAGATAGATAGATAGATAGATAGATAGATAGGTAGCACAAGCTTTTTAAGCATGTCTGAGTGTCCCATTCGGGTGGGTCAAGCTGGCCTATAGGGTTAAAGAGAACACAAAGGAATTAAAAGACCAGGAGTAATAACATGGGAGCATGCTTGGGTGGTTCAAAGAGACCCTATTGCCAAGAATTAGATGAAGCTGGCCGAATGAATGCAGCCTTGAGGTCTGAAGTCGCTGTGTTAAGAAAGGCGAGGCATTCATTTGCTGGAGCTATTCATATAGATTGTCTGCCCTGACCTTGCAGATAGAGCTGCTGTGACTCAATGGTTCTCTCTGCTTCTCCACTCTCAGTCATGTCTGTCCTATGCAGCACGATGCTCCCCTGTCACCCTTTCCCTTCATCTCCACATGTTATTTTTAGTATGAAAAAGCAACTTGGAGAGGAGAGCAGAATCCTCGCAAAACCCAGCTTCTGCAACCTTATCTGCCTGCTAGTTCCAACCGAGGAGTCTGGTTTGCTGCATCAACAGGGGTAGTTGGTGGGGAGTGCTGTTTATAGACTGTATGTTTAATCGTCTGCTTTTGTGTCTCTAAAGCCTTCCCCTTCCGAGGCATGTGTAGGGAAACATAAGTACATCTAGCATTAGTGGTGCCACATAGAGTCACAGAGCAGGACAAATTTGTGCCCTGCCCAAGCCTCAAGCCTCAAGCCTCCACCCTGCCTTACCCAGATGGTCCTGATGGGTCCCTACTGGTCAGTCTTCCAGATTCTGCCCTGGCCCTGGCCCTATCCTCTGTCTGCTTCTCGCTCGACACAAAGGGAGCCTTTAAAAACTCATGTCAGATCAGACCACTCCTCTGCTCAAAACCTTCCAGTGACTTTTCCATTAAGAATAAAAGCAATATCCTTACAGTGGACTATGAGGTCCTACTATGAGGTCCTCACTCACTCTGCTACAGCCACACAGGCCACCTCTCTGTCCTTCCAACACCCCAAGCACTCTCATGCCTAGGGATTCTGTACCCGCAGTTTCCTCTGCCTGCACTACTGTCTCCCAAATATTGGCATGATTTGCTTCCTCCCCTTCTTTAGGTTTTTTGCTCAAACAACTTATCATCAAGGGCTTCTCTGACCACCCTGTATAAGACAGTGACCTCCATCACACACAACCCCCTTGTGGTCCCCTCCCCCTACATTTCCCTATAGCAATTATTACCATCTGACATACCATAGTAATTTTTATTGTTTATTGTGGGCCTCCTCCCTGTAGAATGTAAGATCTTTAAGAACAAAACTTGTCTCTCTCATTGACCACCATTCAATGTCTAGAAACCACCCAGTGCATAATAGATGCTCGATAAATAATTAGTGAATGAATAAAAGAATAAACTCATGGGTATATGGCAGAAATCAGCATATTCTAATCACTTGGTAAATGTTTGATATGGGATTGGTATTTCTCCCTTGGAGGTCCATTTGTCCCCTGATTTACACACACCGAACTCATCAAGGATTAGGGACAGGGCAGGAGACAGAAGCCAACACTCTTGACAGGGAGACCACCCCACCACTCAGGCAGGACGCCATGCAGGGGCTTCCCCAAGCAGGATGCTCGTGGATCCTATTCTCAGCTTTAGAAATCCCATTTTGTTTCTGTTAACAGAGTGGATCAGGCTCTAGACTAACTCCCTCACACTACCCAAATTCCATCTAAACCTGAAATGGCCATTCAATAATTCACAGTGAGGAAACTCCACATCTCCTGCTCAGTATATTCTCTCCCTAAAGGGAAATCTATATGGGAAATGAAGTTAAAAGCAGAAGATTGCTTGGGGAACAAGAAATCAAAGCAAGTAATATGATATTCTGAGACTGCCTCCTCCCTGTACAGTCCTACGTGGCTAGGGGGGCGCAAAGTGCATGGGCTGAGAGTTGGACAGGCCAGGATTCACACCCTCCCTTTACCACTTGCAGTGATTATGACCCTGGGAAAGTTAATTAACTTCTCTGAGCTTCAGCTTTTTCAGCCACAAATGATGATAATAATATGTACTTCATACCATCCTTGAAATGGCTCAGTGAAATAACAAGGATGTGAATTGCTGAACATGGACAAATGGCAGGTGCTGTTGCTTCCCTCCCCTCTGTCGAAGTGGACACCCTCATCCCTGAACTGACCCTGGCTCTCTCTTGCTCCACCAGCTCCCTCTCCACACCCCAGGCAGACCACCCCTTTCTGTGGGCATGTTTTTTTGAGCCTGGTTGAGATTTCTAAACTCTGCAATCCTCAATAGTGTCACCTCACACACCTCTTGCGTTTTAAGGGGAATTCTATTGATAACTTGTCACATGCATTATGTACAGATCTTACTCATGTAACTCTCAGGAAATTACCTCATGTTTCTCATTTTCATTTAAGTCTTTGGAGGGCACCTTTCTGGGGCTTTGCTGTACTGACTACACTGGTCCTATTTTAAATACTGGCATTCAGTCTCTCCTCATAACCAATTCAAGTGCAAATCAAAGGCTTTCCTAAACCATGCACAGACCTTTCTGCCACCATTGGAGGACACTTTTAATAAACAACAACAATAAAAATAATAATAGGTATCTGTTGTAGAATATTTATTATGTGCCATGCATCATGGATTCTTTCATTTAAACTTCACCAACCCTCTGAGGTAGGTACTTCTATTGCTCTGGTTTTGCAAATGGAGAAACTAAGGAATTGAAAAGTTTATGATTTTTGCCCAAGATCATGCAGCCAAAGGGTGAAGCCAAGGTTTGAACCCGGGCTGCCCAGATTCAGAGCCACTGCCTTCACTATTC
This sequence comes from Macaca mulatta, assembly GCF_049350105.2. Classification (NCBI taxonomy): domain Eukaryota; kingdom Metazoa; phylum Chordata; class Mammalia; order Primates; family Cercopithecidae; genus Macaca; species Macaca mulatta. The sequence continues at coordinate 177,001,002 of NC_133411.1, forward strand.
CAAGTACTGCCACATGGTGACTGAGGTGACCTGACGCAGTGGTCCCGGGAGACAGCAGAATCTGTTGGAAGCCCTAACATACCAAAACAAGTGACTTGGTATAAAAGTCTGCACCCTCTTTCTTGCCCTTGGGGGTTTCATCTCTGTCCCCACCTCTGCCTCCAGGACAGCCAATGAAAAGAGCCCAGTCCTCACTCCCTGTTTTCAATGATGACCAGTGCTCCCAGGCTGCCTCCTGGGACACAAAATTTTCAGTGCAAAAATTTGGACCATCCAGGGCAAATTGGGATGGTTGGTCACCCTAGTTGAGAACAGGAACTGTAGAGCCATTGGCTGGTGTCAAATCCTGGCTCCACCACGAACCCACCCTGCTACTTTGGCCAAATTACCTAACTTCTCCCTGCCTCCATTTCCTCACCTATAAAGCAGGAATAATAGCAGTACCTACACCATAGGGTGGTTGTGATGATTAAATGAGCTAATGCATGAAGGGGATCTAAAAGTGCCGCATAGAGAAATGTCCCTGTGAGCGTTTGTTATTTTTGTGGCTATTATATAAAGAGCTTTCTAAAATCCAGAATTTCATCCTGGGGCAGATTCTTTGCCTAGCTCTCTTAAGATCTATTAGAAACATTTAGTGATTTCCTTACATTTCCTGAAGTTACACTAAGAGCAACAACAACAACAACAAAGTGGCAATTTATGGTTGGCCTGATTTTACACTAGTTAAAAGAGAGCTGTCAACCCTGCAGAAGTAACAAGTCCGTGCCCACAGGCCTCCTTGGTGTTATTTGTATTTTTATGACCCTCCTGTGGCTATAAGGATGCTCAGTGGGTGTAGAAATTGGATGGTTAAAAATAACAAATAAGAAATCAAAGTCGCGCTTTGTCCCTATTTCCATACTGGTAGGTACCACATTCATTATTTGCTGGACAGCTGTGGGAATAAGCTGCACAAGGTACAACAACTTGATTCTCCTCCAAAAACCAAATTAAACCACTGGACTCTCTTATTATTGTTATCCCTGCCTTTGTGTAATGCTTGTCACCCTCCTAAGCTACCAACATGCCTTCTCTTCTACTCACTGGGTGCCCTAGTCTGCCTCTTTCAGTCCAGAGGTATCTGCTTCTTACAAGTTGAAAGGCACAGACCCATATCCACATTCATAAACAACCCCTGTCATCAGCTTGGTTTTGAACCCTGGGCTGCAACTAGCTGCTTCTTTTGCTCAGAGAAGTGTCATCCTTCCAGAGGCTTGGGGTGTGGCCTGTGGGAAGCTTTTCCTTGTACCTGGCTGCTGAATCCAGAACACAGTGAAGCAGCAATGAAACAAAGCACGGTTTGGGTTTGTTTTTGTTTTTTTTGTTTTTTTGTTTTTTTTTTTTTTTATGTATTCATTCAACAGATATATTTAATGCTGTAAGGTGAGAATTAGAAAAACAGCCATGAACAACTGAGCCAAAGCCTTTACACTTGAGGGGTTTGGAGGCTTCCAGGAAGGTGGACATTGAACCACTTGCTCTCATCATCCATTGCACATAGGAATCACCTAGGTAGCTTTAAAAAAAGGAAAGAAACTGATGTCTGGGTCGCATCCTCAGAGACTGTGATTTAATTGGGATGCAGTTTAACACGGGAGTTTTTCAAGGCTCCCAGGTGATGTGAAAGTGCGGCCCAGTTAAGACCCATTGCTTTAAACAAAGGGTTCATTAGAATTACGATGAGCGCTACAGAGAAGGGGAGGGTGGTGCTCTAAAAGCACAAGCATGCAGTGGGGCAGGAACCCTGAGCTGGAAGCCACGAAAGCCATTCCTAAACAAAGGCCAGCTGAGCACAAGGTGAATGGCTTTAGCCAAAGTGGGTGCAGGGAGCATAGTTCAGAGAGACACATCTGGAAAAGTCCACAAGAAGAATCCAGGCTACAGAGAGCAGAGACAGATGTGACATGAGAAGAGAGAAATGGGCAGGGTCAGATAATGCAGGGCCTTTGAGGCACCTTTAGGGGTTTGGGACTTAATCCTAAAGCAGAGGCTTTCACACTGAGCAGGCATCTGGATCCCGAGGGCTTGTTATAAATGCAGACAGCTGGGCCCCATCCCCAGAGGTTCTGATTCAGTAGGTCCAGGATGGAGCTCAAGAATGTGTATGTCTAACAAGTTCCCAGGAGATGCTGCTGTTGGTCCCAGGACCACACTTTGAGAAGCACTGCTCCAATCCAAAGCAATGGGAGAAACTCCCGGAGGATGTTCAGCAGGGCCATGGCAAGAGTTAGGATGCGTTTTCGCAACACGGTGCTATTCACCTCCATAACTCGCAAAGGTAATGTTCCAGGGAGATAAAGGAAAGCACAGGCCGGGCTGGACTCCAGTGCAACTGGGTGATAACAATTCAGTTTGAATTCACTGAGTAACTGACATGGGGTTTCCCTCCCAAGAAGAGCTGTTTTAGTTACTCTTGCCTAAATTCTCCATTTCCTCATTTCCTCACATGATCACCTACTTTAAAAAAAAAGTATTGATAAGAGCTTGAAACATCAGAACACCAAAAAGTAAGATACATCTTCCTTTCTCCTTTTTTTTTTTTTTTTTTTTTTTTTGAGACAAAGTCTCACTCTTTCGCCCAGGCTAGAGTGAAGTGGTGAGATCTCAACTCACTGCTGCAACCTCCACTCCCCAGGTTCAAGCAATTCTCCTGCCTCAGCCTCCTGAGTAGCTGGGATTATAGGTGCCTGCCACCACGCTCAGCTAATTTTTGTCTTTTTAGTAGAGATGGGGTTTCACCACGTTGGCCATGCTGGTCTCAAACTCCTGACCTCAGGTGATCCACCTGCCTCAGCCTCCCAAAATGCTGGGATTACAGACGTGAGCTACCGCGCCTGGCCCCTTTCTCCTCTTTATTCAAATGTCAAAGGATTGTTTTTACTGTTTTCACAAGTTCATCATTTTTCTGCAGCCAAGGCTGAGCCTACTGCCTTCCTTGTCCTATGCAGACAGAAATGATGCTGATCAGTGAGAATCCAGGTGCATCCAGAAAACGTGCAGCCTAGACAGCTAGAGGCAAATTTATATCACCTCATGGAAGCTCTGCTGTTTCTGCTGCTGTTGGGGTTGTGGGGAGGGATTTCTGCCTTAGGAGCAAAACCCAGGCAATAGACCATGGAAAGGATCACTGGCCTCCCAACACCCCAGCCCAGCCCAGTGTCCCCCATACTTGCATCTACACAAACCCTTAAAGACATACAGACACCGTTGAAACAAAGAGGAACATTTGTCCCTCTCAATTTGCCACATCTTTTCTAACAAAGCAGAGTCAGCTGTGGACATGCAGGTTCACAGCTGCGTGTTCACGCCAATTTGTGCCTAGAAACAGAGTCTCCGCACAGCTCCCTCCCGCACACATGGGTGAGCAAGAGGGACAAGCTCTGCCGTTTTCCAGAGACCAGAGACCAGGGTGATTCTTTGGCAGCCAGTCTTCCAAAATTAGTTGGACATTTTCCCCCAGAGCGCCTTGAAGCATCAGATTAATTGTCTGAGCATTTGCCACTGCTGTTCAGTATAAATGGCTACCTGAATCCCTGGTGATCCCCAATCTCCGACACCTCAGCTATTTTCAACTACAAAGAACTCTGGAATGTAATGGCAGACTCTATTATTAAATAATTTCCAGTGTGTGTGTGCTCTTTAATTCCAACAACGCACAGCTCCAGGAGAAAAAAAAATGGCGATATTTAAAACAGTTGGTGGAGGGGGGTCCCTAATTAAATTAATATTCAAAAGCACAATTCTTCCGAAGAGAAAGGGCCCCCATGTAGTCTACCTTCGTGTCCTCCACACCTCATAATTGCCGTTAGCTTCAGTGGATTTTCTTCTCACTCAGCCAGTCTGATGTGGTATTGCTGGAGTTTTGGCTGGTGGTCATTGGGAGACTAAGGATTTCTTAGGCTGTGACACAATCACACACGGAGGACACTTGATGAACCATTTTTTAACTTGAAAAAGGATAGGTTCTTGTTTTTTTCCCTGATCTCAGAGTGAGGCAAAGAGAAATGACCTCCACTTCAGGCTATGCCCTAAAGGGAAAGCTTACCACTAATTACATTATCTGTCATAACAACTATGTAGACACTGACAATGAGTGCCACTCTCTACTGAGCACTTAGAATGCGCCAAGCTCGGTTGAAATCTTTAGCTTTATCATTCCATTTAATACCTCTGGCATCTGTTTAAAAAAAAAAATAGCAAGTACAGTCTTGTGACCATCCCTAAATTATTCGATCAGCACATATTTCTTGAATGTCTGTTGTGTGCCAACCATTCTTCTAGACCCTGAGAATATCTCAGTGAACAAAAGAGGCAAAACTTTCTGCCTTTCTGGAAGCTGTATTCTATTGGAAGAGAAAATAAATAAGATTAACTAGTAAAATACACAGTTTTACAAACAGGCTGAGGCTCAGAGAGGTGGATCTACCAGTCCACGCTCACACAGACAGCAAGAGAGACATGCAGATTCCAGTCCCAGAACTCTGACTCCAAACCAGGCTAAGGTTTTCCCCATCGTTGAAATTTTAAAAAATAAAAAAATAAAAAAATAAAAATAAAAAGGTTTTCCCCATAGTTGAAATTTAAAAAGAAAAGCAAAACAACAACAACAACAAAACACTCTTTTTTTTCACCTCAGTTTAACCTAGGGTATAGGTGCTTTCCTGATGGTCTCTTGAAGCAAGCAGGGACATCTCACTTCTCTGGCTTTCCCTGTCATCTGTCTGCATTTCCATGCAGCCTGTTTTATGCTTTTACTTGCGTTTCCATCTGGATAGGGTATTGCCCTTTATGCTTTTCTTAGGCATGCTTGATGTTGAATATTAAAATCCTGTTTCTCTCTTCATACTCCTCATGCAGTATTAGCCACTTATTTCTACCTTTAAATTGCTGCACATGGCAGAACATTTCTTGATGCTTTTTTAGAAAAGCCTTTTATGGTAATTATAGCTTTCTTCAAGTGCATTTATGCTTCCCTTTTTACCATGCTGTAGACATTATTTTGTTCATGCCTAATTTTTGTTAAGGCAAAAAGCCTGCCTACCTGGTAACTGTGTGGACAGACTTTTTTTTCTAGTGGTTGGAATTTTATGTGTAGAGTCTTGGAAACTCTTTCGTTTCCACTCTGCCAAAGCCATTGGATTCAGCCAGAGTTACTCATTCATCATTTCCCCCAAGTACTTATTAAGTAGTGGCACTCCAAGAGCAAACAATCTAGACATGGTCCCTCCCTGACAGTTTTACACCATAGCAGGAGCGCCTGGGGCAGCTGTTCAGTTCACAAGAGGGGCACCATTCAAAATGTAGGTAATGACAATGAGTACATTTATTATGGCACTTTTCCAGCAGGTGACAGTAAAATGTCTTAAGGGAGGGCTGCTACATGGCCTAGCAAGCATCAAGGAGGTACCAGCCAATTGTGATACAGTAGGGCGGATAGTACCACATAAAGGAAAGGATAAAGATGCCATGACCAGTGCTGCTGGCATGAGCTTGGGAGCTTTGGAAAAGCTTCCAGGAGGAGATGACTTCTGAGTGGGGATTTGAAGGATGTATTGAAGTTAGGGAGGTGAGAAAAGTGAAAAGGAAAGGCCAAGTGGCTTAAGTCTAACCAAAGGCTAAAGGGATATTGAGATAGGCTGATGTGGTAAGAGCCAGTTCATATGAAGTCAGCAAGCCCAGTTAAGGACTTCAGACTTTACCCATGGGTCAATGGAAAGCTACTGAAGTGTTTCCAGCAGTGTCCAGAATGTGAGAGGTGGAGGCAGGGAGACCAGTTAGGAGGTTTTGACAAGCATCTGCACCAAAGATGAGGGTGGCTGGGGTTAATGTGGTAGCAGTAGGGGTGGAAGTGGAGCACAGATTCCAAGATATTTAGGAAGAAGGACAGATAGGAGTTCTTGCAGTTTATAGGAAAATTAGGCAGAACTTGGTTGGAATTAGATAGAAGAGACGAGAATGCAGGAGAGGAGGGGAATAATTAAGAATGCCTCCAACGTTTCAGTGGTGGGCAATGGGGTAGATACCTGGATGTGCCATGCACTGCTCAAGGGGTCAGAGTTTGTGGGGAGGAAAGGTAAAGAGTCAGAATTCCTTTGAGTTTGAGATGCTTATGAGTGTACAGGTGGGGAACAGATGGCTATGTTGAGATGCAAGTTGGAGTTCAGGTCTAGAGGTCAGAAGACTGGAATTGAAGATTTAGGGGCCATCAGAATATAAGGGTGTGGGTTGTTTTTGTTGTTGTTGTTTCCTTTTTTTGAGACCGAGTCTCACTCTGTCGCCCAGACTAGAGTGCAATAGCACCGTTTTGACTCATTGCAGCCTCTGCCTTCTGAGTTCAAGTGATTCCCCAGCCTCAGCCTCCTGTGTTGCTGGGATTACAGGCACCTGCCACCACACCCAGCTAATTTTTGTATTTTTAGTAGAGATGGGGTTTCACCATTTTGGCCAGGCTGGTCTCGAACTACGGACCTCAGGTGATCCACCCACCTCGGCCTCCCAAAGTAGGTTTTTTTAAATCCCAAATTTCCACATCACCTCTCTCTATATAGGTTGGAATATGACAGAACTAGTCCATTCATATCACTGGTGTCCTTGAAAATTCTCCGTGGGAAGAGGACTTTTGATCTTAGAGAGGAAGTTTCTATTATCTTCTCATGACCCTCAGAAGAGTTTATAGATACAAGGCAGGCAGACAGAAAAGATATAGCACGCACTGATTGTTTTTAATCCATTCGAGCACCTTCTACATGCCTAAAACCAGGCCAAGCTCTAGGATTCAACAGCAAACAACCAAATCTTGGATCTCATGGAGGTTTATGTCTAGGGCTAGGTTTCTCAACCTTAGCACAGTTAACATTTGGGGCTGTATCATTCTTCACTGTGGGACCTGTCCTGTGCATTGTAAGATGTTTAGCAGCATCACTGGCCTCTACCCACGAGATGCCAGTAGCACCCTCCTCAAATTGTGGCAATCAAAAAATGTCTCCAGACTGGGCACGGTGGCTCATGACTGGAGTGCTGTAATCCCAACACTTTGGGAGGCCAAGGCAGGCAGATCACTTGAGGTCAGGAGTTCAAGACCAGCCTGGCCAACATGGTGAAACCCCATCCCTACTAAAAAAAAAAATATATATATATATATATATATATATATATATATATATATATATTCACACATATATATATAGTCGTTGTTTGTGTGTGTGTATATATATATGTATATATACAGAAAAAAAATCAGTTGGATGTGGTGGCATGCACCTGTAGTCCCAGCTACTGAGGAGGCTGAGGCAGGAGAATCATTTGAACCTGAGAGGTGGAGGCTGCAGTGAGCCAAGATTGCACCACTGCACTCCAGCCTGGGCAAAAGGTGAGACTCCATCTCAAAAAATAAAAATAAAAAATAAAAAGTGTCCAGACAATGCCAAATGTTTTCTGGAGAGAAATAGGGGTACAGAATTGCCTTTGTTGAGAACCACTGGTATAGGGTCATGATAGAACCTGCAGTCTCCAGGCAGCCAGCTCTCTCTAGCTCCATAAAAGAGGAACCAAACAGGTATGCTTTAAGGGGCTTTATATTAGTGGTCGTGGAGACAGGCAGTACCAGCCTGAAATCCAGAAGACTTCCTATAGGAGACTTCCTGGATGCCCCAGTATAAGCTTATACTTGGATGCCGCAGTATAAGCACAATCCAACTTCAGTTATAGCATCCTCTCCAGAGAAACGCCTCTACCTCATACCTGTTTTGCCCTCCAGACTAATTACTTCCTAGGTTTTGTTTTTCCTTAAGCAGAAGCTGGCTTTGCACTTTACAAACACAAAGGATCACCTCCTCAGAAGGCCACCCGTAGAATGAACTTGTGCTGGGGTTAGTTAGCTTGGGGTTGCCTAGCAACGCCGTGCACCTACCAGGGCTGTTTTCTTCCTCTTCAAGCTAAAAGCTAAGTCCCGTCCATTAATTCCCAGCTACCCTGAAACTTCTCAGAGATTTGCCAGCTTCCTACTGCTCATGTTTTCATCTTCCTCATGTGATGTGGAGAAAACCTGCTACTGTGGTCTGTTTATTTCACTTCAGTTGGTCGGCAGGGGAAGGGTGGGGAGGAAGCAAGAGAGAAAGAGAAGGGGTTAAAAAAAAAAGCCTCATTCAATCTAGAAATATATGTATTTTGGGTGCGTATCTCTGACTGACACGCTAGTGTTTTTTGCAGATTTAAATCTGATGTAGCGGACGTGGGTTTCCTATACAATGAGGCTTCTGTTGACACATTGGACATGAATTTAGTCAGACATGAGACCTCAAAGTAGCTAAATAACAAAGCTCCACCAAATAGATACCATGCTGAGCAAATGTTGATAGGTCTGTCATTTAGTGTATTTTCTGTGATCCGTTCCCCAAAACTCTACCAGTAGAAATTGTTAAAGCTGAAGGTAGCTGGAGGTTGAAGAAATTCTCTTTTCCTTGAGAATCTGTGAAATGTCCCTTGGGCTTTTCCTACTGAGCTCATTTTGTTCCTGCAGAAATGTTTGTGGCATTTCTCTGCAACTGGGGATGGCTTTCCCTCCACATACCCTCTCATGGTAGGAAGTGAACAGGGGTTTTCCAGGCAGGGCCACAGTCAGGAAAAGCATGGAAATGTGAATCTGGGCTTTGTGAGGAGAGGTGTGTAGACCAAACAAGCTTTCTCCAGGTGTGCCCACACTGGTGATTTACTTGCCTGCTGGACTTAGCGCCAGGCTGTGCAACAAAAGAAAACTGTTTCCCTGGTAAGAGTCTCCTTGTTTGCCCTCTCAAGACAGCTCAGCTTCCCTAGGGAGTGCCCCACATAGGTCTCCTCTGTTGCATGCACTCCTCACCCAGATCCCAATCCAATACCACCTTCTGGAAAGGATGAGAGGCAGCAAACACTGAAGAGTGAAACTCCTCTTCTTAAAGAAGTAAAACTTAATTGCATACCCTTGAGACCTTACTTCTTAGGAAGATGCCTTTAAATTCCCACCACCGGCCAGACACAATGCCTCATGCCTGTAATCCTAGCACTTTGGGAGGCCGAGGCTGCAGGATCATTTGAGGCCAGGAGTTCAAGACTAACCTGGGCAACATAGCAAGATCCCATCTCTACTAAAAATTAAAAAGAAAAAAATTGCTGGGCTTGGTGGCACACACTTGCAGTCCTACCTACTCAGGAGGCTGAGGCAGGAGGATCACTCAAGCCCAGGAGTTCAAAGTGGCGGTGAGCTATGATCATGCCACTGCACTCCAGCCTGAGTGATAGAGTGAGACCCTATCTCAAATTCCCACCAGTGCCATATGCACATACTAGGTTTATCAGCATTCTCATAAGGGGTACTCAAGAGAAAAGAAGGAATATGCTAGGTGAAGGCCTCTGGAACACTGGAGAGAGGAATAGGGGAGATGCATGCTTTTGATTCACAAGATTTGGGCCAGGAAGGTTTCAAATCAATTACTTCCATCATTACAAAGCTTTTTATCCTCCGCCATGGCCCAATCCAGCCTGCACTTTATGTAGTTTAAAAATAGGCGTAGAAAAAGATGGAAACAGAGATGGTGGCAGAGGTAGAGATAGGATTCGAGATAGATATTCGAGGAAATTACTTTCTGGGGAAAATTAAATTAATGGTCATTGGGGTATATTTAAATTAAGTAAGAAAACATATCCCAGTGCACAACTCTGCAAATTTACTAGAAGTCATTGCATTGTACACTTAAACCAGGTGAATTTTATGGTGTATAAATTACGCCCCAATAAAGCTGTGAAAAGAAAGAAAAATGAGAAGATGTCTAGGAATTCTTGCCAGCATGAAGGTTTTGTGAGTGTGGCCACATCCTAGTAGTTCTCTGCTTCTCTCCTACCTGTTATAAAGAGTCACGGAGGCTCTGCTAGTGGGACCTTTCCCCTCTCTCTTTAGTGCACCTCCTTTCTCCACTTTCCTCCCCCAGACTCCCTTTGTCCAAACTCAGATCAGGAGAGTGCTGGCTGCAATTGTTTTGGGTCCTGGAGTAATTAGAAAATTACACAGGCAGCTGATTCTGCACAGGCACGTGAGCGCATGCTCACACACACACACACACACACACACACACACACACACACCAATAAAGGAAAAGAAATCCACAAAATAAGAACTACTGCTACCCCACCACCCTTCCCGCAAGCACATATATTTTTTTCTTCTATCTTTCCCCGATTCATGGCACCCAGCATCTATACCCTCCACAGCCTTCGAATCCTGCAGTATTTTCAAATCGTGCCATAAATAGGTTGAGTGATAAGCAGCCAACATCTTTAAGTGCCCCTTAAAACTAAGTATTACCTGTACAAGCATATGAAAATAGCTCAGCAGAACCATCCAGTGTTCGGTCATGAGAAGCTCATGATAATCCTATGTAAATATGTATTTAAAACTCTGAAAGATGGCGGGTACTTTGCCTCCATCCTGGGTTGATAGGGAATTTTTTCTCTTCTATGGAAGAGCACTTCTTAAAAAAAGAAAAAAAGAAAGAAAGAAAAGCTTCTTTTCAGTAGCATTGATCCTGAGCTATTGGCTGGAAATCACAGCCTAGCTAGTCTGGTTGTCAGCTCAGCACTGGTTTAGTTGTCTGGGATGTGCATTGAACTCCCCGCTTTGGGAAGGTTGCCTCTGACCTAGGTCAGTTGTCACTGGGGATCCCCTGCATCTGCGACCCCACTCTGTCTTGCTACTGCATGCGTTGCCTGCTCCCTTGACTCTGTGGAAGGCAGGCGCGGGCCCCACTGTGAGGCTGGCCCAGCGGCTGCCCTGCGGCCTTGCTCCCCTCTGCATGGCTCCCCTGCTTCCCCAGCGCAGCCTCACGTCCCTCCTTCTCATCCTCTCCATTTCTCCAACCAGATGGCTGCCCTGACTTGTGCAACGGTAACGGGAGATGCACACTGGGTCAGAACAGCTGGCAGTGTGTCTGCCAGACCGGCTGGAGAGGGCCCGGATGCAACGTTGCCATGGAAACTTCCTGTGCTGATAACAAGGATAATGAGGGAGGTGAGCACGCATCTTCTCATTCCCAGCCCCTAAGATCAGAGCGTTGTCCATGCTTTTGTCATGAGTCATTTTTCTTCTGAAAGACCTCCCCTGCACTATTGTCAAATGTTGTTGTAACATTTTCTTTGAAGCAAATGCAGCAGAGAACAGGTATCCTTATGCCAGGGGGGATCTCTGGGAGACACCAGCTGGAGGCACTGGGGTTGATGCTGGCTCAGAATTCCCAAGTGTCCATTGCCACATAAAGGTGGCTGGACCCTGGCACTGCCTTCAGGGTGACCAGTCCTGCCAGACCTTTCAGGGCTGGGGACAACAGTCGGTGACAATGAGGATGACAATCTATGCCTACCACACTAGGCTGTCATAAGCAATGCCTGCTGCCTTCATCCTTACAGCCCTTTGAGATGTCACTTTACAGATGAGGAAACCAAGGCCTGAAGAGTGATTAAGTAACTTTTTCGAGATAATCCAACCACCATTAGTAAAATTGAGACCCAAACCCAACTGAGGCTCCAAAGTGTCTGTTCTAACTAGTTGTCAGCAAACTATGGTCCATGGACCAATCCTGGCCTGTGAGCTAAAAATAGTTTTAACATTTTTAATGGCTGGGGGGAAAAAATCATAAAAATAACAATATTTGATGGTGTGTAAATTATGTGAATTCAAATTTTGATGTTTATAAATTTTTAAACAGCTTTATTGAGGTATAATCAACATATAAAAGCTGTGTATATGGCTGGGTATGGTGGCGCACGCCTGTAATCCCAGCACTTTGGGAGGCCATCACCACCATCAAGGCCATAAACATGTCCATCACCTCCCAAAGTTTCTTCCTACTGACTGAACCAAGGGTCGGGCTGCTTGTTTTCAAGGTTCAATAACAAGATGCAGACAAACTGGGGAAGTAACCAGAAATAAACTCTCCCAGGTACAGGGAGAAGGCCAGAGATCATTCACAGGCCAACACAAAATTACAAAGTTTTCCAGTGCATATATACCTTCTAAGCTATGTGTCTATGTGTAAGTGTGCATTCATCTGAAGACACAAGTGATTGATTCCATCTAATCTATAACTAAGGTTTGGGTCCTGGAGAGCTTCTTCCAGAGCCTCAGTAAATTTGCTTAATCTAGATGGGTCCTGATGCCAGGGGTGATAACCCTTATCTTGTCTCCAGCTAAGGTGTGGAGGTCTGGGGAGTTCCTTTAGACTCCCAATAAAACTTGTTTAATCCTAAACGGGTCCTGGTACGAGGAATGTAAGAATTCCTTCATTATCTCGTGAAGGTTCAAGGCCCAGGAAAGGCCTAGGCAAGACTCTTGGTGGGCTTTTGTTACATTCCAGCCTTTGTGTAAGGGCGCTGGCTCTTTCCGCCTATAATATTTAACCTAATCATTCATTCAGTGCCAAAACAGTTGTCAGGGAAGCCTGCCTGTTCAGCTGTTGCTGAGACATAGCCTGCCACACTGCTCTCTTTGTGATTATTGTTGTGGGGTGACTTTTTGGTTTTAGAAGTTTATGTGGTAAGAACATTTCAATGTGAGATCTACCCTCTTAGCAAATTTTGAGTATACACTACTTTGTTAGCTATAGACACTATGCTATGTGGTAGATCTCCAGAATGTCTTTATCTTGCATCAGTGACACTTTGTACCCCTTAACCCACACCTCTCCATTTATTGGAATATAACCATGCCCATTTGTTTATGTTTGGTCTAGGGCTGCTTTCACTCTCCATTTCAGAGTGGAGTCACAACAAAAACCACTTGGCCATCAAAGCCTAAAATATTTACTCTCTGGCCCTTTACAGGAATAGTTTTCTGTCCCCAATTCTAAACCTCTGAGCTGAATTTCCCCATGTTACTTCCTGATGGAGTGCTAAGTTTCTGGGGCTAAATGAGGTTGGCTTAGCCTGTGGGCCACCTGATCTCCTAAGAATACTGTGGAATGTTCCCTAGAATTTAGTACAGGTGTGTTATCCACCCCCACCAAAATTACTAACTGGTCAGAATTCACTAGGAGCAGAAGTTGTTTCAGAGTGTAAGAAGATCCATGAGTCCAATCATTTGATTTAACAAAAATGTATTTAGTGCCACCTTGGACCAGCCATTGAAACCTAGGAATATGAATGACCAAGCCAAAGTCAATCACTGCCTTCCTGGTCCCAACAGGTCCTTTCAGTGATGTCCAGAGCAGGGTGCAATCCATCAGGGTGGTGGATGAGAGTATTAGATACTCTATTTTTATTTGTTCTCATCCTCTTAATGGATATTTTGCAGTTTCCATAATTTATGATTGCCATTGTGCCTGTATGTAATTTGTAAATAAACAGATGTGCACACACTGATAGGAATACACAATCAAAACAGTTTACAGACCTGATGTGGTTTACAGAGCTCCCATTCATTCATTTTCTCTCTCCTGAAACAGAGCCAAAAGAGAAAGCACTTTAATTCATTTTTTAACAAGTTAAGGCATAACTACATAATGCATTTTTTTTTCCAAGTCAGAATCGCACGACTTTTGCTGGTAAGATTCACTGTTTTTCCTTCTGCCTCCCTGGCGATTTCACTGAGCACAGCGGTTGCTTACAGATCAGCTTCTACTTCCAGAAAGGAGATGCTCTCCTGGCTCCCTTCCCTGTTCCTGGTGTCAGCAGCTGAAAGCATAACAAATGGCTGGAATGCTGCACAGAGGGAAGAGAGGAAAGTCTGGGGGACCATCTCCCCAGCATACCCTGCATTACCCACCTCCCTCCCCACCAGCCCTACCCCTGATCCCAGCTCCCACCCGGCCAAAACCAAATTCCTGTAATGATGGGGCTAAAAGAGGCTCACAGGGTCCCCAGTCCTAAGGGTTGCCCACCAGGCACAATTCAGGATCCCCCCCTGACTGGCAGAGACAAAGCAGTCTAAAGGCAGGGCACAAAAGCAAATGAGGCAGTGATTATGCTAAAGACAATAATGGCCTTGTTATGGGAACTATAAAAGCAAACCTCCCAAGGAAGTAATTAACCACAAAGAAAAAAAAAAAAAAAAGAAGGCTGCATGGTGTTTATAAAAAGAAACTCCCAGTTAATTCAGAGTTGCTTATGTCAGGTGAGAAGGGTAGACACCAATTCTGTCTCACCTGGCGTAAGCAATTCACAATTAACTGAGTTCTTTTTTTGGAGGAGATTCCTTGGTGTAGAGTATCCTTTTTATGGTTAATGACTTCCCTAGGAGGTGTGCTAAGCACTTTGCTGTTTATTGATAAATATTAAGGTTGCTCCTCATCAACTCCAGATTTAATCCTGCAGCACACTAATTATATCACTCTTTTTGTTTGGTTGGGGTGGGGGTGGGAGTTCTGCCCTAGTCTCTGTCCTGCTTTGTGAGTTTTCAAGAAGGGCTATATGAGTTTATAAACCTGGCAGTGGGTCAGAGGCACCCAGGAAGAACATGAATGCAGACCCGGGGAGCAGCTGCAATGAACACATTGTTATAAATTTCGTGAATGGGCAAAATAATACAGCAATCTACCAAAGTGGACTGGAAAAGGCAAATCACTTTTCCATCTAGAAACACTCGAAAAAAAATCTGAAGGGATATATATTTTTTTATTTTAAACTGAGATGGATATAGATACAAATACAGATAGAGATATCTGAAACCTTTAACAGTCTTTTTTCAACCTAGGTTCCTCTATGAGAGAATTAAGCCCTAATACTTTATGGACACTAGTAGTTCTGAAACTTCAGCATGTGGCAAAACCACCTTGATTCAACACAGAGTGCTAAGCCCTATCCCTAGAGCTCCTGATTCTCTAAGTCTGGGGAGGGCGGTGCAAGACTTTGAATTTCTAGTAAATATCCCAGCAGTGCTGACACAGGGGACGCTGATGCAGGTCCTCCTTGAGAACCACTGTCCTAAGCCATCCGATCTATGCAATGAATTAACTTCTCTCCTGTGCATCTAGAATGGTACTGGATAAAGTACCTCCTTTGGAAGAACTGAGAAAACTTTCACTCATATATGCTCTGTAGTTAGCAGTGTTGAGATGAAAATCCCTGTTGGAGAAGGCTGCCTTAGAATATCCCCGCCAAAACAGTTTATGCCGATTCCCTGCCTTCTCATCCTCTTGGCTTTCAAAGTCTCCAAACACCCCTAGTCATGTGACCGCCGCTCATGTAACCTCAGGAAGCAATGGCTGATTCTGAAGGGACAAGCCTTACTTGCCCATGGCCACTAAAAAGAAGTGGAAATGGTTCAGACAGACATGGCAGCCAGCAGACTGTCTTTTTAGTAGTAAGAGATCTTCACTTGAACTGCTCACCCCAATTTGAAAAAGAAGAGACTCAAAGAAATATTTTTGCTTACAGAAGACAAATACCAGCTCATTAAAGTCTGAGAATACACACAACATGTGCACCAAGTGACAGGCGGATAATATTTAATTATCACCACCAAGACAGAGGTGCGAGATTTAGTTCATCACAGCCAGGGGTAGGAGAGAGGGTGTAGAGTTCCTCTAAAAGTGGGAACCTCAAGGTGAGGAGGCGTTGTTAGACCGTCTGACCTGGTGAGACAGTCCTTACTCCTTCTCCACTCCCCTTTATCACCCTGAACTTAGAGTCAGGAGCCCTAGCCCTCCCATCATTTCAAGCTGGCATAGGAGTGAGTCTGAAGCTCCTGTGGAATCCTATGAGATGCTTTCTCCCATCTGTGGGCAGCAGTGACAGTGGAGACCAAGGGAGGCGATGTCATAACCACATCACCTGGACATAGGGGTAGGAGGAAGCCCTTTTTAGGCTGAGCTCGTCCTCAGTCACCCCGCATCACTTTCTTCCTTACTAAACTAGGAGAGATGTCTTTTTCCTCCCGTTCTGTTTCAACACAGCATTGAAAGATGTTTTGCACCTTCTCTTTCACGTCCCTGGTTTCTGAACAGGTGACACTGTATCATCATAATTGATTGAGAGCTTGGGCTTCAGAGTCAGCCTTTGTATCCCAGCTCTGCAAGTCACTTTGCTTCTCAAAGTCTCAATCTTCTTATCTGCAAAATAGGCATGGCAATGCCAATGCCACTAGCTGGTGTGAAGTTTAAGTGAGAAAATGTATGTGATATATTTTACAAGACACCTGGCTCATAGATGCCCTTACATATTGGCTGCTGCTAGCATTGACATTATTAATATTAATGTTATTTTCTAGAAAGGAGACCAAATTCATATAGATGGAATCCAACCAATAATTTTTCCAGTGTACACAACCACAAAGAGTCTAACTTTGTGCTTATTGAACTTCAGTGCTGCGTGACTGTGTGGAGGGCTTGTTTAAAAGTCAGATTTCTAAGTCCCTACCTTAGAGGTTCTGATTTATTAGTCAGATATAGGATCCAAGAATCTGCACTTCTACCAAGCAACCCAGAGTGTCTGATACAAGTGTGTTTGCTCTGCAGGTGACATTTTGAGATAAACTTTTTAAAATAATGGCTTTTCCTGGGTGGGCTGACCCAGCCTAATGTCACAGTGCTTACGCCCCAAACCCTTTGCCCTAGAATCCCCAAAACACAGGAGTGCAGTGAGGAGAGGGGAATTTTATTTCAGGAAGAAATAAGTAGCTGAAAAGACATGAAGTCTGGGCATGGTGGCTCACGCCCATAATCCTAACACTTTGGGAGACCAAGGTGAGTGGATCACTTGAGCTCAAGAGTTCAAGACCAGCCTTGGCAACATGGTAAAACTCCATCTCTACAAAAAATACAGAAATTAACCAGGCAGGCATCCTGGCATGTGCCTGTAGTTCCAGCTACTCAGGAGGCCGAGGTAGAAGGATTGCTTGCTCAGGAAGTTGAGGCTGCAGTGAGCCGTGATTACGCTATTGCACTCCAGCCTGGGTGACAGTGTGAGACCCTGTCTCAAAAAAAAAAAAGACCTGAAGATATTTTTCCATTTAGGTCCTTAGTGAATGACTTCAGTATGATTTAGAAGTTCTCCATTCTTGGGTGGAGAGTTGGCTAATGTTTGTTTCAACGTTTAAAAACCTTTAACTCTCTGTCATTGGGGTACGAATTCATCCATCCACTCATCCATCCATCCATCCATCCATTCATTAGCTTATTCATTTATGGCTTAACAAACATTTGTTGAGGGTTTACTAAATGTTAGACCCTGAAAATAAGCCTTTAGAATACTAAAGCAAACATGACACATGTCCACAAAGAGCTCACTATCCATCTACAAAGGTGGATAAACACATTGTTATTATTATTATTACAGTCCAGCATGTGAGAGGTGACAGGGATGGACCATCTTATTAGATGGCAGTAGTTCAGTGGGAGCATAGCAAAGGGACTGTCACATGAATGGGTGTCAGGAGCATGACATGAGAGAAAGCCCAGCCCAGTGTTAAGGCCAGGCTCTTCAGCTCGTTCCCATGGAGTGTCCTCAAAGCCACAGATCTGTGTATCAGTAACCCCTGGTAGAGGCTCTTCAGACCACTAGCAGTTTCTGTAGTTCCCTCTGTAAATGAAGGACTCCACACTGGCTTCTCCGCAGAGCAGTATTTCCCACCCTACCTCCATCTGCAAGGCTTGGTTCCTTGCTTCACTCCAAAAGAGGCTGCCTTGGGTTAAGAGACGTAGATGCTGGCCTGAGCTCCGGGCATGCCATCCAAGGCACTCCAGCCAGGTCTAAATGAGGAGAAATAACACTGGAGTCTGTCCAAAGCACTTGGAACAGACAAAACGCACCCCTCGCCCACTGCCTCCTTCCGCTCCCTCCCCATCCCATAACCATCCAAATTGGTTTGACACGATTCAGGAATGCTCTTCCAGCATTTATCTCACTTGTTAATTAATAACTCACCTTGTCTGTGCATTTAGCAGAGCCAAGCTTGGGACTTCAGGGACTCCAAAAGGGTTCTGGTTCCCAGGCCCAAATAGTCCAGTTTCTTCCTCCAGTGAGAGACAAAGCTTGGTGAACCCATTGTAAATGCCTTGATTAATATATCCCAATCATGTTGATGGATTGGTTGGGTGGGGAACAGCTTAAAAGTACAACATTGTGCTATTAATTGGGTTGGATGAGGATTGCCTTTGCAGTCCAAAGACCTTGTGGCAAATGTAGCTGGGCCATAAACAGAGTCCCTGATTAGCTCCCAGAGAGAAAAGCAATGTATCTAATGCTTAGGAGGAAAACTTGGCCTTGAGGACACTGCCAGCTGGCCAGATGCTGGGTCTCTCTTCTTTAGGAGGGAAGTAGAATTAGCCTCAACTGAGATCCTCAGGGAACACATAGCAACAGGGATCTGAAATTATTCTGGCTCTTCCAGTTGAAATAAGATCTTTGACTTCCTGGGCATATTTGACTAGAGAATCTTCTGTTTAGAAAACTGTAAGGTAGAGGTTCAGTTTTCTTTTATTCTACTGAGGTTTAGAAAAAAGATAGAACCAACTGGGCACGGTGGCTCATACCTGTAATCCCAACACTTTGGGAGACCAAGGAGGGTGGATCACTTGAGGTCAGGAGTTTAAGACCAGCCTGACCAATATGACGAAACCCTGTCTCTACTAAAAATACAAAAATTAGCCGGACATAGTGGCTCACACCTGTAGTCCCAGCTACTCATGAGGCTGAGGCATGAGAATCTCTTGAACCCAGGAGGCAGAGGCTGCAGTGAGGCAAGATCATACCACTGCAGCACTCCAGGCTGAGTGACAGAGCAAGATTCTGTCTCAAAAAGAAAAGAAAGAAAGAAAGATAGAACCTATTCTCTTGCATATAAAAATTATAATCAGTAAGATTTTTGAGAGCTTACATATGCCAAGCGCGGTGCTGAGCTTGTCCTGCACCTGGGTTACAGGAACAGCCTCGCAAGTGGTCTCCCTGCTACTCCTTTTGCTGTCTGCTCTCTGTTCCTCCACACAGCATCCAGAGGGACTGTTTTGGTATGTTGATGCAAAAGTTATTGCAGTTTTGACCACTGAAAGCAATTAATTTTGCACCAACCTAATACACTGTAAATCTCATCATTCCATGTTCTCAAAGGGTTTCTCATGAAGTTAGAATCAAAATCAGATGGTTTTTTTTCACCTTGGCTTAGAGGGCCCTCTGTGTGTCCCCTGCCTTGTCTCTGACCTGTCCTCCCCCATCCCCTCCGGAAGCTCAGCCTCATCCACTCTGGCTGGTGTTCAGACCACACAAGTGCAAAGATTAGTTCCACCCGAGAGTCTTTGCTAGTGCAAGGTGGAAATGCCCAATCCAGGCACACTGTGTCACTGGCTCATTGTAGTCATTCAGTTCTCAGCTCAAATGCCTGAGAAGGACTTACTATGCAGTCTTCCTCTGTCTCTCTCCCATCAACCATTAGTGTTTCCTTTATGGAAATACCACACTCCTAAATTTTCTCAAACTATTATTCTTGTAGGTTCTCTGTTTCTTCACACTAGACTATAAGTTCAATGAGTCTATTTCATCATATTATTTCCATTATACAGATAAGGATACAAAGGCTCAAGAAGTTAAGACTCAGAATAGGCTTTTCAGCTAACCACCATGATATATGGCTTTTCTCCTTTAAAGCCATTGGCTCGTTTTTTCTAAAACACTCAAAAACTTTGGACGGTGTTTCTGAAGAAGATTCAAACAAGTACAGAATGTGTGTTGCTGCAAAGAAGCCTTAGAAAAAATCACCTCAAAGACAAAACTTTTCCATTGAAAACCTTTTCCTGGTACGTGTAATTGACCATTGAATTAGTTTTTTTGTTTGTTTTTGTTTTTTTTTTAAAAAAAGGTATTTAAAGTTTATAATTTACCCAACACAGCACTTTCAGGCTTTTTTAATCAAGTCTTTATTAGTTTAAATGGTTATTAAGTGTCTCTGAAGGGATTATGTTTTTTTCTCCCGATTAGATGACAAATCAAATATTCATTATGAAATTGTGATGAAAATGCATAATCTGAAAAAAAATTTTAATCATGTAAATCACTATGGACTTATTTTAGGGAATTAAAGGATGAAAACGCAGATTTCACTGGTGGCAAGGAGGTAATGTTGATATCGTTATGTTGGCTTCCTGTATTTGTGCCTTGGCCAGAGTCTTGCCCTAGATGGTGGCAGGCACACCCCTGCCATCCCCTGGTCTCTGTGACCAGCATTGGAATAAAGAGGCAAGGTCCTCGTGCCATCACTAGTTCTCTTGCTCCCACAGTCTTCCTCCCAGTCCAGACTGGTGGTTCCCTACTGGGGCAACTCGCTCACCCAGGAACATCTGGCAGTGACTGGAAGCATTCATGAGTCATGGCGGCGGGGAGGTGGGGAGGTGCTACTGGCATCCAGCGGGTAGAGGCCAGGGTTGCTGCTAAATGCCCTACACACATAGGAAAGCCCCAAATCAAAGAATGATCTGACCCAAAATGTCAATAACGCCAAGGCTTGAGAAATCCGATATAGACATTTAATGTCCCAGGAACATATCTGTCTGAGGGACCAGATGGTCCCAAAACAGGCAGTGTCCATGGGCCTGATTTGAAAGGACGTGATGTCCAAAACCCTAAGGCATTGAGCCCTTACCAAGGGCCAGGCCCATGCTAAAACTTCACCCACATTGCCTAAATAAATCATAATCCCCACAAGAGCCCTAAGAATCTCTCATTATCCTTTACATAGAAGCAGAAACTAAGAGCCAGAGAGGTGAAGTGGCTTGTCCAAACTCCCAAAGCAAAAACATAGCCAAGGCAGGATTCAGAACCTGGGTCAAGAGCCCTCCTCTGGGTGCCTCACAGCACCTGAGTGTTTGTTGTGTTTGGGCTCAGAGCAAGGCAGAGCATAAGGGCTTGAACAACCTCCGCCCTGCAGAAACACGAATTCTGCAGCATGCTTAAAAATACCGTCGACGTTAGCTTTTCCCTCCAGTTTTGGATTTGGAACGCATTTTTGCCACAAAGTGCTTAGGCACTGAAATGCCAGGGGGTAAGCAGGGGAGAGTTGAGCAGTTGGACTTTAAATAGCAAGGTGTTAGCAAGCAGCACAGCAAGAGCAGCTGCCCAAGGCCTGTGCTCTTTTCTTTGACTTTCTATCTTCTCAGCCAAGAGCTCTGGGGGATTGGAGAGGGGCCAGAACTCTGTGGCCAAGTGCAAATCCAGAGAAAACTGCAAGGTGTTCCCCAAACTGCTGCGCCTAATGCTTCTCTTCCTCCCCACTCACAACCAAGACCTAACCTTTCCACGGTGATTCTCCTCCTCTGCCTGTCCTCAGGGTATGTCATCATGGAGCTCTCCCCATCCCCTTCAGTTTCCTGGAACTCCATGGCCACGTGCACTGAGGCACACTACCTCTTTCATTTATGAGAATCACAGGATGATTTCATTTGTGGGAGTCTGGAAATGTCAGATGCGAAAAGGCTAAAATATAGAGTCCCCAGCAGCTGCAAAGCCCAGGGAG